>NC_134687.1:453246526-453908669 GCF_050947455.1 Rhinoderma darwinii
CTGGATGGGGCCCCCATCTCGAGACATGTGCGGGTCCCAGCCATAAGTGTAATTTCAGAATTCCTCTTTAAAGAGGCTCTGTCACCAGTTTATAAGTGCCCTATCTCCTACCTAATCTGAGAGGCGCTGTAATGTAGATAACAGCAGTGGTTTTTATTTTGAAAAACTATCATTTTTAAGCAAGTTATGAACAATTTCAGATTTATGCTAATTAGTTCTTAATGACCAACTGGGCGTTTTTTTTACTTTTTACTAAGTGGGCGTTGTGAGGAGAAGTGTATGACGCTGACCAATCAGCGTCATACACTTCTATTCATTCCAGCCCAACTTGTTTTACTCCACAGGTCCTTCACCGGAGCGATGGAAGAGTCAACAGACATCGCCTCCAGCCATGCCAGCACATTTATCCGAATCTGCAGCGGCTGGAGGCGATGATTGTTCAGTTTTCCATGGCTCCGATGAAGAACTTGTGGGACTATAGCCTTCCCGCTGCTGCCACTTTTGACCTTCCTGACAGAGCCTTATTTTTCAAATCTGTCATATCTCACTTTATGTGGTAATAACTTTGTAATGCTTTTACCTATCCAAGCGATTCTGAGATTGTTTTCTCGTGACACATTTGACTTTATGCTACTGGTAAAATTTGGTCGACACATTCAGTAATCAATTGTAAAAAACACCAAAATTTTGCAAAAAATTAAAAAAATGTGCATTTTTATCAATTGAAATGTATCTGTACAAATAGTTATACCATACGAAATAGTTGCAAAATAACATTTCCCATATGTCTACTTTAGATTGGCATAGTTTTTTGAACATCCTTTTATTTTTCTAGGACGTTACAAGGCTTAGAACTTTAGCAGAAATTTCTCACAATTTCAAGAAAATTTCAAAAGGCTATTTTTTCAGGGACCAGTTCAGTTCTGAAGTAGCTTTGAGTGGCCCATACAATACAAACCCCCATAAATCACCCCATTTTAAAAACTGCACCCTCAAAGTATTCAAAACAGCATTTAGAAAGTTTCTTAACTATTTACGCGTTTCACAAGAATTAAAGCAAAGTAGTGATGAAATTTACAAATTTATTTTTATTGCTGAAATTAATTTCTAACTAACTTTTTCTCTGTAACACAGAAGGTTTTACGAGAGAAACGCAACTCAATATTTATTGCCCAAATGCTGCAGTTTTTAGAAATATCCCACATGTTGCCCTAGTGTGCTAATGGACTGAAGCACAGGCCTCAGAAGCAAAGGAGCACCTAGCGGATTTTGGGGCTCCATTGGGGATTAGACCCCATTTTGGAAACTACACCCCACAAGGAATTAATTTAGGGGTGCAGTGAGCATTTTGACCCCACAGGTGTTTCATAGATTTTATTCAAATTTGGACGTGAAAATATATATTTTTTTAATCTTTCCAATAAGATGTTGTTTTACTTTAAAAAAAACAACAATTTCCACAGTTAATAAAGAAGAAAAAGCCACCCACCATTTGTAAAGTCACTTCTCCAGAGTATCTAAATACCCCATATCTGGTCATAAACTGCTGTTTGGGCACACCGCAGGGCTCAGAAGAGTAGTGGCGCCATTTGGCTTTTGGAGCACAGATTTTGCTGGATTGTTTTCTTGGCACCATGTAGCTTTTGCAAAGCCCCTGAGGGACCAAAACAGTAAAAACTCCCCAAAAGTGACTCCATTTGGGAAAACACACCCCTTGAGGAATTCATCTAGGGGTGTAATGAGCATTTTGACTACACAGGTGCTTCATAGATTTTATTAGAATTCTGCAGTGAAAATAAAACATTTTATATATTTTTTTTCAATAAGCCGTAGCTTTAGCTCAAAATATTTCATTTTCTCAACAAATAAAAGGAGAATAAGAACCCCAACATTTGTAAAGCAATTTCTCCCGAGTACGGCAATATGTGGTTATAAACTGCTATTTGGGCACGCGGTAGGTCTCAGAAGGGAAGGAGTGCCATTTGGCTTTTGGAGTGCAGATTTTGCTAGATTGGTTTCTGGGCGCTATGTCGCATTTGCAAAGCCCTTGTGGGACCACAACAGTGGAAAGCCCCAAGAAGTGACCCCATTTTGAGAACTACACTCCTCAAGATATTCACCTAGGGGTGTAGTGAGATTGTTAACCCTGCAGGTGTTTTACAGAAATTCATGTACACTCTATGTTGCAGAGTGAAAATGGCAATTTTTCCATAGATATGCCAATAGGTGGTGCCCAGCTTGAGCCACCATTAAAAGACAGCTCTCTAATTATTATGCTGTGTTGCCCGGTTTTAGAAACACCCTACATGTGTCCCTAATCTTTTGCCTGGACGATCGACAGGGCTCAGGAGTGAAAAGTTCGAGATTGAGGCCTAATTTGGCGACTTACAAATTATTGGTTCACAATTCCAGAGGCTCTAATGTGAAATAAGAAAAGACACTCCTGAGAAGTGACCCCCATTTTGGAAACTACACCCGTTAAGGCATATATTAAGGGTTGAAGTGAGCATTTTCACCCCATAGGTCTTTTGCATGAATAATTGCGCTGTGGATGGTGCAAAGTAAAAATTTCTATTTTTCCCCAGATATGCCATTTCAGTGGCAAATATGTCGTGCCCAGCTTGTGCCACTGGAGACACACACACCCCAAAAATTGTTAAAAGGGTTCTCAATGGTTTGGCGATTCCATACTTATGGAAGTAGACTGCTGGTTGGACACGCTGTAGGGTTCAGACGGGAGGAAGCCATTTGGCTTTTGGAGTGTGGATTTTGCTTGGTAGTAAATTTGTTTAGAGTTTTATTGGTATGTTAGTTTATAATGTGGGGGCATATATAAGCTGGGCAGAGTACATAAGGGGCATAGTCAGGTGTTATAATAATGGGGTAAAAAAAAAACAATAAAATAGACATGTGTTACACTGTGAAGCAATCCTTTCTGCACAGGCCAGTGGCGCACTGATAAATGGTGTCCTTTCTTATCCCCCTTTTGGTCTACACCCTGCACCTTTGCAGTTTGGAGAATTTTGCTGGGAAAGTGTTGCCCTGGTATAATTTGGGCACCCTTGCTTCCAGCAGATATGTTTGAGTCCTCCCCTTCCTGGTTCCCTAATTTTAGGGCCTTGATAAATCGCCGCTTGAAACAGAAGAAATGTTCCTCTCGGGCCTGCACAACTGCATATTTTTATTTTCTGAATGGGAGCCTTAACTTATTTTATTTTTTCATAGACGTAGTGGTATGAGGGCTGATTTTTTTTGTGGGACGAGCTGTAGTTATTATTGGTACCATTTTGGGGTACATATGACTTTTTGGTCACTTTTTATCCTTTTTTTGGGAGGCAAGGCGACCAAAAAACAGCAATTCTGGCATCGTTTTTTTAGATTTTTTTATATAGCGTTCGCCACGCAATATAAATTACATGTTAACTTTATTCTGCGTCTCAGTACGATTCCGGTTATACCAAATTTAGTTTCAAAAGGTATTTATTGGAATAAAATGAAATATAAAATGTTAAAACATAACATTGGATATCCCCACACAGGGGGACAAAATAGGAGACAAGATAAAGGACAAAAGTACAGGGGAGTGGGGATGAGGAGGGACAGAGGAAAGGATAATAAAGATTAAATAACAAAATCGAACAAAAAGAGCCATGGCGATGAAGTTCTACACACAGTCAATTATTCAGAGCAAGTGTAACGTCTATGGCTACGCCCGTAGTTCTGACTTACCTTCTGATGGCCGCGGCCATGGACATGTGAGTTCTCGGCGGCATCTCCCTCCTGGGAGATGCCGGCACTCACTTCCTGCTTCAGAGACTGTCTCCCGCAGGGCGCGCGCGATTGTAGGTAATCTGCAATCAGTCCACAATGCTGCTGGACTATAAAAAGGGCTCTGCCCTCTTGATCATTGCCTGAGCATTGTTGTATACCTAAAGTTTGTCTTGCAAATGGTCTCCCAGTGTTTTCCAGTTCCCAGTGTCACCCGTTCCTACTACCTGTACCCTGTATCCTGTGCTACTTTGCCTCTGTGGCGTCTAGAGTTGAAGTCGAGCTGTGTCTTCCGCTGCATCTGCTGTGTTACACCCACCGGGTGTCTGTCTGCTGCCGAAGCCTTATCTTAAGCCTGAATCACAGCTACTGTCTACATTCCCACATGTACCCTTTCTGGACTATAGACATTGTATTTTACCTGGTTGGCCAACTGCCTATCCGCTACGCTGTACGGCCCAGTGGGTCCACACCCTGCATCGTGACAGCAAGTACAATAAGTCATCATATAAAAATAGAGGAAGATGTTATAGAGTCAAAAGTTGATGCCAAAATAAAGTACCAGAGAGTAACGGCATAGGGCAAATCAGGTGCATGGGAGTAGGTGAGCCATGGGCCCCAGACCTTATGGTAAATCAGAGGCATAGCTAGGTTCTCCAGCACCCGGGGCAAAGATTCAGGTTTGGCGCACCCTGACCCCCCCCCCCCGCGAACCTCTTTCCCGACACCTCCTTCCCCCTCGCCATGTTTGTTTTCCCGAACAATCAATGAGGTGTCATTTTTTCCCAATTTTTTTTATGTAACGCGAGCATAAAATCATTTCTACATTTTACAAGCAATATAGTTCTGTATAAAACACCAGAACCAAGCTCATTACATATATACAGCACCAGAACAAAACTCACTACATATATACTGCTCCAGAAACAGGCTCAGTACATATATACAGTGCCAGAACCAAGCTTAGTAGCTATATACAGCACCAGAACAAAGCTCAGTACATATATACAGCTCCAGAATCAAGATCAGTGTCACGAAGCGGGGTGTGTACCCACTGGGCCGTACCGCGTAGCAGGATGGAATCTGGCCAAACAGGTAAGTACAGAGTTCAATAGTTCAGCGATGATACCTGAGGCAACGTAGACAATAGCGAGGCAGGTACGTCCTGGACCAGGTGGCGGGAAGACATCAGGTGAGGCGTAGCAAATTAAGCGAGACTGTAGCACAGCACAGCAACAACACAGCACGGTACTAGAACTTGGTAACACGGAAACAGGATACGGGATACAGGAACAAGGTATACTGGGAAACTGGAAGACACTGGGAGACCATTAGCACGACAAACTATGGGTAACAAACAACGCTCTGGCAAAGAGCAAGAGGGCAGAGCCCTTTTTATAGCCCAGAGCATCCTGGGCTAGATTGCAGACTTCATGCAAAATGTGCACACTGTCCCTTTAAGAACATGCGTGCGCGCCATCTGGAGATAGTCTCGATGTCCGGAAGTGAGTGCCGGCGCCTCACAGGAAGACGACGCTGCATGCAGGTAAGATGTCCATGGCCACGGCCGTTTGAGTCAGAACGACGGGCCGTGGCCATAGACGTTACACTATCCCCCCTCTTACGCCCCCTCTACTTGGGACCAGAGTGGGACAGAAACTTCCTCACAAGGACAGGAGCATCGATGTTCTCCTCTGGCTCCCAAGACCTCTCTTCTGGGCCGAACCCCCTCCAATCCACTAAATAAAATGTCCTTCCTCCCACCTTCTTGGTAGCCAGAATCTCCTTTACTTCGAAACTGGGGAGGTTCTCGTCTTCTAGTGTCTACCCTTTCTCTTCATGCGGTCCACCGCCAACAGGATAGAAGATCGGGTCTGTTGCCATATCTGTAGAAAGTCCCTGAAGGTCGAGTTGGCTGCAGGAACCTGGGACATAGTAGAAACAGGAAGAGGCATACGAGGATGCTGACCGTAGACGATGAAGAATGGACTGGAAGTGGTTGACTCACTGTGGTTGTTATAAGAGAACTCTGCCCACGGCAGCAACTGCACCCAATCATCATGGCGCCTGGAAACAAAGTGACGTAGATAGTTCTCTATAATCTGGTTAACTCTCTCGACTTGCCCATTGGACTGGGGATGATAGGCCGAAGAGAAGTCCAATTTTACATCGGGGAGGCAGCAGAGTGCTCTCCAAAACTTCAAGGTGAACTGGACCCCTTGGTCCGAGACAATATGCAGGGGCAAGCCGTGCAGACGGAAGATGTGTTGTATGAAGAGGTTAGCCAATCGCGTAGCAGACGGCAGGCCGGTCAAGGGAATGAAATGAGCCATCTTGGAAAATCGATCCACCACCACCCAGATCACACTGCAAATCGCAGAAGAAGGAAGATCCGTGACAAAGTCCATAGCGACATGTTGCCAGGGGGCAACGGGCACAGGCAGTGGATGGAGGAGGCCAGCAGGTCTGGAGTGAGCAACTTTATTTGCCGCGCATACCGTGCATGAGGAGACAAAGTCCATAACGTCTTTGGGTAGCGTGGGCCACCAGAACTGACGGGTGATTAGATCTTGGGTCTTACGAGCACCTGCGTGACCTGCCATCTTAGAACTGTGACCCCAGCGAAGAATTCTTCCTCTGTCTGCCAGACGCACAAAAGTCCTTCCCGGAGGAATGTCTCTAACTTGCAGGGGATTCACAGGGAAGATGCAGGATGGGTCTGTGGAGATTCCATGGCGTCCTCAGTTTCAAAAGATCTAGACAAGGCGTCGGCCCTCACATTCTTGTCGGCAGGTTGGTAGTGGAGTTCGAACCGGAACCGAGCAAAGAACAACGACCACCTGACTTCATGAGGATTCAACCGCTGGGCCGTCTGTAGATAGGTCAAATTCTTGTGATCCGTGAAGATCAGGATAGGATGAACCGCGCCCTCCAGTAGATGTCTCCACTCCTGCAGAGCCAGCTTGATGGCCAGTAACTCCTGATCCCCAATCGAGTAGTTGCGCTCTGCGGAAGAAAACAGCTTAGAATAGTAGCCACATACCACAGCCTTGCCTTTTGATCCTCTCTGGAACAACAGTGCACCAGCACCAACCGAGGAGGCCGTCCACCTCTAACGAAAACTGTAGGGATACATCAGGATGGTACAGAATGGAGGCAGACGTGAAGGCCTTTTTTTAAGGATTCAAATGCGGCTTCAGCCACCGGAGTCCACATTTTGGCATTCATACCCTTCTTAGTGAGGGTGGACATAGGAGCAGTCAAAGATGAGAAGTTGGGGATGAACAGCCGGTAGAAGTTGGCGAATCCTAGAAAGCGTTGTATGGCTCTTAAGCCTTGGGGGCGTAGCCACTCCAGGACAGCCTTTACCTTCTGGGGGTCCATCTTGAGGCCCTGATCGGAGATGATAAAGCCCAGGAAGGATAGAGACTTCTTCTCAAATACACACTTCTCCAGCTTGGCATAAAGGTGATACTCTCTTAGACGGAGCAACACCTGGCGGACATGACTTTGATGAGCAATTTAAAAGTATATATATTTTTTTAAATATATGTTAAAAATTGGATATAGGAAAGTGCTACTCAAAAGGAAGGATAAGCAGAGTGATAATAATCAGTAGATTTATTATGCAAAAGAAGGGCAACGCGTTTCAACGCAGAACCTGCGTCTTCATCAGGCCAAGATTAAGTAAAAACAAATCTGAACACACACCTTAAAGGGAATGTGTTGCCAGAAAAACATGTTTTTTTTTTAAAAATTAAACATTTAGTGTGTGGGTGATTAAACATTGTTCAAATTTTTTTTATTTTTTTCACGAGTCAGGAAATAGTCAGGAAATATTATAAATTAATTCTAATTTATAATACTACCCATTTTTGGTCACTAGATGGAGCTATTCCCAAAATTGCAGCATTGCAACAATGGGTTAAAAGCCCTCGCTCTAGTGAGCTCTCAGCATCCCCCCCTCCTTTATCCTGGCTAGTGCCGGGATAAACGAGGGGTTTGAACGGTGTAACCTCCTACGCTGTGTGTCGCCATTTTTTGAGCTAACACACAGTGTAGTAGGTTTACATACAGTAGTAAACACACACAAACACGAACATACATTGAAATCTCTTACCTGCTCCTGCCGCCGCGGCTCCCTCCGGCCCGTCCGCTCCGTTTGCTGCCGCTGGTCCAAGTGCACAAATCCGGAAGCCGCGACCGGAAGTAGTAATATTACTGTCCGGCCGCGACTTCCGGTCCACAGGAAAATGGCGCCGGACGGCGCCAATTTCGAATTGGACTGTGTGGGAGCGGCGCATGCGCAGTTCCCACACAGACGCCGTACACTGAAGTCAATGGGACGGGAGCCGTTCGCAGTCCCTATGGGACTGTGGCTGCCGTATTCCATGTCTGTATGTGTCGTTAATCGACACAGACAGAAATGGAACAAAAAATGGCAGCCCCCATAGGGAAGAAAAAGTGTAAAAATAAGAAAAAGTAAAACACAAACACACAAATGAATATAAACGTTTTTAATAAAGCACTAACATCTTTAACATATAAAAAAATAATTTGTGATGACACTGTTCCTTTAAATACACATGTGGATGAGGGGGAGGGGATCAAAGGCAAAAAAACGCCAAATGCAAACAATCAGATACACAGATAAAAACAGATGTGAATGACGTCATCGGGAAACCAGTCACAATTAGAAAAACATGAGATACGTAAAACAGATGATGGATTATAGAGCCTGAATAAAATGTACTAGTTATCAGGAAGTACAGAATGAACACATAAGAAAAAAACATGCAAACATATATGAAAGTAAAATTATCGGGTTAGTACAAAATCGATCAAGAAAACCTTGCAGTTTAAAACATTATAAGAAGTATTTACCGGTGTTCAGAAGACTAAAGGAGGACATGGAGGAGACAGATGTAGCGGCACAGGCAGCCTAGCTCGGAGATCCAGCAGGTCCATCTGCATGGCTTGGGAGGGTGCCAAGCCTTTGAATTGACCAGCGGAGTCAATGGCCAGAGCGTACTGTCACGAAGTGGGGTGTGGACCCACTGGGCCGTACCGCGTAGCGGGATGGCAGCTGGCCAAACAGGTAAGTACAGAGTTCAATAGTTCAGCAAGGATACCTGAGGCAACGTAGACAGTAGCGAGGCAGGTACGTCCTGGACCAGGCGGCGGGAAGACGTCAAGTGAGGCGTAGCAAATCAAGCGAGACTGTAGCACAGCACGGCAACAGCACAGCACGGCACTAGAACTTGGTAACATGGAAACAGGATACGGGATACCGGAACAAGGTACACTGGGAAACTGGAAGACACTGGGAGACCATTAGCACGACAAACTATGGGTAACAAATAGAGCCCCTTTTATAACCCAGAGCATCCTGGGCTAGATTGCAGACTTCCTGCAAAATTGCCAAAACTGGCCCTTTAAGACCGTGCACACGCGGGCGCGCGCGCCTGCCGGAGATAGTCTCGACGTCCAGAAGTGAGTGCCGGCGCCTCACAGGAGGACGACGCTGCGTGCAGGTAAGATGTCCATGCCCACGGCCGTCGAGGTTTGAGTCAGAACGACGGGCCATGGCCATAGACGTTACAATCAGTACATATATACAGCACCAGAACAAAGCTCAGTACATATATACAGTGCCAGAACCAAGCTCAGTACATAAATACAAGATCAGTACAAATACAGCTCAATTTAGTTCAACTCCTGCAGTATAGGTTTGCACTAAATTGTATACAGTTCCCAGCATGGCCCAAACAAAGATAAGGAATCATACCACCCATCATCTCGATGCAGATCATACAGTTACTACAGTGCTGATTAGAGGCAGAATAAACATTTACATTAAGTGACTCACCAGTGACGATCTCAGATTCTAGTTGTTCTTTTTCTCTTTTTTTCACCATCCGGTCCAGACCTCTATGATGACTTCTCCTGGCCACAGCCCATTTCTGCAGTTTGCAACTTAGATGTCTTCAGCTTCTCACTGTTCAAACATTTCTGCACCTATAAACAAAGATACAGTTATCATGGAGCCAGACACTGCGCACCTAAATATAATAGCATCATACACTGCACCTCTAATTATAATAGCACCATACACTGTGTCACACACACACAGTGCCCCCTGTAGATAGTGCCCCCCCATAGAGCCCCTTGTGGATAGTGCCCCACATATAGACACCCCTGTAGATAGTGACCCCCGTAGAACCCCTGTAGATAGTGCCCCACATACAGCCCCCTGTAGATAGTGTCCCACATATAGCCACCCCTGTAGATAGTGTCCCACATATAGCCATCCCTGTAGATAGTGCCCACATATAGCCCACCCCTGTATACAGTGTCCAACATATAGCCCACCCCTGTAGATAGTGACCTGCATATATCTCCCCCTATAATTAGTGCTGCACATATAGCTCACCCCTTGATATAGTGACTCACATATAGCTCCCCATATAGTGCTCCACTAAAGCCCACCCCTGTATAATAGCCCCCCCTTGTGGATAGTCTATAGCCCCCCTTGAAGGAGTCGACCTCTGTATATAACCCCCCGTAGATAGAGCCGACCTCTGTAGATAGACCCCCCCTGTATATAGCCCCCACTGTAGCTAGAGCCTCCCCTGTAGATAATATCACTCATATTTTTATTAGGATACAAAAAAACAAAACTTTACATACTCACTTTAATCCTGTTCCCGCGCCATCCTGTGGCAATGCAGACCTGCTCTCTTCTGAGCAGGTCTGCTGGGGTTAAACAACGCAAGCTACGCGATGACGTCCTCGCGCCGCTTGCATTGTTGAAAAGCGCTGATTGACAGCGCAAGTCATTCTGCCCTGCCAATCAGCACCTTTCATAGATGAAGGCGCGATGCCGTCATCGCGCCGCTTGCGCCTATGAAAGGCGCTCATTGGCAGGACACTATGACTTGCCCTGTCAATCAGCGCCTTTCAATGACGCAAGTGGTGCAAAGAAGTAATCGCGCCGCTTGAGTAGTTGAAAGGCGGTGAATGGCCGGGCACGGAACGTACCCGGCCATTTATCGCCTACAGTGCAGAAGGGGGTGGTGGATTCAGAGCGGCCTATAACAGCGGTAAGGTACAAGCCAGCAGTACGCCACTTCGATGCAGTATAAATCCGAGTTGCTAGTAATATAAATTGGGCAAGTTTAAATCTAGCATTAGGCATTCGGGGAGGTATTGCCCTCAAAAGACAAATGGGCTGGCAGTTTGGTACTTTAAACTTACAAAAGTCAGAAATCAAAGAACAGACACCTTTCTAAAGAGCTGCAACTTGGGGACAGGACCACCATGTATGATACATAGATCCCTCAGACGCACAACCTCCGAAGCAGCTGGAAGGGACCGTGGGATAAAATGAGTGAAGGCGCGTTGGAACTAAATACGCTCTAGAAGTTTAATCGAGGTCTCTACTAAGGAAACCTGCCAGCTACCTTTACTTATCATATCACAGCACTGTTTCCATTGTGCAGCGGAAAGGCTGGTACCCATGTCCTCCTCCCATTTCATCATATATGGAAGTTTAGTATCAGAAGGGAGAGCATTAAAAATACCATATAGCATAGACAATAAGCCCACTCGAGAAAATCAATATATTACAAGCCTCTCAACAGTAGTACAGGGTGGGCCATTTATATGGATACACCTAAATAAAATGTGAATGGTTGGTGATATTAACTTCCTGTTTGTGGCACATTAGTATATGGGAGGGGGAAAACTTTTCAAGCTGGGTGTTGACCATGGAAGCCATTTTGAAGTCGGCCATTTTGTATCCAACTTTAGTTTTTTCAATGGGAAGAGGGTCATGTGACACATCAAACTTATCGAGAATTGCACAAGAAAAACAATGGTGTGCTTGGTTTTAACGTTACTTTATTCTTTCATGAGTTATTTACAAGTTTCTGACCACTTATAAAATGTGTTCAAAGTGCTGCCCATTGTGTTGGATTGTCAATGCAACCCTCTTCTCCCACTCTTCACACACTGATAGCAACACCGCAAAAGAAATGCCTCCCAATCTGACCCCCTTAGACTTTTATCTTTGGGGTCATCTGAAGGCAATTGTCTATGCTGTGAAGATACGAGATGTGCAGCAACTGAAACTACGGATACTGGAAGCCTGTGCTAGCATTTCTTCTGCGGTGTTGCTATCAGTGTGTGAAGAGTGGGAGAAGAGGGTTGCATTGACAATCCAACACAATGGGCAGCACTTTGAACACATTTTATAAGTGGTCAGAAACTTGTAAATAACTCATGAAAGAATAAAGTAACGTTAAAACCAAGCACACCATTGTTTTTTTGTGCAAATTCTCGATAACTTTGATGTGTCGCATAACCCTCTTTACATTGAAAAAACTAAAGTTGGATACAAAATGGCCGACTTCAAAATGGCCGCCATGGTCAACACCCAGCTTGAAAAGTTTCCCCCCTCCCATATACTAATGTGCCACATACAGGAAGTTAATATCACCAACCATTCCCATTTTATCTAGGTGTATCCATATAAATGGCCCACCCTGTATATGTCAGCTCATCCTATGTAGGGGTCAGCTGTTGAAGGAATGATAAAAGTTGAGCAGCTCTGTAGTGTTCAGAAGGGCAGGGCTTAAAGGTGGTAATAAAATGAGCATGTGTCATCAGACGTCCCCCTGTAAGAAAGGCATGTACTCTAGTAAGATTCTTAGACGACTATCAGCCAAAGTTAGTACCTTGTAACCCTGGGGGGAAATGTGGGTTACCTAAAACAGAAGTCAGTGGTGAGTGACGAGATTGAAGACCGTGCTTAAATCTAACCTTCCACCAGAGGAGTAACGAGTGATGTGACAGTAGGGATAGGTTTTTCAGAGAAGATGGCAGGGGTGACGTCATCCATATCAAAACTCCCCAGGAGTAAGGAGATAGCTGGGCCAACTCGAGAGAGACCGAGAGACCCATAGCGGTGCACTATAAGGTGGGAGGTGGGTATGCAATAATTGGGCCACTCTAGCTGCTGGATAATATTTAGTCAAATTTGGAACTGAAAGACCACCAGATCTTTTATGGAAATACATGATGTGCGTCGATATCCGGGGACGTTTATTGTTCCATATGAACTTAATAATGTTTTTCTGTAGGGCTTGTAAATCTCAAATAGGAATAGGGATAGGGATAGGGAGGGTTCTAAACAAATAAAGGAGTCTGGGCAGAATTACCATTTTAATCGAATGGATTCTACCTATCCAAGAGAGAGGTAGTTTGGCCCACTTAAGAAGATCAGCCCGGATGGCTTTATATAACGGAGGATAATTATATTTATATAAAGTGTCAAGGGACGGGGTCAGGGATACACCTAAATAAGGAAGAAAACATTTCTGAGTACAGAAACAAAAATGAATCTCTAAGGTTCTGAAAGGAAGGTAGAACGTTGCAATAGAGGGCTTCAGATTTAGACTGGTTTATGCAGAGACCTGAGACTGCGGAGAAGGAGTACAAAGCTTTCAACAAATTCGGGAGGGAGGTTTTTCAATGTCGAGGGCCAGGAGAACCATCTTCTCATTGGAGGCATTAGCTGAATTGATGATATTAAGAATTTTCCTAACATTGTCAGGAGCTTTCCTGCCCGGAATAAAACCCACCTGATCTCTATGGATAAGTTGAGTTAAAAATCTGTTTAACCTTCTAGCAAGAATTGACGTAAATATTTTGGTGTCTAAATTCAGAAGGGAAATTGGCCTCTAATTTCCGGGTAGGAGGGGATCCCTCTTAGGTTTAGGTATAACTGTAATCATAGCAGAGAGGAATTCAGTAGTCATGGGCCGGCCCCTCATCAAATCGTTACAGTAATTAAGCATGTGAGGAGTTAAGGATTGAGAAAAGTTTTTGTAATACAAGGCGGTAAACCCGTCTGGGCCTGGGGCATTACCCGATTTCAATTCTTTAATCGTGAGTTCTAGTTCCTCAGTGGTAATCTCACCGTTAAGTATTTCGAGGTCAGTCAGGGATAAGTGGGGGATATCAATAGTAGCAAGAAAGTCCCTCACCGCAGTCTCAGCTGGGGGTGTAGGATTAGCATACAGAGATTGATAAAATTAGCTAAAAGCTGCATAAATACGATCCGGGTTAGAGGTGACCTGGCCAGGGCGAGTTTGAAAGCAAAAAACTTGGTTAACTCTTTGAGGTGCTTTTAATTGCTGGGCTAGTTTTTTTTATCCGGTTATCAGCCCATTTGTAATATTTGGACTGTGAAGGCCTTTCTCAGCAGTATGGGTCAATAACATATCAATCTAGAGTTTCGTATCTTTGATGGCCCGTGTAAGATAGAGGGAGGGTTCACCGTTGATTAGCTGCCACAAGGCGAATAAGTTTAGCTTCTAAGACAGTTAGTGCTTGTGACCGTTACTTCTTATGTTTAGACGCTTTTGCTATAAGCCTACCTCTAATAAACGCTTTATGAGCGAGGCATACAGTATGAGAAGTTACATCAGGTGTGACATTATCCTTGAAAAATTGAGTACGTTTGGACAGTATTTGTGACTGTACAGTGGGATTAGAAAGTAGGGATTCATTAACTCTCCATGGGAAAGGCAGGCGCCCCCGTTTAGAGAAATCAAATTCGGCCAGAACCGTGTCGTGCTCAGACCAAGCCGATACTAGATGCCTAGAGTAAGCTAGGAAGGGGAGGGAGCTAGTAGAGGAAAAAATCATATCAATGCGAGTATAAAGATGGTGAGCCTGTGAGAAATAAGTGTAACCCATTTGTGATTCATTATGTTCACTCCATGTATCCGTAATGGAAAGTGAGCTTAGTACCTTGGTAATACGAGTAGAGTGATGTTTTGGACGTCTAAATGTCCCCGCCCCAAATCAAGTGTTGATATTGCAATGGGAGCAATACATCATAAATACTTTAAAAAAAATGGAATAGGGTCATCATTAGGAGCGTTAGAGTTAACAACACATATTGTAGTATCAAATAAGAGGCACATCAAGATCACATAACCTCACTGGGGGTCAATTTTGGTGTCAGTAACCTGAAAGGGAAAGGAGTTCTTAACTAGGGTGACAACTCCACGAGATTTAGTAGGGAAAGCAGAGGAATAAAACGTGTTATAGCAGGGATGCAAGTACTTGGGGTGGGAAGTTGGTGTAAAATGGGATTCCTGCAAACAAATAATATCAGGAGCATGCTTAAGATATGAAAGGAATGCTTTCCTTCTCATTTGCGGAGAATTAAACAGGCTGGAGTTTCATACAGTTCTGAACTCTATTGATGATGGGGTCAAATTCACACTGGTATATTCAGACACAGAAATTCAGTTTCTTGATGTTTTAGTCAGGGTCAAGGATGAGGGATTCACCACTGAGCTATTTGTCAAACCCACTGACTGCAACAACCTACTTCTGTTTTCTAGTAGTCACCCACGCAAAATGGTAGAGAGTTTACCTACCAGTCAGCTGATGCGGATCAAGAGAATCATCAGTGATGTGGTCACCACTGAGAAAACACTTGACACGATGATTAATCGCTTTAAGAGACGTGGCTATCCGACTAGACTATTAAACAAACACAGACTAAGGGTGAGACACATCGACAGAAGTACACTTCTTGAATTTAGAGGCCCTAGGTCTAGAATGGACCGCATCCCGTTTATTTCAACCTACACTGAACGGAGTAATGACATAGCTAATGTCATTAGACGTCACTGGCCTATGCTGGGTAACTGCCTCCCACAGGTTACTGAATTCGCTAATCAACCTTTATTTTCGTATCGTAGATCCACTAGTCTTAAGGACAAATTGGTCAGAGCTGATACCGGTCCAATGAAAACGAAGAAACAAATGTATCTGACTAAACCCAAAGTAGGCGGTTTTCCATGCTTGAGTTGCGTTAATTGCAGTCTGATGCATAAGGGATCCACCTTGGAGCACCCCAATACAAGAAGAATGTTCCATATTAGACACGACCTTACCTGTAATAGTGACTTTGTGATTTATGTCCTCCAATGCCGCTGCAAACTCCTATATGTAGGAGAAACCACTTTGGATCTTAAAACTAGATTAAATCAGCATAGGTACACTATTAGGAAGAAAAAACTGGATCTCCCTGTGTCTTAACATTTCACTGACTGGACATACTGAACAACAATTAAGATTCTGGATTTTAGATCATATCCCTCGACTTAGAAGGGGTGGTGATAGGACCAAACTCTTAAAATTAAGGGAGTTACAATGGATAGGGAGGCTCGACACTCTTAAACCAAACGGTTTGAATGTAGACTATGCATTAGGGGGTTTAGGATAGATCCCCTTGGCACTGGGCCCCATCGGTGGTACGACTTGACACCCCCATACATATACCGACATGATAACTGAACTTCACTTACTGTAAAACGGACAGGCATCTGCTAGGCCATGCCCCTGGCATGGCCTAGCAGGTATTAAATGGGGCAGACCTGGGGGCCTTTATTAGGCCCCCCGGCTGCCATAGAAGACTCCGACACACTGCGATCACACAGAGCTCCCTCCCTCTCTCCAAAACCAATCAGATGCGACGCTCGCTATTGAGCGCCGCATCTGTAGGGTTAAACGAGCAAGATCGATACTGATATCGATCTCGCCCGTTGAGCAGGGATACTCCCAGCCCTCAGCTACCTCCGGAAGCTGAGAGCAGGGAGATTTAACAGCTCCCTGCTCTATTTATTTATTTATTCCAATGCAGCTCCGTATAAAGGCTATTGCATCAGAATAAAGGCCAATAGTGGCCGCCGTAAAAACACTATGAGGCGGTCACGAAGGGGTTAATCCCCAATAATTCTGCCAACTTTTTTACGTTTTTTTTTTTTGCTGTTTACTCTGCGGTAAAAATAGCATGTTAACTTTATTTTACAGGTCAATAAGAATGCGGCAAAACCAAATATATATATTTTTATAACTTTTAGTACTTTTGCAGAATAAAAACATGTTTTATGGTTAAACGCCATTTCTGTGTCGCTGCATTCCAAGACCCATTACTTTCTTAGTTTTCCGTCAATGTTGCCGTATAATTGCTTGTTTTTTTGTGTGATAAGAATTCTTTCACACTAGCTTTACTATACATTTACCTCTCTTCCGTCAGAGGAAGATAGAGGATCGAAAGATTAAAAGGAAAGCAACGGTTCTATTAGAATTACCATTGATTTCAATGGTAATTATTTTGCTTGAGTTGCTTTCCGTTTGTCACCGTTCGCTAGGTTTCAGGTTTTTTTCACGGAAACAAAAGTTCTGCAGACTGCACTTTTCCTTTCGTCATTGAAATCAATGTTAATTGTAACGGAACTGTTGCTTTTCGTTTAATGTTTCGATCCTCTCTTCCTCTGACGGAAGAGAGGTAAACGTATACTACCGGTAGTGTGAACTTAGCCTTAATTGTAATTTTTATTGGAACCACTTCAGCGTACAAATTATTGACTAATTTTTATACTTTTTTTTGGCGAGAAATGGAAAAAACAGCGAAACCGCCATAGTTTTCATGTTTTGTCTTTTTAAGCCATACACTATGCAGTATGAATAATAAGTTATCTTTATTCTACAAGTATTTACGATTGCGACAGTGTAAAAGGACTATATATATTATATATAAATAATATATATATGTGGCAATATATATGCGCTACACACACACACGTGTAAAAGTGCTGGTATAATAGCGGGTATCATCTACTTGGTCGCCCACTATTACTACCTCCTTTATAAACAGGGTCACAAGGGTTATGCCTAGTTCCCCTACCTTTTCCTTATATTAACACTAATCTACTTGCTTTGCTGCTACGTAAGTGTATACGACTCAGTAAATACAATTGTACAGTAAATAAAGGGTAATATTTATTACTAACAATAATCACTTACATATAAAATACACCAAACACAGTAACCGATCACCATATAGTATCAGTATACCCCAATACATATGACAATTAATATATACTGAGTATACTCACACTATACGTAGTACAATATAAACACGGTATCACAATACTAATTATACCGCCACCCATATACCTAAACATACATATGAATACAGTTACGTTACAATACAATACACGCCCACTATTTCTGTCCCACTCCCTCCTAATATAACTTTCCCTATACACTAAGGGTTAATAATCAGGTAAAAGGGTCAACAGTGGGAAGGGTTTTCAGACTGCAAGGGGTAGACAGCAGCAATGGGTTAACAAGGGGAATGGGTTGCTGTGTAGCAGGTAAATGGTGGGAAAAGGGTTAAACAGGTATGCAGGTAAAGGGTTGAAGTAAGGAGGGGGAGAGCATAACGTGTAGCTGCTGCTACACATGGATACTTAGCGGTCCATGTGGTCTCTCAGGAAGGGCCATGAGGCAAGAGCAGACCAGGAGGGAAGTGGAGTCCGTTGGTAGCAGGAAAATAAGAGCAGACCAGGAGGGAAGTGGAGTCTGTTGGTAGCAGGAAATAAGAGCAGACCAGGAGGGAAGTGGAGTTCGTTGGTAGAATGAAATAAGAGAGTGTGAGGCCCGTTGACCCTCTTATACCTTGTCCGTGCACATCTGTGTGGCATCACAGCTCATGCACGTGAAAGGGGGGGGGGCTGGGCCTCGTGGCTACTTCATGGAATATCATTACCTAGTAGGGGGTCGGAAGGGCAGTTGGAACTTCCTGCTTCCTGGATTAGTTCACTGTTTATGGTTTCCATCCCCCAGGGTGTCTGATTACCTGGTAGGGAGATGACTATACACCTTTCTGGAGGGACAAATATATTTATATATTTACACTCAGATGTACATAGATATATAAAACACTTCCCTTTACAGACAGTACATACATTTTTTTTTTAAGGTAAACCATTTTTTAAAAGTAATTTTTAATGAAAAAAGGAATATTTTTTGGGGGGAGGAGTACTTTTTAATCGCATTTTCTATTGTCTGGTAGGAGTTGGAGAGTGGAACTGAGCATGTGCGTCCTCCCTCATTCAGCTCGGTAGGAGGACGTGCACATTACTATACCGATTGAAAACTAGGGGGCGCCATTACAACGACGTAAAGGGAATATCTCGCAACTAGAGTATTTTTGTAAGGGTATGTTCACACGCAAACTCAAAAACAGCAGAAAATTACGGAGTTGTTTTCAGAGAAAACAGCCTCTGATTTTCAGCCGTTTTTGAAGCTTAAAACTTAATTTTGAGGCGTTTTTTCTAGACGTTTTTGGAGCTGTTTTTCTATTGACACAATGAAAAACAGCTCCAAAACCGGCTCAAGAAGTCACATGCTCCTTCTTGTTTTTTACGCACCTTTTTGTAAAACGGCGGCGTAAAAAAACGCCCTGTCTGAACGAAGCACCGCTTTTTCCATTGAATTCAATGGGCAGATGTTTGTAGGCGTTTAGCTACCATTTTTCCAGGCGTATTTTGGGGCGTTTACCCTCCGAAATACGCTTGAAAACACATCGTGTGAACATACCCTCACAGGGTAAATTACAAAACAAATAAATTTTTATTGCTGAATTATATTACTATAACATTTAATCCAGGGACAACGCCTTTAAAAATTAAAGGAAATATATCAGCAGTTTTAGGCTCAATGCACACGATGCGTATTACATACGATTTTGCTGTGCGTATTTATCGGGACGGAAATTGACCTGCGGTGCGGATTTTAAAATCTGCAGCATGTGAATTTATCTTGGGTTTCCCCTAGCGAATTCTATCTGTGTAGTGCAGAGGAAAATCACACCAAAACCCTCAGCATGAAAATGCGCCGATTTATGCAGCAAAACGTAAAAACCGAACTGAAAAACGCCCGATTATGTGGGGTTTTCACCTGCGAATTTTCGCCGTTTTGGTGCCTATTTTGTGCAGCAAAATACGCAATGTGTGAATGTAGCCTTAAAGGGAATGTGTCGCTAGAATTTTTTTTTTTTCAGTTAAACAATTATTATTTATGTGATTACACATTGTTTTAATTTTTTCACAAGTCAGGAAATATTATAAATTAGATTCTAATTTATAACATTTCCATGTGCTGGCCACTAGAGGGAGCAGTTCCCAAAATTGCAGCATGGTCACTGTGGTAAAGCAACCTCATTGATTTATGCTGCAAATTTGGGGTGGACACACTCGCTCTAGTGTCCTCACACAATCCCCCCTCCCTTATTCTGGCTAGTTCCCGGTCTAAGGAAGGCTTTGAATGTATTCAAACCTCCTACTCTGTGTGCCGCCATTTTCTGAGCAACTGCACAGTGTAGGAGGATTAGATACAGGGATCAGCAGACAGTATAACACGAACATAATACACACATCACATACATGAACATACCGCCTCCGCTGGTCTATGCTCTTCTTCCATGCGCCTTCGTTTCGTTGAACACATGAAAATGGCGCCGGATTTCGCTCTACGAACTAGCTTCGTTTTGGTCTGTGTGGGAGCGGCGCATGCGCCATTCCCACACAGATGGCGCACGCAACTGCGAATGGAACGGCTCCCGTTCACATTTTCTATGGGGTTGTATGTGCCGTATTCCATCTCTGTATGTGTCATTAATCAACACATACAGAGATGAAAAAAAAAATGGCAGCCCCCATAGAGAGATAAAAGTCAGAAAACATAAAAAAGTAAAACATGAGAACACACTTTAATAAAATGTTTGAAAATAATACAGGGTGGGCCATTTATATGGATACACCTAAATAAAATGGGAATGGTTGGTGATATTAACTTCCTGTTTGTGGCACATTAGTATATGGGAGGGGGGAAACTTTTCAAGCTGGGTGTTGACCATGGCGGCCATTTTGAAGTCGGACATTTTGTATCCAACTTTAGTTTTTTCAATGGGAAGAGGGTCATGTGACACATCAAACTTATCGAGAATTTCACCAGAAAAACAATGGTGTGCTTGGTTTTAACGTTACTTTATTCTTTCATTAGTCATTTACAAGTTTCTGACCACTTATAAAATGTGTTCAAAGTGCTGCCCATTGTGTTGGATTGTCAATGCAACCCTCTTCTCCCACTCTTCACACACTGATAGCAACACCGCAGAAGAAATGCTAGCACAGGCTTCCAGTATCCATAGTTTCAGTTGCTGCACATCTCGTATCTTCACAGCATAGACAATTGCCTTCAGATGACCCTAAAGATAAAAGTCTAAGGGGGTCAGATTGGGAGACCTAGGGGGCCATTCAACTGGCCCACGACGACCAATGCACTTTCCAGGAAACTGTTCATCTAGGAATGCTCGGACCTGACACCCATAATGTGGTGGTGCACGATATTGCTGGAAAAACTCAGGGAACGTGCCAGCTTCAGTGCATAAAAAGGGAAACACATCATCATGTAGCAATTTCAGATATCCCGTGGCCTTGAGGTTTCCATTGATGAAGAATGGCCCCACTATCTTTGTACCCCATATACCACACCATACCATCAATTTTTGTGTTCCAACAGTCTTGGAGGGATCTATCCAATGTGGGTTAGTGTCAGACCAATAGCGGTGGTTTTGTTTGTTAACTTCACCATTCACATAAAAGTTTGCCTCATCACTGAACAAAATGTTCTGTGTAAACTGAGGGTCCTGTTCCAATTTTTGTTTTGCCCATTCTGCAAATTCAGTGCGCCGATCTGGGTCATCCTCGTTGAGATGCTGCAGCAGCTGGAGTTTGTAAGGGTGCCATTTGTGAGTAGCTAATATCCGCCGAAGGGATGTTCGACTGATGCCACTCTCCAGTGACATGCGGCAAGTGCTACGCTGTGGGCTCTTGCTGAATGAAGCTAGGACAGCCACTGATATTTCTTCATTAGTGACAGTTTTCATGCGTCCACATTTGGGCAAATCCAACACTGAACCAGTTTCACGAAACTTGGCAAGCAGTTTGCAAACTGTAGCATGGGAGATGGGTGGTCTCGTAGGGTGTCTTGCATTGAAATCTGCTGCAATGACCCGGGTACTGCGTTCACCAGACATCAACACAATTTCTATCCGCGCCTCACGTGTTAACCTCTGCGACATGTCAATGGCTGTAAACAAAGAGAAGCTTGTAAATAACTCATGAAAGAATAAAGTAACGTTAAAACCAAGCACACCATTGTTTTTCTTGTGAAATTCTCGATAAGTTTGATGTGTCACATGACCCTCTTCCCATTGAAAAAACTAAAGTTGGATACAAAATGGCTGACTTCAAAATGGCCGCCATGGTCAACACCCAGCTTGAAAAGTTTCCCCCCTCCCATATACTAATGTGCCACAAACAGCAAGTTAATATCACCAACCATTCCCATTTTATTTAGGTGTATCCATATAAATGGCCCACCCTGTACATTAAAAGCAATATTATAAAAAAAAAAAAAAAAATTCATGCCACCTTCCCTTTAAACGCTCAAAACTGCTGACAGCGCTATATATATGGCGGGCAGTGGTGTAGCGTTACTATACCGGTGGTGTCAGACAGGCAAGTTGCAAGAAATCTATGTTTTAATGCCCCCGGCGTCGTGTCCGCAGGTGCTCCAGAGGCGGCTTCTTCATGTTCAAGTGCTCCAGGCTCTCCATGCTGAACTTGGAGCACTTGAATATCAGGGGGCTGCCTAAGTAGCACATGCGAATGCGTTGACAAGGGCATTAAAACGCAGATTTCTCAGTCCTGCACCTTTCATGATTAACCCCACCGCTATAGTTACACTACACTGCCCATCCTGCATATAGCGCTGTCAGCAGTTTTGAGGAGGGATTATCCTGATATTGTGAATGATAATATTAGCACTAAAGGGTCCTTGGTGATCTAGCATGCTGAAGGAGTGAATGGAAAAATTTGTGGTGGTCTAGGGTGACTGGGCATTAAAGGGGTTTTCTGAGACTAGAAAAAGGGAAGTTTTTTGTGTTTTTCTTTCAGAAGTAGCGCCACTCTTGTCCATGGACTGTTATTGCAGTACAGTGCCATTCAAGTGACACAGACACAGCCCCACCAAGGCTCAGGAAAAGGAGGAAGAATAAATTATTAGTTATTATTAGTGACATTACTTGTGTTAGGCCACCTGCACATGACCGTAGCCGTGTGCACGGCCCATGATTACATGCACAGCTGGACACACGGACATTTGCGGGCACATTATAAAGTATGGGAGCACGGTCCGTAAAGTAAAAAAATAGGACATGTCCTATTTTTTACAGATGCTTCCTACAGCCCGGACACCTTCCCATAAATATACGGGAAGGTGTCTGTTGGCCATGGAAATGAATGGATCTGTATTTTGATCCGCAATTACGGTCCGTAATTGCGGATCAAAATTATGGTCGTGTGCATGGGGCCTTAGGGCTCATTCAGACTAGCGTAAAAATCGTATGTGCGCGGAAATCACTCACAGCACACGGACCCATTGATTTCAATGGGGCCATTCACACATGCGCGAGTTTTCACGCAGCGAGTCCGTTGCGTGAAACTCACTGCATGTCCTATATTGGTGCGTTTTCACGCACCTATGCGCCCATTGAAGTCAATGGGTGCGTGAAAACCACGCACAGCACACGGATCTGTGTGCTGTGCATGATTTGCGCAACAATTCCATTGAAGAAAAAAAAGTGCGTGAAAAACACACGCCACTCGCAACGCACACGGACCAGATTTACACGCGCGTTTCTTACTCGCGTAAATCTGTCACACTCGTGCGAATGTAGTCTAAGGCCAAAGTAGCAGCATGTATAGGAATGTTAGAAATCACTAATGTTTTCTGTAGGGTTTACAATATCTTTTTTTACTTTTCTAATCAAATAAGTGTGCCTTGAGGTTCACTATTCACTGTCTGCATCAATGGTTGGGCGACTTTTCATACATTTGGCGCATGAAAGGCAAAAGACATAGAGAAGTATTTGATATAACAGTATCTAGTACATGTCTCATAGTACAGACCAGGCTTCATATAAATGTCTCATATACACACACCTATACATAACAGCTGTGTAATACTATACATGTAACGCAGCTCAGCATTAGTGTGCATTTAGAACCTGAGTAACTATGATATACAGAAATCTATGCCCGGGCACAGTAGGGTAACATGGGTAGTGCCCGTGGTGATACTAGTCGGGCGAATGTCTTGAACGCCCCCCCTCGGTTGCTCGGTGACCCGGTCTGGGCGCACCAGGAAGTGCCGGCCCTTTAGCAGAGATGCATTGTGGGAACTCCCCTCAGATCCAAGATGGCGGCCAGCAGGAGGCTGATGAAGGTAATGGGGGGATAGGGCGGCTCTTTCATTCGGAAAAAGCGGTTTTACGGGTGCTTACTGCGCTCCGGTTACGTTTCAGCCCTTGTGGGGGAACTAAAAGCACCAATCAGTAGCAATAACTACCTCGAAGGTAGGCCTAGAATCCCCGGCCTCACCCCGCGCCGCCCGCCGAGACCGGCACTCCCTGTTCCGCGTTGTGCGGGGAGTATCAGGGAAGCAGCTGGAGATGAGAACTCTTCTGATACGACGAGAACATTAGGTCTGTGTGGTAATGTGAAATGTGCGGGAAACCTAGTGGTGTATGTGCTGCGGGGCCCGGGGAATGTTGCGTGTGCGCGCGGCTGAAATCCATTAAGATAGTGCGGTAAAGACAGTCATTGTGTAATCCCCGCTGAGGAGCCTGCAATGTGGAGGAATGGCCGGTGATCTACTAATGATCCTGTAATAAGCCCGGGATCCAGTCCTGACCGGTGACTAGACAGCGCACGGCGTGGACGTACATGTCTCACCTCACAACCAGGACTGCTGGGATCTGGAGCATTATATACATATAATCTAAAGCCCGAGCCCTGCTTTCTGATTGGATGGCCTCTGTATATTGTCATAGTTTTACTGTTCTCTTAGGGCTTTCGTTTTCACATACATTACCAGGCAACTCTGAGGAGATGATATATATATATATATATATATATATATATCTCCTACAGGCCTATAGTTATTTACCTACATCAGCAACTTGCAGTGATATATTCATTTATACACTTCTTGGTAATACATCATATCTTTCAGCCAGTTATTAATGGGGTTGCGTGTAGTTCTTAATTGATCTGCTATGAAGTCTCCTAACATTTCACTATGAATGGAAACCATTACTTTTCCTATAATGGGAACATCTTTACCAATTACTGCAGTCGCAGGGGCAACGATGAATAGCTGGTCGATAAAGAGGCGGGGGGGGGGGCGTTACGTGGCTGAGAGGTGCCTCTTGTCATCTGGAGAAGCCGGTAAAAAAAAGCGGGGTCTTCCCTGATGACAAACTGGCGGTCTGTGACCGAACCCATGCATAGATCCTAGGTTAAACTAGATGGATCTTTTTTTTTTTTTTTTAACCTTCTTACTATGTAGATTGTAGATGAATGCCATCAACATCTATGGGATCTATTGATAGAAATCGATACTACTGTCTAAAGATTCTCCTATACTAGTGATGTAAGATGGCCTTAAATGACAATTTATTCCGCTCGTGACAAGAAACTGACAGATGCTAGCCAAATACAAAAGTCTGGAAAAGTCAAATCTGACGTTGGATATTTTCGGTCGTGGCCAAGTGCATTGGCGACTTAGTGTGCTCCTAAACATTCACTATTTCCACCCATATCCCAGAACAAGGCAAAGATCCATCTGCATATTGTGAGTGAATTTTCAATGACCACTTCATGTATCACAACTATTCACCATATGTTTTACTAGTGATATCATATATTGTTTTCTTCCTTTTAGCTCTTTAGAGAGGTTGTTTCCTGTAGACCAGCCCTTTTGAAAATGAAGCCTCTCACCCCCAGCGACCAGATATTGTCGGTAGGGGAAGCTGCTTCTAGGCACAGATTTCCCCTGGAGCAGCCATTCAAACTAATTGTTTTGGATGGGAGCACTGGGTCCGCCATTGCAGCTCTTAAAGGGGTTATCCGGGGACCAAAAATTGCATTAATATTTTTATGTAAAAAGTCACTTACTAATGTACTTTAATTTAAAATTCAGTACTAAATCATGCAGTTCAAACCCGGTGAATTGTTCCCGGAAGTCCTGGAGCTTTTCTAATATTGATGACGCGCCAACACGGCTCCATGTGACTGAGGGCTTGCTTCCTGCGCTGTTTGTGTCAGATTATCAATGGCATGACCGCAAGGGGTTAGCGCTTTGCTCGGGACTCCAGCACTGTTCCCGACATTTGGTAAGTGACTTCTTCAGGGGTTTCCTATCACTGGAGTCCCTGGGCAGAGCATCAGACTCCAGCACTGCTCCCAACGTCACTGTCCACATATGGTAGGTGACTTCTGGGGTTTCCTATAGCTGGAGTTTCTGAGCAGAGCATCAGCTGATGCTCTGCTCGAGGACTCCAGTACCGGTGCCGACCATATATGGACAGTGACGCTGGGCAGCAGTGCTGGAGTCCCCAGGGAGAGCATCAGCTCATGCTCTGCTCCGGAACTCCAGCTATAGGAAACCCCAGAAGTCACTGACCAAATGTCGGGAGCAGTGCTGGAGTCCCAGGCAAAGCGCTAGCTGATTCTCTTCTCAGGGACTCCAGCAATAGGCAAAGTGACAGCCCCTTGCGGTCATGCGCTTGATAACACTCCGATACGAACAGCGCAGGAAGCAAACCCTCAGTCAGGTGGGGCCGTGTCATCAATATTAGAAAAGCTACAGGACTTCTGTGAACAATTCACCTGGTTTGAATGGCACGATTTAGTACCGAATTTTAAATTAAAGTACATTAGTGACTTCTTTTTTCGTAAAAATGTAAATGCAATGAAGTTTTTGGTCCCCGTTACCCCCCCCTTAAAGAGGCTCTGTCACCACATTATGCCCTATCTCCTACATAAGGAGTTCGGCGCTGTAATGTAGGTGACAGCAGTGCTTTTTATTTAGAAAAACTATCTATTTTAAACCACTATTAGCGATTTTTAGCTTTATGCTAATGAGTTTCTTAATGCCCACGTGAGCGTGTTTTTACCTTCGACCAAGTGGGTGTTGTACAGTGTGTATGACGCTGACCAATTAGTGACCAGTCAGCGTCATACACTCCTCTCCATTCATTTACACAGCAGCGATGTGCAGCCACATACACAGACATTAACGTTAATCAAGTGTCCTGATAATGAATATACATGACCTCCAGCCTGGACGTCATGTGTATTCAGAATCCTGACACTTCTGAATCTTTTCTACACTCCAAAATACACCTTCAAACAAGTTCCCATTTAATTATTTTGTTTTCATTATTGGTAGCTTCCCATTGATTTTAATGGGAGATACACTGTATAGTTGCTATAAAACGTATTTTTATGCTGCTCAATTAATAAACGCTTCGTAAAAAAAAGTGACATGTTGAAATACGCTCCAAGAATGCTTGCAAAAATTAAAAATTCTTCAAATTACACTCTAAAAAGTTCTGAATTTTAAAGACTGTTTTCTCTTTTGAAATCCGTCTCGCATCAGCCTGAACATATGCTGAGTGAACCTAGAACCCGCCCCCGCTATGTGCTCTACCAGTAAAGGCTTTGTTCGAGGGACACCTTGTATGACGTCTATATGCCCTAATATGGAATATGAATAGGGGTTGTCATGCAGAGACAACCCCTTTAATAATTGCATGTATAACTGTGCCTTTATCCTACGACTTTAGGCCAGGATCATACACACCGTTTTGATGCAGGTTTTTGGCAAGAAGTGGATCCAAAAGGAAGGAAAGGTATAAAGAATAGATTAATACATCTCCTTTCTTTCGTGTCCATTCCTGTGTTTGGCTCAAAAGACTGATCCAAAAACTGCAGCAAATCTGTGTGTGTGATCCTGACCGTAACCAGATTGTGCAGGTTCCCACCATGTGTGATGTAATGACACCACCAGCTATCACTCTGCGCCAAGGCTGTCCAGACAACTGGCGTTCCAACAATTACATTTATAATCCAGAATGGCTACATGAAGTCAGAATGGGAACCCACCCACTGATCAAATAGTAAATTTTAACACATAGCAAGAACTACCAGGTTCCGAAGAAAATGAGTTTTCTGAATTCAGAAGTAGGATGGATTCGGGTGCTCTACATAATTATAACCAATTTTTCTTAGAATTTAAATTTTGCTCAGCTCTCTTGGTAACGCCCATAGATTTAAATAACTAGATGCGCATGCGTGGCCATCTCTTTATTCATATGTGGCCCCTCACTTGGTGAAATGAAGGTCAGCGTCCTGTGGTAATGGCAAAAATATCTGAGATTGGAAGACCCCTTTAATAATGAATGATTGGTATAAAAAAGGGACAGCGTTGGAGACAGTAGCTCCCGAGTGTGAGAAGGGGGTAGTTACATAATTATAAGAATAGGTAGGCATTGTATAATTAATAAAAAAAAAAAGTAATTGTCATTTTCTCTTGTAAAATTGTGATGTATTGATTCAAAAGGGTACAAGAGAAATAACTGTACTGATTCGAGCTGTGCAACAGTGTCATCGTCGCGTGACCGCAACAGATTTTAATGAAACCATACCCCAGGTTCCCATTCGGTAACTACAAGCAGAGATCTTGAAAAAATTGAGAAATTAACATCCAAAGTATATTACAAAACTTCATAACTTTTCATTATACAATGTTTGAACTTTATTTGCTAAAACCAGAAAACACCTTTAGGTCCGGATCACACGTGCAGTTTTTGTTTTTTTTAGCCAAAAACATGAGTGGACACAAAGGAAAGACGATGAATCAGTCATTTCTTTATACATTTCCTTCCTTTAAGATTCAGTTGTGGCATTGGCTCAAAAAACTGCACCAAGAACTGCATTAAAGCTTTGTGTGTGTGACCTTAGCCTTAAAGAAGCACTCCAGGTTTTTCTTTGTTCAGCCTGCTTGCTAATGTAGTTTTTTTACTTACCTGGTGCTGTATTTCACGAGATTTGTTCCGGGCGACGCTGGGGGTCACGTGATCTTCATTCTGATTCCCTGTAGTCTACATCAGTGGTCCCCAATCACCAGGCTGTGGATCATTTGGTACCGGGCCACGGGCTGATAGTCTGCGTAAAGTTACTGTGTATCAGCCCCGGTGGCCGGAGGGAATTCCGGGCAAAAAACCACACCGAACTGAAGTGCAGTTTTTCACCCGGAATGACCGCTATATGAAAACTGCAGCATTTAACAGTCCTGCCTGCAGGCTGGCCTCCTGGGATGACATTTCATATCGGGAGACCGCTGCAGCCGATCAACCTGTGATTGGCTGCAGCGGCGATCACATGGGATGAAATGTCATCCCAGGAGGCCGGCCTGAAGGGAGAAACACAGACTTCTGGGTAAATATAAAATTTTTCTTAGCTGCTGTTTGTTGTGGGTTTTACCGCCTATTGAATTCAATGGGGAAGACCCGCTACAAATAAGCAGCGTTTACACAAATACAATTACATGCTGCGGAGTAAAACTCTGTAGCGCATTTCAGTTTCTGAGCGTTTTCTCCGCTCCCTATTTATGCTGCATGTGGATGAGATTTGTTTTATCGCATCCACTTTGCTGCTACTGTATTTGCTGCGGATTTTCCGCAATGAATTCCGTTGCGGAAAATCCGTAGTATTTATGCAACGTGTGTACAGTGTCTGCTGTATGGACCAGGAGTCAGGCTCTCAATGCAAGTCTGAGAGTCTCGATGTGAGTCTCATAGGCTTGCATTGAGAGAGCGACCTCCGATTTCTACAGTAGACGCTGTAGGATTTGGCAGAGTACAGAACATGTCCCCACAGCGGGCTGGGAAATATAGCACTAGGTAAGTCAATACACTTCACTACATCAAGTGGTTAGTAGCCATGCTATATTTTATATAAGATTTAAAAATGTCATTACATTTTTTTTTCCCAAAACACTTAAGCAATTGCTGAAACTTACATTTCTTATAGCTACATATCTCCCTGTGTCTGTATTAATGTATAGGTACATATGGTGCATGTCATGTTCAGGAGATTTTACATATAGTGAGGTAGATTAAGCAATGTATCTACGCCAGTTTTCTGAATGCCTTGTTTTTTTAAGTCCTTCAGCGGTTTAATAAATCTGCCCCAGTGTAGTGATCTCAGACGTTAGATAAATTGTAAGCTCAAAGAAAAGTACGGTGTGTGGGACCTTTTGATATGTTACAAAGCAAAGTTTTCACTATGTACACTGTAAACTTTCATGGGCTTTTTACAAACTTAATGGGAAGGTATAGTGAATGCAATATATTTTACTTCTGCTTTTGTGAAAGGAATGAATGAATAAAATATGCATGATGTGCCCTATTCAGGTACAGATACATTGCGCGGAACTGCAATCGTTTTGCAGCGACAACTAACCTATATGCTTTCATTTTGTCTGCTTGAATTTGTACAGCTGTCACACCGAGCTGTATATAGCTATCGTCATTCTATCCATTATTCATACTTCTGGTTCTGAGTTCTGGACTTGCTCAGTTTGTATAGTATGAATGACAGCACTGCAGTGTCCTAAGCGATATCTTTACTTTTTCCATCATTCCTGTTTTTATACCTACATAAAATGTTCAGTAGCTTTGCCCAATACCTTGTTTTAGCTGCTCAATACAAGTTCTGCAGATACCTGATTTGACATGTTCTGCATGTGTGTATTGCAGCTCCACGTCTGCTTCTTATATAGGCACTGGTCAATAGCAAGAGGCATCACGTGCACTTTGTTTTAAATATTTACGCATTTCCTTTTTGCAGTTGTACATAGTTTTCTATTCATTTTCAAATGTTGCATCTTTACATGCATTAGCAAGGCATTAATGTCCATGCTGGGGAGTATATCCTTGCAGCTTGTTTCATGCCCATGGACAGGTGTAATAACATCTTTACAAGCGTTCTAGAATACCACCGTTGTAACAAGTCAGTTTGTAAACATTTCTACCTTCTAGATATTTTATGATAAACTGTGGGTGGCATTACTGCAAAGGGAAAGCATTTAGGAACTCCACGACCACGTAAAGTTAGAGCAGGGTCACGAAGTGCTAAGGCGGATAGTGCAGAAATGTAGACCTCGCTCTGCTGACTCAATAATTGCTGAAATCCAAACCTCCTCTGGCATTAACATCCACACACAAATTGTGCGCCAGGAGCCCTATGGAATGGGTTTCCATGGCCCAGCAGCTGCGTGCAAGCCTTACATCACCAAGCACAATGCCAAGTGTTGGATGGAGTGGTGTAAAGCAACCGCCACTTGACTCTGGAGCAGTGGAAACTTGTTCTGTGGAGTGACAAATCACGTCCGTGTTTGGCGAATGCCAGGAAAACGTTACCTGCCTGATTGCATCGTGCCAACTGTAAAGTTTGGTGGAGGAGGGATAATGTTATGAGGTTGTGTTTCAGGGATTGTCCTAGGCCCCTTAGTTCCAGTGACATTTTAATGCTTCAGCATAAGACATTTTAGACAATTGTAAGCTTCCAACTTTGTGGGATCAGTTTGGGGAAGGCCCTTTTCTGTTCCAGCATTACTGTGCCCCAGTACACAAAGCAAGGACCATAAAGGCATGGTTGGGTGGTTTGGTCTTCAAGAATTTGACTGGTCCGCACAGAGTCCTGACTTCAACCCCATCGAACATTTTTGGAATGAACTAGAACGGAGATCGCAAGCCAGGCTCTCTCCTCCAACATCAGTGTCTGACCTCAAAAATTCTCTTCTGGATGGACAAAAATTCCCACATAGAATTAAGCAGGAGAAAAACCGCCAAATCTGTACAGGTCAAAGATCAGCAATGACGTCATACAGTAGTGTTTGAAAGCATAACAGAAAATAGCAATAAAATCATAATTAAACACCATATAGTAAAATGAGTGTGAAATGGTAAGTCAGAATAAAAAGCCGTTAAAGTAAAAAAGAGTCTAGATTAAAAATATATATATAAACATAAATACGAAAGGAGGTTCCTCCTCTTGCATTTATATGTTTGTTTATATATATATTATATATATATATATTTTTAATCTACACTGTCTTTTTTAGTTTAACGGCTTTTTATTCTGACTTACCATTTCACACTCATTTTACTATATGGTGTTTAATTATGATTTTATTGCTATTTTCTGTTATGCTTTCAAACACTAACGTATGACGTCATTGCTGATCTTTGACCTGTACAGATTTGGCGTTTTTTTTTGTGTTTTTTTTCAATTCTACCAACTTCTTATTAAAGAGGCTCTGTCACCAGATTTTCAAACCCCTATCTCGTATTGCAGCAGATCGGCGCTGCAATGTAGATAACAGTAACGTGTTTTGTTTTTTTTTTTCAAAAACGAGCATTTTTTGCCAAGTTATGAGCATTTTTATATTTATGCAAATGAGCCTTTCTTAAGTACAACTGGGCGTGTTTAAAGTTATGTCCAACGGGGCGTGTATTGTGTGTGTACATCTGGGCGTTTTTACTTCTTTTACTAGCTGGGCGTTGTGAATGGGAGTGTATGATGCTGACGAATCAGCATCATCCACTTCTCCGTTACCACCCAGCTTCTGGCAGTGCAGACACACAGCGGGTTCTCGAGAGATCACGCTGTGACGTCACTCACTTCCTCCCACAGGAACTTCATCGCGTCGGATGAGCGAGGACACGCTGTGTCTGTGAACTGCCAGAAGCTGGGTGTTAACGAAGAGAAGTGGATGATGCTGATTCGTCAGCATCATACACTTCTATTCACAACGCCCAGCTAGTAAAACAAGTAAAAACGCCCAGTTGTACACACACAATACACGCCCAGTTGGACATAACTTTAAACACGCCCAGTTGTACTTAAGAAAGGCTCATTTGCATAAATATAAAAATGCTCATAACTTGGCCAAAAATGCTCGTTTTTTGAGAAAAAAAAACGTTCCTGTTATCTACATTGCAGCGCCGATCTGCTGCAATAGGAGATAGGGGTTTGAAAATCTGGTGACAGAGCCTCTTTAATGCTTATGGATTTATAATGGGATGTCCTAAAAGCTCATGTAGGTGTCCCAATACTTTTACCATATATACCATATAGTGTATATAATTAAATTCTAAACGGTTACATTCTACAAAAACATTGAACCGACATTGTTCATTTAAACCCCTGGGACTCAATTTACTTAATTGCCAAAACCAATATACTTCCCTTTTGTAACAATTTTTTACAATGTTATTAGTGTTCAGGTTATCGCTTTGTATGTCTGAGTAATAACCATTTAAAGAGACTGTGTTGTTAGCAAAAAATGTATTTTTTTTTTTTGTTAAACAATTAGTGTGTAGGTGATTAAACATTGTTCTAATTTTTTTTATTTTTTTTCACGAGTCAGGAAATATTATAAATTGGATTCAAATTTATAATATTTCCCATTGCTGGTCACTAGATGGAGCAATTCCCAAAATTGCAGCATTGCATGTGGTAAAGCAACCACATTGCTTTATGCTGCAAAATTGGGAAAAAATCCCTCGCTCTAGTGAGCTCTCAGAATCCCCCCCCTCCTTTATCCTGGCTAGTGCCGGGAGAAACGAGGGGATTGAACGGTCTAACCTCCTACACTGTGTGTCGCCATTTTTTGAGCTAACACACAGTGTAGTAGGTTAACATACAGTAGTAAACACACTGAAACACGAAAATACATAGAAATCACTTACCTGCTCCTGTCGCCGCCGCTCCCTCCGGTCCATCCGCTCCGTCTGCTGCCGCTGCTCCATGTGCACAAGTCCGGAAGCTGCGACCGGAAGTAGTAATCTTACTGTCCGGCAGCGACTTCCGGTCCACAGGAAAATGGCGCCGGACGGCGCGCATTTCAAATTGGACTGTGTGGGAGCGGCGCATGCGCCGTTCCCACACAGACGGCGTACACCATGGTGAATGGAACGGGCCCCGTTCGCATTCCCTATGGGACTGGAGCTGCCGTATTCCATGTCTGTATGTGTCGTTAATCGACACATACAGAAATGGAAAAAAAATGGCAGCCCCCATAGGGAAGAAAAAGTGTAAAAATAAAAAAAAGTAACACACAAATAAATACAAACGTTTTTAATAAAACACTAACATCAAACTAATATAAAAAATTTTTTGGGGGTGACACTGTTCCTTTAAGGTCAGATGTGTTTGTGAAAAAGTTTCGCTACTGTAGTTTCATATGGAGTTGTTATACTTTTGCAGTCGTATTTGGTTTCTTTCTCCTTTTCCATTTTCTTCTAATTATGTAAAAAGCCCAATTTTTTTTGACACAAACTTTGTCGGAATCAGTGGCAAAAAAGCCATTTCCCATTTCAATGGGAGCTGGAAGCGTTTTTTTTCATGGTGGTTTTTAGCCGCTCGCAGTTAAAGTGTCGTGATCTTTCTTGCCGCGCTTCCACCTCTGATCTCCCATTGAAATAAATAAAAGCCATAGAAGCTGGCTTTCGCAGAGCTAAATGGCCGCGGGCGAAAAACGCAGCGAAAATTGAGACAATAATTTGCAGGCAGGTCAAAATCTGCCTCTAAATTCCTTCAGGAATTTTTTGCCTGCAAAAAAACTGAACAGGGCCTTACTGATAAATGTTCATTTAAGTCTAATTTTGACTGGTCTGGAAGTCTGTCCAACGTATGGATTTCTGCATGTACGTTTTAACCTATATATTGTATTTTTTGTGTTGCATGTAAAAGCCTTTTAATGGAATGTTTGTGCCTTTCATCGGGTGGTACACCGCTTCACCCTTAATTACTGCGTTACAACTCTGACAACCCAAACAATGTTTTTTGTTGTTTTTTTTAGGCCGCATGGCTGCACATGGAGTTCCCTGCAGTTCCGTATGGCACTGTAAGAGATACGCTTGTAGGAGAAAATATCTCCGTTATACGGTATCCGATTGGCCTGACACGTTGTTTTTTTTCTGTTTAATACGGAATCTGAGTCATGGAGTTACTGTAGGGCCACATAGACTTTTATGGTTGCCTTGCTGAGTCTCTGTACAACTTAAAGGTTATACAGAGCTGAAATATGCCTACTTGCGTGGGCTCTTACTCCGATTATAGGGATATTGAGTTACCGGATGTTCTCCACTCAAATTGCCTTCAGAACTCTGGCAATTACTCATGTAGCGGTTACTTTCATTCTGAAGACGTTCATGTGGCCTAACCTCTCCGCTCTATGGGACTGCTATCTGATTTCCCAACATGCATTGCTCTTTTGTAACAGGCAGCCGGCAGAATCCTGAGTTCTGCTATATACCATTCTGTTTGACATATGGTACTCTATAGGCATATTGGAGGCCAATGTCATAGGTATACGATAATTTGCAATGTGAATAGGCCCTTACTGAAATATCCGAGCAGTGCTACACCGGTTTATTTAGCGGAGGTCTGAGGTCGCAAGAAAAAAAACCTCAAATGTGCCCAGAACATTGGTCACTTCCCTCAACATAGCAGTAAAAGGCCTAGACGTGTCAGTCTTGAATCTACTATTGGTTTCCTTATTAGTATGGGAAGTTCTACACGCATTCCTCCTGCTGTGCTGTTTGTCGAGCAAAGGTGCTGATTTTGAGTGTTCGATCTTTCCAGACAGCTGTATTATTACGGTTCCATATGATATGAAGACATGACTCCCATAGAGGTGTGTGCAGACTTCCTATGCCTCCTGATTTCATACAGGATTTTGTTTTTTTTCTGCCTGATTTCATACAAATCTAGTAGAAAAAAAGTGCCATGCTCCATCTGATACCGTATGTATGGAGACTTCCTCTCCTAGAAGCTATGCACTGCCGTACAGGCTCTGCCGTAACCATGCGCTCTTAGAGCATGTTCACACGCAAACCCAAAAAGGTCTGAAAATACGGAGCTGTTTTCAAGGGAAAACGGCTCCTGATTTTCAGACATTTTTTAAGCCACTCGCGTTTTTACGGACGTTTTTGGAGCCGTTTTCAATAGTCAATGAAAAACTGCTCCAAAAACGTCCCAAGAAGTGTCCTGCACTTTTTCGCGGACGTTTTTCTAAACGGCCACGTAGAAAGCCGAACCATCGGAACAGAGCGCCATTTTCCCATTGCAATCAATGGGAAGATGTTTGGAGGAGTTCTGCTTCCGATTTTACGGGCCGAAAAACGGTCGAAAATACCCTTAGATGCATTTTTTGCAGGAAATATTTTATTGTATAACCCTTTAGCCTGGATTGATTTTTCTCAGTTTTTGGGGTTTCCAACAACACACCCTGAAGGCATATCTTTTGACTCTTTAATACTTGATGAAAATGTCACCCTTTTGCGACTTTTCTACGCCAGAAAACTGGTGTAAAAGGGATGGTAAATTGCACCTAAAGTCCCTATAATAGGGCCAGAGCATAGAGTACCAATGACTAGTTCTAGTCATATAAAAGCAGAAAATTATTTTTCACGCTTTTACATGACCTGGTTCCGTTCACATCTTTGGCACAAAAAATTTGGCTCCTTTACAGAGTTATATCACTGCAGTGTGAATGCAATTTTCAAAGCATTTCCATATATATGTCGTTGTCCTTAACCCCTTAGTGACAAGCCCATTTTAGGCCTTAATGACCAAGCTATTTTATTCGTTTTTCTATAGTCGCATTCAAAGAGCTATAACGTTTTTATTTTTTCGTCTACATAGCTGTATGAGGACTTTTTTTTTGCGGGATTAGTTGTGCTTTTTAATAGCACCATTTTTGGGTACATCTAATTTTTATATTAACTTTTATTAACCTTTTTGGGGGGGATTATAACAAAAACCTGAAATTCCGCCATTGTTCTATGCGTTTTTAAATTGACGCCGTTCACTGTGCGACGTAATTAACATGTTACCTTTATTCTATGGGTCGGTACGATTACGGCGATACCACATATGTCGTTTTTTTTTATGTTTTACGACTTTTGCACAATAAAAACACTTTTGAACTAAAATTATTTGTTTTTGCATCGTCGCTTTCCAAGAGCCGTAATTTTTTTATTTTTCCATCAATTTAGTGATTTTTTGGGCTTGTTTTCTGCGGGACAAGACGTAGTTTTGAATGGTACTGTTTTGGGGTGCATGGGACTTATTGATTCATTTTTATTATGACTTTTTTTGGGGGGCAATGGAAAAAATTTGCAATTTTGCCATGGTTTTTTGCGTTTTTTTTTACGGTGTTCACCTTGCGGTTTAAATGACATTAACTTTATTAATGGAGTCATTACGGTCGCGGCGATACCACATATGTGTACTTTTTTTTTTTTACAGTACTTTTTATTAACCCCTTAAGGACGCAGCCTAGTTTGGGCCTTAAGGCTCAGAGCCCATTTTTCAAATCTGACATATTTCACTTTATGTGGTAATAACGTCGGAATGCTTAAACCTATCCAAGCGATTCCGAGATTGTTTTCTCGTGACACTTTGGGCTTCATGTTCGTGGTAAAATTTGGTCGATATATTCAGTCTTTATTTGAGAAAAATTGCAAAATTTTGAGAAAATTTAGAAAAAATTGCATTTTTCAGAATTTAAATGCATCTGCTTGAAAAACAGACGGTTATACCACCCAAAATAGTTACTAGTTCACATTTCCCATATGTCTACTTTAGATTGGCATCGTTTTTTGAACATTATTTTATTTTTCTTGGACGTTACAAGGCTTAGAACATAAACAGCAATTTCTCATATTTTTAAGAAAATTTCAAAAGCCTTTTTTTTAAGGTACCTGTTCAGTTCTGAAGAGGCTTTGAGGCCTATGTATTAGAAACCCCCATAAAGCACCCCATTTTAAAAACTAGACCCCTCAAAGTATTCAAAACAGCATTTAGAAAGTTTTTTAACCCTTCAGGCATTTCACAGGAATTAAAGCAAAGTGGAGGTGAAATTTGCAAATTTCATTTTTCTTTCTGAATTTCAATTTTATTCTATTTTTTTTCTGTAACAAAGAAGGTTTTACCAGAGAAACACTGCTAAATATGTATTGTCCAGATTCTTCCGTTTTTAGAAATGTCCCACATGTGGCTCTAGTGCGCTCGTGGACTAAAACACAAGCCCCAGAAGCAAAGAAGCACCTAGTGCATTTTGGTGCTTCTTTTTTATTAGCATATATTTTAGGCAGCATGCCAGGTTTGGAGAGGTGTTGAGGTGCCAAAACAGTAGGAATCCCCCAAAACTGACCCCATTTTGGAAACTGCACCCCTCAAGGAATTAATTTATGGTTATTGTTACCATTTTGACCCCGTAGTTTTTTCACAGCGCGTATTTGAATTGGGCTCTGAAATTAAAAGAATGACAATTTTTCCAATAAGATGTAATTTTTGATCAGAATTTCTTATTTTCACAGGGAACAAAATGCCCCATTTTCTTGCCCAATTTGTCCTGAGTGCGGCAATACCCCATTTGTGGTGATAAACTGCTGTTTGGGCCCATGGGAGGCCTCAGAAGGAAAGGAGCACTATGTGTTCTTAGGAGTCCAGATTTTGCTGGATTGGTTTTCGGGTGCCATGTCGCATTTGCAGAGCCTCAGAGGTATCAAAGCAATGGAAACCCACCAAAAGTGACCCCATTTTGGAAACAAAACCCCTCAAGGAATTTATTTATGGGTGTTGTGACCATTTAGACCCCACAGTTTTTTCACAGAACTTATTTGAATTGGGCTGTGAATTTAAAAAAAAAAACTTTTTCCCAATAAGATGTAGTTTTGGCTCAAAATGTCTTATTTTCACAACGAATAAAATACCCCATTTTGTTGCCAAATTTGTCCTGAGTGTGGCAATACCCTATTTGTGGTGATAAACTGCCGTTTGGGCCCATGGGAGGGCTCAGAAGGAAAGGACCACCATGTGGCCTACTGGGAATTTTCTGGTGCTAAGTCGTGTGTGCAGAAGCCCCTGAGGTATCAGTACAGTTGAAACCCCTGAGAAGTGACCCCGTTTTAAGAACGACACCCCTTAAGGAATTCATCTAGAGGTGTAGTGAGCATTTTGACCACACAGGTATTGTGTAAAAGATAATGCGCAGCAGATGGTGCAGAGTGAGATTTGCAATTTTCTATATATATGCCATGTCAGTGTCCGATATATTGTGCCCAGCATGTGCCACCGGAGACATACACCCCATAAACTGTAATGTGGGCTCTCCCGGGTACGGCAATACCCTACATGTGGCTGTTATTAGCTGCCTGGGCACACGGCAGGGCTCAGAAGGAAAGGACCACCATTTGGCCTACTGGAGCTTTTCTGGTGCTAAGTCTTGTACGCAGAAGCCCTTAAGGTACCAGTACAGTTGAAACCCCCAAGAAGTGACCCTGTTTTAAAATCTACACCCCTTAAGGCATTCATCTAGAGGTGTAGTGAGCATTTTGACCCCACAGGTATTGTGTAAAAGATAATGCGCAGCAGATGGTGCAGAGTGAAATTTGCAATTTTCTATACATATATGCCAATTCAGTGTCCGATATATTGTGCCCAGCATGCGCCACCGGAGATATACACCTCATAAACTGTAATGTTGGCTCTCCCGGGTACGGCAATACCCTACATGTGGCTGCTATCAGCTGCCTGGGCACGCAGCAGGGCTCAGAGGGGGAAGATGAGGAGGGGTAAGCTGTGCGAAGTGGATCAGAGCGAGTAAAACTGGGGTAAATTAAAAATAAAGGGATGAATGATAAATTTTAAAACACTCTTTCATACAGAGCTCTGGTTTTTCGGGACATGTGTCACATTGATATATTGTGTCCTTCCTTATCCCCCTCTTATAGCAGACTTTGCACCTCTTTTGACTTTTTCCCTTCTTGCCAGTTTGGGGAACTTCTAAAAAGTGTTGCCCTGGTACAATGCGTGTGGCCCCGCTTCCAGAAGTACTGGGTGCCCCCACTTCTTGGTCCATAAAAATTAGTTTCTTGATAACCACCTCTTAAAATTCCAGGAAAGTTCCCGTCTGGCCTGTACATCGATGTAGCACGTATGCGTTGTACAATGCCATCTGTATGATGTGCCCGGCCAGCTTCTTATACCACACCGCATGGCGCTGTAGGGCTTCAGGGCTTGATCTGACAAGTCCACCCCTCCCATGTACCTATTGTAGTCCAGGATGCAGTCTAGTTTGGGGGTCCCTGTACTGGTACCTCGTACAGGTACATGGGTACTGGTGTGGCATCTCCCTGGTCTTGTACTTGACACACAATATGTTGCTGCTAGATTGTGCCCTGCTCTCACCCCTTCTGAGTGTTTGCCCAAGCAGAGTCTTAGGGAGGCCTCTCAGGTTTCTTCTAGCAGTGCCGCATGCCGCAGGACTTCTGGAAGCGAGGCAGTTGAAGAGTGGGACGCTGGTATAAAAATTATCCAGGTAGAGGTGGTAACCCTGGTCCAGCAGTGGGTGCACCAAATCCCACACAATTTTTGTATTAACTCCCAGTAAGGGGGGGCATTCTGGGGGCTGAATACTGGTGTCCTTCCCTTTTTATATATCCTAAATTTGTAGGTATACCCTGATGCACTCTCGCACAGCTTATACATCTTCACGCCATACCTTACCCGGCAGGTACTCGCGGAATTGAAGCCTCCCTTTCAAATGTACCAGAGATTCATCTATAGAAATACACTTCTCGGGGGTGAATGCTCGGAAAACCGGGCACTGAAACGGTCTAATAGGGGTATCCGTTTATACAAACGGTCAAAACTGGGGTCATCTCGGGGTGGGCACTGCTCATTATCAGTATAATGTAAGAAGCGAAGTATTGCCTCATTTTTATTTTATTTTTTAGTTTCCAGCTCAGTTCTGAAGTTGCTTTGAGGGGCCCATATATTAGACACCCTTATCAAACACCCCATTTCAGAAACTAGACCCCTCAAAGTATTCACAACAGCATTTAAAAAGTTTATTAACCCTTTAGGTGTTTCACAGGAATTTAGAGCAAAGTAGAGGTGACATTTAATTAATTTAGTTTGAAGAGGTCTTGTGGTGCTAAAACAGTGGAAACCCCCCAAAAGTGACCCCTTTTTGGAAACTAGAGACCTTGAGGAATCCATTGTAGTTTTCTTGGGGTGCATGCAACTTTTTGATCAGTTTTTATTCTAATTTTAGGTGGCGTGGTGACTAAAAAAACAGCAATTCTACTATTGTTTTTTTATTCAATTTTTTTTACAGCGTTCACCGTGCGCTATAAATGACATATTCACTTTATTCTGCGGGGCGATACGATTACGGCGATACCAGATGTTTATAGTTTTATTTTATGTCTTATGGCGTTTGCAGAATAAAATACATTTTGTAAAATATAATTTATTTTTTGTGTTACCTTATTCTAAGAGCCATAACTGTTTTATTTTTCCATCAGGAAAGTCGTGCGAGGACTTATTTTTTGCGTAACGAACTGTAGTTTCGATCAGCACCATTTTTTGGTACATGCGACTTTTTGATCTCTTTTTATTCCATTTTTTGGGAGGTGAAGTGACCAAACAATTGTGATTGTGGTACGGTTTATTATTATTTTCTCTTACGGCGTTCACCGCGCAGGATAAATAACGACATCGTTTTGTAGTTCAGGACGTTACGGACGCGGCGATACCAATTATGTATAGTTTATTTGTTTATATATTTTTATTAATAATAAAGAACTGATAAGGGAAAAAGGGGGACTTTTACTTACTTCTAAATCTTTTATTTTCTTATTTTTACACAACTTTTTTTTTACTTTTTCACGCTTTTTTTACTTTGTCCCACTAGGGGACATGAGGGCAGGAGGCTCTGATCGCTATTCTAATACACTGCACTACATACGTAGTGCAGTGTATTAGAGCTGTCAGCTGTTCGCTGACAGCAAGCATAGTGGGTCCTGATTTTGTCGGGACCCACTAGGCTTCCGTCGATGGCGTAGCCAGAGTCCATTGTTAGGATTCTGGTTGCCATAGTAGCCATCACGGCCCGCTATCGTGTAGCAGGCCGGCGATGGCAGCTTAACCCCTAAGAAGCCGCGATCGCTATTGAACGCGGCTTCTAAGGGGTTAATCGGCGGGGACCACCGCGATCGGTCCATGCACACTAAGCTGTGATAGCCTGCTGTCAGAAACAGCAGTTATCACAGCTCAAGCACGCGCCGGGATTAAATGGCGCCGTGTTTACTCAGGTCAGTACTATTACTGACCTGAGCGCGAACTATGTACTTAGCGCGACGTAATAGTGCTGACCTGAGCGCGAAGGGGTTAATAATCTTTATTTTACTTTGATGACTTATTTTATTAGTCCCACTAGGGGACTTTACTGTGCGATGTTCCGATCGCTGCTATAATGCTCTGGTATACTTGGTATACCAGAGCATTTTTGCCTGTCAGTGTAAATCTGACAGGCAATCTGTTAGGACGTGCCTCCGGCGCGTCCTAACAGGCATATGTCCAGGGCAGACCGGGGGCTTTTATCAAGCCCCCGGCTGCCATGACACCCCATCGGAGACCCGCGATTGCATTCGCGGGCCGCCGATGGGTGACAGAGGGAGCGCACTCCCTTTGTGAACTAAGTTAAATGACGCGGTCGCTATTGATGGCGGCATTTAACGGTTTAAACGGCCGCGATCGAAGTAAACTTCGATCGCGGGCGTTGGAGCAGGAGCTCAGCTGTCATTAGACAGCAGAGCCCCGGCTCCTGCCTGCACGGGAGACCCGTGCAGGACTTAGACTAGGCTGACGTGAAAAGGCGTCAGCCTAGCCTAAAGCCCATTAGTGACTCACGTGAAAAGGCGTATTGGTGGTCACTAAGGGGTTAAATAACACTTATGGAAAGTTTTCAGGCCATACCTCCTAGGTACATTTATCCTGCAGCTTAGCAGTTTCGAGCAGTTCAATTCTTGCATTTCGGAGGGTTCTTTGGGGATCTGCAAATAGACTGTTAAAGGGGTTATCTCCTGAAAAAATATTACTAATCAATCGACAGAACACGTGAAAATAAATTATTTTGCAATTTAAATTCATTAAAAAAAAAAAACGAACATTTGTGATCACTTACATTAGTGGTAGTGCCCGCTAGATTTTTCCTGACCACCAATATCTACATCCATTTACTGTGCATCAAGCAGTGGTGGAAACACATGCGCCTTTCAAATGGCTTTCCAAGCTCCGGATTGACGTTGCGCATAAGACCCTTGTGATTCGGCCATGTAATATACAGTATCTTCTTCTACTTGTAACAGGGGAAGCAGATGTTTTTTGGTTGCATTCTCCTCCCAAGACAAGTGGAGAACAACCCCGCTCAAATAAAAAACCTAGATGTCATTTATACCGCACGGTGAACTCCTTAAAAGCTAAACCCAACAAACCATGCCAAAATTGCAGTTTTTTTTTTTCATTCCTGCCAAAAAAAGTGAATGAAGTTTTTTTTCTAATACACTATATTTCCCCCAAAATGGTGGCACGTGAGCAGCGCTAAACAATCGGATAGCAGGGGAAAGTGTCTCGGACTTCTGAAGCACAGTGTGCATCGGGTAGTTTGAGAAGCACTGCGGCCATCTTGATGACAGAAGAGGATCGGCGGCACAACAAGCGAAACGGAGGGGAACCGGGTAAATCAACTCTACATTCCCCAGCAACCAGTTCACATGTTTTTGTTTTTTTTGTTTTTGCTACAAGCAGATGCAGAGCCTAAAGAGCGTAATATACATGCCAGTGGCCCAACATACAATGTTTTCAACCAAAAAGTCCTTTCCTGGGCCATTGTGACATGAGGGGATATTTTAAACTTATATTAAACAATCTTGCCAGCAGCACTGACCTGTGGGAAGATTCAGCCAATCATGTTCATTTGTGGGATAACAAGCGATTGGCTGAAATGCAGTCAAACCGTACGAGTCCGTGGTGGCAAGTTCAACCAATCAGCGAGCATTGCATTACTAAAGAACGCTTACACATACACACACACACACACACACACACACACGTCCTAATATATCCATGTGACATCAATCTCAGTGTATGTGGCACAATGTGTGCATGTGATGAGATCCGAGGTAGTGTCTCACGAATAATTTGTCCATTCACAACGAGAGTTCATAACGCTATATGCTGTGTGACTATAAAGTTACTTTCTTAGAGTATGATGCATACTTTTTCATGTGACGTTGAGATTTACTGATGGTGGATAATGTCAGCTGTAACGTTTTGGAATATAGATGAATAGTACATTTTTGTGACACTAAACCAGGGGTGGACACATTATTGTACACTTTAGGTGACAGACCAGTCTGGGAGACTTTTTGTGTTTTTTATTTTTAGTTAATAGGAAAGAACGCACAGCTGACTTATTTTTCTTAGGCTACTTTCACACTTGTGTTGTGTAATCAGTTACTCTGATCCGTTTTTAGATCAGAATAAGGATAACGGATCCGTTAAAATTCCCTTTGAAATCAATGGTATTTTTAATTGCATCAGTTATCATCCATTTGCGTCCGTTATGTAAGGCTTCGTTCACGTATCCGTTAGGGCTCTATTCTGACGTTCCATCTGAGGTTTCCGTCAGAATAGAGCCCTGACTGACAGAAACCATAGGTTTCCATTTCCATCACCATTGATTTCAAGGGTGACGGATCCAATGCCAATTTTTCTCAGTTGTGCAAGGGTTCTGACGGAATAAATAGCATAGTTAACTACGCTATTGATTCCGTCAAAACTACGGTACACTTGCGCAAATGAGACAAACGGAAACCATTGGGAGCGAACGCGTCACCATTGAAATCAATGGTGATCGAAACGGAAACCTATGTTTTCTGTTTCAATCAGGGCTCTATTCTGATGGAAACCTCCGACGCAACGTCTGAATAGACCCCGACCGGATATGTGAACGAAGCCTTAGACTTCGTTCACACCTGCGCTAGGGTCCTGTTCCGTCGAAACGGGACCCTGACTGACACAAACGTAATGGGTCCGGTGCCAATGTTTTCCGTTTGTCTCAGTTGTGCAAGGTTTCCGTCGTTTTGACGGCGTCAATGGCGTAGTCGACTACGCTATTGATTCAGTCTAAACGATGGAACCCTTGCACAACGGAGACAAACGGAAACCATTTGCACTGGATCCGTCACCTTTAAAATCAATGGTGATGGAAACGGAAACCTTTGTTTTCCATTTGTGTCAGTCAGGGTCCCGTTCCGTCGGAAGCCTAAGTCGTACATTTTTTTGGACTGAGATCTGAAAAGTGCAGAGTACAGGACTTGTACTCCATTCAAAAAAACGGCTGTCTAACGTATGTGTTATTTTTATTATTGGTGTCACTGTAAAACGGATACAAACTGATTGTAAGGGCCTGTTCACATCAGCGTTGGCTTTCCGTTGAGGGGTTTCGTCGGAGGTTTCCATCGGGTGAACCCCTCAACGGAAAGGCAAATGGAAACCTTAGTCGACTGCGCTATTGATTCTGTAAAAAAAACAAAACGGAAACCTGCCGGACTGGTGTCAAACGGAAACCATTAGCAATGTTTCCGTCACCATTGATATCAATGGTGATGTAAACAGAAGCTAAGGTTTCAGTTTGCCTTTCAGTTGAGGGGTTCCACAACGGAAACCTCAGACGGAACCCCTGAACAGAAAGCCAACGCTGATGTGAACAGCCCCTAATCCGTGCGCATCATTTAATTTGATTTCATTGGGGTTTTTAACTCATCCGTTTTTATCCTTATTCTGATCTAAAAACTGATCAGAGTAAGGGCTTATTCACACGAACGAGTGCAAGCTCAGATATGCAATACGGCCATTTTTCATGTCAGAGTTGAACCCGTGCAGGACCCGTTTTCACGGATCCCTCATAGACTTTAGTCTATCGTTAAGACTTGGCAAGAGTATATTCTAATACATTACAAGTAAAAAATAAAGTTATCCCTTAATGGGATTAAAAAATAAATTAAAAAAAAAGTCATTATTTTGCATAAAATATATTTTATTGCCCCTTCACTAAATAAAAACAAAAAACCTACACATATGAGGTATCTAAACGACCGTAATTTTAAGAATTAATCTAACAGGTTATTTAGAACGGGATAAAAAATAAACAAGAAAAACTATGCAGAGAGTCGCTTTTTCCAATATTCACACCGTAAAAATAATTTTTCCTACCTCCAAACTGTGAAAAAAAGATACAATTTCTCCCGCATAAAACAAGGCCTCATACAGCCACGTCCATGAAAAAATAAAAAAGTTAAGGCGGCTGAAATGCAGAGCGGTAAAAACTGAAAAATGTAGCTGGTCAGTAAGGGGGTTAAAAAAAAAAAAAAAAATATATATATATATATATATATTGTATTTTACTTGTTTTTACAGGTCCCCTAGGAGACTTGGATCAGCGATCGTTGTATCGCTCGCACAATATACTGCAATATAGGCCGTCGGAGAGGGCTGCCCCCTCTAACAGCTTAGATGCCGCAGTCGCTATTGACCGTGGCATCTAAAGGGTTAAACTCGTTGCAGTGAAGTGTCAGCTGTAAAATACAGCCGACACATGCAACTTATGGGCCAGCCCGGGCCGTGTGCCCGCTCCATAATTTTCCTCCTGGCTGAAAGTGTGGAATTGGTTAAGGCCCCATGCACTTGACCGTATTTTTCATCCGTAATTAGGGACCGCAATTACAGAACCCATTTATGGGCTACAAACACCTTTCATACATTTTTTATTACGGATCATTTTTACGGAAACGATCACCCATTCGTAGCTCATAGAAATGAACGGGTCCGTAATTACGGATGAAAAATATGTTCGTGTGCATAGGGCCTAAGGTGGTTTTATATGGGCAGATTTTCACCCAGTAACAATGCGATTGACGATAACATCGTGTCATTTGGCACTCCTTTGCTCCATTTAAATAAAGTAATGATCGGGATGTATGGGGACGAACAATCCTTAATACAATCGTTCATCCCCAAACATTTTGCAGCTTGACGGGAGCACGTCCCCTGTATATACGCGGAGATGTACTGCCGACCTGCTAATTTTTTGGCCCGCATAAAACATCCTGCAGACACGGCAGAGAAGGTAGGCAACTCCAATCCCGGCAATTTAACCCCTTGGTCAATGATGGCTACAAAATGGACCTCTGATCCCACGGAGCTGATGGGTTGTCGGGCTCTTAACAAAGACCCCAAGGCCTACAATGGGTATTTGCCCATCAGGCCACCTTTACATACACTATTTTTAGTGCTATTAACCACTGAAAGAAATGCCATTTAATTTCAAGCGGTTTTTTGCAAGCGTTTTTGGTGGCATTTTTTTCTGGCGTCTTTCACATAGGCTTCTCTATTGGAAATGCCAGAAAAAAACAATGTACAAAATAAAATATGGTACCAAAACGTTTTGTAAAAGAAAGCTATACGTAGATCGTGCTGCGTTTTAAAAGAAAAAAAAAAAAGCCACTGAACCCAAAACTCCACAAACCAAAATCCACATGTTGCCGCAGCATTTTTGGCCCAAAAAGTGTAAAACAAAAAAACCCAAACACTGGAGGTCGTGTCTTGTACTCCATGCTTTAACACTTCACCTCAGATCACCAGGAAGCCAATGTATGTTAAAATAATTTTTCTAAACCTAAAGTAAGAAAAAGTTTATTGGGTAATTGTCTCACACATCCTGAGCCAAATGGCCCTAAATAACAAGGAGTGTGCATTTTAGGTGTCTTCTGGGCTAAATTAGTGTCTTTTTAATTTATTCATTATTATTATTTATTTATTTTTAGGAGCTTGAAGAGATCCGCAAATCTGGGATGAAAAATTTCCGTAATATACAGGTTGATGAAGCCAATCTACTGACTTGGCAGGGGCTCATAGTTCCAGTAAGTATACACAGATGTGTGGTGAGATATAGATCTCGGTAGACGTTAGAGCTGGCCTTGTTATACTGTATGTATCCTGTTAGATGCACAAAATGCGACAGGAAGTCTAGAATTGAACTGGAAGATGTTTAGACTGACTGCTGAGTTTTACTAGGTACAAGCTGAAAACTGACTATTACAGAGTTAGTAAATATTTATGTATGTAGCATGTGCTCAATCAAGACGATGCTACATACGTGTAAATGTTAGTCATTGGCTTAGTCTGTACCTTTAGTTGTATTTTCTAAAGGCACCTGCACCCATTAGAAGAAAAAAGGGTCACCAGCGCTTGCTGGAGTGTTGCGGTCCCTTCACTGCAGTATGTGGCACAACAATCTGAGTGTGGCTGTGTCTGGCACTTCACCTCAAACCATTTCAAGATAAACCTGTCTCCTCTTCTGATGTCTGTTTTTTAAATAATTGGATTTCCCGTAACATAACAATTCTGGAGCATCTTCTCTTAGAACTGTACTCTGTGCCATTCCTCTGTTATTATTCCTAGGAATGTATGAATAAATTGACAACTGGATGTTACCAGCTGGGGTGTGTCCTTACACAGACTGACAATGTCCATCCCGTGGTGACAGTCAGACTGGGTAGGGACACAACACTTTGAAAAGGGGAATGGTAACACCAGGGTGTCTGTTTATTTATACATTTCTCAGAGGAATAACAGAGGAACAGCACAACGCAGAGTTCTAAGAAAAAAAATATTCAGATTGGTTATTTTAGGTGAATGCAAGTATTTACTAAACTAGACATGTCAGGAGAGGTGATGGGTCCTCTTTAAGTGATTTGTGCTGAGCTGCAGTAGCAGCCACACTCACATGGATGTTGCAGTGCTGGGTACTGCAGTCAAGGGGCTGCGGGGACTCCATTGAGTAATGCTGCCCCTTTGTTTTACTTTAAGGAATTCCATGTGTCAACTAGATATCAAATCCACCACATTGGTGCTGATGCTTAGTAACAGTATGAATCTGTCTTTAATGACTTGCTTTCTCTCCGTGAGTCAATGGGAATAAATCTGTGAATCATAGTTACCAGTACGTCCTATATGATGCAAATACAAGCTTCAACCTCTAATATGGACCGTTCCACACAGCCCTCTCCACAGGGATTCCGGTCACACAGTTGTGTTTCTGGCACCATCATTATAATATCTTAGCACATTTAGGATAATATTACAGGGATTATAATTGCAGAGTTGGTACCGACTCCCTGTTCTCATGTGATACTGTGAGGCATCATAAGATTAGTAGCACAGAGATCTGAAATAGACCGGATGCTGATTTGCAGAGAAGTAAGGCCTCATTGACCACTGCCTACACAGACAGCCAATATGGGAGCCTTTCTGTACTGCTCCTCTTCAAAAGTATTGCTGCAATGGTAAGTGTAGTTGCCAGACAGCTACTTCCTGTCCTGTGAAACATATTTTGGTATGGCAATACACCTTTAATAAAAAAACATAGGCTGTGGTCTGGTTTTAATATATATGCAGTGCCATTAGTGGGTAGATATGACATTAAGGTGAATTCACACGCTGTGGAATTGCGGTGTTGAAAATCCACAGCAATTTACAGTACAATATGTGTGGATGGAAAAAATCAATGTGGCATTGAGGGCATGCTACAGAATTTCAAATCCGCAGCATGTCAGATATGTTGAGGTTTTTGAAAGCGATTTTCACCTTTTTGCAATTTGAAATACGCATGAAACGTGTGTATTTTGCCACAGACTTGCGGCGGAAAAAAGTCTGCACAATATGGCTCAGCCTTAATTAGGGTCATGCAAAGCAAAGAACATATAATATAGCCGGCGGCTTGATGTTGGAAGCAAACCTAGTCTTAGTACTTGGCACTCCAGTGTATTGCCTCCCTACTGCCGTCTGCAATTAAAAACGGATAAATTGTTAGTAGAACACTTAATTTTCGTTAGCCAGCTGTGCTATTGTTACCTATTGGTGCACTTTCTTTTGGGATGAAAATATAAGTTTTCATCCTGCATTTTGAGTACATATTATGAAGCACTCTTATGTCCACTTCCAAGTTTCTGCTCAAGTTTTTTGTCACGTATATGGAGCAGTGGGAGTGAGAACCACCTCCTCTTTGAACCAGCAGCCCCTAGTGAGCTCAAGATGCTTCTGCAGAAGGAATGGTCTCTTCCATTGCACCACCAATTTAAAGGTATTTTTTTGGACTATAGATTGATGGGCTTGCCCAAGGATGTGCCATCAATGTATGATCGGTATGGCGTGGCCATGACTCTCTGCAGTGGCCCATTTATTCTCAGGATTGGTGAGTCCTGCACCAATCAGATCTGTCATGACCTAAAGATTCATGCTATACCCCTAGGATAACACCACCTTAATCATTCGTTCCCTACTGCTTTATTTTTTATTTATTTTTTTATTTATTGGTCGATAGTGTGGAAAGCCACAGTACAAGTGCAAGGGATAAGGCCCCATGCACATGACCGTGAAAAACCCAGTATTGCGGACCACAATTACGGACCCGCATGGTTCTATTTGCCGCGGACACCTTTCTGTAGCGCTACAGAAAGGTGTCCGTGTCAGGAAATATGGAGCATGTCCTACTTTTCGGATTTTGTGGGCCGTGCTCCCATACTTTGTGGCCCGCGGGCGTCGTTGACCGCAGGCTGTGATTACGGGACGGCCGTGTGCATGAGGCCTCAGGTATGATGTTATTTAAAGGGTTTATGCAGGATTAGAAAAAACATGACTGATTTCTTCCAGAAACAGGACTACACCTGTCATAGGTTGTGTATGGTATTGCAGCTCAGCTCCTTTGGATGGAATTGGGGATAAGCTGCACCACCACACATAACCTTTGGACTGGTGTGATGCTGTTTCTGAAAGAAAGCAGCCATTTTTAAAAAAAATAATTTTATTTTTTAAATCCTGGACGCAATCCCTTGAACCCCTTCCCGCTGCAGTCACTTTTGACCTACCTGACAGAGCCTCATATTTCAAATCTGACGTGTCACTTTTTCGGTTATAACTTTGGAATGCTTTTACCTATCCAAGCGATTCTGAGATTTGTTTTCTTGTCACATATTGTACTTCATCAGAGGTAAAATTCGATACATTCAGTGTTTATTTGCATTTTCTAAATTTAAATGTATCTGCTTGTAAGAGTATTTTTTTTTTTTTAGGGACCAGTTCAGTTCTAAAATAGCTTTGAGGGACTGATATATTATAAACCCCCATGAATCACCCCATTTAAAAAACAAACAAAAAACTGCACCCCTCAAAGTATTAAAAGCCGCATTTAGAAAGTTTAACCCTTCAGGGATTTTACAGGAATGAAAGCAAAGTGGAGATGGAATTTACAAATTAAATTTTTTATTTTTTTTGCAGAAATTTCATTTTAGTCCATTTTTTTTTTTTCTGCAACACAGGTTTTACCAGAGAAACGCAACTCAATATTTATTGGCCAGATTCTGAAGTTTTTATAAATATCCCACATGTGGCCTTAGTGTCCTAATGGACTGAAGCACCGGCCTCAGAAGCAAAGGAGCACCTAGTGGATTTTGGGCCCTTCCTTTTTATTAGATTATATTTTAGGCACAATGTCAGGTTTGAAAAGGTCTTGTGGTGCCAAAACCAAGGAAACACCCCAAAAAAGGCCCTATTTTGCAAACTACACCCCAGAATTAATTCATCTAGGGGTGTAGTGAGCATTTTGACCCTACAGGTGTTTCATAGATTTTATTAGAATCTGGACGTGAAAATGAAAAATGTAAACATTTTTCCAATAAGATGTTGTTTTGGCTAAAAACCACAATCATTTCCACAAGAGATAAAGGAGAAATAGCCCCCCAACATTTGTAAAGCAACTTCCGCAGAGTACGGAAATACCCCATATGTGGAGCATAAACTGCTGTTTGGGTACAAGGCAGGACTCTGATAAGAAGGGGCACCATTTGTCTTCTGGATGGTTTTCTCTGCGAAATGTCACTTTTGCAAAGCCCCTAAGGCACCAGTACAGTGGAAACTCCCAAAAGTGACACCATTTGGGAAACTACACCCCTTGAGGAATTAATCTAGAGGTATAGTGAGCATTGTGACCCCACAGGTGTTTTTTTTTTTTTTTTTTTTTTTTCTTTATCAAAGATTTTTATTTTGAAAATTATACAAAACATAACAGCATACACATGGTTTCATAAATTTGCAAAATTCACACGCAGTGCAATATAACTACTTCAATATCGCATAAAATATACAAAGACATAGAAACCACAGTAGGAGGTAACCTCCTAATCAGTAAGCAAAAACTAAATAAGAATGCAATGAGAATAACAATACCATAAGTGCAGCAAAGATAGTGCATTATTTAGGGAAGCCAGTCCCCACAGTTGGATAAGAATTATCGCATATAAGTGCACATTATACTTTAGACTAACACAGACACAAGACAACAAGGGGAAACACATATAGACCTAGCACGCAAAAGGTAGGCTTATATAGGTGTTCAAAAGAGGCCATCCAGCCAGAGAGGTAGATCATTACCACCCCGGAATCCAGACCACACTGCCCAAGTGTGGACAAAGAGCTCAGATTTACCCTGATCAGCAGGCATCAACTCCTCCATCCTCATAATTCCGTTCACCTCTGTTACCCATTCCTTCAAGGAAGGTACAGTGCTGGACTTCCAATGAATGACGAGGAATCACTGTTCTTGCTACGGTCAAAAAATGCCGAAAGACACTCTTTTTGAGGTGTGGGAGTGATCCAGGAACCATGGAAAGTAAGCCAATGGAGGCCGAAGTCTAAACCTCAGTATGAAAAAGTTTGTTACCAAGATCAAAAATGTTTCCCCAAAAGGGACGAAGCTTGGGACAATCCCACCAAATGTGCAGCATGGTTCCAGGAGCCTCCCCACACCTCCAGCACTCATCCGATACATTAGGGAATATCCTATGCAGCAGAGGACAGCGGTACCATCTGGTGAGAATCGAGGTCGGTAGCTTATGCGCCAGGAAGAAAGATGTGCCCCACTCCTCAGCAGAGTGTACCCCACAGGTGTTTCAAAGACTTTATTTTAACTGCCCAATTTTAGGCAGTTAAAATAAAAATTTTATTTTTTTCCCAATAAGATGCAGCTTTAACTCAAAATTTTTCATTTTCTCAACAAACAAAAGGGGAAAAAGGACCCTTGTAAAGCAATTTCCCCCGAGTACGGCAACACCCCATATGTGGTCATAAAGTGGTGTTTGGGCACACGGTAGGGCTCAAAAGGGAAGGAGCGCCATATTGCTTTTAGAGTTCAGATTTGGCTTGATTGGTTCCTGGGCGCCATATCGCAATTGCAGAGCCCCTGTGGGACCAAAACAGTGGAAACACCCAAGAAGTGACCTCATTTTGGAAACTACACCCCACAACGTATTCACCTAGGGGTGTAGTGAGCACGTTGACCTTGCAGGTGTTTTCCAGAAATTAGTGGGAAAATACGTGGAAGTAAACTGCTATTTGGGCACAGTGTAGGTCTCAGAAGGGAGGCAGCACCATTTTTCTTTTGGATGGTGGATTTTGCTTGTTGGTAGTTTTGGTTGGAGTATTACTGGTATTTCAGTTTATAATGGGGGGGCATATGTAAAATGGGCAGAGTACATCAAGGCATAATCAGGTAATCTAATAATGGGGTAAAAAATAAAATAAAATCCATAGATGTGTGTTACGCTGAAGCAATCCTTTCTGCACAGGCCAGTGTCGCACTGATAAATGGTGTCCTTTCTTATCCCCCTTTTGGTCCACGCTCTGCACCTTTGCAGTTTGGGGACTTTTGCTGGGAAAGTGTTGTCCTGGTATAATACGGGTGCCCTCGCTTCCACCAGATATGTTTGGGCCCTCCCCTTCCTGGTTCCCTAATTTTAGGGCCTTGATAAATCGCTTGTTGAAACAGAAGAAATGTTCCCTTCTGGCCTGCACTGCAGCATATTTTTTCTTTCCCGACTTTGGAGCCTTAAAGGGGTTTTTCCATGAGAGACATTTGACATCCACAGAATATGCCATAATTGTCAGATGTGGGTCCCACCTCTAGGACCCACACCTATTTCTAGAACAGGGCCCACTAAACCCCGTTCTAGCTTTGTCTGATCTCGCTGCCTCCCGGTTATATGGTCGGGAGTTACGAAAAAAGCATAACTCGCTGAGCTACACTGTTTCCGTAAGTCCCATAGTAGTGAATGGCAGTTACGGAAGCAGCTTGGAATGCGAGCTACGCTGTTTCCATAACTACGATTCAGTTCCATGGGACTTAGGCCTCATGCACACGACCGTATTTTTTCCCACCCGTAAATACTGGCGTAAATACGGGTCCGGTGTCACACGTATTCGACCCGTTTTGCACCAGTATTTTGGCTGCAAAATGACACTGCAGTAATCGGCAGCCCCTTCTCTCTATCAGTGCAGGATAGAGAGAAGGGACAGCCCTTTCTGTAGTAAAAGTTAAAGAAATTCATACTTACCCGGCCGTTGTCTTGGTGACGCGTCCCTCTCTTCACATCCAGCCCGACATCCCTGGATGACGCGGCAGTCCATGTGACCGCTGCAGCCTGTGATTGGCCTGTGATTGGCTGCAGCGGTCACATGGGCTGAAACGTCATCCAGGGAAGTCGGGCCGGATGTCGAGAGGGACGCGTCACCAAGGCAACGGCCGGGAGACCGGACTGGAGGAAGCAGGAAGTTCTCGGTAAGTATGAATGTTTTTTTTTTTTTTACAGGTTGCTCTATATTCTGATCGGAATTCACTGTCCAGCGTGCTGAAAGAGTTACTGCCGATCAGTTAACTCTTTCAGCACTCTGGACAGTGACTATTTACCGACGTCGCCTAGCAACGCTCCCGTAATGACGGGTGCACACACGTAGTCACCCGTTATTACGGGAGCCCCATAGACTTCTATGGGCTGTCCGTGCCGTTATTGCGGCCTGAAATGGGACATGTTCTATCTTTTTCAACAGCACGGGCACCTTCCTGTAAGAAAACGGGAAGGTACCCGTGGCCAATAGAAGTCTATGAGCCCGTTATTACAGGTCGTAATAACGGGTGTTTTTACGGTCGTGTGCATGGGGCCTTAGGGAAACGGCGTAGCTCAGCGAGCTACGCTGTTTACGTAACTCACGACCATATAACCTTTTTCATAGTCTGAATTCACCTCATTCAGCTGTAACACAGAGGGGCTGAACGGGGTTTAGGGGGCCCCGTTCTAGAGATAGATGCGGGTACCAGAGGTGAGACCCGCATCTATCTGACGTTTGACATATCCTGTGGATATGTCATAAATGTCTCATGAGGGCTGGTTTTTTTTTGCGGGGCGAGCTGTAATTTTTATTGGTATCATTTTGTGGTACATGCAACTTTTTGATCACTTTTTATCCTATTTTTTTGGAAGGCATTGGACCAAAGAACAGCAATTCTGGCATAGTTTTTTAGGTTTCTTCTTTTTTATATGTATACAGCGTTCACAAATTTATGCTTTTATAAATGACATGTTAAAGGGTAACTAAACGTTCAACAAACTTCTGATGCGTCAGAAGTTTTGATTGGTGTGGGTCCGAGCACGGAGACCCCCACCAATCGCTAAAACTAAGCGGTAGAAGCGCTCGTGTGAGCGCTGAGCCACTTAGTTTCTGTTTTTGGTTTTTCCGGAAATCAATGTAGCACTGTAAGGACTCTATATGAAGTCTATGAGCCTGTGCACCGCTACATCGGCTTTCCGGAAAAAGCTGAACAGAAATTAAGCGGCTGACACGTGCACTTCTGCTGCTTCGTTTTAGTGATTGGTGGGGGTCTTAGTGCTCGGACATGTCACTATGACATGTCAGAAGTTTGAACGTTTAGTTACCCTTTAACTTTATTCTGCGGGTCAGTACAATTCTAGCGAAACCAAATTTATAGCACTTTTTTTTTTATTATTATTTTTGCCCAATAAAACTCTTGCAAAAATGTTTTTTTCTGTCACCATGTTGTACATTTTTTTAGACTACGGAGCTTGTTGAGGACTTGTTTTTTGCGAGACGAGCTATCATTTTTATTGGTACCACTTTTGGATACATGCGACTTTTTGATCACTTTTTATTCCAATTTTTTTTTAATGCAAGGTGTCTAAAACAAACGGCATTGTTTTTTTTCACCGCGCAGGATAAATTACATAATATTTTTATCGTTTGGGCCGTTATGGATGCAGCGATACCGGTTGTATGTAGTTTATTTATTTTAAATGATAGAGGACTTGATAAGGGAAAAAGGGTGATTGTTTTATTTTATTACTTAAAATTTTTTACAACTTTTGGTTTTGTTTGTTTTTTTAGTGACACTAGTGGATTTGAAGGTCCAACTGTCTGTTTGCTGTTCTAATACATTGTGCTACCTGTGTAGTGCAGGGGCATTAGAAAGGTCAGTTGTTCACTGACCGCAAGCAGATTAGGCTCAGCCTCTGGGCGGGGTCTAATCTGCTTCTGTAATTGGCAGACCAGGAGGCCATTGTTAGGACTCCTGTTGCCCTAGCAGCCGCTGGCACATCCGCAATGATGATCGCTGCATTTAAGAGGTTAACTGCCTCAGATCGGAGCTTACTTCGGTTCCTGCTATTACAGCAACCTACAGCAGACACCCGCAGCTAATGGCACTGGCTCAGCTTCTGACAAATTGCTGAAAGCACTCGCTTTCCATGACGTATACTTACAACAAATGTCAGGAAGGCGTTAAGACAAGGTTGGGTTCACCTGTTTAAAGTTTGGCCATAAACATAAGAAAGCGGTCTTATTAGTCTGTATGGGCAAATTAAGGCTGAAAGCAAAAATAGCATCAGAAACGAGACCCTAGCAATGATACTTTGGACTTCTAACAAAGCTTTGAGTGTGTTTGTTTAATGGTGCTCCTTGTTATTTGAGTAATAGTGCTCCTTAGCTATTTGTGTATACAGTTTAGCGTGAAAAGTTTAAAAAAAACATGAATCCTTATTGGATGTCAATCAAAATATTCCCAAGCTGATGGATTATTTTGTATTGTACCAGGACAATCCTCCATATGACAAAGGAGCATTTCGGATTGAAATCAACTTTCCTGCAGAGTATCCATTCAAGCCACCCAAGATAACCTTCAAAACCAAAATCTACCACCCGAACATTGATGAAAAAGGCCAGGTATGCCTGCCGGTGATCAGTGCTGAAAACTGGAAACCTGCAACTAAAACTGACCAAGGTAATGATTGCTATGTGCTTGTGAATATTATGGATGTGTGGAGGCATGCAATATCCATATAAAATAAAAAAAATTACTTCTAGGGGAAGGATTGTGCAGTATATGGCGCACGATACTGTACCATACAGACTGAGAGATAATATACGGTTCCATATTGCACGGTTTATTAGGCCTTATGCTGACATTTTTGCCTTTACTCCTATATATTTTAAAGAGACTAAAATTGTATTGCACATTGAATATCATAGGCATCTAATATCTTAAAGGGGTTGTCCAGTTTAGAATCCCATTTTTATATATCCTATTCAGAACCCCTCTATTGTCTGAGAATTCCCTATGTTTGGGATCCTTCTCTCTTAGCCAGAGTGGAGGGCATTAAGCATTACACAGACAACCCATTGATTTGAACGGACACTGTAATTAGGGATGCGCGATGCATCGAAACTTTGATACTGGTTCGATACCGTGCACCCTCAAACTGTTCGATACCATTGTTTCATGTATTTCGATACTAAGCTGTGCGGTCGCACAGCTCAGTATAGTAACACATGAATGTATGAGAGCAGGGCTATGGCTGTGTAATACAGCCATTCCCCCGCTCCTGAGTCTAGACAAGTGCGCGCGGTCAGCATTATGTGATGCGGCTGGCACTGTAGACAGAGAACATGGCGGGCGCACTGCAAAATATCCCCATGTACTGCCTTCAGTGCCTGAACCGCTGCTCATTAGTGCAGCGCTGCCACATCACCTCATGCTGTCCGCGCGCGTACTTCTTGTCAGGAGCGGGGCAGTGACTGTATTACACAGCCAGAGCCCCGCTCTAACGGCGGAGATCAGAGAAACTTCTCATCTCCGCCGCTATTCCCCTGAATGCTACGATCAAAGCTGACTGCAGCATTCAGGGGAAAATGAGAAGGGGGTGGTGTCCCTTTGATCGATAGAGGGACATACAATATATGAGCAGACAGCCCACGGTCCATTGAAGGACCCCAGGGCTGTCTTACCTAAGTATGCCCTAAAAGGCAATATGGTATGTCCTAACAACTGCCCGTGTACTATCTGTACACAGGCTAATGTACTGGCATCTAGATATATGCCAGTACATTACAGTTTAAAAATATAAAGTAATATTAAATTTAAAAAAATACACGCACACACCTTTTTTACAATAAACATTAAAATAAGTCAATAAAAAAACAAAAAAAAAAACTGCTTTCTGTCACTTATTGTGAGGCACGAGGTGTGATGAATTTAAACTCCATGTGCCTCACATTAATAGTAATTAACCCCATCATGTACCTTACACAATAACCCATTATGACTGAGAAACATGATGGGGTTAATTACTATTAATGTGAGGCACGTTCAAAATTCACATTCAAACACCTTGTGCCTCACATCAGAAAATGGAAGAACTTATTTTTTATTTTTTTTTAATTACTGTTGGCAAAGTATCGTTTTGGTATCAAAATCGCAATACTAAACTAAGTATCGGTATAGAAGTCCAAATTCTGGTATTGTGACAACCCTATGTGTAATACTTAATTTCCCCTGTGGTGGCAGTACAGGGAAATTGAAAAAGTACTGCCAGGTTTCCCCGACAAATGACAGCTGATTGCTGGGGGTTCCAGCAGGGGGACACTTGGTGATCAACTTATTGTCAAGCGGGACCCTTCCAACAAGTAGGGATATTCCAAAGTGCAGAACCTCTTAAAGAGGCTCTGTCCCCACATTATAAGTGCCCGATCTCCTACATAATGTGATCGGCGCTATAATGTAGGTAACAGCAGTGTTTTTTTATTTAGAAAAAGGATTTTCACCAAGTTATGAGCGATTTTAGCTTCATGCTAATGACTTTCTTAATGCCCAACTGGGCGTGTTTTTACTTTTGACCAAGTGGGCATTGTGGAGAGAAGTGTATGACGCTGACCAATCAGTGACCAATCAGCGTCATACACTTCTCTCCATTCATTTACACAGCACATAGTGAACAATGCAGGATCACTATGTGCAGTCGCATACACACACATTAATGTTACTGAAGTGTCATGACCGTAAATAGACATCGCATCCAACCAGGACGGGATGTCTATTCACAATCCTGACACTTTGGTAACGTTTGTGTGTGACTTACTCACACAGCACATCGAGATCACGCTGTGCTGTCATTTACAGCGAGATCACGCTTGCTGTGCTGTACTTGGTCAAAAGTAAAAACACGCCCAGTTGGGCATTAAGAAACTCATTCGCATAAAGCTAAAATAGGTCGTAACTCCGTCAAAAATTATCGTTTTTCTAAATAAAAAACTGCTGTAATCTACATTACAGCGCCAATCTCATGTAATAGGCCACTTATGTGATGACAGAGCCTCTTTAACCCCTTCCCGACCACCCCACGTAGATCAACGGGCTGCAGCACTGGTCCTTGTGCCTGCAGCCTGTTAATCTACATGTGCTACTAGCAGCCTTAGTACTGGGGGAAAACATCAGGTCGGATCACAGCAGTGATCCGAACCGATTAACCCCTTAAATGCAGCAGTCAATAGCGACCGCATTAAAGTTGTTATAGCAACATCGGCAACCCGCTACGCGATTGCGGGGACCGATTGTTGCGGGGGGGGGGGGGGGATTGCTATGGCACTGTATTCACAGTTTCACACTGACAGGAGGCATAAGTATCGCAGGGTATTCTAACAACGATCCAACAATTGGATCTTCAAGTCCCATATGCGCGAAAATCACGCAGCCACGTACCAAACACTGACACACAGAACTGTAACGCACAAAAAACGCAGCATTTTTTCTGCACGCAAAATGCACACGTCTGTGTAAATAAGGCCTTATCGATCCTGCGTGTCAGAGATATGCAGGACCTGCTTTCACTGAACCCGTCAGGTCCGTGGACCTGATTGGGTACGGGATTCAGTGTAAGATACAGTTGCTCTGTATGCAGAATACAAAGAAGTTGTATCTCAAAGCAAAAATAATTTTTAGTAAAAACGAATCAAAGTTTAACCAAACACACTGATCTTTTTAATTAAAAAATAATCCCCTTTTTCAAAGGTGTACATAGCCTTTATAGAACTGGAACATTAAGTGGATTTTGTGGTTGGTGTAAAGATCAATGATCTTTTATGGAATTTACTGGTTTTCAGGTGGGATCTACCACAATAGACTGACTGACTGGCTATCTGGCTGGCCAGATTGTTTTAGCAGAATAGCAAAGTGATCTACTCCTGCTAAAGTGCGTCAGAGGCCAAAGATGCCACTTTCTAGAACATTCCTCCCTGCTCCGATTCTGTGCTGTATGCAGAACGTGCAGAATTTAGGCTGTCCAAAATATACCTGTTTCCTGAGGTTATATAAAGATTGTTTTTGGTAGACAGTCCGTTTGCTGCAATGGGCTGACGTTCTTTTCCTGCTTTTTAAATTTTTCTTTTTCTTCATCTAGTCATCCAGTCTCTCATTGCCCTGGTCAACGATCCCCAACCAGAGCACCCACTGCGTGCAGATCTAGCAGAAGAATACTCAAAGGACCGTAAAAAATTCTGTAAGAATGCTGAAGAGTTTACAAAGAAATACGGAGAGAAGCGACCTGTGGACTAGATATTGAGGCCTAGCGCCAGAGGAAAACACACACAAAATACAAACACAAATTCAAAAAGCGCAACTGAAGAATTGGAGTCAGTGAGTTCAGAATCCCCTCCTTCACCTTTACCCTGAAAATACACACGAGGCAGGACTCCGCGGGAACACGGATAAGAGGCGCAGCGTTAACCCGCGGCTTTCGCTAAACTCTACTTAAAACTGTTAGAGGAGGATTAAAAATGTGTGAAATTGGGAGTGCAGTTCTGCTCTCTGTGTAAAAAAAAAAAAAAAAACAACCACTTTTTTCCATTCTTAGTCGCAGACAATGTTTTCGTTTACCGTATTAAGAAATAAATTACACACAAAAGTCATTGATATATATTTTTTTTTTTAGCTCATAGGGTTAAACTGTAGCATCGCTTAGGGGTGGTTTTTTTTTTTGTTTTTTTTACTTTCAAAAATATTTGTGTCAACTAATTTTGAACACTCCCAGGCGAAGGTCCTTTATCTGTTTAGGTTTTAGTCTGCTGTCACCACCCCTCCCATTAGCAGTCTTCTCTGTGTCAGATCGGTCTTCCGAAGTTCTGACATTGGGGGAAATATATAACCATGGCCCATACAAACCCACCAAAGGGAGGGGGATTGTTGAACATTCGGCTCTTAGTTTTCCTTTCAGTGTTGCACTGTGCTTTGTGGGACTTGGTAAGTTCTCCTTCAGTTTGTAACATAAAGAATATTAAATAAAAAAAGGAAAAAAAAAATTTGAAACTGTTGGAAATGAGCCCGTTCTTCTGTAATTCTGCCGGATGTTGAGATTGTTTATTAAAGGGGTAAACCAAGCTGCCAGTTGTGACTCCATTTTTCAGATATAAACAGCATTTTTCCGTGTTTTTAAAGCTTCATGCGTTATTTTCTATAGGATTGGAAGCTATTTCATACTAGCGTATCTGCACTTTAAAGGGGTTTTCCAGCCAATACAAATTGATAGCTGATTGGTGGGGGTTCGACTCCCAGGATCCCAGTCGATCAGCTGTTTTGAAGGGAGTGCAACGCTCGTACGAGCGCTGTTTCCCCTTCATTTCTACTTGCTCACTGAATCGTCGACATGGATGTAGTGGCGATTCACAGGTATTGCAGCCTTCTCCCATTGAAGTGAATGGGAGAAGAAGGCTGCAATACCTGTGAATTGCCACTACATGTCCCTCGACGATTCAGTGAGCAAGTCGAAATGGAGGGGGTGCGGCACTTCAAAACAGCTGATCGGCGAGGGTCCTGGGAGTCCAACCGATCAGCTATTGATGGCCTATCCTGAAGATAGGCCATACATTTTTACTGGCTGGAAAACCCCTTTAAAGAGAATTTAGACCCAAAACACAAAAACTGACACATATTAGTAAATCAGAGGATATGGCTGCCATTATTTCAAGTGACCACAGGAAGTGCAGCCATATTGGTTATTGTTTTTAAATTGGCTTCTCAGTATTTGACAAACACTTTTTGTCCACATGTTCAATCTGTAACAAAGTGCCACTTTTTAGAAACTCGTAAGTGTCAATCAATATGGCTACACTATCTGTTCTTTTTTAAAAAAAGGCCAATGTAACAAAACGGTGACGACGCCAAAATATGGTAATTATATATGTAGAGATAAAGGCAACTGCCCTAACTGATTTCCAAAGATCTGGCCAGTTTAATATGGAAATCCTGTTTAACCCCTTAATACCGAAGATATTTTAAACCTTAAAGTGTAGCTAAACGTTCGACAAACTTCTAACATGTCATAGTGACATGTCAGAAGTTTGGATTGGTGGGGGTCCGAGCACGGAGACCCCCACCAATCACTAGAATGAAGCAGCTGAAGCGCGCACACTTCGTGTCTGTTCGGGCTCATAGGCTTTCTATTGAGTCCGTACACCGATACATTTATTTCCAGAAATAGCCGAACAGACACGAAGCGGCTGAGCGCTCACACGAGTCCTTCAGCTGCCTCGTTTTAGAGATTGGCGGGGTCTCCGTGCTCAGACCCCCACCAATCCAAACTTCTGACATGTCAAACGTTTAGCTACACTTTAATGACCATTCTCATTCAAAGAGCTCTAACTTTTTTTTTTTTTTTTTTTGTCATAGCTGTATAAGGACTTTTTTTGCAAGACGAGTTGTGGTTTTTTTTATAGCACCATTTGCGGTCCATATAATTTGATTAACTCTTATTAACTTTTTTGGGGTAATGGGGGAAAAAAAACAGAAATTTGGCCATTCTTAACCCCTTAAGGACGCAGCCTTGTCAGAGCCCATTTTTCAAATCTGACATATTTCACTTTATGTGGTAATAACGTCGGAATGCTTAAACCTATCCAAGCGATTCTGAGATTGTTTTCTCGTGACACATTGGGCTTTATGTTAGTGGTAAAATTTGGACGATATATTCAGTGTTTATTGTTGAAAAATTGCAAAATTTAGGGAAAATTTATAAAAAATAGCATTTTTCAGAATTTAAATGCATCTGCTTGTAAAACAGACGGTTATACCACCCAAAATAGTTACTAGTTCACATTTCCCATATGTCTACTTTAGATTGGCATCGTTTTTGAACATTCGTTTATTTTTCTTGGACGTTACAAGGCTTAGAACATAAACAGTAATTTCTCTTTTTTTTAAAGAAAATTTCAAAAGCCTTTTTTTTAAGGTACCTCTTGAGTTCTGAAGGGGCTTTGAGGGGCCTATGTATTAGAAACCCTGATAAAACACCACATTTTAAAAACTAGACCCCTCAAAGTATTCAAAACAGCATTTAGAAAGTTTTTTAACCCTTCAGGCATTTCACAGGAATTAAAGTAAAGTGGAGGTGAAATTTGCAATTTTCATTTTTCTTGCTTAATTTCAATTTTATTCAATTTTTTTTGTGTAACACGGAAGGTTTTACCAGAGAAACACTACTAAATATGTATTGTCCAGATTCTGCAGTTTTTAGAAATGTCCCACATGTGGCTCTAGTGCGCTCGTGGACTAAAACACAAGCCCTAGAAGCAAAGAAGCACCTAGTGCATTTTGAGGCCCCTTTTTTATTAGAATATATTTTAGGCAGCATGCTAGGTTTGAAGAGGTGTTGAGGTGCCAAAACAGTAGGAATCCCCCAATAGTGACCCAATTTTGGAAACTACACCCCTCAAGGAATTAATTTATGGCTGTTATCATTTTGACCGCACAGTTTTTTCACAGCACCTATTTTAATTGGGCTGTGAAATTAAAAAAATGAATTTTTTTTCCAAGAAGATGTAATTTATGATCAAAATTTCCTATTTTCACAGGGAACAAAATACCCAATTTTGTTGCCCAATTTGTCCTGAGTGCGGCAATACCCCATTTGTGGCGATAAACTGCCGTTTGGGCCCATGGGAGGGCTCAGAAGGAAAGGAGCGCTATGTGTTTGTTGGAGTCCAGATTTTGCTGGATTGGTTTTCGGGTGCCATGTCGCATTTGCAGAGTCCCAGAGGTATCAAAGCAATGGAAACCCACCAGAAGTAACCCCATTTTGGAAACTACACCCCTCAAGGAATTCATTTATGGGTAATGTGACTATTTAGACCCCATAGTTTCTTCACAGAACTTATTTGAATTGGGCTGGGAATTTAAAACAAAATTATTTTTTTCAATAATATGTAGTTTTGGCTGAAAATTTCAAATTTTCACAAGAAATAAAATATCCCATTCTGTTGCCCAATTTGTCCTGAGTGCGGAAGTACCCCATTTGTGGTGATAAACTGCCGTTTGGGCCCATGGGAGGGCTCAGAAGGAAAGGACCACCATTTGGCCTACTGGGGATTTTTTGGTGCAAAGTCATGTATGCAGTAGCCCCTGAGGTACCAGTACAGTTGAAACCCCCAAGAAGTGACCCCGTTTTAAAAACTACACCCCTTAAGGCATTCATCTAGAGGTGTAGTGAGCATTTTGACCGGAGACATACACCCCATAAACTGTAATGTGGGTTCTCACGGGTACGTCCATACCCTACATGTGGCTGTAATCAGCTGCCTAGGCACGCAGCAGGGCTCAGAGGGGAAAGACGAGGGGGGATAAGCTGTGCGGAGTGCATCAGGGTAAGTAAAACTGGGGTAGATTAAAAATCATGGGATGTATGATAAATTTTGAAGCACTCTTTCATACGGAGCCTTAGTTTTTCGGGACATGTGTCACATTGATATATTGTGTCCTTCCTTATCCCCCTCTTATAGCAGACTTTGTACCTCTTTTGACTTTTTTTTTTCTTGCCAGTTTGGGGAACTTCTCCTGGAAAGTGTTGCCCTGGTACAATGTGTGTGGCCCCGCTTCCAGAAGTACTGGGTGCCCCCACTTCTTGGTCCATAAAAATTAGTTTCTTGATAACCACCTCTTAAAATTCCAGGAAAGTTCCCGTCTGGCCTGTACATCGATGTAGCACGTATGCGTTGTACAATGCCATCTGTATGATGTGCCCGGCCAGCTTCTTATACCACACCGCATGGCGCTGTAGGGCTTCAGGGCTTGATCTGACAAGTCCACCCCTCTCATGTACCTATAGTAGTTCAGGATGCAGTCTGGTTTGGGGGTCTCTGTACTGGTACCTCGTACGGGTACATGGGTACTGGTGTGACATCTCTCTTGTCCTTGTACTTGAAACACAATATGTTGCTGCTAGATTGTGCCCTGCTCTCACCCCTTCTGAGCGTTTGCCCTGCAGAGTCTTAGGGAGGCCTCTCAGATTTCTTCTAGCAGTGCCGCATGCCGCAGGACTTCTGGAAGCGAGGCAGTTGAAGAGTGGGACGCTGGTATAAAAATTATCCAGGTAGAGGTGGTAACCCTGGTCCAGCAGTGGGTGCACCAAACCCCACACAATTTTTGCATTAACTCCCAGTAAGGGTCGGCATTCTGGGGGCTGAATACTGGTGTCCTTCCCTTCATATATCCTAAATTTGTAGGTATACCCTGATGCACTCTCGCACAGCTTATACATCTTTACGCCATACCTTGCCCTCTTACCCGGCAGGTACTGGCGGAATTGAACCCTCCCTTTAAAATGTACCAGGGACTCATCAATAGAAATACACTTCTCGGGGGTGAATGCTTGGGAAAACCAGGCACTGAAACGGTCTAATAGGGGTCTCCGTTTATACAAACGGCCAAAACTGGGGTCATCTCGGGGTGGGCACGGCTCATTATCAGTATAATGTAAGAAGCGAAGTATTGCCTAATTTATTTATTTTTTTTAGGTTCCGGTTCAGTTCTGAAGTTGCTTTGAGGGGCCCATATATTAGAAACCTCAATCAAACACCCCATTTTAGAAACTAGACCCCTCAAAGTATTCACAACAGCATTTAGAAAGTTTATGAACCCTTTAGGTGTTTCACAGGAATTTTGAGCAAAGTAGAGGTGAAATCTACTCTTTTTTTTTGTCAGAAAATCCTTTTTATACCACTTTTTTTTATAACACAAAAGGTTTTATCAGAGAAACGCAACTCAATATTTATTGCCCAAATTCTGCAGTTTTGAGAAATATCCCACATGTGGCCCTAGTGCGGTAATGGACTGAAGCACCGGCCTCCGAAGCAAAAGAGCACCTAGAGGATTTTGAGGCCTCCTTTTTATTAGGCACCATGTCCGGTTTGAAGAGGTCTTGTGGTGCCAAAACAGTGTAAACCCCCCAAAAGTGACCCCATTTTGGAAACTAGACCCCTTGAGGAATTCATTGTAGTTTTCTTGGGGTGCATGCAGCTTTTTGATCAGTTTTTATTCTATTTTTAAGTGGCGCGGTGACTAAAAAACAGCAATTCTACTATTGTTTTTTTATTCTATTTTTTTTACAGCGTTCACCGTGCGCTATAAATGACATATTCACTTTATTCTGCGGGGCGATACGATTACGGCGATACCAGATGTTTATAGTTTTTTTTTATGTCTTATGGCGTTTGCACAATAAAATACGTTTTGTAAAAAATCATTCAGTTTTTGTGTTATATTCTAAGAGCCATAACTGTTTTATTTTTCCATCAATAAAGCCGTGCGAGGACTTATTTTTTGCGTAACGAACTGTAGTTTCAATCAGCACCATTTTTAGGTACATGCGACTTTTTGATCTCTTTTTATTCCATTTTTTGGGAGGTGAAGTGACCAAAGAATTGTGATTGTGGTACGGTTTATTATTATTTTATGGCGTTCACCGCGCGGGATAAATAACAAAATAATTTTGTAGTTCAGGCCGTTACGGACGCGGCGATACCAATTATGTATAGTTTATTTGTTTGTTTATATATTTTTATTAATAATAAAGGACTGATAAGGGAAAAAGGGGGATTTTAACTTTTATTACTTTTAAATCTTTTATTTTCTTATTTTTACACCTTTTTTTTTTTAACTTTTTTTTAACTTTTTTACTTTGTCCCACTAGGGGACATGAGGGCAGGAGGCCCTGATCGCTATTCTAATACATTGCACTACATGCGTAGTGCAGTGTATTAGAACTGTCAGCTACTCACTGACAGCAAGCATAGTGGGTCCTGACTTCGTCAGGACCCACTAGGCTTCCGTCTATGGCATAGCCGGACGCCATTGTTTGGTGTCCGGTTGCCATAGTCACCATCGCCGGCCGCTATCGTGTAGCAGGCCGGCGATGGCAACTTAACCCCTAAAAAGCCGTGATCGCTATTGAACACGGCTTTTCAGGGGTTAATCAGCGGGGACACCGCGATCTGTCCCCGCTGTAGGAGCTGTGACAGCTGCTGTACGAGACAGCAGCTGTCACAGCTCCTGTATGTGTCGGGAGGACGGCCGAAACGGCCGTTACTCCCGAGACGTACTATTCCGTCATGGAGCGCGAACAGGGCGCTTACCATGACATAATAGTACGTCAATGAGCGTTAAGGAGTTAAATTTACAGTTTGGTATAAATAACATAATCACTTTATTCAGCGGGTCATTATGATTGCGGCGATACCATGTTTATATAGTTTTTGTTTTTTTTGTTTTACTACTTTTACACAGTAAAAACACTTTTTTTTATTTTATTTTTTTTTTAAAACTTTGTCTGTTTTAAGAGCCACAATGGGTTTTTTTTTGCGGGACGACTTGTAGTTTTTATTGTTACTATTTTGGAGTACATGCGACTTTTTGATCACTTATCACATTTTTTGGAAGGCAGGATGAACAGAAAACGGCAATTCTGGCATTTTTTACGGCGTTCAGCTATAAAACTATTAAGTAGGTTTTTTTTATATTTTTATTTTTTTTTACCTGGGAATTTTATTTATTCTAAACTTTTAAACTTTTTTTTTAGTCCCACTGAGGGACTTCACTGTGCGATCTTTTGATCGCTTTTATAATACACTGCATTACTTCTGTATTGCAGTGTATTATGCCTGTAAGTGTAAAACCTCTGGCACGGCCTAACAGGCATTTACTAAAGGCAGACCTTTTGTTTTTTTTTTTATAGAAGCCAGGGGACCTATCGGCACACCGTAATTGCATTGCAGGTTGTAGATGGGCTGAGAGGGAGCCCCCTCCCTCTAAATCCACTCAGATGTGGCGGTTGCTATTGACTGCCCCATCTGAGGCGTTAAACATGATCAGAGACCACTGCTATTGATCTCTGGTTGTTGCCCTGATGCCCGAGGCTGTTGGCAAGAGCCTGGGCTTCACGAGCAGAGCGCCTGATTCGGGTGAAACGTCTTCTGAAGTGCCGCCGTGAAAAGGTGGCGCTTCAGAAGAATTACCCTGAAGGGCTGCCGTTGAGAACAAAACCTTTTTAAAGATATAACTCTTAGGCTATGTTCACATCTGCGACGCAGATCCCTGCTGTTAGGGGCCTTTGTCGAAGATCCAGCAGGGTTTACCGGACACAATAGTGCAGCATGCTGCACTATTGTGTCCGGTAAAATCAGACAGCCCGAGGGAACCTATTAAAGTCTATGGGTTTTGACAGCAATTGGCGGTATCCGTTGGTTCTGTTATTCCCTTGTTCTGCTCCGCTGACGGAGCAGAACTGAACACACCAACGGAGGTGTGAACCCAGCCTTAAAGGAAAATATATCTCAAAATTGATCATTAAGCAGGTTTTATTTCACAAAGTTGCTAAGGCTCTGTTCACATCATGTTTTTAGCCATAAGTTCAGCGTATACGCCTAAAAAGCTTCTGAAAAAAAATCTTTTGGGAAACAGATGCCACTGTATGCCCATAGTAATGAAAAGCTCACGATGTAGATACGTTAAACAGATGCCTGTGACGAACGCCATACAGTGGCATCCATCACCCGTAGGCGCCCATATATATATATATATATAAAAAAAAAAAGTATACAACGCAATACAAGTTGTTTTTTCTTAAAGGATACTGTTGTGTGGCATGGCGTAGTCTATTCCATTTAAAAAAAAATAATTTGCAGTATACGGACACTGGCCATGTCAGGCTAATTTTAAGCCCTATGGACACGTTTAGAGTGTATACTGGGAGCTTTCCTGACATTCATGCTAAACCTACATCACAAATGTAAACCGTGTACATAACGTCTTCAAGCTATAGGTTTCTTAAAAGCTATATACACCTTTTGAACCCAAATCGTTTTTTCTTTTTAAGAAATCAATGTTTTTAAGTGATTTCAAACCACGTCTAAATTGGCACGGTCAATTTTAGTTGTTTAATTTTAGTTTTTCGTTCTCGCTTTCCAAAAGCCATAACTTTTTTTATTTTTTCCGTCGACTTCGCCGTATAAAGGCTTGTTTTTTTGTGGGACAAGTTGTAGGTTTTCATGGCACCATATAATTATTGGGGAACTGAAAAAATAAATGTGGGGTGAAATGGGCAAAAAGCAGTGATTGCGCCATTTATTTTGGGTGGTTTTGTTTTTACAGCGTTCATTGTGCGCTAAAAACTACATGTTCACTTTATTCCATGGGATGATACGATTACGGTGACCACCAGTTTGTTTTTTTATATTTTACCACTTTTATAAATTATTTGTAAAAAAAAAAATTGCTTTGTCGCCACCTTCTGAGATCCATAACTTTTTATTTTTCTGTTGAATGAGCGGTGTGAGGGCTTATTTTTTGCGGGGCCAGCTGTAGTTTTTTATTGCGGTACATGCGACTTTTTGATCACTTTTTATTCCATTTTTGGTGTCCACTGAGAAGATTATATAACGTTATATTATAATAGTTTGGACTCTTAACGGATGCGGCGATACCTGTTTTTTTAATTTAACAAAAAAAAAAATGTAAAGGAAAAATGGGAAAAAGTATTTTTCACTTTTTAATTTTTTAATTTTTTTTGGTATACTACTGAAAACTTTATTTAATTTTTTTACATTTTTCACTAGTCCCCTTAGAGGATTTTGCTGGTTCAATAGACTGCAATACTAATGTATTGCAGTGCATTGTCATTTTTACAGACTCCTGTAGGCCCCTGGGCTGCCATGACCATCATTGGCATCCTGCTCCATACTTCACCCCCTGCACCTGCAATATATAGATATTTTTAAGACACAGCTTTTTATGTATCCTGTATAAAAAGTAATTAAAGTCTATTTAAAAGTTGTTTAAAATCAATTAAAACATTGATTTAGAAAAAAAAAATAATGGTTTAAAGGTGTACATAACCTTTTAAGTTTCAAATAATAGTTTGAGAATGAACAACATTAGGCTTCGTTCACACCTGCGTCGGGGTTCCGTCAGGGGAATCCTTGAACGGAACCCATAGCTTTCTGTTTGCATTACCATTCATTTTAATGGTAATATTACCGTTGCTAATGGTTTGAGTTTGTCTCCGTTCTGTAAGGTTTCCGTTTTTTTGGCGGAATAAATAAGTCGACTGCACTATTCCGCCCCAAAAAACGGAAACCTTGTGGAACGCAGGCATACGAAAGCCATTTGCAACTAAAGCATTACCATTGAAACCAATGGTAATGTAAACGGAAAGCTATGGTTCCGGTTTATGGGTTCCCCTGACGGAAAGGTCTAACGCAGATGTAAACAAAGCCTTACTCCAACAATTTTAAGGGGTTGTCCAATGAAATTAAAAACTTTATTTTTCTTTTCTGAAATGAATAAACTTTGTAATATACTTTCTTTTCCAAACCTGCACGGATCGCAGGTTTTCAGTCCCTGTTGCGTGGACGCGATAATTTGGAGCGGCAGTTCTGGCAATGAGCCGCTCCCACTCCTCTCGGTGTGTCGGTCGATGATGTAGCTGAAGGGGCTGGATGGCTAGCTCAATTAATCAGCTAAGCTAGCCCCCTTCTTGGTCTCTGAATAGACCGTGATGGAGGAGGGGGCCAGGCAGGCAGCCTCTTCATCCTCGTCATTTCCCCTCCTCTCTGTGTGTTGGTAAACTCCTTATTTCTGGAGCCACAAAGTCTGCGATCCATGCGTTTGGAAAAGAAAAGTATATTACAAAGTTTATTTCAAAAAAGAAAAATACGTTTTTATTTTCGTCGGACAATTACTTTATTTCAGCATAAGTGGAACTATAGGTGAGTCTGTTTCATAGTTTCTCATTGCTGCAGATGGATCTTTTTAAATAAGTGGATAGAAAATTTAATTTCCTGTCCACGGGAGGGGCTTGGCCACAGGGAACGGAATTGCTGCAGAAACTTTCTGCAGCATTTCCATCAAAACTAGCAGATGTTCCGCTGCGGAAAATCCGCACCATTTCCTGCGGTTTTTACTGCAGAAAATGGTGCGTATTTTGCGTTTTTCTCAATGCTGGGAGATGGTGACCTCTCCTGAAAAACGCAGAAATTCTGTCCACTTTTCGAAGCAGGAATTGACATGTATGAAAAATATACCCTGCAGGTCAATTTCTGGTCGGAAATTTTACGTAGCGTGTGGGTGAGGTTTTGTTAAATCTCACCCACTTTACTGCTACTGTATTCTGTGGTTTTTACGGCTGCAATTCCGGACAGAAAATACACAGCAATTCCGTTAAGTGTGGACAAGCCCTAGGAGATCTACTACAGTCACATTGATACAGTTCTGTGGGTGGTAAGCTGTACCAGGTTTGTTGGACATCAATTTACAATATTTACCTTTCACCTGCCCATACATGTACACTATGTAATAGGCACTGCTGCACAAAACTTTGTCTCACTTTTAAAATAAAAAAAATCTCCATTATTTAGATATCGGTGTCGTTCTAGTTGGCGCCCAATATGTAAATAACCCCCTGAACAGTCAATGGAGCGTTTCTTTGTTTCTAAATGGCTTGTTACTTATCGCTGTGACATTGTCCAATCAGCTACGGACAGTGTGAGTGCGGCTTGTGCTGTGTGATCTCTCGCGAGATCAGTCTTGTCATCCCTGTCTGCCGAGAGCTGAAGAGTGAAAGCGCGCACGCGCAGCTCCGATGCCGCTGCTGTCAACAATACTCTCGCCACCATGGAACAGAAGAGAAGAATTCACATACTTATCTTCTGCTCTTTGGCAGCGGCGAAGGCGTGCGTGCTCGCTCGCTCTCCACTCCAACTCTTGTCAGGCCAAGAAGGAAAGACTGAAGTCGCGAGATAGATCACACAGCACAAGCGGTGCTCGCACTGTCTGTAGCTGATTGGACAGTGTCACATCGATAAGTAACACGCCCCCATGCCGTTTAGAAACACAGAAATGCTCCATTGACCCTTCAGGTGGTTATTTACATATCGGGCGCCAAATATAATGGCACCGATATCTAAATGACGGAGGAGGATAGATTTTTTTTTTTTTAAAGTGAGACCGTGTTTGTACAGCCCTACCCATTACATGCTGCACATGTATGGGCTAGTGAAAGGTTCTCTTTAAAGTATATATACCATGTTGTGTGACTTTTTAATACTTATGGTTCCTAAAAATCTAAGAACCAATGTTAAAATGGTTCCGGTTTTAAATGGGGTGAAGAGCAAAGTAGTCTAGTGTATTGGCTTACCTGCTGCTCCATTTATGGGCTGTTGGGTCATGTGAGCTTCACGCTGACCACCCGAATCCTACAGCATCTGGTGTAAGAACTGGAGGTTCGTTTTAATGGAAGTCTCAGAGCACTTTTACACCGGCGAGTTTTCGGGCAAACAAGTGTTCACAAAACATTCATTCCCGATAATTGAAAACAGGGCAACGATAAATGAGCAAACGCTCGTTCATCGGCTGATTGTAAAGTTTACGCAGCCTAAACTATTATCGTTCTCTGCAGCACATCTCCCTGTGTAATCAGGGAGACGTGCTGCCGACATGATAGAAATGTATGGGGACGTTGAGGAACTGACATTAATCCTACTACATCTGCTGTAGGATCTGGAAGTTAGAATGGAGATTGTGACCCAATGGAGTTAAAGAGGCTCTGTCACCAGATTCTCAAATCCCTATCTCCTATTGCATGTGATCGGCGCTGCAATGTAGATAACAGTAACGTTTTGTTTTTTTAAAAACTTTCATTTTTGGCCAAGTTATGAGCTATTTTATATTTATGCAAATGAGGTTTGAAATGGACAATTGGGCGTTTTTTTTTTCGTTATGTCCAACTGGGCGTGTATTGTGTTTTTAACTGGGCGTGTTTACGTGTATGACGCTGACCAATCAGTGACCAGTCAGCATCATACACTCCTCTCCATTGATTTACACAGCAGCGATGTGCAGCCACATAAACAGAGATTAACCTTAATCAAGTGTCCTGATAATGAATACACATGATCATCCAGCCTGGACGTCATGTGTATTCAGAATCCTGAAACTTTTGAATCTTTTCTGTGAGATTTCCAGCAAGGGAGACGAAATCTCGTTTACCTCCGTAATCTCGCGAGATTTCGTTTCCCTTGCTAGAAATCTCAAAGAAAAGATTCAGAAGTGTCACGATTCTGAATACACATGACGTCCAGGCTGGATGATCATGTGTATTCATTATCAGGACACTTGAGTAACGTTAATCTCTGTGTATGTGGCTGCACATCGCTGCTGTGTAAATGAATGTAGAGGAGTGTATGACGCTGACTGGTCACTAATTAGTCAGCGTCATACACGTAAACACGCCCAGTTAAAAACACAATACACGCCCAGTTGTCCATTTCAAACCTCATTTGCATAAATATAAAATAGCTCATAACTTGGCCAAAAATGAATGTTTTTAAAAAAACCATTACTGTTATCTACATTGCAGCGCCGATCACATGCAATAGGATATAGGGATTTGAGAATCTGGTGACAGAGCCTCTTTAACAAAGCGATTAACAGTGGGTAGGAAAAATCACCAGGTAAGGCCCCATGCACACGACCGTGCCTGTAATCCCAGTCCGTGATTATGGGCACTGACGGGCGTGGACAGTCACCCGCATTTGTGGGGCCGTGCTCCCATTACAAAGTATGGAAGCACGGTCCGTAAAACCAATAAGTAAGACCTGTCCTATTTTTTACGAAAGCTTTCTATGGCCCGGACACTTACCTGTAAATATACGGGAAGGTGTCCGTGGGCCATAGAAATGAATGGAACTGTATTTTGACCGGCAATTACGGTCTGTAATTGCGGACCAAAATTACGGTCGTCTGCATTGGGCCTAAGCTAATACATCAGGCAACCTTGCCGTTTTCAAATGGCTGGAGTTCTTTAAATGGGTTTTACGGTTTATGAAATAACGCTTAATCATTGTATAAACATATATTCCTATCCAAAATACAGGCAGGATTGCCAGTATAATGCAAAATATAACCTCTTTATAAGATACAAGATAAAATACAGAATATAAGATGGAATAACAAACCCATGATACAAGGATCCCCAGACAAGTACCAAAAACCTCCTATAGAAAAAAATGCATGGATAAATACAGCAGTGCAAGTGCCTGAACAATAAATGCAGCAGCCTTAGGGTATGTTCACACGACAGCGTCCGTAACGGCTGAAATTACGGGGATGTTTTCAGGACAAAACATCCCCGTAATTTCAGCCATAACGGCATCTGCAGGCGCTTGAACGCCGCGTCCATTACGGACGTAATTGGCGCTGCTTTTCATTGAAGTCAATGAATAACGGCTCCAATTACGCCCCAAGAAGTGACAGGTCACTTCTTTGACGCGGGCGTCTATTTACGCGCCGTCATTTGACAGCGGCGCGTAAATATACGCCTCGTGTGAACAGACAAACGTCAGCCCATTGCTTTCAATGGGCAGATGTTTGTCAACGCTACCGAGGCGCATTTTTCGGACGTAATTCGGGGCAAAAACGCCCGAATTATGTCCGTAATTACTGCGTGTGAACTTATACTGACAAGTGTCGAGTTAGGGAAAATAATTAGACTAGACAGGCACAAAAAGGAGGACCCTGATCCCCAACACGTGTTTTGCCACCTGCTTTGTCCGGGGCTCCCCCTCTTTTGGTCTAACTCGACACTTGTCAGTATAGGGCTGCTGCATTTATTGTTCAGGCACTTGCACTGCTGTATTTATCCATGCATTTTTTTCTATAGGAGGTTTTTGGTACTTGTGTGGGGATCCTTGTATCATGGGTTTGTTATTCCACTTTATATTCTGTATTTTATCTTGTATCTAATAAAGATGTTATATTTTGCATTATACTGGTTATCCTGCCTGTATTTTGTGATCGGAGTATTTGCTATTCAGGTGGGATCAACTTTTGGTGATTTTGGAGTCCTCTTTTGGAGGAATTGTATGAATGTAGTACTGCAGCTGATCTATTTTGTATTAAATCCTCACCTTTTTCAATATCTCTGTTTGAACTTAGTGAATGAAAACATTTTTGTTTACATCCAGATGCTAAACTCGCGCACAGACCTTATATTTACACTTCCCATATTTCTGCGGTGGATAGATTTGTATTTTCTTTAGGACTTATGCAAATGACTGGTTTACAGATCCTTCTAGTACAGATCAGTAATATGGAGCCTATAATGTACTTGTATGTGCCTCAGAGTTCAAGGCAGCACAAGAGGTTTCTCAGAAATTCTGTATGATTTTGTAAAAAACAAAACTAATCTTGTCATGCAGCGTTGCATGCTGTGTTACGAAGGAATTCTCCCCTAGAGCCATTGCTTGTATATTGTGATTCACCGTCCTGGATTCCGGACTGATAAAATGTTTGTGAGGAATTTTATCAAGTGATTAGGACAGGTGACAGATTTGTGCTTGTGATGTATTTAGGGCCTGTTCACATTAGTGTTAGTTTCTGTTGAGGGGTTCAGTCTGAGGTTTCCGTCGGGTTAACCTTAGTGGAAAGTCAAACGGAAACCTCAGCTTCCGTTTCCCTCACCATTGAATTCAACGGTGACGGAAACCTACCTAATGGTTTCCGTCTGTCACCGATGTCACAGGGTTCCGTCGTTTTGGACCGTATCAATAGCGCAGTCCGATGAAAACCAACGCTGATGTGAACAGGCCCTTAGTTCACAGAGTATTGCCTAGACTGGGAACAATTGTTGCAAACTCCGCTATGAGCTGGGCTAGGTCTGTACAGGATTTTGGGGTCTGAATGTAACCAAGAATGTTCTCAACCACTGATAGCATGCCAAGATCTTTAAAATGGTAAATAATTTAAACAAAATATATACTAGTCCTTCTCAATGAATTAAATTAATTTTTGATGATATTCTATTTCAGTAATTCAATTCATATATTATAAAGATTCATTACACACAGTGTGATCTATTTCCAGTATTTTTTTCTTTTAATGTTGATGATTATGGCTAACAGTTAATGAAAACCCCAAATTTAGTGTCTCAGAAAATGTGAATATTATATAAGCCCAATTTCAAAAATGATTTTTAATACCAAAATGTTGGCCTACTGAAAAGGAAGCGAAGGCTGAGCCGAACGAATCTGCACCAGGCATCGGCCTTGACACTCAGGGCCCCACTGGAGTACCTCTCCAGAATTCCAGTCCAGGACCGGGCATGTAGACGGAACCAAGGCAGGCCCAGCAACACAGGGTTAATAGCTTTAGATAGGACGTAGAACGACAGAAGTTCGGAATGAAGAGCTCCCACTTGGAGCCTCAGCGGCTTGTTCACAGCTATAACTGGGTAGTCCATTTACAGATGCAACCGTCAACTGCCTCTCCAGGGGGGTGGTGGGTAATTGAAGATCCACCAGGTCTCTACAGATAAAATTAGCAGCGGATCCAGAGTGCAGATACGCAGAGACCTGATGCGTTCTCTCGCTGGATACTATGGTCACTGGTATGGACAATTTAGACGAAAGTCCTTTCTTACCCAAGGTTGTTTCTCCTAGCAACCCTAGGTTTTTGTATTTTTGGGGACACAGACCCACAAGATGGCCACCGAGCCTGCAATATAGAGTCCCGAAGTGCGTCTGCGTTGTCTCTCCTGGGTGGATAGCTATACATTGGTTCATCATCACAGACTCCTTAGGAGGATTGAAATCTGAGGACAGCAGGAGTTGCTGCAAAGTAGGGATCAGACTAGGAAAGCCTCCCTCCCAGCCCCTTTAAAAACTGATAGATTTTATTTGTCCATTTTTTTTGCAACACACTTCCCTCTGTAGATATTGCCACACACTGCCCCTGTAGATAATGCCACAGAGCCCCTGTAGATACTGCCATAGCCCCCTGTAGAGAATGCCACACACTGCCCTCTGCAGATGATGCCACACAGTCCCCCCTCTAGGTAGTGCCAGAGTCCCCTTGTACAAAGCACGCCCGTAGATGATGCCCCCCCCCCCCCCCCCCCCCCCGCTATGACCAGGGATTCAGCTTCAGGAGAAGTCTCTGACGTCACTGTCCGTATATGGACAGTGAAGTCAGGGACTTCTAAGGGTATGTTCACGCCGATTATTTTATGGCCGTAAACGGCTGAAAAATCGGTAGCAGAACGCCTCAAAACATCTACCAATTGATTTTAATGGGGAAAAACTGCGTTCTGTTCCAACGGGCCTTTTTTTTACGCAGTCGTTTCGAAAAACGACCGCGAAAGAGAAGTGCATGTCACTTCTTGAGCCATTTTTGATTGACTCGATAGAAAAACAGCTCCAAAAACGCCTGTGAAGAACACGAGTTTCTAAAAAAACAGCTGAAAATCAGGAGCGGTTTTCCCTTGAAAACAGCTCCGTATTTTCAGACGTTTTTGATTTTGTGTGTGCACATACCTTAAGGCCCTATGCACACGACCGTAAAAACTCCCGTAATTACGGGCCCATAGACTTCTATTGGCCACGGGTACCTCCCCGTATGCTTACGGGAAGGTGCCCGTGCCATTGAAAAAGATAGAACATGTCCTATTTCAGGCCGTAATTACGGCACGGGCAACCCATAGAAGTCTATGGGGCTCCCGTAATTACGGGTGACTACGTGTGTGTGCACCCGTAATTACGGGAGCATTGCTAGGCGACGTCAGTAAATAGTCACTGTCCAGGGTGCTGAAAGAGTTAAACGGTCGGCAGTAACTGTTTCAGCACCCTGGACAGTGACAACCGATCACAATATAGATAAAGATGTAAAAAAAATAAAAAAAAACACAATCATACTCACCCAGAGCTCCCTGCTTCTTCCTCCAGTCCGGCCTCCTGGGATGACGTTACAGCCCATGTGACCGCTGCAGCCAATCACTGGCTGCAGCGGTCACACGGACTGCCGCGTCATCCAGGGAGGTCAGGCTGGATGTCAAGAGAGGGACGCGTCACCAAGACAACGGCCGGGTAAGTATGAATTTCTTTTACTTTTATTACGGAAAGGGCTGTAGCTTCTCTCTATCCTGCACTGATAGAGAGAAGGGCTGCCGATTAGCGCAGTGCAATTTTGCAGCCAAAAACAGGTCCGTAAATACTGGTGCAATACGGGTCGAATACGTGTGACCAAGGACCAGTATTTACGGGTGGACAAAAATACGGTTGTGTGCATGAGGCCTAAGGAAGTGGAATCACCGGCCACAGCTGTGGCCGGGATTCTGCTTCACGTCCCTGACATCACTGTCCATATATGGACAGTTACGTCAGGAACTTCTGGAGCGGAATCACTGGCCGTTGTGTCCGGGGATTTCACTTCAGGATTACGGGAAAGAGATAAATGCTGAACTTTTAATAAAGATAGAAATGAAAACATATATATATGTGTCTTTGTGTAGTGCTAACAAAATACAGAAGCGCTACATTAGGCAGCAGGGTCAGTGACCGTTGTGTAACATTGCCAAGACTAGAAGCAGTGCATGTATGGTAAACTTCAGTACACCGCAGGTACGCTGTCCGCTATTAGGTTTCAACGCCGCTATGATGCCCAAGCCAGGTTTTTTAAAAAGCTTTTTTCAATGATTTTTACATGTTTTTGACACATTTTTAGAGGGCTTTTTTTTGTGTTTTTTGCCTCCCATTGAATTGAATACACGACGCGTAAAATGGGCCAAGAATTTACATGCCACTTTTTTTATTTTTACGATATGCATAATTTAATTACACGTGTTTTTGTTTAGTTTAAAAAAAAAAAAAAAAAATCTGTAGGCAGTAACAATGCCTATTCCCATTAAAATCAATTGGAAGCTTAATTCAAGTATTTTTTTTATCTATTTTTCAGCACACAAAATGCTGCATGAACAAAGCCTTATACTGACCAGATTGATGTTTTTCAGTTAAGGATAGTAGTGCGGATATGCTAAAGGAGTAGTGCATACAGTGTTCCTTAGTGCACAGTGAAAAACAAAAAAGCACGGCGCCACATAGTGTAAGTAAATCCAAGGAGTAGCAGTCAGTAAATACAAATGAATGCTCACCACAGGGTAGAATATTATTCGCGTTGGAATTGCAGTATGGAGTGAGTGCTGCTGACGAGATCCCAACCGGTGAAGCCAAAAGGCCACCGTAATGGAGACAATGTGTTGGAAGAAAAAAGGACCAAAGACGGCGTTGCTGCTCAATAAAGTAAATAATTAATCAATGATATTGATGTTTTATTGTAATCAGGCTACGCGTTTCAATGCCGCACCGGCATCTTCATCAGGCCTTAAGGCCTGATGAAGATGCCAATGCGGCATTGAAACGCGTAGCCTGATTGCAATAAAACATCAATATCATTGATTAATTATTTACTTTATTGAGCAGCAACGCCGTCTTTGGTCCTTTTTTCTTCCAACATATATTAGTTCACAGTGGGCACTAAAAGTACTTATCACTGTTCATAGCCGTGGCAATCGATGTCCCAGCAAATGACGGAGTGATATAATTCGTCTGCAGCTGTACTGCAGAACTTGTTTGCAGCTGCTCACAGTGCCCACAATAGATGTGCCACTGACTTTATACTTGGGGTATGTTCACATGGCTTATTTTTGGCTGTTTTTCGGGCCGTAAACGGCCGAAAAATCGGAAGCAGAATGCCTCCAAACATCTGCCCATTGATTTCAATTGGAAAAACGGCTTTCTGCTCCGATGGGGCGTTTTTTTTACACGGCCATTTTTCAGTCACCGTTAAAAGACACCAGCGAAACAAGTGCATGTCACTTCTTCAGCCGTTTTTCATTGACACTATAGAAAAAAAGCTCCAAAAACGGCCATGAAAAACGCAAATTAAAGAACGTCTGAAAATCAGGAGCAGTTTTCCCTTGAAAACAGCTCTGTATCTTCAATCGTTTTTTGCTAAGCGTGTGAACATAAACTTACAGTGCTTCAGTGTGGAATACAACTTTGTAGGTACATCCATCTGGCCTCATAGCTGCAGACAGCGCCAATAGAGGCACCGCTTATTTAATGCTCCTAGTGCCTCAGCATACAGTACAGCGCTGCAAGCACATCCATCTGATGAGCACCGCTAAGACCCCCTAGTGCCACAAAACCAAATACATCATATCCAACATTAGCTAGATCAGATAGGGATATCATTGTGAGCCGTAGCAGTGCAGCAAAAACTGCACCATACACTGACAGGGATGTATGTGTGACTATATAATGCTACGATCAGCTGAAAGGGGCAGTCTGGAAATGGACCGCTTTGCCTCTAACCTATGTACCGGAGGTCCATAATAGAAAAAGATGGTCTAATGTAGAGCTTCTGTATTTTATTAGCACCACACACATCTACGTGTTTTAATAAAAGTTTTAATTTATCACTTCCCCCTTCCTTTACCTTTGGGCTATACTTTATTTTGGTGGTATATTTATTTAGCCATCATGTCCCAGTGTATAATTGTCAGGTGGATCCTTTTGGCAACTCTCTGCTTCTCTGTAAGGGTATGTGCACACACACTAATTACGTCCGTAATTGACGGACGTATTTCGGCTGCAAGTCCCGGACCGAACACAGTGCAGGGAGCCGGGCTCCTAGCATCATAGTTATGTACGACGCTAGGAGTCCCTGCCTCGCTGCAGGACAACTGTCCTGTACTGTAATCATGTTTTCAGTACGGGACAGTAGTTCCACGGAGAGGCAGGGACTCCTAGCGTCGTACATAACTATGATACTAGGAGCCCGGCTCCTTGCACTGTGTTCGGTCCACTACTTGCGGCCGAAATACGTCCGTCAATTCCGGACGTAATTAGTGTGTGTGCACATACCCTAAGGGTATGTTGACACGCACTAATTACGGACGTAATTCGGGCGTTTTAACCCCCGAATTACGTCCGAAATTACGGCTTGAAAGCGTTGACAAACACATCTGCCCATTGAAAGCAATGACGTTTGTCTGTTCACACGAGGCGTATATTTACACATCGCTGTCAAAAGACGGCGCGTAAATAGACGCCCATGTCACTTCTTCAGACGTAAATGGAGCCGTTTTCCATGGAAAACCAGCTCCAGTTACGTCCGTAATTGCCGCGGCGTTCAAGCGCCTGCACATGCCGTTACGGCTGAAATGACGGGGCTGTTTTGACAGCGCTCGGACCCCCACCAGTCAAAACATCTGACATCTCAAAAGTTTAGTTACACTTTAAGTGTTGTGATTTGTCTATTAACCCGTTAATGACCGCCCATAGGTGTTTTTACGGCAGCCACTAACAGGCTTTATTCCGATGCAATAGCCTTTTTACAGCGCTGCATCAGAATAAATAGACAGCGCCGGAAGCAGTTAAATCTCCCTGCTCTCAGCTACTAGAGGGCTGGGAGCATACCTGCACGAACGGGCGAGAGCGATATCCGTATCGATCTCACCCATTTAACCCCTCAGATGCGGCACTCAACAGCGTGCGCCGCATCGGAGTGGTTTTGGAGAGGTGCTCCCTCTCTCACCCCACCAGCATCCTGCGATAGATCGCAGGGTACCGGTGGTTTCTATGGCAGCCGGAGGCCTAAAAGGCCCCCAGGTCTGCCTCTAGTTAATTCCTGCTAGGCAGGATTATACCCAATAAATACACCTATCTTTACAATTTTTAATAAAATACACATACACAGTGATACTAAATAGTAAACATTTTTAATGGCTTCTGTGATGCAAATTGAAAAATACAATAAAATACCTTAGACACTAAATTGCACGTGTAACTTTTTAGGCAGCAACATCTGCATTTTAGACTATGCATGACAATAGTTGATATCTTGAACATTTTGCATGGTAACATTAGTTATAAAAATATCTAAAGTATTTATACAGATAAATTACATTTAAATTAAGAGTTTAAAATGCAGTCTATACAAATCACACACGCTAGTATGCACAAATTTGGAATCCATAAGAAATGTCATTTGTTGGAATAATTAGTTTTTGTTCAAATCAAAGTATTAAAAAAAAAAAGCCATCAAAAGAATACATTTATTTTAAAATATATGGTCAGGCATTACTACTGTAGCAAATGGCCATTACTGTGTTCAATTACTAGGCGGTCATAATAAAACCCTATTTTCAAGGTAAGCAGAGCACTGGCATTTCCAAAGTTCTAATCTGGATTTTAAGACAATTTAAACCGCTTTCTAAATAAGCAGTCTGAAGAACCTTCATTTAAAAAACAGAGTGCCAAGAAGAATTTAGACAAAAGTGCGCATTATGGGCCAGATTTACTAAGCCTGATGTTTCGTACGCCAGTCTTGACTTTCTGCCTGCTGGAGTAAAATGCGACATTTATTAAGAAGCCCAAGCCTCTTAATAAATCGGTTGCCACTTTCCACTGGTCGTGCGCCACAATTCCTTCACCATCGGACAAAAAAAAACAAAAAAACAACACAGTATGCTCACCTCTCCGCTCCTCTTTGCTTCTCCCCTCCCTGTCCCCTTAGGCTTGCTCAGCATGCCAGAGCTCATACAAGGTCCTGACGCCGAGCAGTGTCAGGGCCTTATACTCATCTACGCTGCCCAGCGTTAGCGGTTCATACAATGTACTCAGAGAGCCTGAAGAGATGCGGAGTGGAGAGGGGAATATACTCTTTTTTTTTTTTTTTTGTTAAATGGACCAATGGGAAGAAGTGCAGTCTGATCAGGAGTAGGTGGGGGGGTGCAGGGTATTTGGCGCACATTTCCATTACTATTTACGCCAGTTGTATCTAGCAAATAATACATCTGTAGGACAGCATTGGCCCCACACCTTTTGTTAAACCACTTCCCCTGTTCAAAGGGTGGTAAAATGCCCGGAAGTCGCAATTTTCAATGCAAATCGCGACTTTTGGAACACTTTGCGACATTTCTATGCCATAAAACTGGTGTAGAAAGGTTGATAAATTCCCCCTGATGGTCTTATATGTGGCAAACTGGATCGAACCAGGAATGAAAATCAGAATTGCATATCAATCTGTAGTTTGACAAAAACACTCTGCTGTGTCTACTCCTAAACCAAGAGAGTTTGTTGCATAAACTGCAACTGAAAATCGGTTCCATTCATCTAAATGGAACTTGTAGGATTCCATGAACCAGCTGCATTAACAACCCCATACAGATGAATGGGACAGATTTCCAGCCACAGGGATTTTTGCAACAAAATCTGCCATGTAAATCTACAAAAAGCCCTCACGATTACAGTACGGCACAGTATTCCTGGGGAGGGGCAGGGACCCCTAGCATCATCATAACTATGATTCTAGGAGCCCGGATCCCTGAACTGTGTTCAATCCCGGAAATACGGTCGTAATACGGGCCGTATATCACGGACCAAAGAGTCGCGTGCATGAGGCCTAACTAAGCCTTCCTAAATAGTACAGTACCATCAGTGTTGCTTTCAGAATAATGGAGAAAGAATGAACTGCTCCCCCTAGCAAGGTGGCCCCCACATTACACCATCGATGTGCTTAGGTTTCAAAGACCTCGGGGGTGCATAGGCGGTTTCTTTCAGCCAATGTTATAAATAAGGTACATGTGAAAAGGGAGGATTAAATATAAAGAAAAAAAAAAAATTCACTAGTTCCTCTTGAATTTGATGGTCTCAAAAACACTGCGATCACCAGGTAAAGTTGTGGCTTAACAGGCAATATGTCATTTACAATGGCACAGATTGAAATAAAATAGGCGACCACGTCAGTTCCTGGAGATGTTTCTTAAAGGCGTTCCGCTATGGATAATAGAGGGGAGTCATGAATGGGGAACCCCCCCCCCCGCCCCCTACGACGTTCATATGCCCTAGCAGGAGTTGTCTTGACATAACCCCTTTGACGCCCTATATTACTAGCTCATGATAAACAAATTTAATCATGCAGCAGGACAACAATCCAATGCATACTTCTAAGCTGTGCAAAAACTTGGCACGCGGTTTCTTCTAGAGTACGGTCTTTGATAGACTAGTTGGCACAAAGCTTGGCAAATTCAAAACGGTTTAGTCTTGTGGGTTGAGTTTGCAGATAATTTCCACAAATAAAATTATTCTTTGCTGGATATAAAATTTATTGAGAAACAATTATATAAAATAAGTGAATTTAAAAAATAAAATTAAAAAATAAAAAAGTATTAAAAGAAATTTCTTATTTATCCCAAACTTTTTGAATGCTAGTATATGGTACCATTTGTTGTTTAAGAGCAGACATATCATTAACCTTTATCAAAGGTCTCTAAACGCACACAAATGTATACCTCTCTCACTGTAATAACTATGCAATGTTGGGTCTTTTAGAATTTTCATTTCGTGTAATCTTTCCCAAGACTGTGAAAAGTCATCAGGACCCTCCCCACAGCCCCCGTCAGGTAATACACTGGGGTAGCCTGGGTGGGTCATTAGTTCAATACTCGTGCTGGGGTCGGAAGTTTGACTGTACAGTGAGCTCTGTTCGGTTAGGCCATTGCGAAGAGACTGAACGCTGTAGTCGAGGGCTCGCTGAATATTTTTTATGGTCATGTTCTCCCCCATGGTACTTAGACCAATGTATACATCAGGCCACCTGTAAAAAATAAAAATTACAGAAGTATAAATCTAATGCCAAGATTTCAAACTAACAGGAGTTTAACAGCAAAACATATGAAAACTGAGAAATATCATGCAGGAAGGCGAAGGCGTCTGCCGGGGATCTCACTTAACTACCTTTGATAGAACAGTTCCCAATGCACTGTACAAAATATTAAAAATACTTGGAAGAAAACTAACCCAAGTTAGGCTTCGTTCACATTTGCGTCAGGGCTTAGTTCCGTCGGAACAGGGCCCTGACTGACACAAATGGAAACCATAGGTGTCCGTTTCCATCACCGTCCGGTGCCAATGGTTTCCGTTTGTCTCCATTGTGCAAGGGTTCCTTCGTTTGGTTTCCGTTTGTGTCAGTCAGGGTCCCCTTCCGACAGAAACCAGACGGAACGTTGGAACGGTACCCTGGCGCAGATGTGAACAAAGCCTTAAAAGGCTGCATTTGCTTCGGGTCTGTTTGAGTCCGATAAAAAGACTTCTGAAAATTCGTAACTACCATTTCACCATGGAAAGCAAAACTATCAACAGTGAGTGATAAAATTGTTCGAATTGTATTTTATTTTTCAATGTATGAGCACGCTTGTATGGCTCATTTTCTAGCTGAACAGGATCAGTACTAGACGATTTGTTCAATCACTTATAAGGCTGGGTTCACACACCCTATTTACGGACGTAATTCGTGCGTTTTAACCTCGAATTACGTCCGAAAATACGGCTCCATTGCACCGGCAAACATCTGCCCATTCATTTGAATGGGTTTTACGATGTACTGTGCAGACGGTCATTTTTTTACGCGCCGCTGTCAAAAGACGGCGCGTAAAAAAGACGCCCGCGTCAAAGAACTACCTGTCACTTCTTGGGACGTAATTGGAGCAGTTTTCCATTGACTCCATAGAAAAACAGCTCCAATTACGTCCGTAATGGACGCTGCGAAAAACGCCTGCACATGCCATTACGTCTGAAACTCAGGAACAGGTTTCTCCTGAAAACTTTTTTGTTGATGTGTCACTTATGGGTTTTCTGCCATCTTGGTTCCTTCTTCCCCTCGGATATGGTTCCCCTAATGCAGCCTACATTTCCCATTATGCCTCTGGCATAGCAGGGGGCGAAGTTTCATCACAATGCACTTGTTTGGTGTCCTTAAAAGGACGAGTGTCACGAAAAAAAAAAATGTGGATATCAATTTGCATTTAATGTTTTATTATAAAATCTTTTATGTGTGTGTTTGTGTTTTACTTTTTTATATTTTTTTACTTTTTCTTCTCTATGGGGGCTGCCATTTTTTTTTGCCATCTCTGTATGTGTCGATTAACGACACATACAGTGATGGAATACGGCACACACATCCCCATAGAGAATGCGAACGGGAGCCGTTCCATCCACTATAGCGTACGCGGTCTGTGTGGGAGCGGCGCATGCAACGCTCCCACACAGACCAAAAGTCAGGTCTTCGCTAGAGCGAAATCCGGCGCCATGTTCATGTCGACCGGAAGCCGCGGCCGGACTGTGAGATGACTTCCGGTCGCGGCTTCCGGACTTGTGTTCTGAAGCAAGCACGAGGAGCGGAGGGAGCAGACCGGAGCGGACGGACCAGAGGGAGCGGCGGCGGCAGGAGCAGGTAAGCTAGGTCTGTGTATGTACGTGTTTTAGTGTGTGATTACTACTGTATGTAAACCTACTACACTGTGTGTTAGCTCAAAAAATGGCGACACAGTGTAGGAGGTTAGACCGTTCAATCCCCTCGTTTCTCCCGGCACTAGCCAGGATAAAGGAGGGGGGATTCTGTGAGCGAGTGAGTATTCCCAAATTTTGCAGCATAAAGCAATGTGGTTGCTTTACCACATGCAATGGAGCAATTCCCAAAATTGCAGCATCTAGTGACCAGCACTGGGAAATGTTATAAATTTGAATCTAATTTATAATATTTCCTGACTCGTGAAAATATTAAAAAAATGTGAACAGTGTTTAATCATTTATACACTAACTGTTTAACTAAAAAAAAAAAAAATTCCCTTTAAGTGCAGCAAGTGATTGAAGTTAGAGGTCAGACGTTTTAGCTCACTAATCTGAGTCCAGTGTATTCCTATGTGATGCAGCTTAAAGGAACAGTGTCATCACAAATTATTTTTTTATATGTTAAAGATGTTAGTGCTTTATTAAAAACGTTTATATTCATTTGTGTGTTTGTGTTTTACTTTTTCTTATTTTTACACTTTTTCTTCCCTATGGGGGCTGCCATTTTTTGTTCCATTTCTGTGTGTGTCGATTAACGACACATACAGACATGGAATACGGCAGCCACAGTCCCATAGGGACTGCGAACGGCTCCCGTCCCATTGACTGCAGTGTACGGCGTCTGTGTGGGAACTGCGCATGCGCAGCTCCCACACAGTCCTATTCGAAATTGGCGCCGTCCGGCGCCATTTTCCTGTGGACCGGAAGTCGCGGCCGGACAGTAATATTACTACTTCCGGTCGCGGCTTCCGGATTTGTGCACTTGCACCAGCGGCAGCAAACTGAGCGGACGGGCCGGAGGGAGCCGCGGCGGCAGGAGCAGGTAAGAGATTTCAATGTATGTTCGTGTTTGTGTGTGTTTACTACTGTATGTAAACCTACTACACTGTGGGTTAGCTCAAAAAATGGCGACACACAGTGTAGGAGGTTACATAGTTCAAACCCCTCGTTTATCCCGGCACTAGCCAGGATAAAGGAGGGGGGGATGCTGAGAGCTCACTAGAGCGAGGGCTTTTAACCCAATGTTGCAATTTTGGGAACAGCTCCATCTAGTGACCAAAAATGGGTAGTATTATAAATTAGAAATAATTTATAATATTACATGGACTCGTGCAAAAAAATAAAAAAAATTTGAACAATGTTTAATCACCCACACACTAAATGTTTAATTTTTTTTAAAAAAACATGTTTTTCTGGCAACACATTCCCTTTAACCCTGCTTGTGATTGCAGTGCGAGTACAGAAGTTCTACAGTATGTCACGGATCAGAGTCAGTGTATTCCTATCTAGCTTCATGCTGCTCTCCCCTGTCTCCGGCTTGTGATAGGTTTCTCCCGACCAGCTCTTAGGGCTTATTCAGACGAACGTATAATATTTTCGCACAGACCTATGTTAAGTTAATGGGGCTGTTCAGACTGCCAGTGATTTTCACGCAGCGTTTGTCCGCTGCGTAAAACTGACGACATGTCCTATATTTGCCCGTTTTTCGCGCATCACGCACCCATTGAAGTCAATGGGTGTGTGAAAACCGCGCACGGCACACGGACGCACTTCCGTGTGATGCGCGCTACAGTAGTCAAAACTATGAATGAAAACCGAAAAGCACTGAGTGTCAATGCAGCCGCGAACCATATGCTGATGACACACGGAACTTTTGCGCGCGCAAAACGGCACTTTTTTGTGCGCGCAAAACGCACACGCTCGTGTGAATCCGGCCTTACAGGCAGGAAAAGCTGCATCTCAGAAATACACTGGATTCTGCACACACATTAACTATGTATACTATCGGTGTGTGCCAAGTCAGGGGAGTTTTATAACTGCAGCTAATCATTGTATGAACTGCAAACCCATCTTTTGAAAATAGTGATATAATAAGTCAGCCAGGGGAATGATGACACGGTTTACATTCAGAGCCAGCAAACAGTACATCCCTATTCCTGCTCTCAGCCCAGAAGCGTATACAATTTTATTTAGTCTAGGCGATGTTCGGTCAGCTAAATACATCAGCAGCAGCTGCACAGGATAGCATGTTACAATGTATCAGTCTGGAGTCCAGGAGGTTTACCTCAGAGAATTACTTAGACTACGGTATTGATTGCGTCAAATCGACAGAACCCTTGCACAACAGAGACAAACGGAAACCATCTGCACCGGATCCGTCACCAATGAAATCAATGGTGATGCAAATAGAAACCTACGTTTTGCGTTTGTTTCAGTCAGCGCTCCGTTCATGGGTTTCCCTGACGGAAAGCTCTGACAGAATCCCTGAACGGAGCCCTGACAGAGGCCTTACCGACATTACCCAGCTGTCGTCAGCTGTATTTTACAGCCGACACTGGAGAGAACTCTGATCCCAACCCATTAACCACTGAGATTCCACTATTATTGACTGCAGCATCTAAGCAACTAGAAAGAGGGAGAGTCTCCTCTAAGGGTATGTTCACACGCAAACTCAAAAACGTCTGAAAATACAGAGCGGTTTTCAGAGAAACCAGCCTCGGATTTTCAGGCGTTTTTTGAAGCTGAAAATTAAGCTTCTTTTAATTTGGAGCTTCTTTTGGAGGCGTTTTTTTTTTTTTATACTGTTCAATTGAAAATCAGCTCCAAAAAACTCAAGAAGTGACATGCTACTTCTTTTTACGCTCAGTTTTTGTTTTTAAAAACAGTTGCGTAAAAAGATGCCCCATATGAACTAAATGCGGTTTTTCCCATTGATTTCAATGGGCAGATGTTTGTAGGCGTTCAGCTTCCGTTTTTTGAGGCGTTTTTCGAGGCGTAAACGCCCCGAAATACGGCGGAAAACACTGCATGTGAACATACCCTAACTCCATCGTCCCCGCAGACACATCTCGGGGGAGCCAGATGTAGTCAGGCCAGAGACAGGACTTAAAGAGGCTCTGTCACGAGATTATAAATGCCCTATCTCCTACATAATCTGATCGGCGCTGTAATGTAGATAACAGCAGTGGTTTTTATTTTGAAAAATTATTTTTACGTTATAAACCATTTTAGATTTATGCTAATTAGTTGCTTAATAGACAACTGGGCATGTTTTTACTTTTTACCAACTGGGCGTGTTTTTACTTTTTACCAAGTAGTCATTGTACAGAGGAGTGTATGACGCTGACCAATCAGTGACCAATCAGCGTCATACACTCATTGTTCCGGTGTGATTGTGCAGTGAAAGAAGCTGGGCTGGAACAATGACAAGTGTATGATGCTGATTGGTCACTGATTGGTCAGCGTCATACACTCCTCTGTACAACGCCCAGTTGGTAAAAAGTAAAAACACGCCCAGTTGTCGATTAAGAAACTAATTAGCATAAATCTAAAATTCCTCATAAATTGCTCAAAAATGATCGGTTTTCAAAATAAAAACCACTGTTATTATCTACGTTACAGCGCCAAATCACATAATGTAGGAGATAGGGCACTTATAATCTGGTGACAGAGCCTCTTTAAAGAGACTAGTTTACTAGTTTAGTAATGCCCAATCATCTAAACTAATCTAATAGGAGCTGTCACACAGATGATAGTTAAAACGTTGTCCCAAAAAGTTCATTATTTTAAAAGTTATGTGCTTTTTTTCTAAATATGCAAATGAGGCCATACTAGACAAGTGGGTGTCAACACCGGCGATTCTCCTAAGGTGGAGCTTCCTCACCGCCTCTGACGCTTTCCTATCAGCATGAAGCTGCTTCACACAGTGTGAGAGACGGAGGATCACTTCAAATAGCCATATCTCCGGCTGAGATTCTAATCTTTCATATTGCACCAGGATCACCAGTTGAAAACAGTCTGGAATGGAACTTGTATACTATATGATCACGCAGTGTTGCTGGGCAGAGGAGAACTGTATGATACTGATTGGACAGCGTCCTACAGAAAACATTACAACGCCCAGAGTGACAAGAAAGCGTAACCTCCCATTTGGCAAGTATAGGCAAATTAGCATATTTAGAACAACTTTGCAAAGAATGATTACTAAAAAAAAAAAAAAAAATACAAAAAAAGTTACTGTAGTTAGCAAAAAAGAAAAAAAATGGAAATACGAAAAATGGCTGCGGCAGCAAAACTCACCTAATCCCTTGGCTTCTGAAGATTTCCATTGTATTTAGGGCGTCTTCCTCCACACTTCTGTAAAATTCCATTAGTCCCTCCTTGATCCAGTCACATCTGTGCAGCCCTACTTCTACCGGAACACGTGTGTAAGAAATACCATGTTCACGCATCATTTGTGCAAACTCCTCTCGGATTCCTGTTTAAAAGAAAAAAAATAAATAAATGATCAGGCACTAGAATACTCACAATTGTGGGTTTAATTTTTTTAAAAAAATTTGATTAAATTAAAGCAAAAATGCAGATGTGGTCTAAAAATATATATAATTCACTAATCTTTGGGTGGTGCTTACCTGAAATGTATTTTTCTCGGTCTTGGTTAATAGTCTATTTTTTTTAACCGCTTTTTCATTAGGGCAGAGTTGCGATTAGTAATTTCAACTTATCTACACGGCTCAATGTAGTGGATCACATTCAGAACTCCCCTTCCGGTCTCATTTCTGATTAGAACATGGGCCGAGGCGGTTCTTCCTCCCTACTTTATACTACAGCACTGCTTGTTCAGAGTGGCTTCAGTGTATAAGTACATTTTTACACAACTGCCCACATAAAACCAGCAGGAAGTTGTTAATTCTATTGCAGCAAGGGAGAAATTGATACTAGTTCCATACAACTACCATTGAGAATAAGCAAATGGTCAGGTAACTACTACACATACATGGAGACAAATGAGCGTCAATAGGCGGAATCCCCAGAGTCGATCTTCAAACTCATGTTTAGACAGAAATCTGTTAGGATACCAAAGTACACCAAAAACTATCAGAATCCATCTCTTATTTTCAGAAGTCCCTTTGGTAAGTGAGAGCTGAAATCTAATTGGTTGCTATAGGCAACTACTCCACTTTTCCTTTGCACTACTTTTAATAAATCTCCCTAATTGTTTAATTATTTCACTGCCAAGAACTTCTGTTATACGTCAGGACTTATTACTATCATGATCTAAAGCTACGGTCAGACGTGGCGGATTTGTAGTGCGGACTCCACACTGCCAATCCGTGGCCGTGTACAGTACAATACACGTGGATGGGGTTTCAAAACCCTATCCATACCTAGTAGAAGAATTCAGCACGGAATTATGAGCTACAGCAGATTTTCATTGTGGATTTACCCCTTTTCAATTTATAGGGAGAATTCTGCAGTGAATCCACACAACACATGGATTTTGCCGTAGAATTGCGCCATATTTATTCTGCTACTTCTGAACGTAGAAGGGGATGAAACGTAAATATTGGTATAATATGATAGTCCAGCATCTTAGCTTTTAAAGGATACCAAATTTCCAGGTGCAATAGTCGGGGCGCAAGTTGTTGCATGTAAAACAAAAATGCCCAGATCCCAAAAATTAAAAAACACGGTATGCACGCATTCTACATCCCCATAAGGGTGGGGGGGGGGGGGTTTGATGCATTCATTTTTCTTCATGCTACACTGTCCTTTCCAATCAGAGATGACAAAGCATTAGTGAGGCCTCATCTAGAATATGCAGTTCAGTTCTGGGCTCCAGTTCATAGAAAGGATGCCCTGGAGTTGGAAAAAATACAAAGAAGAGCAACGAAGCTAATTAGGGGCATGGAGAATCTAAGTTATGAGGAAAGATTGAAAGAATTAAACCTATTTAGCCTTGAAAAAAGACGACTAAGGGGGGACATGCTTAACTTATATAAATATATGAATGGCACATACAAAAAATATGGTGAAATCCTGTTCTATGTAAAACCCCCTAAAAAAACAAGGGGGCACTCCCTCCGTCTGGAGAAAAAAAGGTTCAACCTGCAGAGGCGACAAGCCTTCTTTACAGTGAGAACTGTGAATCTATGGAATAGCCTACCGCAGGAGCTGGTCACAGCAGGGACCGTAGATGGCTTTAAAAAAGGCTTAGATCATTTCCTAGAACAAAAAAATATTAGCTCCTATGTGTAGAAATTGTGTTTATCCCTTCCCTTTTTCCCATCCCTTGGTTGAACATGTATCTTTTTTCAGCCGTACGAACTATGTAATGTGCTCAGATTTTCACATATGGAAAGTCTTTTTTCCTGCTGCAAAGAGTGAGAAGACATCTAATAAGTCCCTGCTCCTGATCAGCCGGTTTATCAACTCTGTGACTCAAATGTTTACCAGCATCTGGATCGCAGAGATTTTTGGTTCCTTTCGTTTTGGTGAATATGTGTTCATGTTGACATAGGCATACGTGGTACGTATGAATTCTGCACATCTTGAACTTTTGTTTTTAGGATGTGTAAATGTGTCCAAGACCTTGCGGCACAAACATGCAAATTTTACAAAACGTTACACTTTGATGTAAAACTGCATGAAGGTGCCCAAAAGGGCCAGGTTTCTCCTTATAAAATCAAATGATATCCCATAACCATGCATTTTCTTTTTTAAGTCAGGTGACATTTGTGTATGTCAAAAGTGTGAAAATTGTGCCTTAACTAGGGTGTCATAGCATGGCTTACAGTGCATCCCATCATGGCCTGTAAATGGAGCATTATACTGCAAAGATTTATTTGATTTTGCAGTTTTAATATAGGTTTATATAAACAATTTCCTAAAAATATAAATATATATATATATATATATAAAAATCCTTACTTGGTAAAACATGAACATGCTGATGTCCATCCATGTGTTGGGGGTTCTGTCCAATCAACTCACGAAATAGCTCGACCTGGGCGCTCAATTCTTGCCGGACCTGACGATCAGATGATCAGTAGTTTGTACAGTTTCCTCCTACATCATTACTATGCCAAACTTAACGACTGAAGCAAAATTATGTTTTACTTAATAAATGCCAAGAACTGTATGAAAGGTGCAAGACATTGATTGGTTCTGTGATATATTTTGTCTGATCCGAACTGCAGTTGTTGCTATAAAAGATCGGGACTACAAAAATGACAGATGAAACCATACCGCTGCAAATCCATAAATAAGATACAGAGCACAATAGAGCATACAGCAGACTTACTCAGCATCAAGTTCTGATTATCTTTTGGATCTTAAAAGGGGTTATGCGGGGACCAAACGTTATTGGCAGTCTACTCACTGCAGTATGTGGGTACACTCGCTAATATACATTCCGGTCCCCCGTCGCGCTGATTATGAGATTTTCATAGCGCTGCCAGGGGACAGGAAGTCTAGGTGCACAGCCGCCTTTGATGACGATACAACTTAGTCATGTGACCGGCCCCCACTGTACTCTATGTGCAAGCAGTAGTACAGCGATTACATAGCGTACAGCGGGTCCGGCCACATCACGACGGGTCGTATCGTCATGAAAGAAGGCTGTGCAACTAGACTTCTGTTCCCCCGGCAGCACTATAAAAATAAAATAAAATCTCAGAAACAGCGCAACGGGGGACCAGAATGTATATTAGTGAGTGTACCCACATACTGCAGTGAGTAGAAAGCTAATAGTTTTTGGCCCCGCATAACCCCTTTAAATATATGGGAGATACAAGTTAGATCAACTAAGGGCAGAAACAGAAGAGCAATGGAGTGACTGAGTAATAAAAGCTTTAAACAAGTCTTCCGGAACTAGCTCTAGTTTACTTTGTATTGTTTACCTTTGAATACGTAACAAAACCTTTGCATAATTTACATTTGAGCACAAATATTGCTTCAGGCTAGGGCTACACAGTGACTGGTTGTTTAGCAGGATACAATGTCGCATTGAAACATCATATCTTGCTGTGTGCAGGCATGCTTTTATATGTCCATATCGGCGCTATAGCTTCTGCACCACGATCAGCCACTCTTAAGACTCAAACGTCATCTGTGTCGATGACAGATTCTGTCTGAAAAAAGACAAGTTCAATCTATTATCCTGTAGTTTTCCAATCCAATAAGGCTATGTTCACACAAATCCCATCCACATGACGCAGAACTTTTCCGCTCAGGAATTTGCCAGTGGCACAGATTTTTTTATATCAGAGCATGTCAATTCATGTCCCGGAGGTTAAAATCTTCAACAATTGATTAACCGCGGATCTGCAGCAAACTCTGCAAGTGCAGAAATTCTAAAATTAAACCCACCCCTATACTCACCTTCCTTATCTTCTGAGCACACTTGACTGCGCTCCATTCAATGTCCGAGTAGTCGAGCGGTAACCACCGTTTTAGAGATTAGACAATTTTCTGAAAAAGACCTTTCACTCACTATGGGTCGAAACGTTGCCTGTTTGTCGTAGGAGGTTAAGAATAAAACCGTTTTTGAAGATCTGGAGACGTGTGCTGTTGTCCTACTACTTTTTTGGGAATATCCACAAGATATGTCAAATGTCAGATAGGTGCGGGTCTAGGCCGGGGCCCCCTAAACCCCCTTCTACTGCTCTGAGTTGTGGCTGACGCGTGTGATTTCAGACCACGAATTACGGAAACAGCGTAGCTTGCATGCTACGCTGTTTCCGTAACTACCATTCAGCTCTATGGGACTTATGGGAAAAAAAAATGTAAATATAGGGCTAATACATACATATATACACACAAAAATATTAAAGTTACAAAACACACTCCCCCCCCTCCATATCAATGTAAAAAAATAAAATAAATTTGCATAACTGGTATTGTCACATATGCAAGAGTCTGAACAATTTCAATATAATATTATTTAAAAACGCACGGCGTGCGCAGTATAAAATATTATATATAGCCATCTATCCAGAAACGCTGGGGGTTTTTATTAGTCACATCTCACACAAAAAAAAAATTGAAGAAATAAGTCTTATGTACCACAAACCGGTACCAATAAAAACTACAGCTCACACCACGCAAAATCGACAGAAAAATTAAAAAAAAAAAAAAAAAAAGTTATGGTGACAAAACAATTTTCTTTTTTAACAATTACTATTTTCCTTGTAAGAGTAGTAAAAATAAAGTCATACAGCTATAGCGATGGAGTCATGGCTTTTGGTAGGTGGGAAAGAAAAAGCAGAAATGAAGAACGGCTGCGGAGGGAAAGGGTAATACACATTTGTTTTGGTCTACAAAAGGAGTGTGATATTGCATCCAATTACGGACTCACCTCTGACATGCAGAGTTGTCCTTGTGCAAGTGCTTTTCGGATACCCATTTTCCCAAGAAAGACTCCCCGAGCATTGATAAGAGTGGAGTTCCGACGAAGTTCTCTACTTACTGGTATTCCCTCTGAGAGATTAGCGTGCAAACCAATTGGAATTTTATACCTTTAGAAATATTAAAAAAATATATATGAATATTTAGCAGTTACATGCTCAGAAAAAAAAAACAAAAAAAAAAACCAAAACTGTAAGGACAAGAAATAACTAATTTAAAATAGAATTTCTTGCGGAGCCCCGCGCACGGAGCCTGTATGGAGCCACAGGTTTTGTGGAGTTCCGCATGTACAGAGCTGTTCTCCGCTAGCTTCTCGTAGAGAAAATCTACGTACATGAGGCACGTCACACTATTTTTTTCTATCAGATACGTAGAAATTCATATACAATCGGAAGCATATGGTTGTACAACAGAGGCTCCATGTACTAGAATGGGAGCCCTATTACAACTCCATACAAGTGTGTGAGGCCTTATATTCAGAACAGGTGGGATATTTAGAATTGGGGAAAATCGTTCTATATTTTGGTTTCAGTAAGACGTAACAAAACCATAAAATGTGGTTTACTTATGAAATATTGTCAGTCATGTTAGTTTACAGTTTGCTAAGTAATGATAAATGGCTGTGGCGTCACTGGGGATGTGAGGAGGCACAAATGTTTGGTGTGTGCAGGAAAGGACTTGCATAAATGTACATATAATGACAAACGCATTTGCCTTAAAACGTTCGCTTTTCCACCGTGTCATCATGTCTCTTACCTGCATGCTAGGTGTGCCGCATAAGCTGCAGTGCTGCCATTTACTAGAAGAGAAACATTAGTAATGGCGCCAGCATTGAAACATTCGACAATGCCAACATCTCTGCGAGGGCAGTAGCCAAAGTCATCTCCTGTCACTACCAGCTTGATGCTGGTGTTCACAGACATGGTCTTCAGCCCGGGGTGACTGTGAAGAAAATAACAGATTTAAAAAAAAAAAAATTCCCCCCCCCACAGTACTGCACAGTTGCGTTCTTATAGTTATACTGACGGTGTCAAGGAAGGTTTATGGCTTTACTGCATCAATTACACACCAAATTATTTTTTAGCCAAAGCCAGTAGTGGATACAAAGACAAAAAGCATAAAGGAAAGGCTGAGGTGTATGTACACGTGGCAGATTTGTTGCAAAAACTTCAGATAAATGGAACAGATTTTCAGTTGCAGCAAACAACAAATCTGCAGGGTGTGAATGTACCCTTATACTTCGCCTCTCTTTATCCACTCCCGAACTAAAAAAAAGCGGCACCAAGAATTGCATGTGTGAATCTGGCCTCGTACATATGAACTCGCTTGACGATGAGCAGTGACTCTCCACTCTGGCTAATAAATGGAGGGACAGGATTGAGTCGGGGATCCCCACTCTAACATGAATATGTCCCAAGAGGGCTTGTTCTAAGAAGATGAATTATACAGCGGGATCCCCATGATTAAATCATTAGAATGGTGGTCGAGCCAGGATTTGCGATTGTAAAACGAGCTATGATGCTGTTAGTACAGGTCATTGGACCCACAGTCAGACCAGGATTATGTGGGGAAAAAACGTGTCCATATTGAACTCGTCTGAAACCTACCTCAAACCATAACTTGCGCTGTAATGGAAATAAAAAACAGATTATGCTCAATCCACACCAAGATGGAGGTGGCAAGATGAAACTTGAACCAGTTGAGGACAGCCCACTGTATATCTCTGGTGCGGGTTTAAAGAGGCTCTGTCACCAGATTTTGCAACCCCTATCTGCTATTGCAGCAGATAGGCGCTGCAATGTAGATTACAGTAACGTTTTTATTTTTAAAAAACGAGCATTTTTGGCCAAGTTATGACCATTTTCGTATTTATGCAAATGAGGCTTGCAAAAGTACAACTGGGCGTGTTGAAAAGTAAAAGTACAACTGGGCATGTATTATGTGCGTACATCGGGGCGTTTTTACTTCTTTTACTAGCTGGGCGTTCTAGCGAGAAGTATCATCCACTTCTCTTCAGAACGCCCAGCTTCTGGCAGTGCAGATCTGTGACGTCACTCACAGGTCCTGCATCGTGTCGGCCACATCGGCACCAGAGGCTACAGTTGATTCTGCAGCAGTATCAGCGTTTGCAGGTAAGTAGCTACATCGACTTACCTGCAAACGCCGATGCTGCTGCAGAATCATCTGTAGCCTCTGGTGCCGATGTGTCCTCGCTCGTCTGACACGATGCAGGACCTGTGAGTGACGACACAGCGTGATCTCTGGAGAACACGGCTGTGTCTGCACTGCCAGAAGCTGGGCGTTGTGAAGAGAAGTGGATGATACTTCTATACACAACGCCCAGCTAGTAAAAGTAGTAAACACGCCCCGATGTACGCACATAATACACGCCCAGTTGTACTTTTACTTTTCAACACGCCCAGTTGTACTTTTGCAAGCCTCATTTGCATAAATACGAAAATGGTCATAACTTGGCCAAAAATGCTCGTTTTTTAAAAATAAAAACGTTACTGTAATCTACATTGCAGCGCCGATCTGCTGCAATAGCAGATAGGGCTGCAAAATCTGGTGACAGAGCCTCTTTAAGCTTGCTGCCCGAGTGATTGGGTAGCTGAATATCGGGTGCCCCACAGTCAGAGACTGCCAGGGACCGTGGACAAAAGACAGGAGCAGTTTTCACCGCTTTTGTCTTCTCCGTACTCAGCCGGTCAATAAGCGCTGTGCATAGAATAGAGGCAGCGGCAGTGCTGCTGCCTCTATTGGTTCTGGTGGTCATGTGACTGGTCACATGACCGGCAGGATGCTTGTAAGTAGGTTGCTGCTTCTGGGTCTAACTAGACTTAGCACAGACCTAACAGTAACAACAGTCACTATAAGGATATGTTCACACAGAGTGTTTTCAGACGTTTTTCGGGCCGTAAACGTCCCTAAAAATCAGAAGCAGAACGCCTCCAAACATCTGCCCATTGGGAAAAACAGCGTTCTGTTCCGACGGAACGTTTTTTTTCGCGGCCATTTCTCAAAACGGCCGCGTAAAAAAACGGCCGCGAAAAAGAAGTGAGTGTCACTTCTTGAGCCGTTTTTCATAGACTATAGAAAAACAGCTCCAAAAATGGCAGTAAAAAAAGCTGCGAAAATTGCGAGTGGCTTAAAAAAAACTTCTGAAAATCAGGAGCGGTTTTCCCTTGAAAACAGCTCCGTATTTTTAGACGATTTTGAGTTTGTGTGTGCACATACCCTAAGGGGGCTGATTTCCCCTGTTGTCCAGCACCAGTTACAGTGGAAAAGTGCAGTGTAAAAAAAATAATAATAAAAGTCCCCCAAAAGGTCTTTATGGACCTTTGAGGGACAAACCATAATAATAAAAATGAAATAAAATATTTAATAAAAAGATTACACATAATATAGCCCCCCCGCCCCAAAAAAAAACTATATCCCCCATCATTGTCGCAAGCTCTGACAGTTACTCTAAAATAGTAGTGTAATATATCAAAACTTACAGTAAACAATGGCAATCATAAATAAAAAGTTTATTTTAATACAACACTATATTACAAAAAAAAAAAAAAGTAAACCTCCGATCACCACTTACATAACCGCGACATCTAACCTGTTAGACCATTTTTAACAAATTGTCTTCATTTTGTAAAAGTAGTAAAACATAAGGTTATGTGCACACACACTAATTACGTCCGTAATTGACGGACGTATTTCGGCCGCAAGTACCGGACCGAACACACTGCAGGGAGCCGGGCTCCTAGCATCATACTTATGTACGACGCTAGGAGTCCCTGCCTCTGCGTGGAACTACTGTCCCGTACTGTAATCATGTTTTCAGTACGGGACAGTTGTCCTGCAGCGAGGCAGGGACTCCTAGCATCGTACATAACTATGATGCTAGGAGCCCGGCTCCCTGAAGTGTGTTCGGTCCGGTACTTGCGGCCGAAATACGTCCGTCAATTACGGACGTAATTAGTGTGTGTGCACATACCCTAAAAATACTATATAAATTTGGTATTGCCGTAATCATATCAACCTGCAGAATAAAGTGAACCTGTCATTTTTACTGCTTGGTAAACACAAGACCCAAAACAGTAGGAATTGAGGTTTTTTTTCTATTCCACCCCACAAAATAATTTATGATTTTCCCAGTACATTAAAAACGAAAACATATCCCGTTAAAAAAACACAAGCCCTCATAGGACTCGGTCATCGGAAAAATAAAAGTTATGACTCTTGGAAGGTGGGGAGAAAAACAAAAACTTTAAAATTTTTTAAAAAAATGTCAAATTAAAAAAGGAAAAAAAATAAAAAAATATGCCTATGGTGGGAAGAGGTTAATTTGAGCGATGTCAATTTAAACGGCTCATAATGAATCGATGCGTTATCCGCAGACCGGGACATAAACACGGGCTGTCCTTACACTTAAAAAAACGACTGTATAATACACAAGTCAGTACTGTAATGTAGAATATAGATCACCTGTATATACAGTTGACCTGACGCTTCCAGTGAAAGTCAGCCTCCTGCAACAGCTGTGTGACAAGAAGAGTTACAGAGGACTTTGCTACCTGTCCAGATCTTGTTACTGATATCAAAGTTCAAGGCTAAACTTGCATAAATGAGAGAGTGGTTTGTCAAGCAGGATTACCCTGAGGCCAGTAACACCCGCCATGCCACATGCACCAGCAGCTGCTGTCATAATAACCTGCGATCAGATGACACAGATCTGCTATAGATACATATATGTGTATGCGGGGGAGCAGGAGCCGGGCGGCACAGGACTGGCAGCACAGGACTGGCAGCAGGGATATAGCGGCTCTGACACGCTGCACCAGATGCCGAGGAAGAGAGAGAATGACAGCAGATTATAGAACGACCGGGATTACGGCGGGATTAGTAGAATGACCGGGATTACGGAGGGATTAGTAGGCCCCCCCCGCCGCCGCTGCTCTCCGCTCACCTCCGGGTCATTAGCGCGAGCCCAACACTCGGTCCGCTTTCCGCGAAGCTTTCATTTCCTCCAACGACAGGACAGTATTTGTAACGAGCCCCGCCCCTGTCACTGACGTCAGCCCGGTGCCCCGCCCCTTAGTGCTATTACGTTCAGTGTTGTCTGACAGTGACAGGGTTTGTAGTACAAGAATATTTCGTTATTCTGCACATGGGTAACAGTCTGTCCTTTACCTGTGGAGCCGCCTATCAGATATTGGAGAATTCAATCAATAGCAATTCCCTAATATAATGTTATCAGAATTGTCCATTACAAAGAAGGCTCTTTTTTTGTGGTTTTTTTTTTCTTCCAGAAACAGCATTACTCTTGTAGTTGGAAATGATGTGATAGTCGCAAAGTTTCTTGCAACTTTCTTCCCATACTTCGGGATTAATAGAAGTCATGTGCAATTATAAGTCACCAAGTAGCTTAAATGGGTTTTCTGGAACTTTGCTATTGATGATCATCTATCCATTCCTAAGAGTAGGTCATCAATAGATCTGTGGGGGTCTGACTCCCTGTACTCCCACCGATCAGCTGACTGAAGAAGCTGCAGCAACACCCCGCTTGAATGGGACAGAGCTGCAAAGATCTGGAGTACAGCCACTACCGAATGTACGAAGCCGGCCCTTCAATCAGCTGATCGGTGGGGGTGCTGTGAGTCAGACCCGCACCAATATGATATTGATAACATATCCTAAGGATAGTTTATCAATATCAAAGTACTGGTGAAAAAAAACCTTCGCCTCATTCAGGGCCGCCATCAGGAATTTCAGGGCCCCATACAGCTACATTTTCTGGGCCCCCCTACCGTGGCACCGCCTGTTAACGGTACTCCGTCCAGCACTATATCATGGTACCCAGGGCCGCCATCAGGGGGGTATTAGGGGTACTGATGTGAGGGGCCCGGCCAAACCTAATTGAAAGGGGGGCCCGGCAACTGCCGCGACTTGCCTTTGGTAGAAAAAAAACAGGCTCCTGCAATGGGGCTCGTTTTTTTTCACCAAAAGAATGTCGTGAGCTGCGGGGCCCCCCCTCTCGTCATGGGGGCCGTCAAACACCGCCCACGTGACCGATCGCGCGCACCCACAAACTCCCGCGCGTCCGCAATCGCGCACCCGCGACCGCCCGCGCATGCGTCCATCAGCGCGCACCAGCGACCGCACGTACCCGTGACCGCCCACCCACACACCCGCGACCGCCTGGAACCGCGCACCGAATTTTGAGGCAGATTTTGACCTGCCCAAACTATCTTGCCGCGTTTTTTGCCCGCGGCGATTGAGGACAGCAGATAAAAAATGCAGCGAAAAATGCATTTTCTGCCTCCCATTGATTTAGATGGGAGGTCAGAGGCGGAACCGCGGCAAGAAAGGACGTGCTGCTTTTTCTTTTTTCCGCGACTGGCTCCCATTGATTTCAGATTAAATCAATGGGAGGCGGTTTTGGAAGTTGTTTGGTGCTGATTCTGACGCAGTGTCCGAGTCAATATCAAGGCCCAAAAACTCTGTGAACTGGGCCTTATTGTTAGGGCTTATTCAGACGAACGTGTAATACATCCGTGCAACGCGCGTGATTTTCACGTGCCTCACACGGACCTATGTTACTCTATGGGGCCGTGCAGGCTGTCAGTGATTTTCACGCAGCGTGTGTCCGTGTGTCCGCTGTGTAAAACTCACGACATGTCCTATATTTGTGCGTGGTTGGCGCATCACGCACCCATTGAAGTCAATGGGTGGGTGAAAATCATGCCCAGCACTTCCGCAGCAGTATAAACTATAAATGAAAACAGAAAAGCACCACGTGCTACAAACATACAAACAGAGTGTCATAATGATGGCGGCTGCGCGAAAATCACGCAGCCGCGCATCATATGCTGCTGCCACACGGAGCTGTTATGGACCTTTTGCATGTGCAAAATGCCACGTTTTTTGCACGCGCAAAAAGCACACGCTCGTGTAAATCCGGCCTTAGGGTAGGAAAACACTAGGCATGAACACTGCGGATTTTATGCAACACATTTTATTGTGGAAAATCCGCAGCGTATCACAGTCGCAGCAGAGGGGATGAGATTTAAACAAATCTCATCCACACGCTGCAAAAAAAATTTGACCTGCAGTGTGACTTTTTAAGCCGCAGCATGTCAATTTATTCTGTGGAATCTCCGCTCCTCTGTTGTGGAAATGCTGCGGTTCTGCCGCAAAAATGAGAAAAAAAAAGGTACTTTTTTAAATTTATAAAAAAGTTTATACTTACCCCGGCCGTAGTTTAGGCGACGCAATCCTCTATTCTTAGCGCAGCCCAGCCTCCTGTCATGACGTTTCTTCCCATGTGACTGCTGCAGCGGTCACATGGTCTACAGCATCATCCCAGGAGGCGGGGCTACGTTCAGAAGAGAGAGATGCGTCACCTAAAATACAGCCGGGGCAAGTCTAAACTTTTTTTTCCCTGCAGGATTCCCGCAGTGGACAAGCCTCACGAAACCTGCGCCACTATTTGGTGCGGTTTTGCTGGCAGAATTCCCTGCGGCTACCGGGGCGGATAATCTGTGTAGTTTTACTCAGCATATCTGCCTAGTGTGTCCCTTATGATGTCGCTCCTGGAGCTGCTGCCGGTCTCTAAATAGGCAATTGGTCCAGTAGAATTTGGAATTTATTTTTTTTTGTGAACCAGCTTAAAAAAATACAAAACTTTTGTGTTAGGGCCTGTTCACATCACCGTTCGCTTCCGTTCCGGGGTTCCGTCTGAGGTTTCCGTCGGGTGAACCCCGCAACGGAAAGTGAAAGTGACAGCACAGCTTCCGTTTCAGTCACCATTGATCTCAATGGTGACGGAAACATCGCTAATGGTTTCCGTTCGTCACCATTCCGGCTGGTTTTCGGACGGAATCAATAGCGTAGTCGACTGCGCTAATGGTGACGGAAACTGTGCTGTCACTTTCACTTTCCGTTGCGGGGTTCACCCGACGGAAACCTCAGACGGAACCCCGGAATGGAAGCGAGCGGTGATGTGAACAGGTCCTAACACAAAAGTTTTGTATTTTTTTAAGCTGGTTCACAAAAAAAAATAAATCCAAATTCTACTGGACCAACTGCCTATTTAGAGAGCGGCAGCAGCTCCAGGAGCGACATCATAAGGGACACACTAGGCGGATATGCTGAGTAAAACTACACAGCTTATCCGCCCCGGTAGCCGCAGGGAATTCTGCCAGCAAAACCGCACCAAATAGTGGCGCAGGTTTCGTGAGGCGTGTCCGCTGCGGGAATCCTGCAGGGAAAAAAAAGTTTAGACTTGCCCCGGCCGTAGTCCTGGTGACGCATCTCTCTCTTCTGAACGTAGCCCCGCCTCCTGGGATGACGCTGTAGACCATGTGACCGCTGCAGCAGTCACATGTGATGAAACGTCATGACAGGAGGCCGGGCTGCGCTAAGAATAGAGGATCGCGTCACCAGGACTACGGCCGGGGCAAGTCTAAACTTTTTTATCAATTTAAAATAGTACCTTTTTTTTTTTTCTCATTTTGTGATTTTTGCGGCAGAACCGCGGCATTTCCACAACAGACGAGCAGCGATCCCACAGCATAAATTGACATGCTGCGGTTTAAAAAGCCAAAAGCCACACTGCAGGTCAAATTTTTTTTTGCAGCGTGTGGATGAGATTTGTTCAAATCTCATCCCCTCTGCTGCGACTGTGATACGCTGCGGATTTTCCACAATAAAATGTGTTGCATAAAATCTGCAGTGTTCATGCCTAGTGTGTTCCTACCCTGAGGCCGGATTTACACGAGCGTGTGCTTTTTGCGCGCTCAAAAAACGTGGCATTTTGCGAATGCAAAAGGTCCATAACAGCTCCGTGTGGCAGCAGCGTATGATGCGTGACTGCGTGATTTTCGCGCAGCCGCCATCATTATGACACTCTGTTTGTATGTTTGTAGCACGTGGTGCTTTTCTGTTTTCATTCATAGTTTATACTGCTGCGGAAATGCTGGGCGTGATTTTCGCGCACCCATTGACTTCAATGGGTGCGTGATGTGCGAACAATGCACAAATATAGGACATGTCGTGAGTTTTACGCTGCGTGAAAATCACTGAGAGTCTGCACGGCCCCATAGAGTAAACTAGGTCCGTGCGAGGCGCGTAAAAATCACGCGCGTTGCACGGACGTATTACACGTTCGTCTGAATAAGCCCTAACAATAAGGCCCAGTTCACAGAGTTTTTGGGCCTTGATATTGACTCGGACACTGCGTCAGAATCAGCACCAAACAACTTCCAAAACCGCCTCCCATTGATTTAATCTGAAATCAATGGGAGCCAGTCGCGGAAAAAAGAAAAAGCAGCACGTCCTTTCTTGCCGCGGTTCCGCCTCTGACCTCCCATCGAAATCAATGGGAGGCAGAAAATGCATTTTTCGCTGCGTTTTTTATCTGCTGTCCTCAATCGCCGCGGGCACAAAACGCAGCAAAAAAACGCGGCAAGATAGTGTGGGCAGGTCAAAATCTGCCTCAAAATTCTTTAAGGGATTTTGAGGCAGATTTTTTTTTTGCCTGCAAAATACTGTGTGAACAGGGCCATACATAAACAGCACTTTGAGATACTTTACTCACTGTGTCAGAAGAGTTGCTCCCACTCCAGTCCTCTTCAGGCGATGTCTTCCAGGCGAGGTCTTCGGTCCAGACGTCCAGTCCTTCACCTCCAGCCAGGCTCTAGGTAAGTTGTGTTTATGTGTGTTGGCGGCTGCACACGCTTCATTCGCAGGTGCGCGCGAGGTCGATCGCGGGTGCGTGCTTGCGGGCTTTCGCGGGTGCGCGTGCGGGCGATCTCGAGTGCGGGCGTTCGTGGGTGCGCGCTCGCGGCCGCTCGCGAGTGCACACGCACGGGAGTTTCCTTGTGCGCGCGATCGGTCGCGCGCGCGGGCGGACGGTTTGACGGCCCCCACGACGAGAGGGGGGCCCGCAGCTCACGACATTCTTTTGGTGAAAAAAATGGGCCCCATCGCAGGGGCCCGTTTTTTCCTACCAAAGGCAAGTTGCCGGGCCCTCCTTTCAATTAGGTTTGGCCGGGCCCCTCACACCAGTACCCCTAATATCCCCCTGATGGCGGCCCTGGCCTCATTCACACGTTCCGATTCCATTCCGGGCCATGTTGCCGTTTTTAACGGCCGATTTTGACCCGTTTTGCATCCATTTTTTTCCCTGTCCGTTTTAAAATCGGATGAATTTCATTTAAATTTGTTGCCACACACAGCCCTCTGTAGATAATGCCACACAGCACCCTGTTGGTAATGCCACACAGCACCCTGTAGGTAATGCCACCCAGCCCCCTGTTGGTAATGCCACCCAGCCCCCTGCAGGTAATAACACCCAGCCCCCTGCAGGTAATGTCACCCAGTCCCCTGTAGGTAATGCCACACAGCCCTCTGTTGGTAATGCCACCCAGCCCCATGTTGGTAATGCCACCCAGCCCTCTGCAGGTAATAACACCCAGCCCCCTGCAGGTAATGCCACCCATCCCCCTGCAGGTAATGCCACCCAGCCCCCTGCAGGTAATGCCACCCAGCCCCCTGCAGGTAATGCCACCCTGCCCCCTGTAGGTAATGCCACCCTGCCCCTTGTAGGTAATGCCACCCAGCTCCCTGTATGTAATGCCACCAAGTCCCCTGTAGGTAATGCCACCAAGTCCCCTGTAGGTAATGCCACACAGCCCCCTGTTGGTAATGCCACACAGCACCCTGTAGGTAATGCCACCCAGCCCCCTGTTGGTAATGCCACCCAGCCCACTGCAGGTAATGCCACCCAGCCCTCTGTTGGTAATGCCACACAGCACCCTGTAGGTATTGCCACCCAGCCCCCTGTTGGTAATGCCACCCAGCCCCCTGCAGGTAATGCCACCCTGCCCCCTGCAGGTAATGCCACCCAGCCCCCTGTTGGTAATGCCACACAGCACCCTGTAGGTAATGCCACCCAGCCCCCTGTTGGTAATGCCACCCAGCCCCCTGCAGGTAATGCCACCCAGTCCCCAGTAGGTAATGCCACACAGCCCTCTGTTGGTAATGCCAACCAGCCCCCTGTTGGTAATGCCACCCAGCCCCCTGCAGGTAATAACACCCAGCCCCCTGCAGGTAATGCCACCCATCCCCCTGCAGGTAATGCCACCCAGCCCCCTGCAGGTAATGCCACCCTGCCCCCTGTAGGTAATGCCACCCTGCCCCTTGTAGGTAATGCCGCCCAGCTCCCTGTATGTAATGCCACCAAGTCCCCTGTAGGTAATGCCACACAGCCCCCTGTAGGTAATGCCACACAGCACCCTATTAGTAATTCCACCCAGCCCCCTGTTGGCAATGCCACCCTGCCCCCTGTAGGTAATGCCACACAGTCCCCTGTAGGTAATGCCACACAGCCTGCTGTTGGTAATTCCACCCTGCCCCCTGTAGGTAATGCCACCCTGCCCCCTGTAGGTAATGTCACCCAGTCCCCTGTAGGTAATGCCACACAGCCCTCCATTGGTAATGCCACCCAGCCCCCTGTTGGCAATGCCACCCTGCCCCCTGTAGGTAATGCCACCCTGCCCCCTGTAGGTAATGTCACCCAGTCCCCTGTAGGTAATGCCACACAGCCCTCTGTTGGTAATGCCACCCAGCCCCCTGTAGGTAATGCCACACAGCCCCCTGTTGGTAATGCCACACAGCACCCTGTGGGTAATGCCACCCAGCCCCCTGTTGGTAATGCCACCCAGCCCACTGCAGGTAATGCCACCCAGCCCCCTGTTGGTAATGCCACACAGCACCCTGTTGGTAATGCCACCCAGCCCCCTGCAGGTAATGCCACCCAGCCCCCTGTTGGTAATGCCACCCAGCCCCCTGCAGGTAATGCCACCCATCCCCCTGTTGGTAATGCCACACAGCACCCTGTAGGTAATGCCACCCAGCCCCCTGTTGGTAATGCCACCCAGCCCCCTGCAGGTAATGTCACCCAGTCCCCTGTAGGTAATGCCACACAGCCCTCTGTTGGTAATGCCACCCAGCCCCAGTTGGTAATGCCACCCAGCCCCCTGCAGGTAATAACACCCAGCCCCCTGCAGGTAAGGCCACCCATCCCCCTGCAGGTAATGCCACCCAGCCCCCTGCAGGTAATGCCACCCTGCCCCTTGTAGGTAATGCCACCCAGCTCCCTGTATGTAATGCCACCAAGTCCCCTGTAGGCAATGCCACCCTGCCCCCTGTAGGTAATGCCACCCTGCCCCCTGTAGGTAATGCCACCAAGCCCCCTGTAGGTAATGCCACCCTGCCCCCTGTAGGTAATGTCACACAGCCCCCTTTAGGTTGCACCCATCCCCCCCCCCTTCCAGGAGAAGTCACTGACTTCAATGTCCATATATGGACAGTTTAGTCACTGACCTTTCCTGGAGAGGAATCCCCGGCCACAGGGTCGGGGATTCCGCTGCTGAAGTGAGTGACGTCACTGTGTCCATATATGGACTGTGTAGTCACTCACTTCTCCTGTAGCGGAATCCCCGGCCACGGGGTCGGGGATTCCGCTTCAGAAGTGAGTGACGTTGCTGTGTCCATATATGGACAGCGTAGTCACCCACTTCTCCTGTAGCGGAATCCGCGGCCAAGGTGTCGGGGACTCTGCTTCAGAAGTGAGTGACGTCACTGTGTCCATATATGGACAGCGTAGTCACTCACTTCTCCTGTAGCGGAATCCCCGGCCAAGGTGTCGGGGATTCCGCTTCAGAAGTGAGTGACGTCGCTGTGTCCATATATGGACAGTGTAGTCACTCACTTCTCCTGTAGCGGAATCCCCGGCCAAGGTGTCGGGGATTCCGCTTCAGAAGTGAGTGACGTCGCTATGTCCATATATGGACAGTATAGTCACTCACTTCTCCTGTAGCGGAATCCCCGGCCAAGGTGTCGGGGATTCCGCTTCAGAAGTGAGTGACGTCGCTGTGTCCATATATGGACAGCGTAGTCACTCACTTCTCCTGTAGCGGAATCCCCGGCCAAGGTGTCGGGGATTCCGCTTCAGAAGTGAGTGACGTCGCTGTGTCCATATATGGACAGTGTAGTCACTCACTTCTCCTGTAGTGGAATCCCCAATCCCCGGCCGGGGATTGGAGATTCCGACTTCTACAGGGAGCGTAAAAAGACCCTCCTCACATGCACTCTGCACTGTGAGGAGGAGGAGAGAGAGCGCGAGCGACGGAATACATGGCCATCACTCGGGACACATTCCGGTGATGGCCGTGTATTACCCGGCCCCTTAGACTTCTATGGGAGCCGGGCGGCCGGGTAAACGGCTGAAAATAGGGCATGCCCCATTTTTTGACGGCCAGGTTTCCCGGGCCGTCAAAAAATCGGTCGTGTGAATAGCCCCATTAGGGGTCTATTGTTCCTAATGCAGCTGTGTGACGGCCGATTTATGAACAGCCGTCACCCGGCCGGGAAACCCTGTCGTGTGAATAAGGGCTTAGGATTTTTTGTGTGTGTTCTTCTATTTTGTTACAGATATCTTTGGTAAACTGAAGGACCATTGATGGAGATTTCCGCCTTATACCATCATGCTTATCAGCAGGGGCGTTGTTAGGGTCTTAAAAGATCAGGGGCACAAGCCCTGAGATATATTTACCCCCCGAAAAATAAATACATTTTTACATACATATCGGAGAAAAATCAGAAGCAGAACGCCTCCAAACATCTGCCCATTGATTGCAATGGGAATAACAGTGTTCTGTTCCGACGGGCCGTTTTTTTACGTGGCCGTTTTGAAAAACGACCGTGAAAAGGAAGTGCACGTCACTTCTTGGGACTTTTTTGGAGCCGTTTTTCATAGACTATTGAAAACAGCTCCAAAAACAGCCGTAAAAATGCAGCGAAAAACGCGAGTGGCTTAAAAAACGTCTGAAAATCAGGAGCTGTTTTAGGCTGGGTTCACACGACCTATTTTCAGACGTAAACGAGGCGTATTATGCCTCGTTTTACGTCTGAAAATAGGGCTACAATACGTCGGCAAACATCTGCCCATTCATTTGAATGGGTTTTGCCGACGTACTGTGCAGACAACCTGTCATTTACGCGTCGTCGTTTGACAGCTGTCAAACGACGACGCGTAAAAATACAGCCTCGTCAAAAGAAGTGTAGGACACTTCTTTCAGACGTAATTTGAGCCGTTCTTCATTGAACTCAATGAAGAGCAGCTCAAAATTTACGGCTGTCAGAGAAGCCTCGCAAAATGCGAGGAGGAGCATTTACGACTGAAACGAGGCAGCTGTTTTCTCCTGAAAACAGTCTGTCTTTTCAGACGTAAATGCCTGCTACCGTGTGCACATACCCTTACCTTGAAAACAGCTCCGTATTCTCGGATGTTTTTGGTTAAGCGTGTGAACATACCCTGAGACTCCTATAGCTACACCGCTGGATAGAATTGGATGCATTGTCTCATGGCCCCAACAGACAGTATCACACATGATAGGCTTAGATACATGGCCTCTGCAGACAGTATCACACATGATAGACTTCGATACAGTGCCCCAGTAGTCAGTATCACACATGATAGACTTAGATACAGTGCCCCAGCAGACAGTATCACACATGATAGGCTTAGATACATGGCCCAGCAGTAAGTATCCTTGTACTAACATATGTCCACCCCCCAAAAAAAAGTGTGTGCGTGTATGTATATGTGTGTATATGGGTATGTTCACATGGCTTATTTACGGCCATTTATCAAAAGGCGGGGCGTAAAAAAGACGCACGCGTGAAAGAAGTGCCTGTCACTTCTTCAGACATAAATGGAGCCGTTTTCCATGGACTCCATGGAAAACCAGCTCCATTTTTTTTTTTAAATATCCTTTTTATTATCAGTTTTCACATTTTTTTACAAACATTTCACGTAAAAGTTACATCATGAGTGCGCAGCACTCTACTGTCATGGAATTAACTTTGAATTAAATTTAACATAACACATAAACATATGAACATGGCATAATTGTCTATCTTCAGATGGACCGAAAGCATGACTTCCCCCAACCCCGACACGACCTAGGTCATTAATAAGTTTCTACTCATCCTTTTTCCCCCAGCTGATTCAGAGTTGCAACCCCCCTAAAGTGCCTGCCAAGAGCTGTGTACAATACCACTTTGTGTACTGGAAAGGCCTAACAATTTCCACTATTTCGGCTGCTGTACATTGCGATTCTATGAATGTTTGCCACTTATCAAATAGCTTCTTGGTTCCCGTTTCCTTCCGCCTTTCCACCTCCACCCTCTCAAGAACCAATAACTGTTTCAGCCGCGACACAATCATTTCTAATCCCGGCATGTCTGCCTCTAGCCATTTACTCAGGAGGCATCTCAAGGCTACCAGTAGAATCGTGTGCACCAGCACGGGAGGTGATCTCACTCCTCGAGCACCCTCTTCCTCCGGCGGCCGCGCCTGATGGAATAGTAGCGCTTGCGGCGTCATTGGGAGATTCGTTTTCCAATGGTCCTCAATATATTTCTGTACCATCCCCCAAAATCGTTTCGTATGTACGCACCCCCACACTCCATGCCATAAATTCGTCAGTGGTGTATTGCACTTGGGACAACTTGTAATGCGGTCAGGGAAAGATTGTGAAGGCAGAATATTAAAGCCATATATAGCTGCATGCATCAACTTAAAATAGGTTTCCCTCCAGCTCTCATTTATCACACTTTTCCGTACCGTCTCCCAACCCCCCAGTATGATCTCTCCCATACCTGGATCCTGAGTCCACCGTTCCCAGCTTTTAAAACTAATCCTTGATTGCGGCCGAACAAAACCATCTCTCAATGCTCCATACAGCCCCGAAATGGTCGCCCGCCCAGTTGTTGGACCCATGACCTCATCCAGAATGTGCGAGGTAGCTTCCTTACTCAAATCCCTGAGCCTGGAGGTGCAAAATGCTCGTACCTGAAGTACTTGCAAAAAATTGACCCTCCCGGCTATGTGTCTGAGTTTAGTGGTGATTTCCTCCCCAGTTAACCACCTCTTTTCCTCTGTGTGCATAAGATCCCCTGCATTGCCCATGCCTACCCTCCCCCATGAGGCAATTCCGTCCCCCTTGTCTATTCCCGGTAAAAACTCTGGATGTCCGCTTAACGGCATATATTTCGAGACCAGGTGAGGTAGCCCAAACTGGTTACGTACCACTTTCCAAGCTAGAACTGTATCTCTCAATACAATGGAGGTTTTGAGACGGCACGGAAGAGAAGCAACTCTACAATGTAACAAAGCTTTTAGGTTCCAGGGTGAGGCATACTCCCCTTCCAGATCTAAGTTGGAATAATTGCTTGTCTCATGAAGCCAATCTACTACATGGCGAAAAAGACAGACCACGTTATAACCCCTGACATTCGGAAAGTTCACACCCCCTTCTTGTTTACCCATCATGAGCTTGGTAAGTGCTATGCGCGGCCTTTTTCCTGCCCATATAAATTTAGTGAATGAAGCCGTCAGTTTCGAGACATCCACATGCTTCAATAATAGAGGAAGTGTTTGAAAGGGGTATAGCAATCTGGGGAAACTAACCCTCTTAATCAGATGGCATCTTCCCAGGAGGGACAACGGCAATTGGCCCCATCTAGTGAGTTCCGCTTGTATTTTTTTAATTAACGGGGGATAATTTAGGCCATACAGAGTGTCTGGTACCCTCCCTATTTTGATACCCAGATAAGTAATGCAGTGCTCAACCGGTGATATCCCACACCCCAAGGATTGCCAAAAGGTCTTAGGCAATGGCCTGCCCAACTCCAGCAGTTCTCTCTTAGCTATGTTGACTTTATATCCTGAGCATTGCCCAAATTCCTGTAAAAATTTAAAAACCTTCCCTAAATGCTCTTGAGGATTCGACATAAAAAGTATGACATCATCAGCGAACAGGGCTAATTTCACTGCACAAGACCCTACTTGAATGCCTCTGAACATATCCGATTCCTCCAGGTATCTAGCCATAGGTTCCAATGCCAGATTGAATAACAGGGGTGATAGGGGGCAACCCTGTCGTGTTCCTTTATGTAATTGGAAGGGATCTGATAGGAACCCTGAGGAGTGAACACGTGCTTGCGGGCTATTGTAGACTCCCTTCAGGAAGACCCGGAAGTCCCCCTGAATGTTCATTTTGTCTAGCACCATCTCCAGCCATTCCCATTGTATGTTATCAAAGGCTTTCTCTGCGTCTAGCGCTAAAAGTGCCGGCCTGGTACCTGGCTGGGGATCATGCCTGACTGTTTCTAGCACCGTCAACACCTTGCGTAGATTTGTCACTGCTGCCCTGCCCTTTACAAAGCCTACTTGGGACTTTCCCACCAGTATGGGTAGATACATAGCCAGCCGATTGGCCAGAATTTTTGTGAGCAATTTCTGATCTTGGTCTATCAGCGAAATGGGACGGTATGCCCCCGGGTCAAGAGGATTCTTCCCCTTTTTTATGGTAGCACCTTTATATGCGCTACTTTAGCCTCTGCTGGTAAAGCCCCCGTGCCTAGTAAAATATTATAGTATGCCACCAAGGTAGGACTGATTTCCTCTCTCAGAGATTTAAAAAACTCCCCTGTGAATCCATCCGGACCCGGGGCCTTTCCGTTAGATAAGGTCTTAATGGCGCTCCAGACTTCCTCTAATGTAATCTCTGCGCTCAAGTGACCATTTTGCTCCTGGGTGAGCCCTGACAGCTTCACCTTCTCCAAAAATTCCCTCCCTTTTTGGAGATCTATGGGTGTTTCTGAGTAAAGGGCTTGGTAGTACTTACTTAATATGGTGTTGATTTTTTTTGGGTCTGAAGTAGGAGTTCCATTTGATTCGTTAAGTGTTGATATGTGCGACGGTGCATACCTCCCTTTTGCTAATCGCGCTAATAATTTGCCCGCTTTATTGCCGAAACGCATCAAATCGGCATCAAATTGGGACCGGTAAATACTCTCTCTTTTGTCTAACCACTGATCAAACTGTCGCTTGGCTTCCCTCCATTCCTGCCCCAATGGCAGTGATGGAGAGTGTAGAAATGCTGTGTATGCACACCGTAATCTGTCGCTCGCTGCCTTGTATCCTTCGGTCGTCTTACGTTTAAGATTAGACATATATTGCATGATTTTCCCTCGTATTACCGCTTTAGCTGTACGCCAATACAATGACGGTTCCGAGCGATGCTATACATTATCCCCATCAAATTCCATCCACCACCCCTTAAGCTTCTGTATAAAGCCCTCATCCTTTGCCAGAAAGGCGGGAAACCTCCAGATAAAATCCGTTCCTCTAGCTACTGTGTCGGCCAAGGTAATGGTAACCGGAGCATGGTCCGAAATGACTAGATCTTCAATTGTCGCTTCACGTAAACGCAGCGATAATGCGTCTCTAACTAGCAAGTAATCAATACGCGACCATGACTGATGAACATGGGAGAAATGTGTATATTCCCGCGCATCTGGGTGTAGACTCCTCCACGCATCTATTAGGGCCGTGTGTCTTAAAAAGTCGGGCAAGATCTTATCTCTATTTCTCTGCGAACTAGTCCCTGCGCTCCTATCCTCCTTTGAAGATCTTACAGTGTTAAGGTCTCCCCCACTGGCGTAGCTATAGGGGTCGCAGCGGTCGCAATTGCGACCGGGCCCCGAAGCCAGGGGGGCCCACGGCCCCCCGCACCACATCAATAAAAAGTTACTATAGTAACTCGGGCCGCGGGCCCCTGTTACTATAGTAACATACTTTACTTACCTTCCTGGTTCCGGATCGCAGCGGAGGTCCTGACGTCAAGCGCTGTGCGCAGCGCATGACGTCACAGTGCTATGCCGCCGCGCACAGCATCGAGACTACAGAACTCCCGCCGCGGCCGAAGAGGAAGGTAAGGTTAGCCCTGACTGGCGGGGTCTGACTCCCGGGACTCGCCAATCAGCTGTTTTGAAGGGGCCGCAGCACTCGTACGAGAGCTGCTCCCCTTCATTCCTGTCACTTCATTCCGGTCACACTGTGAATCGGTGTCGGCGATTCACAGTGTGAGCGAGTAGTGAAATGAAGGGGAAGCAGCTCTCGTACGAGTACTGCGGCCCCTTCAAAACAGCTGATTTGCGGGTCCCGGGCGACACATCAGCTATTGATGGCCTATCCTGTGGATAGGCCATCAATGTTTAGGGACTGCACAACCCCTAAGCCTACGATGTATCAGGCTTAGGGGGCCCATGAGACAGGATCACAGATTGTGTGATCCTGTCTCCTGGGCCCTGTATCTAAGCCAATCACATGGTAGGCTTAGATACATGGCCCATGCGTGATCCTGTCTGCTGGGCCCTGTATCTAAGCCTACCACACTGTAGGTTTAGATACAGGGCCCCAGCACACACTAATCTTATACTGTATAAGATTACTGTCTGCTGGACCCTGTATCTAAGCCTACCTTGTGGTAGGCTTAGTTACAGGGTCCCACAGACAGTATCACACATGGGCCCTGTATCTAAGCCTTAGGGTATGTGCACACACACTAATTACGTCCGTAATTGACGGACGTATTTCGGCCGCAAGTCCCGGACCGAACACAGTGCAGGGAGCCGGGCTCCTAGCATCATACTTATGTACGATGCTAGGAGTCCCTGCCTCGCTGCAGGACAACTGTCCCGTACTGTAATCATGTTTTCAGTACGAGACAGTTGTCTTGCAGCGAGGCAGGGACTCCTAGCGTCGTACATAAGTATGATGCTAGGAGCCCGGCTCCCTGCACTGTGTTTGGTCCAGTACTTGCGGCCGAAATACGTCCGTCAATTACGGACGTAATTAGTGTGTGTGCACATACCCTAACACATGTGTTACTAATCATTTTTTGTGTGTTTTCTTGCAGGTTCGGTCGTTGGACTACGGCGGATTCCAGGACTACTTCGATGACAGCTTTTTTTTTTATTAATAAAATGGTTAATGAGGACTGTGTGGTTTTTTTTTTTATTTCAATAAAATATTTTTTCTATGTCTTTGTGTTTTTTTTTTAAACTATATTACTACCGCCTTAGTAATGGCCGCCGGCTGATTGACAGCATCCATTGCTAAGGCGGGGCTTAGTGTTAGCAGGTACAGAGGCTAACACTAACCCCCATTATTACCCCGTTACCCACCACCACCAGGGGTGCTGGGAAGAGCCGGGTACCATCCAGTACTTGACCATCTGTAGTGATGGTTGTCCACTGGGGTGGCCGCAGGCTGGTATTATCAGGAGGGGAAAGGTCGAAAACAGTGGCCCTTCCCATCCTGGTAATGCTAGGCTGTTGCTGCTTTATTGTATCTGGCTGGTTATGAAAATGGGGGGGACCCCACGTCATTTAAAAAAAAATAATTGGAAAGAATGATGTCGGGTCCCCCCCAATTTTCATAACCAGCCAGATACAACACAGCAGCAGCAGGCAGCATTACAAGGGTGGGAGGGCCACTGTTTTTGGCCTTCCCCAGCCTAATACTACCAGCCTGCGGCCACCCCAGTGCCTGCCCGTCACTACAGATGGTCGGGTACTGGTTTGTACCCGGCTCTTCCCAGTACCCCTGGTGGCGGTGGGTACCGGGGTAATAATGGGGGTTAGTGTAGCCTCTGCACCGGCTGACATTAAGCCTCGCCTTAGTAATGGAGGTTGTCAATCAGCCAGCGGCCATTACTAAGGCGGTAGTAATAAAGTTTAAAAAGATACAAGCACATAGAAAAAATATTTTATTGAAATAAAAAAACACAACCCTCATTAACCATTTTATTGAGAATAAAAAAAACGCCGTCATTGAAGTCCTCAAATCCGAAGTCCAACAACCGAACCTGTAAAAAAAACACAAACACAAAAATAATCAGTAACACATAAAGAAGCAAAATTATTATTCTTACCTATCCTGGGTCCAGCGCTGGAGCCGCAATGTCAGCGAGCTGGGCCCTGTATCTAATCCTATCATGTGTGATACAGTCTGCTGAGCTGTGTATCTAATCCAATCATGTATGATACTGTCTGCTGGGCCCTATATCTAATCCGATCATGTGTGATACTGTCTGCTGAGCCACTGTATCTAATCCTATCATGTGTGATACTGTCTGCTGAGCCACTGTATCTAATCCTATCATGTGTGGTACTGTCTGCTGAGCCACTGTATCTAATCCTATCATGTGTGATACTGTCTGCTGAGCCACTGTATCTAATCCTATCATGTGTGGTACTGTCTGCTGAGCCACTGTATCTAATCCTATCATGTGTGGTACTGTCTGCTGAGCCACTGTATCTAATCCTATCATGTGTGATACTGTCTGCTGGGCCACTGTATCTAATCCTATCATGTGTGATACTGTCTGCTGAGCTGTGTATCTAATCCTATCATGTGTGATACTGCCTTCTGAGCCACTGTATCTAATGCTATCATGTGTGATACTGTCTGCTCAGCCACTGTATCTAATCCTATCCATAGTTTATAGGGTCGTAGTGCTATAGATATGCTATGCTGTCTCATATACACACTTTTTTTTGGGGCGGACACATATGTATTGGGGCTATTTCCCGGATTTTTTAAGCCCTGAGGGTATGTTCACACGGCAGCGTCCGTTACGGCTGAAATTACTGTGCTGTTTTCAGGAGAAAACAGCACCGTAATTTCAGCCGTAATGGCATGTGGAGGCGTCTTTTGCTGCGTCCATTACGGAAGTAACTGAAGCTGGTTTTCCATGGAGTCCATGGAAAACGGCTCCATTTACGTCTGAAGAAGTGACAGGCACTTTTTTACGCGCCGCCTTTTGACAGCGACGCGTAAAAAAAAATGACCGTCGGCACAGAACATCGTAAGACCCATTCAAATGAATGGGCAGATGTTTGCCGACGCTTTTGAGCCGCATTTTCGGACGTAATTCAATGCTAAAACGCCCTAATTACATCCGTAAATAGTGTGTGTGAACCCAGCCTTAGTGACGCCCCCGGCTGCTAGTGCTGCATTGTTGGGTCACTTAGGAGACCCAGCGATGCAGCTGAAAGTGGACCGTCGGCCATGAGAAGTTTGCGGGGGGGGGGGGGGGGGGGGCCCAGTAAGAATTTTTGCATCGGGGCCCATGAGCCTCTAGCTACGCCCCTGGTCTCCCCCTAGAATCAAAAACCTAGTGCGATCCTGCTGGAGTTGGGTTTCCAAATGACCAAAAAAAACAGTGTTAACCGTATTTGGGCCATACACATTATGAATACTGACGGTTTCCCCTGCATGCTCCATTTCACTAGATGGATCCAACGGCCCTCGTCATCCCGCTCCTGGGACACCAGTGTAAACACAAAATTTTTATTTACCAAAATTATAACTCCCGCCTTACCCTCCCTTGCCGACGAGCCAAAAACCTGACCCACCCAGAATTTTTGCAAATACTTAAACTCCGGCTCGGTAAGGTGAGTTTCCTGCAATAGGGCCACATCTGGGTGCAATCTTTTCATGTGTCGTAAAAGTTTGGTCCGTTTCTGTGGGGATCTCAGCCCTTTAACGTTCCAAGAGACTATTTTCATGTTATTGGGCCATGTATAAACCAGCTCCATTTAACGTCCGTAATGGACACAGCAAAAAGCGCCTCAACATGCCATTACGGCTGAAATTACGGTGCTGTTTTCTCCTGAAAACAACCCAGTAATTTCAGCCGTTACGGACGCTGCTGTGTGAACATACCCTATGAAGCAGCATATCTATAGCACTATGACCCTATAGCTATGGATAGGATTAGATACAGTGGCTCATCAGACAGTATCACACATGATAGGATAAGATACAGCGGATCAGCAGACAGTATCACACATGATAGGATTAGATATAGGACTCAGCTCGCTGACATTGCGGCCCCAACGCTGGACCCAGGAAAGGTAAGAATAATAATTGTTTTGCTTTTTTGTGTGTTTGTGTTTTTTTACAGGTACGGTCGTTGGACTACTTCGGATTCGAGGACTACTTAGATTACGGCTTTTTTATTCTCAATAAATTGGTTAATGAGGGATGTGGCGTTTTTTTATTTCAATAAAATATTTTTTCTATGTCCTTGTATTTTTTTTAACTTTATTACTACTGCCTTAGTAATGGTCGCTGGTTGATTGACAGTGTCGATTACTAAGGCGGGGCTTAATGTTAGACATGAAGAAGCTAACACGAACCCCCATTATTACCCCGGTACCCACCGCCACCAGGGGTACCGGGAAGAGCCGGGTACGAACCAGTACCCGATCATCTGTAGTGTAGGTCGGCGGGTAATGTGGCCCTTCCCACCTTGGTAATGCTGCCTGCCTGCTGTTGCTGTGTTGTATCTGGCTGGTTATGAAATATGGGTGGGGGGACCACATGACGTTTATTCCATTTAAAAAAAAATTATTACGTTTGGTCACCCCCATTGTGAAATCAATGGTGATGGAAACGGAAACCTATGGTTTCCGTTTGTGTCTGTCAGGGCTCCGTTCTGACAGAAAGCTCCGATGGGGCGTCGTAACGGAGCCCTAGCGCAGATGTGAACGAAGCCTTAGGCCTTATTCACACAAACGTCTTTCTCTTCAGTGTGTTGTTCATTTTAACAACGAACAGCACCCTGACCCATGCAATTCAGTGGGGCTAGTATTCACACATCCGTTGCGTGTGTCCGTTGCAAGAAACTCACAGCTTGCCGTATTCTGGTCCGTGTAAAATATAGAGAAAAACTGTTCCCAATGAGACTCACCCATGAAGGCCTTATTCACACGAGCGTGTTTCTCGTCAGTGTGCTGTCCTCACTGCATATCCTAATCTGGTCCGTTTTTGTGGACCAGACTCGCCCATTAAAGTCTATGTGTGCGTGAAAAACACACAACAGCACACATCCATTTTTCACACATCAGTTGCTGAAGAAATGCAGAGAAAAAAAAGAAAAGTGAAAGCAGGAAGTGCTTGCAGAAGAGAAACACAGACGAGAAAAACGGATGCCACATGAAAGCCACAATGATGCAACACAGTCATATGCATGAAAAATGCCCGTTTTTTTACAGATGCAAATCTGACACGCTCGTGTGAAGAAAACCAAAGGTCTATGGATGCGTGAAAAAACGGACAGCACAGGGATGACGTCCGTGTGCTGTCTATTTTTCAGGGATCAGTTGCTAAAGAAATGCTGAAAAAAAGTGAAACCAGGAAGTGCTTGCAGAGGAAAAAAACATCCGAGAAAAATGGATTACACACGGAAACCACAATGACGCAACACGGACAGTCACATGCATGAAAAACAGTTCGTTTTTTGCGGATGCAATTTAGACACAATCGTGTAAATAAGGCCTTACGGTTCTGAAGTGTTAGCGTATGTCCACATATTCAGGATCTGTTTTAGGCAAATCTGCCATGAAGTTTGAAGATAATTCACAGCAGAAATTCGTTGCTGAAACTCAGATTTCTGCTGCAGATTGGCATGCAGATCAGTATGTGGATTAGCTCTTTTGTATTTCAATGGAGCTAATCCGCTTTTTTTCTGTGCGGAATCCACTCCAATAATAAACATGCTGCAGATTTCAAAATCTGCAGCTCGTTCATTATTCTACACTGATTTTTCTGTTAACGGGCATAAAATACCCCATTCACATGCATTGCCGGTGGAATGCTAGCAGATTCTGTTAGGATTTAAGCACAGAGTCCAGAATCCATAACGTGTGAATATGGCCTTATTATGAAAACTATCGTTTTTGAGCTCACTATTAATATAAAAATCAATTATAAAATATTGCCACTAGATGGCAGCATCGGCCTTTGTGGTAAGGTTAAAACTATCCACAGACATGCAATCATTGTGGCCAAAATATCATTGAGTTGACAATTAATAATAAAGATTCATCAGTTCTACGGCCGAACTAATGCAACACGTGCTGCAGCGAATTTGACTGTTTGGTCACGCCCCTTGCTACTCTCTAAAATATGTAAGTCACATGTCAACACAAGAAGGAAAATAAAAGTGGAACACAGAAATACCTGAGCACACAGTCAGGATCAGGTGTACACTTCATTTTTTGTTAAGTAACAACTGTAAGCTACCACTATACAAAGACTGATACAGCCAATAACAGTGACCATATAGTAATCAGATACCAGTTCTACAGAGGCGCTGTGCCGACCATACAGAATAAATACCAATTCAAACCAGAGACTCACAGGGGACGTCTTCTGTGATTAGAATCGCTCCTTGCAGACACTGAAGCGCCTAGGGAGAGTGTCAGGGACTGCAAGGGGTTAAGAAGGATGGAACGTTTCAATAATGCCCAGGACCAGGATTGGTGAACAAGGGGTTGAGAGGGGCGTGGTTAAGAAGATATAAGGCAGGGGTTTGGGGCAGAAAGCCCTCTTACCTTCAAGCTGCAGTGGAAGAAACACCTTTGCTGCTGCTGGAAGATTCGGAGCGTGATCCTTCAGGACTGATGGCGGAAGATCTTTTGCGGCAGGTTGCACAGCGGGTGGCGTTGGAAGGGCCTGCCTGGCTGGAATCCCTGCTAGCTGATGGTGGACGAAGAGGCCGCAACGCGTTATTCGCCCCCCAGTTCGTTTGAGCCCTAGCCCCGTTGCTGTTCGGGGCGCTATGACTGCTGCACCGTTGTGCGCTGGTCCCAGCATGTCCCCTAGGCCTATGTCGCCTGGCGCCTCGTCGGTCGACATAGTGCCGCCCTCCCCCCCGTCCACTCGTCGCGCTGGCGTCCCTCCCCATGGCGGTAAGAGGGCTGCTGTTAAACCGGCGCAGGCACGGTACAACCCACCTCGAGCTGCAGTTGCGGGCACGGATGCGGCGGCCGATTTCCGGGACAGCGGGGTGAGTACGGCGGGCCCAGGTAACTGGTCCGCCATGGTCACGTACCACGAGGCATGTTCGCGGGAGCTGGGACTTACTTACGGTTCCCGTGAGCCGCCGGGGCCGACGCCATTGCTCCCCGTTCTGTTCTCTGTGCAGCCGGAAATGGCTGTGGGGAGAACAGAGGCGGGACTTCCTGGCCGGCGCAGGTCGGCCAGGAAACAAGATGGCGGCGCCCATGGAAAGAAGATGGCGGCGAGTACAAGGAAGCGAGCGGTGAATACGCGGCATAGCTCTGGGGCGGGGGCTTCTGCTGCGCCTGCTGCTTCTCAACTCCAATCTCCCCCGGTTCCCTGTCAGCAGGGGTCGAGGCCGGGAGGGGAGCGTGCTAGTGAGGATAGGGTCAGGGGAGCGGTGGACCCGTTTTGCCCTTCTCCTGCCTTGTCTCATTTTTCTCCTGCAGGTCCGGTGAGGGAGCGTTCCAGGCGAGGGAGGAAACGCCGAGCTGGAAGACATCGTCATCGCGGCCATCACAGACGTCGCAGATCAGGGGGCGTGAAGAGGCATGGTCGGCGGTCTTCCTCGTCTTCCAGTGAGGGATTCTCCTCCTCGTCAGCGACATCGGCATCTGCCTCGTCAGGGTCGTGGAGGAGGTCGTCGCGGAGATCGTCACGGCCGCAGAGACACAGTCGACGCCGGGAGGTGCGGCACATGTCGGTGGATCGTGAGCAGCTGTCCCAGGTTGTCCCTCCCGCCGGGCCGGTGGAGGAGGTTCAGGCCGTGGTTCCAGTGCCGCGGCAAGTGGCTGACGGACCCTCTGGAGTCAGTGGGACCTCTGGGAGCGGTGAGTCGGCCTGCGGTGACGCATGGCTTAATAAATCTAATGCTTCGGGTGCTGATTTGATTTCCGTTTTAAAAGCCGTGGTGGCTGGTTTGAATGTGAATGAGGGAACGTCGGTTCCCTCTGTGCCACCAGGGGGGGCTAAGCTCCCGTCTGAGAGAGAAAATACTTTAGCTAGTTTGACGTTTCGAGATTCTTTGTTTTGTGGGGTCGCTCCTCTCGGGACTCATTTGTTAGCTGAGACCAAGGACAAGATTTGGAAGAATGAATTTGTGGATATTTGGTCCTTGGTCTCAGTGGAGCAGGTGACTGTTGATAAGGAGCGGGTTTTTGAGAGAGGTTCGGATAGGAAAGCAAAAGTCGCGAAAACGTTTGGCAACTGGGTACAGTGTTATGCTACACTGGCTCACGTGATTTGCCAGCGGTATCCCGGGAAAGGGGCCGAGTTGTTTGTTTATTTTGACACAATTTTCAGCGCCCACAGGCTGCACGGTGGTGCGGCCTGGTGGCGTTATGATGAAGAATTTCGGCGTCGTTAGGCTTTGTCACCCGATATTAGTTGGGCGACTAAGGCAACGGACGTGTGGTTGCAGCTCATCTTAGCGCAAGGGAGCAGACAGCAACGACCCTTTCCCGGTGCGGCCGCAGCGCCAGATCCCGCCCCTGGAGCTGCGGCCACTAGGCCCACGGGGGCCTGTTGGCTCTACAACGAGGGCCACTGTCGGTTCTTTGCCACGTGCAAATTCCGACATGAATGCTCCATCTGTGGGGGCGCTCATTCGGCGCTCCGTTGTTTCCGGAGAGGCAAGCAGCCGGTCAAGGCACCTCCTTCCGGCGCAGCGGAGAAAGCCGGTGAACGTTCTCGAGATGGTCCCATGGTTAGAGCGATACCACAGGAGGCGGGAAGCAGAGGTGCTCACTAGCGGGTTTTCGTTTGGTTTGAGATTCCTTTTGAATATTCTGCAACATTGTCGTTGGCTGACAATTTGAAGTCGATCAATGAGAATGTTGGCATTGCGCTTCTAAAGTTGGCGAAAGAGGTGGCGTTAGGGAGAATGGCAGGTCCATTCAGCGAGCCGCCGTATCCGAATCTGCGAGTTTCCCCCCTTGGCTTAGTTCCGAAGAAGGAGCGGGGGAAGTTTAGGCTGATTCATCACCTTTCCTTTCCTCATGGCGGTTCTGTTAACGATGGAATTCCCAGGGCGGATGCGGCGGTTTCGTATACATCTTTCGATGTTGCAGTGAGGCTGGTACAGGCGGCAGGACAAGGTGCGTTGTTAGCTAAGTCAGATATTGAAGCGGCTTTTCGTTTACTGCCGTTTCATCCGGAGTGTTTTCACCTGCTGGGTTGTTATTTAGATAATGCTTTTTATGTTGATATGTGCCTTCCCATGGGTTGTTCCATATCGTGTAGTTACTTTGAAATGTTTACGTCCTTTCTAGAATGGGTAGTTCGTTTGGAATCTGGTTTTGCTTCGGTCATTCATTATTTGGATGATTTTCTTTTTGTGGGCCCGGCGGGCTCTGGGTTGTGCAGCACGTTGCTACGGGTGTTTCGACAGGTAATGTCGCGTTTTGGGGTACCTATTTCGGAAGACAAGACTGAAGGCCCGGTAACTGTTTTGTCATTTTTGGGCATTGAGATTGATACCGTGCAGATGATTTTTCGCTTGCCTGATGACAAATTGGCAAGTCTGGTGTCGCAAGTTGACCAGGTCATGGGGTCTAAAAAAGTGACGTTAAAACAGTTACAGTCGTTATTGGGACTGCTGGTGTTTGCCTGTCGGATAATTCCAATGGGTCGTGTTTTTTCTAGGCGTTTGTCCTTAGCCACTAGGGGTATATTGAAACCGAATCATTTCATCCGGGTAACGTCCTGGATGAAAAAGGATTTGTTTGTCTGGCATTCCTTTTTGAGTTCATTTAATGGTAGGTCGGTGTGTCAGGACGCTGAGTTGTCTAATATAGATTTGGAATTGTTCACGGATGCAGCTGGGAGTGATGGTTTTGGAGCAATTTTGGGCCGAAGTTGGTGTAGATCCCCTTGGCCCTCGCATTGGGGGGAGTTAGGTTTGGTACGTAATTTGACGTTATTGGAGTTGTTTCCGATTATAGTTGCTTTAGAGTTGTGGGGTAGCGTGATGGTGAATAAGCGGATTGTATTTTGGACAGACAACATGGCGGTGGTGCACGCGGTGAACGGTTTGTCGTCTAGTTCATTGCCGGTATTAGCGTTATTGCGATGGTTGGTTTTAAAATGTTTGGAGTTAAATGTGTGGTTTCATGCAAAACATGTTCCGGGAGTCCGTAATGTGATGGCCGATGCTTTGTCTCGTTCACAGATGTCCTGGTTTCGGGAATTGCACCCGGCAGCTTTGGCAGAAGGGGAGTCCCCCCCCCCCTTCACTTATGGGCCCTGGTCGAGGACAACTTATGAGACTGTTGAGGGGTTCTGTGGTGCCAGCGACTTGGAAGAGTCATTGCAGAGCGTGGGATCGGTGGTTGGAGATTGCGGGGGGTAATTTCCCATCACAGGATGGTTGTCACCTTGATATCACCCTTGCAAGCTTGGTGCAGTTACGTAAGGAGGGTTGCAGTGTGGCCACTGCAGGAAAACATTTAGCAGGTGTGGCCTTTATGTTAAAATTGTGGGGATGTAGAGATGTTACAAAAGAATTTGTTGTTAGGCAGTCTTTGAAAGGGTGGAGGAAAGAGGCGTTTTCCAGGGACACGAGGCGTCCAGTATCTTTTGCGCTCCTGGGTCGGCTTCTATCCGTGTTGTGTTTTGTGTGCCGGGATGAATATGAGGTTTCGTTGTTTGGCGCGGCTTTTTCTTTGGCTTTCTTCGCCGCATTACTGGTTAGTGAGCTGGTTCCACCCAGCGTGAACACAAGCGGTGGGCTACTCGGATCTGATGTGGTGGTTTTGGGGGATTCCCTCTGGGTCTGCGTTCGGAGGTCAAAGACAGATACGGCAGGGAGGGGAGCTTGGTTGTCGATTAGGAAGATTGGGGGCCAGGAGTGTCCGGTAAGGTTGGTTCAAGAATTTATGTCTGTACGGGCGCCCGGGGCTCAATTCTTGATACATCAAAATGGTTCAGCGATGTCGCGTTTTCAATTTGAGGCGGTTTTTAAGGCCGGGCTAAAGTACCTGGGGCAGCCACAGGGCGAGTTTGGCACGCATTCGTTTAGGATTGTCGCTGCCACGGAAGCAGATGCCTTGGGCTTGGATTCAGTGGCTATCATGCGTTTGGGTAGATGGTGTTCTAATAGCTATAAGTCGTATGTGCGACCGGATGTGGTTTTAAAGTGTGATTAATCATGGTGGTTCCCCTGTTAGTTTCCTTTTTCTCCTCCTCCCCCTGATGCCCCCCCCTCCCCACCCCTCCCCTCCTTCCTCGTTTCCTTAGGGTATCGTGTTATGCTATTCCTGTCTGTATCCTTTCGCATTTGTCCGGGAATTTAGTTTGACTTTTCTTTTGTTAGGGTCTCGGTGCCCCCAGGTGTGGATCCTGGGGCACTCATATGTGCATTGGGCGGCGGTCCGAGCAGTACGGAGGCCGTTGGGTCCGAATTTGGGCCTCTCACAGGCCGACGTCCAGTGGAGAGGTGTCCGGGGACTACGGTGGGTGCAGTTACTGCCAGAGGTTGTGGCAGTTACGAGGCACATGGAAGGACCTGTTGTCCTGATCATCCATGCTGGGGGGAATGATATCGGCCAAGTAAAAATGGCCGAGTTATTATCGTTTATACGGACTGATTTGGCGCGATTTCAGGACCTGTTCGCCCGTTGTGTTGTGGTTTGGTCCGAGATAGTGGCGCGCACGGTGTCGCGAGGAGCGATGAACATGGCGGCATTGGAGAGAGTGCGCAGGCTGATTAATGTGCGGGTGTCGCGGTTCATTCGCTCCATAGGTGGAATTGGGTTGCGGCACCAATCCCTGGAGGGGGATAATGCGGATTTGCTGGCGCCGGATGGAGTGCACCTCAATGATATCGGGCTCGATATCTTTTTATTGGATCTGTTGGATGGTGCCGAGAGAGGGCTGGCGTTGCTTGGTGGGGGTGGTCGGGGGACTGAGTAGGTTTCTCAGTTCCCCCTTCTTGGCGGAAAGTACGGCAGAAGAAGACAGAGTTAGCACCCTACATGCCTGATGGAGACATGGAGCATCGGCATTTCAGGAGAAGGAGAGAAAGAAATATATATATATGTCTTCATGCCGATGGTGTAAATATAATAATAAAGCTGTGGCCACTTCCACATTTCCATAAAGAAGGTGTTGGTGTGTTATTTAATGAAGGATGGTATAAGGTCCTGGGCAGGTAAGGTGGACAATGGGTCCTTGCAGTCCTTTCCTTTTCTTCTCCATCCAGCCCAGACCGCCATGATGACTTCTCATGACAAATGCAGAATTTTCTGCCGAGACATCTTTCGACCCTCACTTCTGCAGCCCATCCCGACCCTCTATATAAATCCAAATTCAGACCAGATCAATAAATAAATTTAGACCCCAGAACAGACCTCTAAATAAATTCAAACCTCAGACCCAACCCCTAAAGTTTCTTAGACCAGACCCACTAAATTTATTTAGACATCAAACCAGACCCCTTAAATAATCAACCCCAGACCAGACCCTCTATATACTAACCTCTTCCGGCTCCTCTAAAAATGTAAGAGTGTATTCACACAGTGCGGTTTTGCCGTGGGTTTTGCTGCGCGGCCAAAAAACGCAAGCGTTTTTAGAGCAATTTGAAAAAACGCATACATTTCTTCATTGCAGTTTTTGGTTGCGCGGCACAAAACAAAGCAAAACAATACCATGTGAATACACCCTAAATAAATGACTACCTTTAAGATGGCTGATTTTTTGCTTTCTCCCCCCGCACCCTAAAAAAATTAATAAAAATGCATTGTTATGTAGAAAAAACGGGCTTCTCCAGGTGCGGAATCCCCAGCCAGAGCGTTGCCCTGGAGTAGCCCCTGGCGTCACTGTCCATATATGGACATATATATCCATATATGACGTCAAGGGCTCATCCTGGAGTGGAATCCCCGGCCAGAGAGTTTCCGACGCTGTGGCCGGGGATTCCGCTCCAAGAGGGAATGCCTGACGTCACTGGCCATATAAAGACAGTGACGTCAGGGACTTCTCCAGGAGCGGAATCCCCAGCCAGAGTGCTTCCGACGCGCTAGCTGGGGGTTCAGCTCCTAGAAGGAGCCACTGACGTCACTGTTCATATATGGACAGTGACATCATGGGCATTTTCGGGAGCGTAATCTCCAGCCAGAGCATTGTCCGAGAAGAGCCCCTGGCATCACTGTCCTTATATGGACAGTGACATCAGGGGCTACTCCCAGAGCGGAATCCCCGGCCAGAGCATTGCCAACTAATGGCGCTGTCTGCAGAGGGGAGGTAGCGCTATCTACAGGGGGTGGCGCTTTATTCAAGGGGGTGTGACACTATCTAAATGGGCACTATCTACAGGGGACACTGTGGCGCTATCTACATGGGCGCTGTGTGTGGCACTATCTACTTTATATGTGGGCAATGGCACTAGGGGCTTCTAAGGGGGCATTATACAGTATGGGGTAGTATGGAGAATTATACTGTATTGGGGCAGCTAAGGGGGCGATATACTGTATAAGGCAGCTAAGGGGGCATTATACTATGTAGGGGCAGCTATACGCGCATTATACTGTATGGGGCAGTTGTGGGGGCATTATACTGTATGGGGCAGTTATAGAGCATTATACTGTATGGGGGCAGCTATGGGGCATATGCTGTATGGGGGCAGCTATGGGGGCATTATGCTGTATGGGGCAGCTATGGGGGCATTATTCTGTATGTGGCAGCTATGGGGCATTATACTGTATGGGGCAGCTTTGGGGGCATTATACTGTATGGGTGCAGCTATGGGGGCATTATGCTGTATGGGGCATTATACTGTATGCAGGCACCTATACTGTGTGGGGGAATTTGTGTTGGCATTATACTGTGTGGGGGCATCTGTGTGGGCATTATACTGTATGGGGGCAGCTATGGGGCATTATACTCTATGGGGTATCTGTGTGGGCATTATACTGTATGGTGGCAGCTATGGGGAAATTATGCTGTATAAGGGCATCCATGGGGCATTATACTGTATGAGGGCAGCTATGGGGCATTATACTGTATGGGGAATTTGTGTGGGCATTATACTGTATGGGGGCAACTGTGGGGCCATTATACTATTTGCGGAAGCTATGGGGCATTATACTGTGTGGTGGCAGCTATTTGGCATTATACTGCGTGGGAGGCACTATGGGGTATTATACTGCGTGGGGGCAGCTATAGGGGCATTATACTGTGTGTGGGGTTCTGTGGGGGCATTATACTGTGGGGTGGCACTATGGGAGAATGATACTGTGTGGGCTGAACCGGGTGTGTATGGGCGGGGTTAGAGGCATGGCTTAAAATGAAAAAAATTTGCTCCTCTTTGTGATACTTCAAAGTTGGGAGGTATGGGCAATGTGGCTGACTAAGTGATTAACATTTATGGGGTAATGTGACTGGCAGTGCTGGGATGTACTTTGTGCTCCATTGTATTATGTGCCATTGTTGGGAAAGTATTTTGTGCTGCAATGTGGTATTGGCGCTGCTCGGGGTATTTTACACTGCATTGTGGTATTTGTTTGGCGCCGCTAGGGAAGTATCTTCAAATCGATCCAGTCAAGTGATTTGCTGTCAAATTTTTATTAATCGCTACATGCTGCGATTTCAGACCTACAACCTTGTCTGGAGCAAAGATAGGCCATTAATTTTAAAGGAACGGAAAACCCCTTTAGACATTACACGTTGCCATTCAAATCAATGGGTTGTCTTTGTACTGCAGGACATTAAAGCATTAAGTGGTTTTACAGAAAAAAGGAAAAATGCCAAATGAAATGCCAAAATAGCAGTTTTCTGTTTATCTCGCCTTCAAAAAACAGTACTAAAAAGTAATCAAAATTCAGATGTAGGGGCGTGGCCAGCTATGGACTCGCTCCTCATCTCCACAAGGTGATATTGGGACATATTTCAGGCAGACTCTGCCGCAACAGCTTCAGGATTCTCCCCTCAATGAGGCCAGCACCAAGGCCCTAGATGGCCACCTGTCTCCTCATCTCAGCCCTCCAACCTGCCTGAATTGTCTGCCCGAGTTGTGCACTCGCCAGCTCAAGCGGTCCCGGCAATGAAGACCTCCGCTCTCCCCCTGCAACACACTGGGGAGAACACCAACAACCACACCACTGCTGCGGTAGCCGCGCAAGATGGCCAGCCAAATCCTATATGCGCCGGTGCGCAGCTTACCCGGGAGCCGGAATCCCTCCATATAGAAACCTTGTCGCCAGCCCCACTGGATGTTCGGGGCTCCAGCCTCCTGCAAGTCGGTGACCAGGTATCGTCTGCTGCGGGGGCGGACATACCATTGGTACAACTTGTGCTGCTGCACAGGGGCCGAATAGGTAAAGGGGTTCACTGTCACCTTAAGGCAACTATCTTCTGTCTGATAGATTGCATCTAAATACCCAAGATGATGAATTTTATGGCTCACACACACTGGTGGAATATAAGAGAGACATTAAGGGGTGATTTATGATGAAATATTGGAACGCAAGGGTCCATATACTGTTCTTGCACAGGGGCCCTGAGCTATCTGGGTGCACCTATGGTCTGCTGTTGTGGATCCTCCGGACAGCTGCCAGCACCTGGATGCAGCACCTCCCAGGCCGCAGTTACATACTGCGACCCGGTCACTGGATATGGCGCTAAGGATGGATCCTCCATTGCCTCCTGCTTGCAGAAACCCAGCGCCCAGCCAACACCCTCCCACATCACCCGGCTCTGAGGCTCCATCTCCATATGTGGGGGGAACTCCTTTAATTCCCCAGCCATATTGAAATGCCACACCCGTTATCTCACCCATCCCTGCAGGGTCAGCGGGTGGATATGGGTCCCCTGCGTGGACCCCCGGTTCTTCCTTGGGAAGCCTTCCACGTATCTGTCTTTCTGCCAACAGGGGATTGCCTCCCTCACAGTTGACATTGCCGACCGGCCACCCCCAGCAGTATGGGCCCGCTACCACCACTCTACTTTCCCCTTGACTTGACTTTCCCCAGACCCCTGAAGGGATCCCATCTGTCTTCCAACGAAGCCAGCCTGTTTCTACACCCATGCCTATGTATGATCTGCTATACCATAGCGCTGATAGGCCGGCAACCTTATCAGATATACGCCCTCTGGTTCAAGCACTGCCTACTAAAGATGACATGTCCTCTTTTGCTAAACAAATAGTGGAGGAATGTAAAATGGAATTTGCTCAATTTCGTAAGGAACTCTCCACACTTACCAACAGGGTTGATACACTGGAACAAGATCACACTGCGGATACAATGACTCTTGCATCTCTACAATATACTGTACAACATCATTCCGCCCAGTTGTTCACTCTCCAACAACATTTAGACGACATCAAGAACCGCAATAGGAGGAATAACTTAGAGTGCGCGGGCGTCCTCATCTGTCTCTACCGGACTGGCCCTCACTACTGCCCTATGCTGCTGGCAGACCTCAAGTCAACCAGTCTTCTCTCCCGCCTCCTAGAAGGAGATCCAGGCATCAACAGGAACATGCATCGATGTTGACTGCTCGCTCTGCATAATATTTGGGAAAATTGTCACTGTTCTGTATTTAAAAAGCAAACCGCTGTTAGCTTGCCCTAGTCCATTGATTCTCCACCCATTTGGACTTGTTCTTGAGTTCTCTCCCTTTGCTACTATTACTTATATAATTCCCTGATACTGCCTTTTTTTGTTACGGTTTTTGATGTATTTTAATGCTGTGTCTTTTCCTTCTAGCTCTGTGTAGATTCTCCATCATCTTCACAAACGTAAGGTCCACATCACCTGCTTTCAAGAAACACACTTTAAATAAGGCTATACACCCGCTATCAAACACAGGTTCTACACACACTGGCACCTGAACAATAACCCCTTAGCTAGATCCCGTGGAGTTGCAGTGGCTATCCATAAATCCCTTATTCATCAGATAATTAGTTGTACGACCGATCCTGAAGCCTGATAAATCATACTAGTCATCACAATTGGAGGCAGGGAGTTTACCATTATCAATGCATACGCTCCCCCAAGGTCAAGTTTCTTTTCTCATAGATCTCATTGACATAGCACTCCTTTTAATTTGCGGCACTGTGATACTTTGTGGAGATTTTAATCTCACCTTAGACCCTGGATAACTCCACTGGTCGCTCAAGTGTAGCTTATAGCGCCATTAAAAGAGTCAAACGTGCTCTCCTCCGTCTGCAATTATGCAACACATGGCGTCTGCAACATCCGGATTATAGTTTTTATTCTCCTCCACATGGTATCTACAGTCGCTTGGACTATATACTCCTCCAACATCACGCCCTCACCTGGGTGACATCCACATCCATTGGTAATATCTTGTGGTCAGACCATGCCTTACTATATTGCACCTTACGACTCCCTTTCCTCACCCGAAATTCCTGGACGTGGAGACTCAATGAGGGGGGGGGGGGGGGGAGCCCTGGACCAGATGGATATTGTAAAGGATCTGCCAGACACAGCTTCTGTGTCGACGCCCGTGGGTAATCAGTCTGCACCTGCTCCTAAGTCTGAGAGAGTGACTCCATCTTCTACCAGTCAGGCTGGGAGGCTTAGGAGTGGGAGAGCCTATCACAGCCTGGCCAGACGGAGCTAGCTCCCGCCCTCTGTCTATTTATACCTCTATCTCTGCTTCTATTGTGGGGATGACAAGCATCAAGTGAACAACTGTCCTAGGCGTAAGAATAAGCAGCCGGAAAACTTCCACGCCTAAGTGATCATCGGGGAGGTCACTTGGGCGCACAGGTATTTCCCGTAAATATGAAACCTAATAAAATCTTGCTTCCCTTTCAGGTCTCTTTTGGTGGTAGGTCTGCTATCGGCAGTGCCTTCGTGGATACAGGGTCTTCTGCTAATATTATGTCTGTGGAATTTGCTATGTCTCTAGCTATGCCATTAATTGACTTGCCTAAACCTGTCCCGGTAGTGGGTATCGACTCCACTCCTCTTGCTAATGGTTATTTTACGCAGCATACCCCTGTTTTTGAACTCCTTGTCGGCTCCATGCATTTGGAGCAGTGCTCTGTACTGGTGATGCAGGGATTATCGTCCGATTTGGTTTTAGGCCTTCCCTGGTTGCAGATGCATAATCCCACGTTTAACTGGAATACTGGGGATCTTACCAAATGGGGTAATGAATGTATGACGTCATGTTTTTCTGTTAATTTAATTTCTCTCCCTGAGGAGGTGAACACTCTACCTGAGTTTATTCAGGACTTAGCTGATGTTTTTTCTAAAAAGGCCTCCTCATAGAGAATACGATTGCGCAATCGATTTGGTACCAGGAGCTAAGCTCGCTAAGGGTAGGATATTTAATCTCTCTTGTCCCGAATGTGTGGCCATGAGAGAGTATATCCAGGAATGCCTGGCCAAGGGTTACATTCGCCCCTCTACTTCTCCGGTAGGTGCTGGCTTCTTCTTCGTAGGGAAGAAGGATGGTGGTCTTAGGCCGTGCATTGACTACCGAAACTTGAATAAGGTCACTGTAAGGAACCAGTATCCCCTTCCTTTGATTCCTGATCTCTTCAATCAGGTTCAGGGGGCCCAATGGTTCTCTAGGTTTGATTTACGGGGGGCTTATAACCTTATCCGCATCAAAGAGGGGGATGAGTGGAATACTGCGTTTAACACGCCCGAAGGTCATTTAGAATACCTCGTCATGCCCTTTGGGTTGTGTAATGCTCCCGCGGTCTTCCAGAATTTTATAAATTAGATTTTAAGAGACTACCTGGGGGTATTTCTTGTAGTGTACCTTGATGACATACTTGTGTTTTCCAAGGACTGGTCCTCCCACATTGAGCATGTCAGGAATGTGCTCCAGGCCCTTCGGGAAAACAAACTGTTTGCTAAAACCGAAAAATGTGTGTTTGGGGTGCAGGAGATACCATTTTTGGGTCAAATCCTCACTCCTCATGAATTCCGCATGGACCCTGCCAAGGTTCAGGCTGTGGCTGAATGGGTCCAACCTGCCTCCCTGAAGGCGTTACAGTGCTTCCTGGGGTTTGCTAATTATTGCAGGAGATTTATTGCTAACTTCTCGGTCATCGCTAAGCCTCTTACGGATCTTACTTGCAAAGGTGCTGATCTCCTCCACTTGCCTCCAGAGGCGGTCCAGGCTTTTGAGGCCCTTAAGAAGTGCTTTATCTCGGCCCCAGTGCTGATTCAGCCTAACCAAATGGAGCCATTCATCGTGGAGGTTGACGCCTCCGAGGTGGGAGTGGGTGCTGTCTTGTCCCAGGGTACCAGGTCCCTCACCCATCTCCGTCCCTGTGCCTACTTCTCCAGGTAGTTCTCGCCCACTGAGAGTAACTATGATATTGGCAACCGTGAACTCTTAGCCATTAAATGTGCATTTGAAGAGTGGTGCTAGGCACCAGGTAACGGTCCTTACCGACCAGAAGAATCTGGTTTTCCTAGAATCTGCCCGGAGGCTAAACCCGAGACAAGCTCGATGGGCGTTATTTTTTACTAGATTCAACTTTTTGGTCACCTATAGAGCTGGGTCTAAAAATATTAAGGCTGATTCACTGTCGCGTAGCTTCACGGCCAGCCCTTCTTCGGAGGAAGATCCTGCTTGTGTTTTGCCTCCAGGTATAATCATTTCCTCTGTTGATTCTGACTTAGTCTCCGAAATTGCGGCTGATCAAGGTTCAGATCCCGGGAACCTTCCTGAGAACAAGCTGTTTGTTCCCCTGCAATTCCGGCTAAGGGTACTCAGGGAAAATCATGACTCTGCACTATCTGGCCATCCAGGCATCCTGGGTACCAAGCATCTCATTGCCAGAGACTATTGGTGGCCTGGGTTGCTTAAAGACGTTAAGGCCTACGTCGCCGCTTGTAAAATTTGTGCTAGGTCCAAGACTCCCAGGTCCCGACCAGCGGGTTTACTATGTTTGCCCATTCCCCAGAGACCTTGGACCCATATCTCCATGGATTTTATCACCGATTTGCCTCCATCTCAAGGCAAGTCGGTGGTGTGGGTTGTAGTAGACCGTTTCAGTAAGATGTGCCACTTTGTGCCCCTCAAGAAACTACCTAATGCTAAGACGTTAGCTACCTTGTTTGTCAAAAACATCCTGCGTCTCCATGGGGTTCCTGTCAATATTGTTTCTGATAGAGGGGTACAATTTGTTTCATTGTTTTGGAGAGCCTTCTGTAAAAAGTTGGAGATTGATCTGTTCTTCTCCTCGGCCTTCTATCCTGAAACTAATGGCCAAACCAAGAGGACTAATCAGTCTCTAGAACAATATTTAAGGTGTTTTATCTCTGACTGTCAATATGATTGCGTCTCCTTCATTCCCCTCGCCAAATTTTCCCTTAATAACCGGGTCAGTAACTCGTCAGGGGTCTCTCCCTTTTTCTGTAATTTTGGGTTTAATCCACGGTTCTCCTCCGTTTCACCTGGTAGTTCCAACAATCCCGAGGTAGATGTCGTTCATCGGGAACTGTGCACAGTCTGGGCCCAGGTTCAGAAGAACCTAGAGGCGTCCCAGAGCATACAAAAGACTCAGGCTGATAGAAGACGTTCTGCTAACCCCTTGTTTGTGGTCGGGGATCTGGTGTGGCTATCTTCTAAAAATTTGCGCCTTAAAGTCCCGTCCAAAAAATTTACTCCCCGATATATAGGGCTGTACAAGGTCATTGAAGTCCTTAACCCTGTCTCCTTCCGACTGGAGTTACCCCCGTCTTTTCGAGTACACGACGTGTTTCATGCCTCCCTCCTTAAACGCTGCTCCCCGTCCTTGGCTCCCTCGAGGAAACCTCCGGTCCCTGTTCTCACCCCTGAAGGGGTAGAATTCGAGGTGGCCAAGATTGTGGACAGCAGGATGCTCCAAGGCTCCCTCCAGTACCTGGTCCATTGGAGAGGATACGGGCCTGAGGAGAGGACTTGGGTACCCGCCCGGGATGTTCACGCTGGGGTATTGCTCAGGAGGTTCCATCTTCGCTTCCCCAATAAGCCAGGTCCACCTAGAAAGGGTCCAGTGGCCCCTCTTAAAAGGGGGGGGGGGTACTGTAAAGTATCTGCCAGACACAGCTTCTGTGTCGACGCCCGTGGGTAATCAGTCTGCACCTGCTCTTAAGTCTGAGAGAGTGACTCCATCTTCTACCAGTCAGGCTGGGAGGCTTAGGAGTGGGAGAGCCTATCACAGCCTGGCCAGACGGAGCTAGCTCCCGCCCTCTGTCTATTTATACCTTCACTTCCTGCTCCTCCAGTGCCTGTGATTCTGCCTGTTTCCTGGCTCTGCTGCTGCTGCTTGAACTATTTGTCCTCTGCTTCATTTTGACCCTGGCTTACTGACTACTCTCCTGCTCTGCGTTTGGTACCTCGTACACTCCTGGTTTGACTTGGCTCGTTCACTACTCTCGTTGCTCACGGTGCTGCCGTGGGCAACTGCCCCATTTCCCTAGCTTCTGTGTACCCTTGTCTGTTTGTCTCTCGTGCACTTATTGAGCGTAGGGACCGTCGCCCAGTTGTACGCCGTCGCCTAGGATGGGCCGTTGCAAGTAGGCAGGGACTGAGTGGCGGGTAGATTAGGGCTCACCTGTCTGTCTCCCTACCCCGGCATTACAGATATACTGCCAAATTTTCTAAACTCTTAGCTGACCAAATATCACCCCTCTTACTCAAATCGTTTAACACAATGTCCCCTGAGGTCCCTTTCCCCTCTAACTCTACCTTAGCACATGTCGCTGTCCTCCCTAAGCAGGGCAAGGACCCCCGACTGCGTTCCAGCTATGCGCTCATTTCCTTGTCTAATGTAGATCTAAAAATGTATGCCAAACTTCTGGCAAATAAAGTAAACAAACACCTACCCACCCTGAGCAAGTGGGATTCGTGCCTGGCAGGGAGGCCCGCTACAATACGCTCAGGACCCTAGACATCATCCATCATGCCCAATCCCACCAAACCCCTCTCATAATTCTTCCATTAGATTCCGAAAAGGCATTGGACAGAATCTCCTGGCCCGCTCTTCGTACCATCCTCCAACTTATAGGACTAGGCCCCTCCTTTATTACAAAAATTCTAGCCGTTTATCAGTGTCCTTTCGCGCATCTCAAAATTACTGGCTCTCTTTCGGAACCCTTTCCCATACACAATGGCACTAGCCAAGGTTGTCCCCTCTCCCCTCTCCTTTATGTACTGGTTATGGAACATCTTATGGCTTCCAGTCGAGGCAATCCAGACATTCAGGGTATTTCCATAGGGGGAGTAGAATATAAATGCTCGGCTTTTGCTGACGACTTACTGGTTTACCTCACGAACCCACATATCTCCCTTCCTTCCCTGATGTCGGAACCATCTCGATTTGGAACATGGTCCAATGTTAAAATTAACCTTTCCAGAGCAGAAGCCCTTAATGTGTCACTCCCAGACCCACTGGTCGCCACTCTAAAAACCAACTTCCCCTTCTCATGGCCTTCCAAGGACATAACCTACCTAGGAGTACGAATTATGGCCGATCTGTCGTAATTATATACCACTAACTTCCTCCATCTGTTAACATCTTTTCATAGGGACCTGAACACCTGGAATGAGCGAGAATTTTCTTGGTTCGGGAGGATAAACATTTTGAAAATGAAACTGCTTCCCAGACTATTATACCTATTGCAGACTTCCCATGGAGCCCTGCCTGTTTTCTGTGTCTCTTATTATTGCATGATTCTGACTTTTTCACGTCTGTATTTTGTTTACAACTTGTTTAATACTAAATACAATTTTGAATTTGAAAAAAATAATAATTCACATGTACCTGAAAATTGTACCAAAAAGTAGTAAAACATAACAAAAACTATATACATTTGGTATTGTCATAATCGTAACTGGCTGCATAATATTTTAAATTAACTATTTATACCACACCGTGAACGCCATAAAAATAAATCCTAAAAAACAATGGCTTAATTGCTGTTTTTTTTCCATTTCACTCCCAGGACTTTTAAAAGGCCTTCAATACAATATGTACCCCAAAATGGTTCCTGTAAAAACGACAAACTTTCCCTGCAAAATACAAGGTCTCATACAGCTACATTAAAAAAAAAAAATGATGACTGCTAGAACACAGAGGGGAGGGGGGGATTTTTACTAAAATTAGTTACCTCACTAAGGGGTAAAATGCACTTAAGGAACCTAAGTTTCTCCGTCCCCCTCAGTTGTCAGTGTTTTTTCTTGTTCTCTCAACTCAATAAACAAAAGGAAAAAAAAAACTCCCCCCACCCGTATTATTATTTTTTGCATCATTATTTGGAGGGATAATCATTTTCTCAGTTTTTATCCCAATATATTAATTAAAGGTTGGTTATGTTTCACTGTGTAATTTTTTTGATCAGCTGATTTTTTTCTATACATTTTTTTTTTACTACATAATCATTGACTATACTTTTGGCCTGCCAAAGCCACTATATTTTTTCGGTTCTGTGAGGATAAGTGCCAACATAAAGAACTGGTTCAACAATCCCACCATGAGAAAAGTATAAATAAAAGAAAGATATCAACATATTATATATCCAGTTAATGTTTTTAGCCAGGAACACGAACAATAAAAATTAAAATGTGCACCACGAACAAAATAGAATATGTCAAGAGTCATAAACTGAATAGAATAAATGGAACAATGTAAATGTATGGAAGGATCTTGGCATTACAAAGTAATATGTATGATAGACAACCTAAACGCGAACCATAAGGGAACATAGCCCCTAATAAATGATATGCAAAACTATATGCAAAAGTAGAAAATCTTTATTAAATATAATGACAATGACATAATACGGAATAAAAAGGATAGACCATATACGGAGAAAAAGACAATGAGGTCAGATGTAAAAGACCAGTAACAAACAGAAACAACCAACCATAGGTGGCCGGAATCCACTCACATTACCCACAGAAAAGTAAATCAATGAATGGTATGTACTAGGATACTATGCCCACATATGAATGGTAAGAGTGCTAACTGAATACACAATGGATAACGTGGGATATCCTGACAAAAAATGCAGGCAAACGAACCAAAGATGTAACCAAGGTAATCGTCAGAAATAATCAGTAATTCAGAAATGAAAGTAAGCACATACCCTGAGACATAGTGGGGAGTGGAGACGGCAACCTCAGGCACTGGATGAAAAAGCGCCTCGACGCGCGTTTCGCCCTACAGATAGGCTTCGTCAGGAGGCTACATTTCATTAAAATTGTAGCGGTTTATATAGGAATGTAAATGGTTATCCTCACCTGTGATGAGCGCAAATCGGCGCTCGACACACCCGCCGAGAGACACTCGCATCACAAGACGCATGGCACGTCAGAATGACAGGGCGCAGCATGATGACCTCAGACATGAGTCACCATGACAACGCCGATGCTAAGCGGCACTGCCAGATGCGAGTCCCACAGCGCATGCGCAGTCGAGCGTCTGTGCACATACCACAGCCAAGACAACCAGGGTAAGGACAAAAATGTGTATATGAAAACTACTATTAAGTGGGGCTAATATGAAAATATGGGGAATATGGATAGAATGATAGTAACCTAAAGATTGCAATAATAATAGTAGCCATATATAGGTATACATCTCAAAAAAACATATATATACAAGCGAAATACAGATATATCATTGGAGAGTGCTGTGAAAAAATTATAGACTAAAGTGATGTGATGTCAAATAAAATAAATAAAGAATTCATAATAAAGTGAATGATGAAAATGACAGCACGTGCAAAATAAAGTGCTAAAAGTGAAAAAGTGACACCAAAAGAAAATCGTGCAAAACAGTGTTACTCAAAAGAATTTAATCATGATAAAGTACATATGAATAAATGTGTAGTGACACACCGAAAATAATATATATATAATATATAAATGTGAATAACAAAGTGAAAAAAGATATATTACATAAAAATAAAATAAAATAAAAAATAAAAATATACAAAAAATATATATATGAAAAGAAAAACATATAAAAATATATATATGAAAAGAAAAACATATAAAATTATATATATATATATATATATATATATATATATACAATGAAAAGTATATATAAATTGTTCAATAAACCCACAAAAATAATAAAAAAGGGGGAACATAGCTACAAATAGCGTAATTCAACAAGGTATCCCCTAAAAGAGAAACAAGAAACGGCAACACATTTTTTTTGGGGTTTATTTTTTTATTTATTTTACAGAGTATATATTCCAGTTAGTGGGACTGTCCTTATGAGATTTAGATCTGAGTGGAGAGCAAGAAAGCTGCTTCAAACAAGCTGTTTCATTATTCAAGCCTAGGACTGGACTTAATTACTGTCACGAAGCGGGTTAGTGGACCCACTAGGTCGTACCGCCGCAGCGGGGAGGCAGCTGGCCAAACAACAGGACACCCCAGAAATACAATGTCCCGCACAAGGGTACCTGAATAGTCCAGATGGTGGCCGCAGCTCTGGCACAGATGAGATGGGTGCAGCAGATGGCGCCAAACGTGGCGGATGACACAGGAGCCGCAAGTTGCGCCAGACGTGGCGGACTTCTCCGGGCGTGGCAGAAGACACAGGACGTGGCGGATTCCTCCGGACGTGGCAGATGACACAGGACGTGGCGGATTCCTCCGGACGTGGCAGATGACACAGGACGTGGCGGATTCCTCCGGACATGGCAGATGACACAGGATGTGGCATGACTCGATACTAAGGCACAGCACAGGAAACAGGAACAGGTAACAAGGCACGGGTAACAATTGGAACGGGAAACACTAAGGGACCATTTGCAAGACAGACTGGGAAAACTAACAACGCTCAGGCAAGGATTAGAAGGCCAGGGGCCTTCTTATAGACCAGGAAATCGTGGCAGTTGATGATGATGACGATTTCCTATTTGCGCGAGCTGGCCCTTTAAGGTTGGGCGCGAGCGTGCGCGCGCACCCTACAGGACACAGCCGAATGGAGTGGAAGTGAGTGCTGGCGTCTCCTAGGAGGGAGACGGGGACCAGCGCTCACGGATCCATGGCTGCGGGCGTCGGGAGGTGAGTGAACCCGACGGCCCGCGGCCATGGACGCTACAGTATCCCCCTCTTACGCCCCCTCTTCTTGGGGCCAGAGCGAGAGAGGAATTTTTTAATAAGAGCAGGAGCGCTGAGGTTCTCTTCTGGCTCCCAGGACATCTCCTCAGGACCAAACCCTCTCCAGTCCACCAAATAGAAAGTCCTTCCTCCTACCCTTTTGCAGTCCAGGATCTCTTTTACCTCGAATACATCAGAAGGACCGCTGGGGGCAACTGTGGAACTAGAAGTCTTGCTGTAGCGGTTCAGGACCACTGGTTTCAGGAGGGACACATGGAAGGAGTTAGGGATTCTGAGGGTAGGAGGCAGCCGCAGCTTATAGGAGACAGGGTTGATCTGTTGCAGGATCTCGAAAGGACCAAGGAACCTGGGAGCAAACTTGTATGAAGGCACCCTCAAGCGAATGTTCCGAGAGGACAGCCAAATTTTAGTCCCTGGAAGATACTGAGGAGGCTCTCTTCTCCTAGTATCCGCCTTTCGCTTCATGCGATCTACCGCCAGCAAAATAGAGGACCGGGTCTGTTGCCAGATTTGCAGGAAGTCCCCATATGCAGAGTCAGCAGCGGGTACCTGAGATTAAGTCGACACAGGACGAGGGACTCTGGGATGTTGACTGTACACGATGTGAAACGGAGTGGAGGTGGTGGACTCACTTGTGTGGTTGTTGTATGAAAACTTGGCCCATGGAAGAAGCTGTACCCAGTTATCGTGCTGTGAAGAGATGAAGTGGTGGAGATAATTTTCCATGATCTGGTTGATCCTTTCAACTTGCCCATTGGACTGGGGGTGATAGGCTGAGGAAAAGTCCAAACTCACATCCAGGAGTTTACAGAGGGCTCTCCAGAACTTTGACATAAACTGAACACCCCGATCTGACACGATGTGAAGAGGCAGGCCATGCAAGCGAAAGATGTGTAGAATGAAGAGACTCGCCAGACGAGGAGCAGAAGGTAGGCCGGCCAGGGGGATAAAATGTGCCATCTTAGAGAACTGGTCCACCACCACCCAGATGGTGTTGCATCCTGCTGAGGGAGGAAGGTCTGTGACGAAGTCCATTGCGATGTGCTGCCAGGGGGCACTGGTTGAAGCAGGCCGGCAGGCTTGGAGTGAGTCACTTTGTTAGAGGCACACACCGTGCAAGCAGAGACAAAGTCCAGAACTTCTTTAGGTAGCCACCAGAAGTGACGAGCAATCAGGTCTCGGGTTTTACGGACACCAGCGTGCCCAGCCAGTTTAGAACTGTGTCCCCAGCGGAGAATTCTTCTCCTGTCTGCCAACCGAACAAACGTCCTCCCAGGAGGGATGTCTCTAATCTGCAGAGGATAAGCGGTGACAACGCTGGACGGGTCTATGATAGTCTGAAGGGACTCCACCGTGTCTTCCATCTCAAACGATCTGGACAGGGCATCGGCCCTCACATTCTTGTCCGCGGGACAGTAGTGGAACAGAAATTGGAAACGGGTGAAAAACAGCTAACCACCTGGCTTGACGGGGATTCAGTCGTTGTGCAGACTGAAGGTAGGTGAGGTTCTTGTGGTCGGTGAAGATCAGGATGGGGTGAGCAGCGCCCTCTAGAAGATGTCTCCACTCCTCCAGGGCCAATTTGATGGCCAGTAGCTCCCGATCTCCAATGGAGTAATTGCGCTCAGCAGAAGAAAACAGTCTTGAGTAGTAGCCACATACCACTGCCTTTCCTTTGGAGCTCCTCTGGAACAGAAGTGCACCTGCACCAACAGAGGAAGCGTCCACTTCCAGAGAGAACTGCCGAGATACGTCAGGATGATGGAGGATCGAGGCTGAAGTGAAGGCTCTCTTGAGGCTAATAAATGCGGACTCTGCCTCTGGAGTCCACACTTTGGCGTTCACACCCTTCTTGGTAAGGGACGAGATGGGGGCCGTCAGAGAAGAGACGTTAGGAATAAACTGCCGGTAGAAATTGGCGAATCCCAGGAACCGCTGTATGGCCCTTAAGTCTTGAGGACGTGGCCACTCCATTACAGCTTTCACTTTCTCAGGATCCATCTTGAGGCCTTGATCCGAGATGATGTAGCCCAGGAAGGGCAGAGAGCTCTTCTCAAAGACGCACTTCTCCAGCTTGGCGTATAAATGATTCTCCCTTAATTGTAGTAGAACCTGACGGACATGCCTCCGATGAGTCGTCTGATTTGGGGAGAAAATCAAAATATCATCAAGATAAACAACAACACAGACATAGAGTAGATCTCGGAAGATATCGTTAACGAACTCCTGAAACACTGCGGGAGCGTTACACAGTCCGATGTGCATCACCAGGTATTCGTGGTGCCCGTCCCGGGTGTTAAAAGCCGTCTTCCATTCATCAACCCGGCGAATCCAGACTAGATTGTAAGCCCCCCGCAGGTCTAGCTTAGAAAAAATGTTGGCTCCTCGTATGCGATCAAACAGCTCAGAAATTAGTGGCAACGGGTATTTGTTCTTGACTGTGATCAGGTTGAGGCCCCTGTAGTCAATGCAGGGACGAAGGGATCCATCCTTCTTTTTAACGAAGAAGAATCCAGCCCCGGCCGAGGAGGAAGACTTTCATATGAAACCCCTCTCCAGATTCTCCTTGATATAGGCCGACATGGATAGAGACTCTGGCAAGGAGAGAGGATATACCCGTCCACGGGGGAGAGAGGCATTAGGAACCAGTTCAATGGGGCAGTAAGAAGTTCGATGTGGAGGCAGCGTCTCAGCCTCCCTTTTGCTGAAAACATCTGCATACTGAGCAAATTGGGAAGGCAGTCCCGCCAATGACTGAGGCAGAGAAGGCTTGACAGGATGGATCTGCAACAGACAACGACCATGGCACTTGGAGCCCCATTAGAGAACCTCTCCAGAATTCCAGTCCGGGACTGGGGCATGCAGTCGAAGCCAAGGCAGGCCCAGCAAAACAGGGTTGATGGCCTTGGGCAAAACAAGGAAAGAAATAAATTCTAAATGCAGGACTCCTGTTAGGGATCTGCCAGGTACTTCATCTAGCTATACTCCTGGGATTAATCAATCCACACCTGAGGCCAGACCTGTTCGACTGACACCATCTCCCACCAACCAGGGTGGCAGGCTCAGGAGTGGGAGAGCCTATCGCGGCCTGGTCTGTCGGAGTTAGCTCCGCCCCCTGCCCTTTATTACCTGCCCTGTGCTCTCCCTCAGTGCTTGTAATTCTTTTGGATTCCTGGCCCCACTGCTGCTTGCTCCAGCCTGCTTCTGCCGTGCTTCTGCCTTGCTGCAGTTTCTTGACCTGCTTTGCTTTGCCCCTGGCTTGCTTCTGTCTCCGTGCCCGCTCGGGTGTACTCACTTCGTCCTGGTCCTGACTGTTCGTTCGCCGCCCCGTTTCCTCGTGGCGTTCCGTGGCTACTGCCCCTTCCCTTGCGTGTTCCCTGTTTGTCTTCCTGTGCACTTAGCCAGCGTAGGGACCGCCGCCCAGTTGTACCTCGTCGCCTAGGGCGGGTCGTTGCAAGTAGGCAGGGACAGGGCGGTGGGTAGATTAGGGCTCACTTTCCCTTCACCTCCTTCCTGCCATTACAACTCCAACCTGGAGCTTCAACGGCTTGGTCTTAGAAATGATGGGATCAGGCAGAGGCAGTCCATTAACTGAGGCAACAGCCAAAGATGTCTCCAGGGGAACTGTGGGCAGCTGAAGATGATCCACAAGCTCTTTCTGGATGAAATTTGCAGCAGAGCCAGAGTCAAGATAGGCAGAGACTAGATGCGTCCTGTCGCCGGATACTAGGGTCACAGGAATAGTCAATTTGAAACCGAATGCTCTGTTAGGTTCCGTTCCACCTAGGGTTGTCTCTTCAACCAATCCTAGGCAAGGGGGTCTCTCTGGCTTCTGGGGACACAGACGCACAATATGGCCTCCACGGCCGCAATACAGACAAAGTCCAGAAGTGTGTCTGCGTTGACTCTCCTGGGTAGACAACTTGACATAATTCTTCTGCATCGAATCCTCTGGTGGAATGACTGAGGGGGATTGCGGGACAGCAGAATCCAGCCTGGGAAGTTCTCTCTCCCGGAGAACCTCTTGGGAACGTTCCCGGATGCTCATGTCAACTCGGGAGGCGAGTAAGATAAGATCGTCCAGGGTAGATGGCAGATCGCGAGCAGCCAGCTCGTCCTTGATCCCTGAAGACATTCCCTGCCAGAATGTAGCCACCAAAGCCTCGTTGTTCCAGGTCAATTCAGCAGCCAGGATACGGAACTGGATGGCATACTCGCCCACGGAGAGGTCTCCCTGGTGTAGGGTTAGCAAGGATGCAGCAGCCGAATAAACTCTCCCAGGTTCCTCAAAGATCGAGCGGAATGTCTGTAGGAAGCACTGCAAGTCCCGTGTCTCTGGTCCCTGATGTTCCCACAGAGGATTAGCCCATGCCAGGGCTTTGCCAGTAAGGAGAGAGATGATGAAGGCGATCCTGACGTCATCCAAACAGAAGGACCTGGCATGTAGTCTGAAATTGATCAGGCACTGATTCAAAAATCCCCTGCAGGACCTCGGATCTCCGTCATAACGTGGAGGTAGCGGCAAGAAACACAGGGGGTTGGTACCGGTACAGACAGGAAGTGTAGCAGGCGGAACCGCAGGAACAGGTGCGGTGATGACTGTGGTTGGAGCAAGCAGCCGATGGGCTATGGCGTTCACCGACAGGAGGAGCTGGTCTTGTCGTGACTGGAGATCCTCCATCTCGGCCAGCATGGCTTGTGTCGTCAAAGTCTCAGGTTGACCAGCGGGGTCCATGGCCTGAGCGTACTGTCACGAAGCGGGTTAGTGGACCCACTAGGCCGTACTGCCGCAGTGGGGAGGCAGCTGGCCAAACAACAGGACACCCCAGAAATACAATGTCCCGCACAAGGGTACCTGAATAGTCCAGATGGTGGCCGCAGCTCTGGCACAGATGAGATGTGTGCAGCAGATGGCGCCAAACGTGGCGGATGACACAGGAGCTGCAAGTTGCGCCAGATGTGGCGGACTCCTCCGGGCGTGGTAGAAGACACAGGACGTGGCGGATTCCACCGGACGTGGCAGATGACACAGGACGTGGCGGATTCCTCCGGACGTGGCAGATGACACAGGACGTGGCGGATTCCTCCGGACGTGGCAGATGACACAGGACGTGGCGGATTCCTCCGGACGTGGCAGATGACACAGGACGTGGCACGACTCGATACTAAGGCACAGCACGGGAAACAGGAACGGGTAACAAGGCACGGGTAACAATTGGAACGGGAAACACTAAGGGACCATTTGCAAGACAGACTGGGAAAACTAACAACGCTCAGGCAAGGATTAGAAGGCATGGGGCCTTCTTATAGACCAGGAAATCGTGGCAGTTGATGATGACACAGCCGAACGGAGCGGAAGTGAGCGCTGGCGTCTCCTAGGAGGGAGACGGGGACCAGTGCTCACGGATCCATGGCTGCGGGCGTCAGGAGGTGAGTGAACCCGACGGCCCGCGGCCATGGACGCTACAATTACCTTCATTCAGTGTATAATGTATTTTCTTATATATCGTATTGTTCCAGTGTTATTCTTTAGTGAGATATCACATTTGCTTGTTGTATCCTTCGATCCGATAATGCTCACCACTCTAAGTGTTGCCGTTTCTTGTTTCTCTTTTAGGGGATACCTTGTTGCATTACGCTATTTGTAGCTATGTTCCCGCTTTTTTATTATTTTTGTGGGTTTATTGAACAAAATGCTTAGATGAATGTAACTCTTTTATTATACATATATTCTGTATATTTATATATACTTTTCTTTTCATATATATATTTTTATATGCTTTTCTTTTCATAAATATATATTGTTTGTATATTTTATTTATTTTTTAATTTATTTTTATTTTTTATTTTATTATATATGAACTTTATTATTTTATATTATATTTGTTTTATATATATTAGCTTGTAATATGGTATATAATATTTTTGGGAATATATAGATATATTATTTATACATTTGTATGTATTTATGTATTATACAATGTATATTTATTGTGTATTATTTTAATATCATGTAATATATATTTTTTCACTTTGTTATTAACATTTATATATTATATATATATACTCTTCGGTGTGTCACTACACATTTATTCATATGTACTTTATCATGATTAAATTCTTTTGAGTAACACTGTTTTGCACGTTCTTCTTTTGGTGTAAATTTTTCACTTTTTAGTACTTTATTGTCACTTTCATCATTCAATTTATTATGAATTCTTTATTTACTTATTTATTTTATTTGACATGACATCACTTTATTCAATAATTTTTTCACAGCACTTTCCAATGATATATCTGTATTTCGCTTGTATATATATATATATATATATATATATATATATATATATATATACACGTTTTTTTTAGATGTATACCTATATATGTCTACTATTATTATTATTGCAATCTTTAGTGTACTATCATTCTATCCATATTCCCCTTACTTTTATATTAGCCCCATTAAATAGTAGTTTTCATATGCACATTTTTGTCCTTACCCTGGTTGTCTTGGCTGTGGTATGTGCACAGACGCTCGACTGCGCATGTGCTGTGGGGCTCGCATCCGGTAGTGCCGCTTAGCATCGGCATTGTCATGGTGACTCATGTCTGAGGTCATCATGCTGCGCCCTGTCATTCTGACGTGCCATGCGTCTTGTGATGCGAGTGTCTCTCGGCGGGCGTGTCGAGCGCCGATTTGCGCTCATCACAGGTGAGGATAACCATTTACATTCCTATATAAACCGCTACAATTTTAATGTATGTAGCCTCCTGACGAAGCCGATCTTTAGGGAGAAACGCGCGTTGAGGCGCTTTTTCATCCAGTGCCTGAGGTTGCCGTCGCCACTCCCCACTATGTCTCAGGGTATGTGCTTACTTTCATTTCTGAATTACTGATTATTTCTGACGATTACCTTGGTTACATCTTTGGTTCTTTTGCCTGCATTTTTTGTCAGGATATCCCACGTTATCCATTGTGTATTCAGTTAGCACTCTTACCATTCATATGTGGGCATAGTATCCTAGTGCATACCATTCATTGATTTACTTTGCTGTGGGTAATGTGAGTGGATTCTGGCCACCTACGGTTGGTTGTTTCTGTTTGTTACTGGTCTTTTACATCTGACCTCATTGTCTTTTTCTCCGTATATGGTCCATCCTTTTTATTCCGTATTATGTAATTGTCATTATATTTAATAAATATTTTCTTTTTGCATATACTTTTGCATATCACTTTTTTAGGGGCTATGTTCCCTTATGGTTTGCGTTTAGTTTGTCTACTTGTTTTATAGGGACCCCTCTTTACGCCATTGGTTTGGTTAGAGGTTTTTGTAGGTTGTTAATATGTATAATAACCTTGTCCTACTTTATATTTACAGGTTATCAATAGTAAGAAGTTCTGCTTTACTGATATTTCATAGAAATATCTACTTGACATTTTCATGATCCATGATAGGGTACCTAAACAAGAAAGCATGTTACATTGTTAAGGATTGTTGAGGCTTTGATATGGACTAATTTAGTACAACGTTAGTCATGTAATTTATTCACAAAGTTAATCAACATTATATGTAATATATAAACTGCAAAATGGTGTTAAAAGATGAACATACATAAGTGTAGAAACTATGCAAAAGGCAACATAGTAATATTGCAAGTCATATCAAGCCCATTTCATCCTCTTCTCTTCTCTTCCCTCTGACTAAATAGAGGGAGACACATAATGGAGGCTACTGATGACGTATCACAAACATAAGTTATACACAAGTCCACATTTTCTTCTTCTCTTGTTTAAAAGGAATGTGTTAGCAGAAAATAGCCTATTATTTAAAAATCAAGTTTTTATGTTTACATTTTCTTGAAGATTTAAAAAAAAAAAATTCTATGTCATTAACTGTATTGAAAAATAATCCTAAATCCTGCAGTTTTCACTCTGGCCACTGAGCCTCAAAATAGAATGACACTTCCTGTTCTTTTAGAGATCACTTCTCAGCAGTTATCTCATTATCATCACAGGCAGGATTACAATGACAGGTAACACCTCTATATAAATAACACATACACAGCTCCCCTTCTATACCTTCCTGCACAATGACCTCTGCATATGTCACAGAGCATGCCTAGAAAACTCTCCCATAGAAGTCAATGTACATTTACAGACTACAGGCTGCTATGGTTCATGGGGCTGTTGTAAAGCTTATCTCTAAATGCTGTTAAAGGCATGGTGTCGCCCCAAAAACATGTTTTTTTTTTAAAATTTAAACATTTAGTGTGTGGGTGATAAAACATTGTTCAAATTTTTTTTATTTTTTTCGCGAGTCAGGAAATATTATAAATTTTTTCAAATTTATAATACTACCCATTTTTGGTCACTAGATGGAGCTGTTTGGAGCTAGTTCCCAAAATTGCAGCATTGCAACATTGGGTTAAAAGCTATCGCTCTAGTGAGCGCTCAGCATCCCCCCCCTCCTTTATCCTGGCTAGTGCCGGGATAAACGAGGGGTTTGAAAGGTTTAACCTCCTACACTGTGTGTCGCCATTTTTTGAGGTAACCCACAGTGTAGTAGGTTTACATGCAGTAGTAAACACACACAAACACTAACATACATTGAAATCGCTTACCTGCTCCTGCCGCCGCGGCCCGTCCGCTCCCTTTGCTGCCGCTGTTCCATGTGCACTTGTCCGGAAGCCGCGACCGGAAGTAGTAATATTACTGTCCGGCCGCGACTTCCGGTCCACAGGAAAATGGCGCCGGACGGCGCCAATTTCGAATAGGACTGTGTGGGAGCGGCGCATGCGCAGTTCCCACACAGACGCCGTACACGGCAGTCAATGGGACGGGAGCCGTTCGCAGTCCCTATGGGACTGTGGCTGCCGTATTCCATGTCTGTGTGTGTCGTTAATCGACACACACAGAAATGGAACAAAAAATGGCAGCCCCCATAGGGAAGAAAAAGTGTGAAAAAAAGAAACAGTAAAACACAAACACACAAATGAAAATAAACGTTTATATTAAGGCACTAACATCTTTAACATATAAATAAAATATTTGTGATGACACTGTTCCTTTAAAAGCTGCTCAGGCAAAAGATAGGCGTCCCCAAAATCATGCACAGAAAATAGAATAATAAACTGTACTTTTTAAAAATAAAAACAGATTAGAAAGAAAGAGTAACAGTGTTGGGGTGGTAGGGGATTGAACAGTTGAGTAGTTGTTTTTTTTAGTTTATCAACTTTCCTGCTCTTATCAAATTTTTTTAAAATCCTGAACAACCCCTTAAAACTATTAAAGTGTTTTTCTCACCATTGGTTAAACTCAACAAACTTCTTCGACAACTTTCTTAATGGAAAATAAACCTAGTAATGCGATTTACAATTAGAATTACTCTTTCTGTCATACTTTTTCATTACTCAGTGGTAACTTAAAATGCAGAAGTGCTGATCAATGGGCATTTGACAAGGCTAAACCCTTGTGCCTGCAGGGTCCGCCTGTAAGCAGCGCTAGAAGCAATCCACAGACTATATTCGGAGACACATCCACAATACCAGACAGTAGATGCATTGCCACACATGCATGGCTCCTCTATTGGCTTTATACAAAGACATCTTACAGAACAAGTCAGTGGAGGCAACACTACACATGCACATGTAGGGCAAGCGCCCAATTATTGCACGTGCGGCGAGTGTTTTTGGAAGTGGATAATGCAGTATGATATAATAGTGGAAAAGAAAAACCTTTAAGGTTTAAAACCTTTAAGCTATTCATTCATTGGCATTGTTAAACATGGTTATACTTTTATTTACAACTTGATAACAATTTAAAGTTGCTAATATTTCTATTATTGTATTGTATTTTCTGTTATTTCATCTTCTAAACCAATTTATTAGAGAGTATTGTATAAAATTGAGTGATTGCAATGTGTTTTAAACCTGTCAGTATTATTGGACTGTAAACTAAACTTTACTTCTGGCAGGTAGCACAAGGTGTGAGGGTCTTCCACATAGCTGATCGAATTGCCCGACTACCCCACAGGTATAAAATAGGGTTTATGACAGGTGTTACAATGATCAAAATCACAAATGGATCAGTGCTATAATTCTTGAATCTCGGACAAGCATAGAAGCCACAAACACATTCATACACTGTAGCTGGGGTCCAGAGGAAAAGGAAGGAGGAAGAGATTATAACAATAAGCCGAAGTGAGGACTTCTTGCTGTCCTTCTGAGCACCAACTATCTCTCTCTCTTGTTGACCTTTGGCTATTAAATAAAGTTTTATATTCAGGACAACCATGATGATAAAAATGGCTAGGTTGGTAAAAATGTTGCTGATTCCTTTAATGGTTGAAGAAGTGGAGGCTCCAATCAAGCCATAGATTAAAGACATGGAAAAGGGGAAAATCCAGCAGAAGACCACAACTCCAATAGTTCGTCCTTTGGTCATCAAACGCATGTATTTAAATGGAGATACTACAGCAAAATGACATTCACATTGAGACGAGAGAATAGACAAGAAGATGATTCCCATAAGGGTATATATTAAGAGATGACTGTTAAATATTCCTGATGGGTTGTCTGTGTTATCAAACAGACCTGCATAAAACCAGACAGCTCCAAGTGAGAAGTCACTGAGACAAGTATTTAGAATATAGATGAATCTGTTCTCTGACCTTAAGGCCTTAGTGGTGAAGATGGTCACTGCCAATAAACCATTTAAAGTGACAGATAGTTTTGCCACCATAATGTGGAAGCAAAACAGAAGAACATAAGCTATACTATCAAAGCTAACAGAAAGACGCACCATTTTATCAGCTATACTGGGGAGGCTGCTGCATCGTATTTAATATCTTAGCAATAAATTATGCATAAGAATAGAGGGAGAAGGATCTTGTCTACCTGGTAACGCTTGTTTGTGTTGTTTACAAAACTCAGTGCATGGAGGTCCCATTTACAACCTGAGCACTCCAAGGACCTCTTGCACATCATGGAAATATTATATGAGTAAACAAGGATCTGAGCTCCGAATAATTAATAATTCATGTACCTCTATGGAAATCCAGTTTCTTTATGTTGCTATTAGCATTTCCACTTACGATGATTAAGCTGTTTGAATAATTTATTGCCCATATTTAAATAAATAAACATTGTAATATTACATTCTATGGTAAGAAAATCTACATTTAATTAATATAGCCCAATTTAAAAAAACAACAAAAAAAACAGTAAAAACATGGATACATACACATAATATAACATACACTACTAGCCCCCTTGGACCCTGTAATAGGCATAACACACTGTATAAGCTTAGCCTGGTGTGCTCCTTTTAAATTTAGCGCTAGTTATATAACAGCCTCTACTCTGGCCAACCAGGTACAATAGAATGTCTATAGCCCAGAAAGGGTACCTGTGGCAATGTAGACAGTAGCGGTGATTCAGGTTAAGACACAGCTCGACTTCAACTCTAGACGGCACAAAGGCATGGTAGCACAGGATACAGGGTACAGGCAGCAGGAACGGGTAACACTGGGAACTGGAAAACACTAGGAGACCATTTGCAAGACAAACTTTAGGTATACAACAACGCTCAGGCAAGGATCAAGAGGGCAGAGCCCTTTTTATAGTCCAGCAGCATTCTGGACTGATTGCAGATTACCTGCAATTGTCAGCAGTGGCGGATTATAATTAGGGCAGTTCGGGCGGCCGCCCGGGGCCCGAACCCCCTCATGCCCAGTGGCGTCGCTAGCACCGGAGGGAGCCCCGGTGCCAGGACCGCACCTGTCATGAGACGAGGGGAGCTTCGCTCCTACTTAGCAGCCGTGGTCTGTGCTGCTTTAGAAGCTCCCCCTCCAGCCCCCCTTCCCTGCTCTAAACAGCTCTCCTCCTGCTGCTAGCTGTCGGGACATGGGGGAGGGGAGACTGTCGGCGGGCTCTGTGTCGGGCTGTGAGCAGGAGAAGAGCTGCAGTGAAGACTCACAAATCTCCTACATAAAAGGTAAGTGCATTTGTGTTTACAATGTGTTTAATGTGCATATTCATGTGTGTATAATGTGCATACTCGTGTGTACTTTGTGTATAATGTGCATACTCGTATGTACTTTGTGTATAATGTGCATACTCGTGTGTGCTTTGCGTATAATGTGCATACTCGTGTGTACTTTGTGTATAATGTGCATACTTTGTGTACTTTGTGTACTTTGTGTATAATGTGCGTACTTTGTGTATAATGTACATACTTTGTGTACTTTGTGTATAATGTGCATACTTTGTGTATAATGTGCATAATGTGCATACTTTGTGTATAATGTGCATACTTTGTGTACTTTGTGTTCTTTGTGTATAATGTGCATACTTTGTGTATAATGTGCATAATGTGCATACTTTGTGTATAATGTGCATACTTTGTGTACTTTGTGTATAATGTGCCTACTTTGTGCATAATGTACGTACTTTGTGCATAATGTGCGTACTTTGTGCATAATGTGCGTACTTTGTGTATAATGTGTGTACTTTGTGTACTTTGTGCATAATGTGCCTACTTCGTGCATAATGTGCGTACTTTGTGCATAATATGCGTACTTTGTGTATAATGTGCCTACTTTGTGCATAATGTACGTACTTTGTGCATAATGTGCCTACTTTGTGTGTCTGTGATAGAGATAGAGTGTATATATACATACATATGTATAGTGTGTGTGTATGTGTGTATATATATATATATATATAATATATATTTCAGCAGAAATTCCACTACAGAAAAAAACACAATTTCCTGCGGTTTTTACTGCAGTAAGTGGTGCGTATTTTGCTGCGTTTTTCTCAATGTTGGGAGATGGTGAAGTCTCCTCTGAAAAAACGCAGCAATTCAGTCACTTTTCGCAGCAGGAATTGACATGCTGCAGTATGAGAAATACGCACAGCAGGACAAAATGTCTGGTCGGAAATTTTACGCAGCGTCTGGATGAGATTTGGTAAATCTCACTCACTTTGCTGCTACTGTATTCTGGGTATTTTCCGGGCAGAAAATAAGCAGCAATTCCGTTAAGTGTGGACAAGCCCTAATACAGTAGCAGCAGAGTAGATTAGATGTGAACAATTCTCCTCCACACGCTGCGTAAATGATAAGCGGGACATAAAAAGCTCAGAAATTTACCTGCGGTGCGGTTTTTTATTCCGCAGCATGTCAATTGTATTTACGTAAGCGCTGCTCATTTGTTTCAGGTTTTCCCCATTTAATTCAATGGGGAGGTAAAACCCACAACAGATAGCAGATGTTATGTAAAAACGTAATTTAGAAAAAATTTTAATCTTATACTTGCCCAGAATTCTGTTTCTTCGTCCGGGCCGGCCTCCTGGGATGACGTTTCACCCCATGTGACCGCTGCAGCCAATCACAGGCCAATCACAGGCTGCAGCAGTCATATGGGATAAAATGTCATCCCAGGGCTGCAGCGACGCTATGTAGCACTATATACAAGGGGGGTGGGAGCGCTGTGTGGCACTATATATAAAGAAGGGAGCACTGTGTGGCACTATATACAAGGGGGGAGCGCTGTGTGGCACTATATACAAGGGGGAGTGCTGTGTGGCTCTATCTATAGGGGGCTGTGTGATGCTATCTATGGGGGGCTGTGTGATGCTATCTATAGGGGGCTGTGTGTCGCTCTCTACAGGGGGTTGTGTTTGTGGCGCTATCTACAGGGGTGTGTGGCTCCATCTACAGGGGTGTGTGTGTGTGTGGCGCTCTATTTACAGGGGTGTGTGTGTGTGGGGCTTTATCTACAGGGGGTTGTGTGTGTGGCTTTATCTACAGGGGGTTGTGTGTGTGGCTCAATCTACAGGGGTGTGTGTGGCTCTATCTACAGGGATGTATGTGGCGCTCTATCTACAGGGGTGTGTGTGTGTGTGTGTGTGTGTGTGTGGCGCTATCTACAGGGGGGTGTGTGTGTGGGTTTATCTACAGGGGGTTGTGTGTGTAGCTCTATCTACAGGGGTGTGTGTGTGTGGCGCTCTATCTACAGCCGTGTGTGTGTGTGTGTGTGTGTGTGTGTGTGTGTGTGTGTGGCGCTATCTACAGGGGGGTGTGTGTGTGGCTTTATCTACAGGGGGTGTGTGTGTGGCTTTATCTACAGGGGTGTGTGTGTGTGGCTTTATCTACAGGGGGTTGTGTGTGTGGCTCTATCAACAGGGGTGTGTGTGTGTGTGTGTGTGTGTGTGTGTGTGGCGCTATCTACAGGGGGGGTGTGTGTGGCTTTATCTACAGGGGTGTGTGTGTGTGTGGCTTTATCTACAGGGGGGTGTGTGTGGCTTTATCTACAGGGGGTGTGTGTGTGGCTTTATCTATAGGGGGGGGGGGTGTGGCGCTGTCTACATGGGGGGTTGGCGCTGTGTCCCTGCACAGTGTGATACTGTCAGTATGTAGGGACACATCCCTCTGAAAGGGGAATCGTAATACCCATTTGTTAATGTTTGTGCAAAAAGGTAGTGTTAGCAATAGTTACGGCGCGGCAGGGTGGCGTGGAGAAGGGGGGGCCCAGGGCCCAGGGCCCATGGTCTTCTTAATCCGCCACTGATTGTCAGGGCCAGATTAAGTCTGCCAGCAGTATGGAGCAGTTATTTATGATAGGGCCCCCACCCAACACACACAGGGTTCTCCACGACAATGCTTCTAGGCATTTGAAGCTTAGTACAACCTATTATAAACTGTGCCCCACAAAATAGAGACCAGAGTGCTTGAGATATTATAAACAAAGTCTACAAAGTTAAACATTAAAAGCAGTAACTTACATTTAATGTCCATCATTCTTCACTCTGTACCCATAGATGGTGGGTGGCATGTAGTGAGTGTAATTTCGACTTTGCTAAGTGATAAAAAGAAATGCAGATAACATTACACTCATTGCAGGAGAGGTCGGTTGCTCTCATGAAACATAAGCATGATTAAAGCAGGTGTCTTAAAAAAGACACGCTATGCTAGAGGTCACTGAGACACCAATGATCAAATGTAAAATGTGCATTATATATAAAATATGTATAATTAAAGATGTTTTCTCATCTCATACATTTATGGCATATCCACAGGATAGCACAACGAGCTACACTGTTTTCGTAACTCGGGAGTCTTATACGTTATCTCATACATTTATGGTATATCCACAGAATAGCTCGTTATTCTATTTGTTTAACCCAATTGACTTCTATTGGAGTTAAGCAAACAGCTGAAAACAGGTCGCTTGGCTAGTTCTGTACCTCCCGTCCACTTTAGAAGACTTGACAGGTGTCAGGAGACCTGCGTTCTAGAGATAGTTGCGGGTCCCATAAGTGGTTCCTCCATCTATCAGACATTTATAGCATATCATGGGGATATACCATGAATTTATGAGATGGGATTAAAAAAAAACATTGAATTACTGCAATATTCCTTATCAGCAAACAGTGAGGTTCTTGGCACACAGACACAGACCGGTTCACACATGATAGGCTTACATTGCCCTCTGTAGCTAGTGCCACACACAGCCCTCTGTAGTTAGTGCCACACACAGCCCTCTGTAGCTAGTGCCACACACAGCCCTCTGTAGCTAGTGCCACACACAGCCCTCTGTAGCTAGTGCCACACACAGCCCTCTGTAGCTAGTGCCACACACAGTCCTCTGTAGCTAGTGCCACAGACAGCCCTCTGTAGCTAGTGCCACACACACCTCTTGTACCTAGTGCCACACACGCCTTGTATCTAGTGCCACACATACCCCTTGTAGCTAGTGCCACACACACCCCTTGTAGCTAGTGCCACACACAACCTCTGTAGGTGGTGCCACACATAGCCCTCTGTAGCTAGTGCCACACACACCCCTTGTAGCTAGTGCCACACACAGCCCTCTGTTGCTAGTGCCACACACAGTCCTCTGTAGCTAGTGCCACACACAGTCTTCTGTAGCTAGTGCCACACACACCCCTTGCAGCTAGTGCCACACACAGCCCTCTGTAGCTAGTGCCACACACACTCCTTGTAGCTTGTGCCACACACAGCCCCCTGTAGCTAGTGCCACACACAGCCCCCTGTAGCTAGTGCCACACACAGCCCCCTGTAGCTAGTGCCACACACAGCCCTCTGTAGCTAGTGCCACACACAGCCCCCTGTAGCTAGTGCCACACACAGCCCTGGGGCCTAATCGGCTTCCGTAATGGCAGAGCAGGAGGCCATTGTGTCTCCTGTTGCCATAGCAGCAGTCGCCAGTCCTGATTGCCTGTCAGGGCTGGCGATCTGCTAGCAACCTCTAAGATGCAGCGATCGCTTTTGATTGCTGTATCGAAGGGGTTAATGGCAGGGATCGGAGCTAGCTCCAGTTCCTACCGACACAGGTGGATGTCAGCTGTAACATACAGCTGACTTCCACCGCTGATGACGCCGGATCAGCTCCTGAGCCGGCGCCATCTTGCCGGTGGCTACGGAAGCCGATCGGGCTCCGCCACCGGGCGGGTCCTGACCGGCTTCCGTGCTAGGCAGACGGAGAGGCCAGTATTAGGCCTCCGGTTGCCATTGCAGCCATGGGAACCCCGGCAATTTCATTGCTGGGGTTCCGATGAGCTGCAAACACCTTAAGTGCATCGATCGCGTTTGAGCGCTGCACTTAAGGGGTTAATGGCGGGGATCAAAGCTAATTTCGGCTCCCATTACAGCCGGATGTCAGCTGTAAGATAGCTCTGAGATCCGGCGATGATGGTACCGGCCCAGCTTCTGAGCCGGTGCCAAACATTTGGCGTATGGATACGACAATTTGCGTGAAGTCATGGCTTTCCATGGCGTACCCATACGGCAAATGTCGGGAAGGGGTTAAGGTTTCATTCTGTTTTTACATAATATTGGCTGGATGATTGATATACCTCCAGTCCCCCATAGACATTACCGTGTTTCACAAGTTCAGCACTACTTATATATCTTTTCATCTATTATATATGTTTTATTGTTGCAACCATTGTTTTTATAAATGCATTGTTTCCTATATCTGAAATTGACATCTTATGTTGTTTTACAAATCATCAATGGAAATGCTTTTTTACTTCACATCAACATTACGTCATAGCGGTTTCTGTTTTCAAACTGTTTTTGGCGGTTTTTCCGTCACAGTGTATTACCTAATTGTACTGTCAATCATTATTTAAACCAGTGTGATATTTTGTTCATTTGGGTTTGACCTGATGAAGACGCTAGTTCGGCGTAGAAACGCGTAGTCTGTTTTATGTCTGTTCAAATAAATGTAGTTTTATTTTGATCTATTGGATGCCCTTCTTAGATGGTAGCAGCGCTATTTTCGAGGTTCAACTTTTTACATATACCTACAAAGGGGTAATAACTTTATTCATGGCTTAAGGAGGGAGGGTGAGACTGGAGACAGACACGGGGCATATTTTGAAAGTGTTTGAGAAGTTCTATACTGACCTTTATACCTCTAAAGTGCAATACACTACTACACTACACAGCAATTGGAGGAGTATCTGGGAGACATTTGATTACCTAGCCTGGGTCCAGGGGACAGAGGGAGCTTTGAGGAACCCATTTCCTTGGAGGTACTAGTAAGGGCAATAGGAGATATGGCAAACAAGAAGGACCCAGGTCGGGTTGGTCTGCCTGGGGAAATCTATAAGGAGTATAGAGCTAGCACCAAAATTTCTAGATACCCTACTGGATAGTTTTGAGAGGGGCAGACTACCTGATTCTTTATATGAGGTAACGATAGTGGTCCTACAAAAAGAAGGGAAAGATAACCAATTACCGGTATCTTACAGACCGTTATCTTTGCTGACATCGGATATTAAAATTCTGGTGAAGGTCTTAGCGCAAAGGCTGAATAAGGTGGTACATCTGGTTGTGCATGACGACCAATCATGGTTTATTCCATCCAAGTCATTGGCTGTAAATTTGGTGTTCCTTAATCTTCAGGTAGTGCCGGATGAACCTGTGGGGAGAGCTGTCTTGACACTGGACGCCACAAAGGCATTTGATTGTGTAGAATGGGGGTATTTATGGAATGTCATGGGTAAAATGGGATTTGGTCCTAATTTAGTGAAGTGGGTTCAGTTGCTATACGCGGCTCCTACGACTAGAATAAGGGCGAATGGAGCACTGTTTGGGCAATTTACACTGGCGAGGGGAACGCGTTGGGTGTGTGCATTGTCGCCATTATTGTTTGCTCTGGTGACCTTTACATTATTTTAAGTTTAAATATTTTACAAGTATAATTACAGCGGTAAATGGTATTTGTATGACATCAAGCTCATTATAAGTTATAAAAGTTTAATGATCCAGTGTCACAGGAATTCAAACTACTGCTGCTCTGAGACCTACATACTTGTGTTAACAAGCAAAGGAAAGCCATCAGACTATTGTTATCTGTTCTTAATTGTCACATATTCTCCTATGTCACTTACTAATTCATAGCAGGCCACAGGCGGTCTATAACATGGAGGATCCATTTTTTGTTGCTTACATATATCCCATAGAGAATAATTTTTTATTTTGTAGTCTGCCCAGTTTTTTTATTTTCTTCAACAAGGCACAGTAGCTTTTCTTATGATACCAAAATGGAGCCTTTGTCTTCATTTTGTAAGCCTTCTATAGGGCAAAGTTAACAAAATGTAACGTCCGTGGTCGCTGACCACGAACTCCTGCCATCCTGTCGACGCCCTTCTCTCCAGAGATGTCTGCACATGCGGCCATCCTGTTCCGCAGCCACCACTAGGGTGTGCTCGCGAGCTCAGTCCAGTCTTAAGGAGCCAGAGCGCACAAATGTGTGACATTGAGCTAATTGCTCCCAGATCACCCGGGACTATAGGAAGGGCTCTGTCCCTCCCTGCATTGCATGAGATTTGTTGTCATTACCCTAGTCTGTATTTGCAAATGGTCTCCTAAGTGTTTTCTAGTTCCCAGTGTTTCCCATTCCTGCTACCTGTAACCTGTATCCCATGCTATCCTGGTCCAAGGGCCATATTGAGTTGGAGTCATGCTGCTCTGAGTACCACACCTGGTGCATGCCTGCTGCCTAGTCCCAGCAGAACCTGTCTTGCTACTGTCTGAGCTACCACAGGTACACCTATACAAACTATAAACTGTGACTTGTGTCTTGTTGGCCAGCTGCCATACCGTTAAGGCAGTACAGCCTAGTGGGTCCACGTACCCAACGTGACAGTGAGCTGAGGCCATGGACCACGCTGGTCATTCTAAGACCATGATGACGTCACAATAGATACGGATGGATATGCTAGACCTCCGGTCTCGACAGGACCAACTCTTCCAGGCATTGAAAATGATTGCACATTGGCTGGATGTGCAAGCTGCCATTCCTCCTACTACACCTCCTGGCAGTACAGATCCTCAGACTACACCTCCTGACAGTGCTGATGCCCGATTTTCTTTGCCGCTACCTCACCGCTATGATGGGGACGCGAAGACCTGCCGTGGATTTTTAAACCAGTGCCAGATCCACTTTAGCCTGTATGCAAGGGCTTTTTCGAATGATGGCGCAAGGGTCGCTTTCATCGTCTCTCTCATCACTGGCAGGGCCCTTGCATGTGCGAACCCTATCTGAGAAAGACAAGGACCAGAGACCTGTGACTTCCAGGGGTTCCTACGGATATTTCGCACGGTGTTTGAGGAGCCTAGACGAGTCTTGTCTGCAGCTGCCTCCTTGCTGAACCTACTCCAGGGAGACACTTCCGTGGGTAGGTACGCCATTCACTTCCGCACCCTGGCGGGAGAATTGTTGTGGAACAATGAGGCCGTGGTGGCTACATTCTGGCAGGGACTGTCTCCTGAAATAAAGGACGAGCTTGCCGCCCGTGATCTGCTGTCTACCCTGGATGACCTCATCCTTCTGGCCGCCCGGTTTGATAGAAGGATCCGAGAACGGGTCCAAGAGGCCGTCCCTAGCCCGGTTCCTACTTTGCAGCAACCCCTGCTGTCCTCATCAGCTGTTCATCCAAAGGAGTCTTTGAAGATGGACCATCTCAAGCTTTCTACCCTGGAGAGACATCGCAGACGCACTTCAAGACTGTGTCTGTATTGCGGCCTCGGAGGCCATCATGTGCGTCTGTGCCCCCAAAAGCCCCAGAGCCTAGGGTTGGTTGGAGAGTCAACCCTAGACGAAGAGGGTCTTTTTTCTAAATTGTCCATTCCTGTGACCATAATGTCCAGTGAGAGAACGCACCGGGTCGCTGCTTATCTGGACTCTTGATCCACAGCTAACTTCATTCGGAGAGACCTGCTGGATCTTCTCAAGTTGCCCACAACCCCTCTGGAGAGGCCTTTGATGGTTGCATCTATGAATGGACTACCTCTGCCAGACCCGGTTGTAGCTGTGACCAAGCCACTGAGGCTCCAAGTGGGAGCCCTCCATTCCGAGCTCCTCTCGTTCTTTGTCCTGGCTAAGGCCGTCAACCCTGTGCTGCTGGGCCTGCCCTGACTCCGACTACATGTCCCAGTCCTGGACTGGAATTCTGGAGAGGTTCTCCAGTGGGTTCCCGAGTGTCTCAACCGCTGCCTGGTACAGGTTCATCCGGCTCAGCCTCCTCTGCCTCAGTCCTTGGCAGGATTACCTTCTCATTATTCTGCGTTCTCAGATCTCAGTTCTTCATCAAGAAAGAGGCGGAGACGCTGCCCCCACACCGGGTGTATGACTTTCTTATTGAGCTGATTCCTGGTGCATCCCTTCCCCGTGGTAGGGTATATCCTCTCTCTTTGCCAGAGACTCAGTCCATGTCTGCCTATGTTAAGGAGAACTTGGAGAGGGGCTTCATACGGAAGTCTTCCTCCCCAGCAGGAACCGGGTTCTTCTTTGTCAAGGAAAAGGATGGTTCTCTACGTCCCTGCATTGACTACCGGGGTCTCAACCAGATCACGGTAAAAAATAGATATCCGTTGCTATTGATTTATGAACTGTTTGATCGTATATGAGGAGCCAAGATTTTTTCAAAGCGAGACCTGCGTGGGGCTTACAACCTAATCCGGATTTGCCGGGGTGACGCATAGAAGACGGCATTTAACACCAGTGACGGACACTATGAATATCTAGTAATTCCCTTCGGCCTGTGTAATGCTCCCGCGGTCTTCCAAGAGTTCGTTAATGACATCTTCCGTGACCTCCTCTATGTTTGTATTGTGGTCTATCTTGATGACATCTTGATTTTTTCTCCAGATCCAATAACTCATAAGAGACATGACCTTCAAGTTTTGATGCGGCTAAGGGAGAATCGCCTGTACGCCAAGTTGGAGAAGTGCGTGTTTGAGAAAGATGCTCTACCCTTCCTGGGCTACATCATCTTGGATCAAGGCCTCAAGATGGATCTTGAGAAGGTAAAGGCCTGTAACGTCCGTGGTCGCTGACCACGAACTCCTTCCATCCAGTCGACGCCCTTCTCTCCAGGGACGTCTGCACATACGGCCGTCCTGTTCCACAGTGACCACTCGCGAGCTCAGTCCAGACTTAAGAAGCCAAAGCGCATGCAGCTGTGAGATTGGGCCGATTGCTCCCAGAGCACCCTGGTCTATAAGAAGGGCCCAGCCCCTTCCTCCCATGCCTGAGCGCTGTTTGTCGTATCCTAGTTTGTCTATGCAAATCGTCTCCTAGTGTTTTCCAGTTCCCAGTGTTCCCCGTACCTGTGTCTTGTATCCCGTGCTATCCTGGTCAAGTGCCATGCTGTGCTGTAGTCATGCTGTACTATATTCCACACCTGTCCTGCTACTCCACGCCTGATGTCTACCTGCTGCCTAGTCCCAGCCGAGCCTGTCTTGCTACTGTCCGAGCTGCCACAGGTACCCTACACGAACTATAGACTGTGACCTGCGCCCTGTTGGCCATCTGCCATACCGTCAAGGCGGTATGGCCCAGTGGGTCCACGAAGCCAATGTGACAAGACCATCCTGGAATGGCCACACCCTCAAGGCTTGAGTTCCATACAGTGCTTCCTGGGATTCGCTAATTTCTACAGACAGTTTATTCCAAACTTCTCCTCACTGACATCTCCTATCTCTATCATCATCAAGAAAGGCATGAACGCCAAGGTGTGGACTCCTGAGGAGGAATCCACATTTAATAGCCTGAAGAGTGCCTTCACGTCAGCCTCTATCCTCCGTCATCCAGATGTATCTCGACAGTTCTGGTTGGAGGTGGACGCCTCCTCTGTCAGTGCTGCTGCACTCCTGTTCCAGAGAGGTTCCTGGGGCAAGACTATGGTATGTGGCTATTACTGTAAACTCTTCTCTTCCGCAGAATGCAACTACTCGATTGGGGATTGGGAGTTACTGGCCATCAAATTGGCTCTGGAGGACCGGAGACATCTACTAGAGGGCGCAGTTCATCCCATATTGATATTCACGGACCACAAGAACCTCACCTATCTCCAAATGGCCCAACGACTGAATCCCCGTCAGGCCAGGTGGTCGCTGTTCTTTGCCTGGTTCCAGTTTGAGCTCAACTACTGACTGGCCGACACGAATGTGAGGGCCGATGCCTTGTCCAGGTCGTTCGAGACAGAGGATACTATGGAGTCTCCACAGAATATCATTGATCCATCCTGCATCATTCCTGTCAACCCTCTGCAAGTTAGAGACATTCCCCCCGGGACGGACTTTTGTGCATCCGGCAGACAGAAGAAGAATCCTCCGCTGGGGACACAGTACCAAACTGGCAGGTCACGTGGGTGCCTGTAAGACCCAAGACCTGATTGCTCGTCAGTTCTGGTGGCCCACGCTGCCAAAGACATCACAGACTTTGTCTCCTCCTGCACAGTGTGCACAGCAAATAAAGTTGCCCACTCCCAACCGGCTGGCCTGCTCCAGCCGCTGCCTGTGCCTGATGTCCCCTGGCAACATATTGCTATGGACTTTGTCACGGTCCTGCCTCCCTCTGCTGGTTGCAGTATGGTCTGGGTGGTGGTGGACCGATTCTCCAAGATGGTTCATTTTGTTCCACTGACCGGCCTATCTTCTGCTTCCCGACTGGCCAATCTCATCATCCAACACATCTTCCGTCTGCATGGCTTTCTTCTGCATATTGTGTCGGAGGCCGGACTATGTGACTCTTCAGGATAGCGGCACCGCCCCATGACCCTCTAATGAGTAATTAGCATATAGCGTGCGCCGTTTTAAAAGTGTTTTTTAAGAATTTTGTTGCATCTGAAAAAACATACAAGGGAATGTTTGGAAATATTGTCAGGTCATGTAAAGTACCTGACAGATTCCCATTAAATATACAATGAGTTGAGAACAATTCCATCTGCCCTGCAATTTTGTTATTATAAATATATCCTATATAAACTACAGATCCAGAACCAAGCTCTGACATATATACAGTACCACAACCAAGCTCAGTACATAAATAAAGCACTAGAACCAAGCTCTGACATATATACAACACCAGAACCAAGCTCAGTGCATATATACAGCACTAGAACCAACCTCAGTACATACATACAGTACCATAACCAAGATCAGTACATAAATACAGCACTAGAACCAAGCTCTGACATATATACAGCACCAGAACCAACCTCAGTAGATACATACAGTACCACTACCAAGATCAGTATATAAATACAGCACTAGAACCAAGCTCAGTACATAAATACAGCACTAGACCCAAGCTCAGTACATATATACAGCAATAGAACCAAGCTTAGTACATAAATACAGCACTATAACCAAGCTCAGTACATATATACAGACCCAGAACCAACCTCAGTACATAAATACATCCCCAGAACCAAGCTCAGTACATATATACACAGAACCAAAACCAACCTCATACGTATATACAGCACCAGAACCAAGCTCAGTATTTACATACAGCATCAGAACCAAGATTAGTACATCAGGACAAATACAGCTCAATTTAGTGCAACCCTTGCTGTATAGGTTTGTACGGCGTAAAACTACAGCTCCCAGCATGGCCCGAACAATGGTGAGGATATGCTGGGAGATGCTGTTTCACAAAAAAAAAAAATCATACCACCCATCATCTCGCTGCAGATCATACAGTGACTACAGTGCTAATTAGAGGCAGAATAAACATTTACATTAAGTGACTCACCGGTGACGTCTCAGATTCTAGTTATTTTCTTCTCCCTCCGGTCCAGACATCTATGATGGATTTCTACCGGCCATGACCCATTTCTGCAGTTTTCCGCTCAGATGTCTTCAGCTTCTCACTTTTAAAACATTTCTGCACCTATAAACAAAGTTTCTCAACACCTCTTGCAGCTCTAACTATAATAGCGCCATACACTGTGTTCCTGATTATAATAGTACCATACACTGTCACACACACACACACACCGTGCCACCTGTAGATAGTGCCCCCATAGCCACCGTGCTGCCCTACATATAGCTTCCCCTATAGGTAGTGCTCCATGTATAGCCCACCTCTGTAGACAGTGCCCTACATATAGCCACCCTGTTGCTAGTAACCCACAGGCAACCCACCCCTGTATATAGTGTCCCACATATAGCCCACCCCTATAGAAAGTGCCCTAAAAAATAGCTCCCCTATAGATAGTGCTCTACATATAGCCCACCCCTGTATAGTGTCTCACATATAGCTCCCCCTGTATATACACCGCGTTCCAAATTATTATGCTAATGGTATTTTTTGCTGATTTTCCTAAATAGTCGATGCAAATGACAGTCAGTATAATCTTCAAGCCATCAACCGTTGGAGTATAATGCAAATTTTATTGAAGAAATCTCCTAATGATAACAGATTTTTTTTTAGAAGTAAAAAACTCAAAATGCACTGTTTCAAATTATTATGCACAACTGTAGTGACGGGGGTGGGGAGACAGACAAGTGAGCCCTAATCTACCCGCCACTCAGTCCCTGCCTACTTGCAACGACCCGCCCTAGGCGACGGGGTACAACTGGGCGACGGACCCTACGCTCAATAAGTGCACGACAGACAAACAGACAAGGGTACACAGAGCTAGGGGGAGAAAGGGGCAGTTGCCCACGGGAACACCGTGAGCAACAAGAGAAGTGAACAAGCCGAGTCAAACCAGGAGAGTACGAGGTGCCAAACGCAGAGCAGGAGAGTAGTCAGCAAGCCGGGGTCAATATGAAGCAAGGAAAATAGTACAAGAAGCTGCAGCAGGGCCAGGAAAACAAACGAGAAGAATCACAAGCAAAGGAGGAACAGGAAAGGCAGGTATAAATAGACAGAGGGCGGGAGCTAGCTCCGTCTGGCCAGGCTGTGATAGGTTCTCCCACTCCTAAGCCTGCCATCCTGAGTGGTGGAAGATGGAGTCAGTCTCACAGACATAGAAGCAGGTGCAGACTGATAATCTATGGGCGTTAACCCCGAAGCTGTGCCTGGCAGATCCTTTACAACAACAGAGATCAAAACATTTTAAAGGTTGTAAAGAAAACTAAAATGGTAATTTGTTGAATTTGCAGCATCAGAAGGTCATATTTACAGAAATCAAAAGCTCTTTCAATCAAAAAAAACTTAACAGGCCAAGTTACATGTTAACATAGGACCCCTTCTTTGATATCACCTTCACAATTCTTGCATCCATTGAATTTGTGAGTATTTGGACAGTTTCTACTTGAATATCTTTGCAGGATGTCAGAATAGCCTCCCAGAGCTTCTGATTTGATGTGAACTGCCTCCCACCCTCATAGATATTTTGCTTGAGGATGCTCCAAAGGTTCTCAATAGGGTTGAGGTCAGGGGAACATGGGGGCCACACCATGAGTTTTTCTCCTTTTATGCCCATAGCAGCCAATGACACAGAGGTATTCTTTGCAGCATGAGATGGTGCATTGTCATGCATGAAGATAATTTCGCTACGGAAGGCACGATTCTTCTTTTTGTACCACGGAAGAAAGTGGTCAGTCATAAACTCTACGTACTTTGCAGAGGTAATTGTCACAGCGTCAGGGACCCTAAAGGGGCCTACCAGCTCTCTCCCCATGATTCCAGCCCAAAACATGACTCCGCCACCTCCTTGCTGACGTCGCAGCCTTGTTGGGACATGGTGGCCATTCACCAACCATCCACTACTCCATCCATCTGGACCAACCAGGGTTGCACGGTACTCATCAGTAAACAACACGGTTTGAAAATTAGTCTTCATGTATTTCTGAGCCCACTACAACCGTTTCTGCTTGTGAGCATTGTTTAGGGGTAGCCGAATAATAGCTTTATGCACACTTGCAAACCTCTGGAGGATCCTACACCTTGAGGTTCGCGGGACCAGTGGCTTCAAATACCTGTTTTCTGCTTTGCAATGGCATTTTAGCAGCTGCTCTCCTAATCCTATTAATTTGTCTGGCAGAAACCTTCCTCATTATGCCTTTATCTGAACTAACCCGTCTGTGCTCTGAATCAGCCACAAATCTTTTCACAGTACGATGATCACGCTTAAGTTTTTTTGAAATATCCAATGTTTTCATACCTTATCCAAGGTATTGCACTATTTCACGCTTTTCGGCAGCAGAGAGATCCTTTTTCTTTCCAATATTGCTTGAAACCTGTGGCCTGCTTAATAATGTGGAACGTTCTTCTTAATTAGTTTTCCTTTGATTGGGCACGCCTGGAAAACTAATTATCACAGGTGTCTGAAATTGATTACAATGATCCAAAGAGCCCTAAGACACAATACCATCCATGAGTTTAATTGAAAAACTAATAATTAAATGTTTATGACCCTTAAATCCAATGTGCATAATAATTTGGAACACGGTGTAGTGCCCCACATATAGACCACCCTGTAGACAGTGGCCCACATATAGACCCCCCCCCTGTAGATAGTGCCCCACATATAGACCCCCCTATAGATAGTGGCCCACATATAGACCCCCCTGTATATAGTGGCCCACATCCCCACATATAGAACCCCACTGTAGATTGTGCCCCACATACAGACCACCCCTGTAGCTAGTGCCCCACATCCCCACATATAGACACCCCCCCACATGTATATAGTGGCCCACATATAGACGACCCCCATGTAGATAAGATAATGCCATTAAAAGTTTTATGAGAGAAAAAAAACAAAAAAACTGTACATACTCTCATGATCCCGTTCCTGTTTGCTGGCGATACAGATCTGCTCTCTTCTGAGCGGGTCTGCAGGAGTAGAACAAGCGTCGTCCAATGACGCTGATTAGTGGGGCAGACTGACTTGCCCCGTCAATCAGGGCCTTTCAAGCATGGAAGCAGCGCCATGCGCCATCTCGCCGCTAGCCAATCAGCGTCATTGTAAGGCGCTGAATGGTCGGGCCCGGCCATTCAGCGCTAGTGCATGTATTTAGCTGTCGCTAGCACCGGGGCCCCCTCCGGTGCTAGTGACGCCTACAGGCATGAGAGGGCCTGTGTCGCCCGGCCCATACTTGTTGGAGACTCGGCGGCGCGGGCCCCATAGTAGCGGCGCTACTGCTGTCGCAGCCATAACGACTGCTAGCGGCGCCACCGGGAATATGGGGGGGGTGTCCGCTGGCGGCATGGGCCCCCTCAAACTGCGGCCCCATAGCAGCCGCTACGGCTGCTACCGCAGTAGTTACGCCGCTGCGTCCGTGGTCGCTAACCACAAACTACTCCCATCCTGTAAAAGCGGTGCTCACCCTCCCCCCCACACTTTCTAGCACGCGCAGGTTCTAGAAAATTCTACCTTTTGACAGGAAAATCCTGTATTCTAACTGGTTCCCAAAGGCAAAAATGGTGGGAATTTAGTGTTAGGGATCTGCCAGGTACTACGTCTAGGTATACTCCTGGGATTAATCAATCCACACCTGAGGCCAGACCTGTTAGACTGACACCGTCTCCCACCAACCAGGGTGGCAGGCTCAGGAGTGGGAGAGCCTATCGCGGCCTGGTCAGTCGGAGTTAGCTCCGCCCCCTGTCCTTTATTACCTGCCGTGTTCTCTTCCTCAGTGCTTGTAATTCTTCTGGATTCCTGGCCCCACTGCTGCTTGCTCCAGCCTGCTTCTGCCGTGCTTCTGCCTTGCTGCAGTTCCGCTTAACCTGCTTCGCTTTGCCCCTGGCTTGCTTCCTTCCCCGTGCTCACATTGGTATACTCCACTTCATCCTGGTCCTGACTACTCATTCCCCGCTCCGTTTCCTCGCGGCGTTCCGTGGGCTACTGCCCCTTCCCTTGCGTGTTCCCTGTTTGTTCTCCCGTGCACTTAGACAGCGTAGGGACCGCCGCCCAGTTGTACCCCGTCGCCTAGGGCGGGTCGTTGCAAGTAGGCAGGGACAGGGCGGTGGGTAGATTAGGGCTCACTTTCCCTTCACCTCCTTCCTGCCATTACATTTAGTGTATATATTCCCAGGTTTTTGGCAGGCCGTGTTCCCCATCTGAAGTGGAAAAAATAAGGTCGACATCGCTAGGATATGCAATGACATTATGGTTGGTGGGGGTCTGACCTCTGGGACCCCTGCCGATCAAAAAAACTAAGGGACTCAAGTCCCTTTGGCTCGTTTCACGCACAGCAGTACTCCTGGCCACCCAGCAGTGCAGCGAACTGCAACACAGTTGCCTTCAAGTGGACCAGAGCGTCGCTGTGCAAGGAATTACTGTGTAGGAGCCACAACACTTAACTAGTGCTGCTGCTCCTTTCTTCCTAGTGATATGCCATTTATGTACTATCATAGGAATACCTCTTTAACCCCTTAACGACATGCAGGGCCGGCCTTAGGATAGATGGCGCCCTGTGCGAAATTATCTTTTGACGCCCCACCCCATCATAAAAAAGTGCCCCATAAAAACAGTATAATGCCCCCCATAGTATAAAACCCTTTATAGTGCCCACACAGTATAATGCCCCTTTAGTGCCCCCATACAGTATAATAATAATATTTAATAATATATTATAACCCCTTCAAGGACACTATTTTGTCCTCTAATTGTGCCCACACACTATTATGCCCCCTGTAGTACCCCTACACAATATAATGTCCGCTGAGTGGCCCCCACACAGTATAATGCCCCCCTCCTCTGGCTGCCACACACAGCCCCCCCTTGTAGATAGTGCCCCCATAGATTGTGCCATACAGCCTCCCTGTAGACAGTGCCATACTTCCCCCACCTCCCCCTTGTAGATCGTGCCATACAGCCCCCACCCCACCCCCTTGTAGACAGTGCCCCCAAACCAAAAAATTGTACTCACCTAGGCCCCATTCCCACGACGAACTGAGCTGCCCCTCTGGAAAAATAAAATTTCCTCAGGGCACCCCTACCAAAAATTGTTTAGAGAAAGACAGAAAACGGCTAAAGGCAAGCACTACACTCTTAGGGTATGTTCACACAGCGGTTTTTTTGTAAGGCAAAAAACATCTGCCTGGAGATTCCTTCAGGAATTGACAGCGTTATTTGACCTTTTTTTTTTTGCGTTTTTTTAATGCGTTGAAGCGAATGCAAAAGACGCAGGAAAAAAAGCTCCAAACGAGTAGTGAAGGTATTTTCTGCCTCCTATCCATTTCCATTGGAGCTCCGAGGTGGAAACCACTTTGAACACCATCAGCCCCCCACTCACAGTAAAATAACTTCAGTCCCCACTCAGAGTAAAATGATCATCAGCCCCCCACTCACAGTAAAATTACCATCAGTCCCCACTCACAGATTCCCCTTGTGGGTAGTGCCACGAAGCCCACCGTAGGTAGTGCCACATAGCCCCTTGTAGGTAGTGCCACACAGCCCCCTTGTAGGTAGTGCCACACAGCCCCCTGTAGGTAGTGCCACACAGTCCCTTGTACGTAATGCCACACAGTCCCCTTGTAGGTAGTGCCACACAGCCCCCTTGTGGGTAGTGCCACACAGCCCCCTGTAGATAGTGCCACACAGCCCCCTGTAAATAGTGCCACAGAGCCCCCTGTAGATAGTGCCACACAGCCCCATTGTAGGTAGTGCCACACAGCCCCATTGTAGGTAGTGCCAAACAGCCCCATTGAAGGTAGTACCACACAGCCCCCTTGTAGGTAGTGCCACACAGCCCCCTTGTAGGTTGTGCCAAACAGCGCCCTGTAGGTAGTGCCAAAAAGCACCCTGGTGGATAGTGCCAAACAGCCCATGGTGGGTAGTGCCACACAGCCCCATGATAGATAGCACCCCCCCTTCCTGTAGATAGCGCCACTGTAGCTCCCTGAGGGAGCGGAATCCCCATGTGGCTGGAGATTCCGCTCCTGGAGCGCTCCGCTTGATGTCCCTGTCCATAAATGGATAGTAACATCAGGGGCAACTCCTGAAGCGGAATCCCCGTCCACAGCGTTGCCGACTCTGTGACCAGAGATTCCACTCCAGGAGAAGCCCCTGTCGTCTGTGTCCATTTATGGACAGTGACGTCACTGGCTTCTGGAGTGGAATCCCCGGTCACAGAGTCGGCAACGCTGTGGACGGGGATTCCGCTTCAGGAGTTGCCCCTGATGTCCCTGTCCATACATGGACAGAGACATCAAGCGCTCAATCAAGGAGCGGAATCCCCGACCACACATGGATTCCGCTCCTTCAGGGAGCTACAGTGGCGCTGGTAGATAGCAGAGCTCTGTTATAGTGGCGTCGCTACCGCTACCACCGCCGGCCATGTGGGGGCCCGAACAACGACCAATCACAACGACCAGTCACTGCAGAGTAAGTGACTTCACTATGCACGAATGGTCATCACTGCAGACGGCAATTCACCCGTAGAGGGGATTTTTGGCAGCGGCGCGGGGCAGCCAGCTTTGAGGTTGGTGCAGTTAGTGAGTGGCACCTGACCCACTGGCGCCCTGAGTAGTGGCCATGGCGCGGGGCATGCACACCCGCTGACGCCCCCCTTACAGCGTGGCGGCCGGCGCCCTGTGCGACCGCACTGGCCGCACATACCTAAGGCCGGCCATGACGACATGTCACGTACTAGTACGCGGCAGCCGTTAAGGGGAAGTATGGAGCGGGCTCACGGGCTGAGCTCGCTCCATACACAGCAGGTGACGTCTGTGTTACACAGCTGACACCTTACTGCAACGGGCGGAATCAAAGATCACTTTTATTCCGCCCGTTTAACACCTTAAAAGCCGCAGTCAATTGCAACTGTGGCATTCAAATGGTTAGAATCAGGGGGGCGCCCCCTCAAACACGCCATCGCGCCCCCCCCCCAGCACGAACGGCCATTCACAGTGGTTGTTATGGCAGGGCTTCAAAGTAGACTGTCAGAATTACTATATACTGCAATACATTAGTATTGCATTATATCATGCAAGCGATCCATGCTTCAAGTCCTACTTCAAGTCCCCTAGGGGGACAAATAAAAAACAGTTAAAGAGGCTCTGTCACCACGTTATAAGTGCCATATCTTGTACATAATGTGATCGGCGCTGTAATGTAGATTACAGCGGTATTTTTTATTTAGAAAAACGATCATTTTTGACGGAGTTATGACATATATTAGCTTTAAGAAACCCATTAGCATAAAGCTAAAATAGGTCGTAACTCCGTCAAAATGTATAGTTTTTCTAAATAAAAAACACTGCTGTAATCTACATTACAGTGCAAATCACATTATGTACAAGATAGGGCATTTATAATGTGGTGACAGAGCCTCTTTAAATAAAGATTTGTATAATGTTCCAAAAATAATACAATATTAAAAGTTCACAAAAACCGCCCTTTTCCCATTTTTCCCCTAAAGCAATGTAAAAAAAATAAAAATTGACATAACTGGTATCACCGCGTCTGTAAAAGTCAGAACTATCACAATATAGCGTTGTTTAACCCGCTTGGTGAATGACGTAAAAAAAATATATATATAAAACATGAAAATTGCTGTTTTTTGGTCACCTTAGCTCTCCAACAAAAAGGAATAAAAAGTGATCAAAAAGTCGCATGTACCCCAAAATGGTATGCGTGAAAACTATAGCACGCCCTGCAAACTTTCAGCCCTCACATCGCTAAATTGATGGAAAAATAAGTTATGGCTCTCAGAATATGGCGACACAAAACATTTTTTTTTGGAGCAAATAGCTATATTTTTTTTAAAAGTGGGAAAACATAAAAACAAAACATATAAATTTGGTATTGCCGTAATTGTATCAACCTGCAGAATAAGATGAATATGTAGTTTTTACCGTCTGATGGATGCTGTAAAAACAAAACCCCCCAAAAATGGTGTAATCGCTGTTTTTTGCCCATTTCACCCCATAAATATTTTTTTTTCAGATTCCCAGTACATTATGCGGTACAATAAATAGTGCCATAAAAAACTACAACTTGTCCCATAAAAAACAAGACCTCATATGGATATGTTGACGAAGAAATAGAAAAATTATGGCTTCAGGAAGACGGGGAGGAAAAAACGAAAATGAAAAACTCAAATTGGCCTGGTCTTTAAGGGGTTAAATAGGGCCAGTCAGATCAGACATGTCTGTTTTAGTAAATACTTGTATTTCCCATGAAATAACAATTCTGGAACATCTTTTCTTAAAACTCTGCATTGTGTTCTTCCTCATGTATATGTATAAATACATTTACAACTGAGCATTAGAATACCCACATACGCAGCGGATTTGTTGCAAATTTTCCATCCACATTTGCCGGCGGAAAATCCACTGCAGAAAACTGTTGCAGGTAAGTGGATGAGATTTAACATATATTATCCACATGCTGCTGAGTATTTTCTGCACGGAATAGAGCATGCTACGGATATTCAATTTGACAGCGTACTCATTCTGTTTTGGATGCTAACTGCGGATTTCACCCTTTTCATTGTAGAAGGCACACAAGCATGGAAAATAAACAGTGGATTACAGTACCCGCCATGTGGATGAGATTTGAATAAATCTCATCCATATGGTGTGGAATATTTTCTGTAAAGAAATCAGAATTTTTCGATTCGGATGTTCACAACGGATTTCACACTTTTTAATGTAGGATAAGTGAAATCTGAGGTGAATCCGCAGCACAATCCACACATAACACATGTGACATTTGCAGAGGATTTGATGTGTCAAATCTGCAACAAATCTGCCAAGTGTTTGTACCCAAAGGGGTGAAAGCAGCAGCAAAATCTGCATGTTTCACATTTTGTTGTGAATTTACTGTGGAAAATCCACAGAAAATCGGCTCCAAAAACGGCCATGAAAAACGCAAGTGGCTTAAAAAAACGTCTGAAAATCAGGAGCTGTTTTCCCTTGAAAGCAGCTCTGTATTTTCAGACGTTTTTGGTTAAGCGTGTGAACATATCCTTACCATTCCACTTTCCAACGAGGCATGTCACTACACAGACTGAGGCCTCATGCACACAAACGTAAAAACGCCCGTAATTACGGCCCATAGACTTCTATTGGCCACGGGTACCTCACCGTATGCTTACGGGAAGGTGCCATTGCATTTGAAAAATATGGAACATGTCCTATTTCAGGCCGTAATTACGGCACGGGCAGCCCATAGAAGTCTATGGGGCTCACGTAATTACGGGTGACTACGTGTGTGCACCCGTAATTACGGGAGCGTTGCTAGGCAATGTCAGGGGATATTCACTGTCCAGGGTGCTGAAAGAGTTAACTTATCGGCAGTAACTCGTTCAGCACCCGGGACAGTGACTACCGCTGGAGTTAATAGTATTAAAAGTTAACTTACCTGCTTCTTCCTCTAGTCCGGTCTCCCGGGATGACGTTTCATCCCATGTGACCGCTGCAGCCAATCGCAGGCCAATCACAGGCTGCAGCGGTCACATGGACTGCTGCGTTATCCAGGGAGGTCGGACTGGATGTCAAAAGAGGGACGCGTCACCAAGACAATGGTACGTATGAACTTCTTTTAATCGCTGCGGAAACTCTGCCCAAAAGGGCTTCCCCTTCTCTCTTTCCAGCACTGATAGAGAGAAGGGGCTGCCAATTAGTGCAGAGAAAATGGGTCCGTAAATACGGGTGGAATACTGGTGACACCGGACCCGTATTTACGGGCACGGGGCCGTAAAAACTGGTGGAATACGGATCGAATACGTGTGACAAAGGACCCGTATTTACGCCAAAAAAATATGTTTGTGTGCATGAGGCCTGACACTGTACATTCGGTGTATACAGTGTCAGTGTAGATACATATGGACAAGAGGAATGATAACACTCTGGAGGAATAACAGAGGAAAGGCACAAGGTAGAGTTTTAAGAAGAGATGCAATGCAAAATATGCAGCAAATCTGGACTGTGTGAACGAGCCTGTAGGGGGTTAACGAATAATCGTCTTAGGCTTCCTTGCACCTGTATACACGTTTTGTTTCGTTTTGTTGGAATGTGGTGATCAAACTTTGTTGTTTCTTATGTATTGCATACATGTGGGGTTAGTGACTGCCTCCATTTTTTTTTATCTTTCACTCCTCCCATTCTGCCCTGGGTGATTTTAATTAGTTTAATGCTGGTTCCTACCATCCACAAGAATATGTAGGCTTAGGCCGGATTTACACGAGCGTGTGCGTTTTGTGCGAGCAAAAAATGCGGCGTCTTGCGCGTGCAAAAGGTACTTAACAGCTCCGTGTGTCAGCCGCGTGTGATGCGTGGCTGCATGATTTTCGTGCAGCCACCATCATTATGACACTCTGTTTGTATGTTTGTAAACAGAAAAGCACGTGGTGTTTTACTGCTGTTGCGCGAATCACGCGCGTCACACGGAAGTGCTTCCGTGTGCTGCGCGTGATTTTCACACACCCATTGACTTCAATGTGTGGGTGATGCGCGAACAACGAACAAATATAGGACATGTCGTGAGTTTTACGCAGCGGATACACGCTGCGTGAAACTCACGGACAGTCTGCAAGGCCCCATAGACTAACATAGTTCCGTGCAAGGCGCGTGAAAATCACGCGCGTTGCACAGACCTATTATACGTTTGTCTGAATAAGCCCTAGAGTCCCAGTACTGGGGGTACCAGCAGCGTAGGGACGCACCTCATAGAGGTCGCCTTGTGGGCTCACACAATTTGATCAAATGTGCGCTACGAACCTCACTATTGTAAGTAGATTTAGCAGCAATGCATATTTATTTATAGTGTTTAGATGGCATTAGTGTCCGCAGTGTGCTGTCGCCATTTTTGTATATTATATTGTTTTGCCGTCTAAGGGTATGTGCACACGTAGTGTTTTCAGGCGTATTTCGGGGCGTTTATGCCTCAAAAAACACCTGAAAAAATGGAATCAGAACGCCTCCAAACATCTGCCCATTGATTTCAATGGGAAATACAGCGTTCTGTTCCGACGGGGCGCTTCTTTACACCTTTTTCGAAAAACGGCGCGAAAAAAGACGCCCGCGATAAAGAAGTGCATGTCACTTCTTGAGCTGTTTTTGGAGCCGTTTTTCACTGACTCTATAGAAAAACAGCTCCAAAAACGGCTGTAAAAAGCGCCGCGAAAAACGAGTTACTAAAAAAAAAGTCTGAAAATCAGGAGCTGATTTCCCTTGAAAACAGCTCTGTATTTTCAGACGTTTTTGAGTTTGCGTGTGCACATACCCTTAGGCTTCCTTGCACCTGTATACACATTTTGTTTCGTTTTGTTGGAATGTGCTGATCAAACTTTGCTGTTTCTTATGTATTGCATATATGTGGGGTTAGTGACTGCCTCCATTTTTTGATCTTGCACTCCTCCCATTCTGCCCTGGGTGACTTTAATTACCATCCCCAAGTATGTGTAGGCTTAGTCCTAGTTCTGGGGGTACGAGCAGTGTAGGGACGCACTTCATAGAGGTCACCTTGTCGTGGCAGGTGGGCTCACACAACTTGATCAAAATGTGCGCTAAGAACCTTCCTATTTGTAAGTAGATTTAGCAGTAATGCATATTTATCTATATTTAGTGGCTTCGGTGGCATTAGTGTTCGCAGAGTGCTGTCGCCATTTTTGGATATTGTACTGCTCTGTGGTAGGTGCTGCTGTACTGCTTTTCAGCTCTCATACCCATTCACCATGAGTCAGTACCTCTACACTACTATAGGTGGCGCTGCTTCATTCAGTGTCATATGCATCTTAAAGGGAATATGTCGCTAGAAATTTATTTTTTATTTTTTTAGTTAAACAGTTAGTGTATACATGATTACACATTGTTCTAATTTTTTCACAAGTCAGGAAATATTATAAATTAGATTCTAATTTATAACATTTCCATGTGCTGGTCACTAGAGGGAGCACTTCCCAAAATTGCAGCATTGGCATGTGGTAAAGCAACCACATTGCTTTATGCTGCAAAATTGGAGAAGACACACTCGCTCTAGTGTCCTCACACAATCCCCCCTCCCTTATTCTGGCTAGTGGCAGGAGAAAGGAGGGGGTTGAATGTTCAAACCTCCTACACTGTGTGCCACCATTTTTTGAGCGAATACACAGTGTAGGAGGATTAGATACAGTGCTCAGCAGACAGTATCACACACGAACATGCACAGACATAACTTACCTGCTCCAGCCACCGCCGCTGCTCCCTCCGCTCCTAGTCCTTGCTTCTGAACATATGTCCGGAAGCCGCGACCGGAAGTCGTCATCTTACTGTCCGGCCGCGGCTTCCGGTCCACATGTAAATGGCGCCGGATGTCGCTCTGCCGAAGGCCTTCCATTTGGACTGTGTGGGAGCGGCGCATGCTCCGTTCCCACACAGACGGCGTACGCTATAGTGAATGGAACGGCTCCCGTTCGCATTCTCTATGGAGATGTATGTGCCGTATTCCATCTCTGTATGTGTCGTTAATCGACACATACAGAGATGAAAAAACAAATGGCAGCCCCCATAGAGAAGGAAAAGAAAGAAAAAAGTACAACACAAAAACACAAATAAATAAAATTTATTTTAATAACATACTAAAAGCAAATTTATATAAAAAAATATCATTTCGCGACACCCGTCCTTTAATGAACTGGACTGTCATGATTCCTTCTCCTAGCATATTAGTTCACAAGTCACATGATACATTCCCTATCAACCTCCTCAGGACACACTGGTGGAATGAGAGAATATCAATATATCCTACTTTTTCAACTGGCAAAGCGGCGATTGTGATTCAGGACTGTTGGCAACTATGCCCCTGTTCAAGATAAAAAAAAAAAAGGGCAGATATTTTTTGGGCCCTTCTTTCCGTAGGTGATCCTATATAACAACCCTACAGTGAATATCACCCCAGGAATAAAAGGCTGATAAGAGGAAACAATAGTTTTCACCTGCAGAATAAATGGACACTTTAGGTCACAAGACGTGAGCACGTAACACCACATGGTGGTAATATCGATATGTGGAACAGCAAGAACTGACTCTGGGCACTAGATAGGAAACGTGCGGGTTACAAGGAACAAACCACGCAGCTGTATATGACTGAACTCTCCCAGCAGAGGCTCCCCGAAAACTGTGTGTGATAACACTCTACTTCCTGATTGGTTGGCTGACATTGAATGGGCCATAGCGTGGACCAATCCGCTTCTCCCTCGTGTCTACAACCTGTAGTCCTACAAGTCTGTCAGGGCTTTACACTACTACCAATCCAGATATTGCTATAATCTCCACCCAAACATTTCATTCGCTTCTATGATTGGCTGAAAAGTCGATCTGTCCCGCCCTCCCCTGCTGGCGTTTCTTGGTTGGCTCCTGTGATACGTTGAGGGAAGTTGTAGAGAAGCCGGGCTGAAGTGCCGCTGAAGCGATGCTGCGGGCGGGATTCGGGCTCCTTCTGCTCGGTCTTTGCTGCACCTGGTGTCCGGGGCAGGGGAGCGAGGATGCAGAGTACGTAACGTGCGGATCCGTGGTGAAGCTGCTGAATACCCGCCATAACGTGCGGCTCCACTCCCACGATGTCAAGTACGGCTCAGGTGAGTGTGTCACGCCCGGTCAGCACACTACACAAGGTGGCTGCTAGCTGTGACGAGAGCGTGGACCTTCCCGGCCGGCCCGCAGTCTCCATGTCACCTTATGTATCAGCAGGAAGTGTCACTAACCTGTCATGACTCGGGTGCAGAGCAGGTGCTGTCCACTGGGCTGTCACTCCGGTGCCAGGCTGTCAGTGCTCACCTGAACTTTCCAGGCTCGCCGGGGAGTCCTGTGATGATCGCTTCTGAATGTTGTCATATTTTCAGTCTGTACAGGGACTTCCCTTACATATTTTTATTTTTTTTTCTTAAATGATTATTATTATTATTATTATTATTATTTTTGCTACCATTTGTCCAGTACATCTGGTAAAAGGTTGGGCAGGCCATACTCTGACCGGGCGCTATGTTTTAGAAATATCCCCGTTGCTCGATGTCTGTCTCATAGGAATGCATGGCGAAAGAGGCTTCCGGTCCACACAGCAGACGTATGAATCGGTCGGTCCACATGACCGCATTGCGGCCGGGATCTTTCTAAAACAAACTGCCCGGTAAGAGTATGGCCTGCCCACCCTTTTACCAGGTGTACTGTACAAACGTTAGCAATAATAATAAAAAATAATAATCGCTGGAGTGTCTCTTTAACCGCTAGACCACCAGGAATACTATCACTAACCCAGAAACCACCCCATGTGACAGTGTATGATGCCATTTATGTAGGAAGTTGCCAAAGTTCGTATATTCAGGGGCATTATGCTGTGTCTGTTGTGGTTAGAATTGCCCCTTTAACCCCTTGAGGAATGCCGTATACTTAGCTGGGCAGGGGAAGTATGGAGTGGGCTCACGGGCCGAGCCCTCCCTATACAATGCGGTTGGCAGCTGTTGACAGTACCAGCCACGAGGATGAGATTTGAACAAATATTATCCACATGATACAGAACATCTTCCGGACGGAAATCTGAACATGCTCGTTCTGTTCTGGACGTGTTCTGCGAAATTCACTCATTTCAATGTAGAAGGGGTGAAATGTGCTGCAAATACACACCATTATCTGCACGGAACATTCGCCAGGTGTGTGGGTAACCGCGGTGTGGAATCTACTTATTGAAGGAATGAGGGGAAAGAAATATACCTGTGTAGCCAGCTCAAAGGGAACCTGACACCAAGATCTCCAGTATATAGTAATAAATGGCTTTAAAAAGTCCACTAAATACCCAATCGTGTGTCAGGATCTCGACGCATAAACCGTAGAGTACCACTGTTAAGCTACAGAGGAACGGTGGACGCTATTCTGCATATGCGCCATGTGACAGCCTGAACAAGCGTGCGTGGGATTTTATTGGAGAACGTGGGGCAGGCGGCATTTTACGGGTGGGGGCAGGTGCCATTTTCCGGGTGGGGGCAGTGTTAGAGCATGAAGAGCAGCCCTGATGACGTTCGATTTCACTTACATAGCGGGCAGGAAAACTTTGGCTGTGGCTTATACAGTTAAATAGGCGAATTGAGTAAAAATCCGTCACTGATCTAGTATTTAGATCTGCTACTATGTAATGGTGCTGGTGTTTGATGGGGTAAATCCTGGTGACAGGTTCCCTTTAAAACCCTAATGTACCGGGCCAATTGTGGCCTTGAGGACGGGGCTTTGTTTGTTGCAGAACCAGTTGTACTTTAGGCCATTTTTTAAATACATATGCATTAGCGTTTAAAGGCTATGTACACCTTTAAATGTTTCTTTTATATTATTATTGAGTGTTTTGTGGGGGGGGGGGGGGGTGTTTAAGCACTTTCTAAATTGAATTTATTAATACATTTTTTTTATTTTTTTTTAAACTTTTTACATCCTTTATGCATAGAATCTGTATCGTTCTCTCTTAGCGGATTCCAGCAGTTCAGCTGAACGGATGGCTCGCCTGAGAACGGGTTCTGTGCGTCTCTGACACACGGAATCCACCTAATATCAATCACGTCTAAGTTGATCAGAAAGGCAGTAAGACACACTATATTAAAAACATTCCATAAAAAATGCATGTACCGTTTTACATGGGTGATACTCAGCCAGGGATGGTTTGAATTTATGTATTCTAAAACTTAGTGTATAAAGTTGAATACTCCTTTTTATATTTACCTGAGTCTACTTGGTGGAACTGAATTGAACCGAACTGTATTAATTGTTGGCCACTGATTGGCTGCTGGTCTATTTAAATAAGTGTTCAATGTCAGTTTTGCTACGCACGCTCTGAGGAAGTCACGTGGTAACGAAACGCGTCAGCATGCTGCTTAGGCTTTGATGTCACACGCCGGGAACTTGTAGATTCGGATGTACGCCGCCTTGAGGGATACACATGCCGCATACGCTTATTGTTCTTCGCCTTACTCCTGGCCTTAATCTTGGGACAAACATTACCATATCCAGACGTGTGGGGATTATTACATCAACTGCTGTGGAGACCATCCAATTGATACCAATCCATAGACTACTCCGCTGGCTGGACTTGCCGACCTGTTACCGGATTCATGTCTGCAATTTATGCCGAGGCCACATCATGGCGGATAAGTATATGGTCTGACTGACTTCTGGTCTTGTTGGAGACGCTAAGTTCTTTGGTCTGCAATTGAGTCCGGAACTGGCTCCTAGGTTTAACCATTGTGTAAATAATATCTGTTTATGAGACTCAAACTGTTTTTTATGTGGATTTATCACGGTGTCTCTTATACAGCTCATGTTCCTTTTTTGCCATTGTGGTGTAATTCTTTTCTCTTGACAACAGGGTGTTACCATTCTCCTTGTCAATGGGGTGTGTCCAGTCTCATTCTGTCAGCACTGATTGGACAGTGTATAGGGACACTGGTAACAACCAGTTGTCAATCTATTCATACATTTCTAGGAGGAATAACAGAGGAACGACACACTGCAAAGTTCTAAAAAAAAAAAGAATAATGACCCTGAATTGTGCTTTCTTGAAGAATACAAATATTTACTAAAACTGACATGTCAAGAGAACTGACAAATCCTTTTTTAACTATGATGTACTGAAAATCTCTATGTTCAGTGAGTGACTTGTCATGTTCACAATTTTGCCACTTTTATCTATTAGGAAGTGGCCAACAGTCTGTCACCGGTGTGGAGGCTCCTGATGACGCAAACAGCTACTGGAGGATAAAAGGCAAGATAGATGGAGAATGTACCCGTGGGGAACCTATAAAGTGTAGCCAAGTTGTTCGCCTCACCCATGTGAACACTGGGAAGAACCTCCACTCGCATCATTTCTCCTCTCCTCTATCCAACAACCAGGTACAGCTTGTATTTCTGAGTTGCTGTGAATGTTTAAATTAAACGAATGCCTTGTGGTGCTATAATAAAATAAACTATTTAGAGAAGTAGGCACACATACAGAAATATGCGGTGGGAAAATAAAGGGAAGTTACAAAGATTAATAGATTTTTGCAGAATGACTGCCTGTTAGAAAACTCAGATACAGAAACCAAAGATTTGGATGCGATTCGGGGTTGGAAAATTGTATTTATTTAGCGCCAATCTATTCTGCAGCGCTGTACAGTAATTTTCATCATCCCCATCAGTCCCTTTCCCCATTCGAGCTCACAATCTAAATTCAAAATTAAAGGGGTTTTTCAGGTTGGGGGCTGTTTTTATACTGATGACCTATCCTCAGGATAAGTCACCAGTATATGATCAGTGGGGGTCCGACACCCGGACCCTGCACCAATCGGCTGCCTCCAGGCGCTGGGAGCTATGCAGGGCTGGTCCTGGGAGCAGGAGGCTCTGCGCACTGTATAGCGGCTGTGCTGGGTTACTGCAGCTCTGAATAGGAGCAGAGATGCAGTACGGCCACTATACTGTGGTTGGAGCCTTCTGCGCACAAAATCCTGCATAGCTTTCGGCGCCTGGAGGCAGCCGGAATGGCTAATCGGTGCGAGGTCCGACTGTTTTTAAAATGTGGTCAGAAACCGGAGTACCCAGAAGAAACCCACGCAAACATGGACTCCACACTGGAAGACATCCATGCTAAGCACTGGAATAGAGCGTTTTTTTAATGGAACTGTCCTTCAGGTCCTGTTTACATTCTACAATCCTAATGGTGATTGCCAGAAAAAGCAGGTCAGATCAGTTTTTTTGGCAGATGAAACGTTAGTCAGATTAATTGGTCATTTACACACCTCCGTTTAGATTCACATTGGGATGAGTAGATAGAAATTGGACAGAAGTCTCTACGTAAAGCCCGGTTTACCCAGAACAATATTTAAATCCTCCAAAAAAAATGATCGATGGTTTGAAAAATCGTTTAGGCTCTGATGGACCGATTCCTCAGGGCAATCAAGAGGGAGGAGATTCCCCATCATTGTTGCCTTTTAAATGCTCTCTCAAGAACCTGTGCCAGGCATTGTAAGGGTATATTCACTTGTGGCAGATTTGTTGCTGAAATTTCTACGACTGTCCCATTCATCTGAATAGAGCTTGCCGAAATCCATGTGTTACAAGCCAAAATCACCCCATTCATATGTATGGAACTGATTTTCAGTCTCAAACTGTTGCAACTAATCTGCCGCATGTGAATATACCCTAAATGTCGCCTTGAGTGGCATTTACTGATACCACTGCCAATGAAGTTTTTTTTTTTTTTTTTTTAATGTATACAATGAATGCCTTGTGCAAACTACTGAATTTCCAACTGTATTTTTTGTGCGGAAAATTTGCAGAGTTTTGGCGACACAAATTAACATAATGCAGATTGAAATTCCGTACAGTAGGTAAATGTCTGCACGTCTTTTCTGACGTTTTTATTTCTGCCGCATGTGGATGAGATTTGTTCAAATGTCATCCATTGCGCTGCTACTGTAAATGCTGCAGAAATCCGGTCAGAAATTTCACAGCGAATATGCCACGTGTGGCCTTACCCTCTTATCTCCGCACCTGAATGGTAAATCTGTCTGGTTACACGCACATACTCAGGACCTGGGAAGTTGGATGGCAACCTCCATTGGACTGTTATACTTGTGAATCACCTAAAATGGCAATTACAACTAAGAAAAGACCTTTAGGCCCTCCTTTTTTTGTTTTTTTTTTATTGTATTTTTGGTGGTGTTCAATTTGCTACAGTTATAACTTTATATACTTTTCAAGTTCTTTAGAGAAGCCTATAGGGAAAAAAAATGGCATACCTGAAGCATGCTCTGTTTTGAATAAAATGCCACGGACACAAACAAAAAAGATTTGTTTGTAGTGAGTTTAATATTTCATTATAGACGTATTTATGTAACCGCTGGTTGTAGCGGTTTTGAGCAAGAAATGACACAAAAAGTACAGTGTTTTTCCAAAAAACACTGTAAAATCCACCCTTGCATATGTTTTGAATACAACTGAATTATGTTTTTTTTTATAATAGGAAGTAAGTGCCTTTGGGGACAATGGGGAAGGAGATGACCTGGACACATGGACTGTGCAGTGCGGTGACGCACTATGGGAGCGGGAGGATGCAGTGCGCTTCAAGCACGTTGGGACCAGTGCTTACCTGACTGTTACTGGTGAGCAGTACAGCCACCCAATCAGAGGGCAAAGAGAAGTGCATGGCATTACAAGTGCCAATGCCCATAACTACTGGAAGGTAATGGAAGGTGTCTTCATCAAACCAAGCCTTCCACCTGGTGCCGGCAGACATGATGAACTGTGAGACTATGGATTGAGGTCATACAGGAATAGTGTTCAACAATAGAACTAAAGAATCTGTTTCACGAGTTAAGAGCAAAAAAAATGTGGAGCTTTCGGGTTTTCTTAATATAGATCAATGGGATCAGTCTTTTTTTCGTTACATTTTCATGGCACTTGGGCTATTATGGGCAGACTGGATGCAAACCACAATAAAACTATTTCTATACATTGTCAATGCATAAGATAAGAATACTTGCTGGTACGTCTCTATGGTGTCTGTATAACAAAGCTTTCGACTTGTAGGGGTAGACCCATTTACTTGCACTTGACAACTACAAAATCCTAAAGGACACTTTTCACACTGTTCACTTTTTTAGTTGAAGTTCTATAATTTCTATAATAAGATATGATTTCTGTTGGATATGTCTGAATAGTTTTTGCAGCCTGTGCATGGATTTCTGCAAGCCTCTTTCAAATTTGCCACGTGTAAAGTGAATATACCCTGAGGCTGTGTTCCCACGGGTCCTATACGCTGCGTAAAACTACGCAGCGTGTCCAACTAAGAACACGCATTGAGTTCCGGCCAATAAAATGCACCAAATTGTGGTGCAGGTTTTTGTGCGGAAAAAGTGGTGAAAAAGGAAAGTTAATACTTCCCCTGACAGTTGTCATAGCGACATATCCCTTTGTTCTTCGTGCAGCGTGGCCTCCTGGGATGACGCTGCAGCCCATGTGACTGCTGCAGCCTGTGATTGGCTGCAGCAGTCACATGAGATGAAACCTCATCCCAAGAAGCTGGCCTGGGCGGAGTACAGAGGAATGCGTCTCTTTGACAATGCCCAGGGAGGGGTAAGTATTACATTTTTTAAATTTAAAAAAAAATGTTTTGTTTTTTTTCCAGCTTTGCTATTTTAGCAGTGAAATTGCAGCGATTCTGCCGCAAAAATCGGAACATATTCTATTTGTTGCAGATTTTACCTCCCCATTAAACCTGCAACAAAATAGCAACATTTTCACATCATAAATTAACATGCTGCTAATTTAAAGGGAACCTGTCGCCAGCATTTCTCCTATTAAACTGGCAATACCTGGTGGAAGTGGGTGAAGAATAATTTTTATGTAACTTATAATTATCTTCTAAGATAATATCTGTACCTAGTATATTAGTATCCCATTTTTTTTTTTTTTTTTTTGTGTCCCTGTGCCATATGCTAATGAGCATAAGTCATCTCTTCATTCCTCAAGCCTTTCCGAGTTAACCCCGCCTCCTTACTTTTGATTGACCTCTCCTTGCCTCCTCCCTCCAGCACACACAAAATCCTGCGCTTGCGCATCAATATTTCTGTGCGTGCACGCAACTGGACAGTATAGCGGCACATGCGCAGTAACTAGACTTGTGGCCCAGACCTATAAGGGTCCTATTTTTAACTTTCCAGAAAATTTAAGAAGTGCACAGATACTGTAAAGTCATTGGACTTTTATTAACTGATTGATTGCGTATGTCTGATTGCTATGGATTATATCTATTTAAATAAATACTTTATCCCAATCTGTTATCTTCTTTCTTTTAATTGTTTTGGGTTTTTTTTTTTGTTTTTTTTTTTTTAAAAGGTCATCCTCCATCATATAGGAATAAGATTCACATTGCACTTTTCAGAAAGAAGTCTGATAACGGCTCAATAATACCTTTTTATTTTCAGTGCTCCGAATCGAATGTCTGTCTCTCTGTCCCTGGCCACAACAGTATGGTGTTAGAGATAGGAATAGATCTTGGGATTGCTATCAGGCGAGCTAAAATAAGGGTATGTGCACACACAAAATAAAAAACTTCTGAAAATACGGAGCTGTTTTAAAGGGAAAACAGCTCCTGATTTTCAGACTATTTTTAATCAAAATGGTATTTTTGGAGCTGGTTTTCTATAGTCTATGAAAAACCGCTCCCAATAACGGCTGAAGAAGTGACGTGCACTTCTTTTTTGCGGCTGTTTTTTACGCGGCCGTTTTGAAAAAACTGCCTAGTAAAAAACGCCACGTCGGAACAGCACCATTTTTTTCCACTGAAATCAATGGGCAGTTGTTTGGAGGCGTTCTGCTTCCTTTTTTTTCAGCTGTTTTTCGGGACGTTTGCGGCTGTGTTGGGAGTTCACAGGTTGTGACAGCTTTCACAGATTGTGTCTTTTTAGAAGTGAGCAATTCTTCACGGTTAGTTCTTAATGCTATGTTATAGGCCTCCTTGATGTTACGATTAGAATAGTGTCTCGCCTGCAGCCTAGCCTTCAGTTCAACTGCTCGTTTTTTGAAGTTAATAAAGGTTGAGCAATTACGTCTCAATCTCAAGAATTCCCCCTTCGGTATTGCCCTGATTGTGTTTTTTGAGTGTGCACTTTCAGCGGCTAATAGGCTGTTGGTGGCAGTTAACTTTCTATAAAGATCCGTATGGAGATTCCTCTCTGAATCTGTGTAAATGAGGACATCCAAAAACGGAATCGACTGCTGGTTGTAGTCAAGGGTCAACTTCAGATTAAATTCATTGTCGTTCAATTTATCAATGAATTTTTCCAAATCAGGGATGGAACCCCCCCCCCCATATGACGAATATGTCGTCAATGAAACGCCTCCAAAGACGGACGCTATCTGTCAAAATTTTTAGCTCATCACAGAAAACAATTGCCTCTTCCCACCAGCCAAGATAGATGTTAGCGAATGTGGGGGCCACAGCTGCTCCCATCGCCGTGCCCCTAATCTGCAGGTAAAACCGTCCATCAAATATAAAATAGTTCCGTGTGAGGATGAATCTCAATTCTTTGAGAATAAAGTCCTTCCTCACAGGGTTCAGATTCTCATTGTGCCAATTTGGGGGACTTTTGGCGCAATGTAATTTACATCCAACATTGTTTTTAATTACAATTTAATAAAGTATTTTTATTTTTTTCATTAATAAAACACACTACTTTTCCCACTCCCCCTGTTCCTGAGCAATGTTGTACTAAACCTTTGTTAGCTTGCGAAGGTTCTGTGTCTTGTGTCCGTAATCAGTCTGGTATCCTGTACTCTGTGACCTGCTTCCAGTAAACCGGCACCAGCCTACCTCCAGTAATCCAGTGGTTCCACAACCCTATTGGACGTTACACGTAATCTCCCATCCTCACAAGATCTTATTTGCTCTAATCCTCACGTTATCGTCTCCAAGATCTCTCCTGTGCATTCCTCTCCCTCACTGGCAGGGTCCTCTCTCCTTCTGTATTAGTGAAGCTGCACACGATCAAGTGTCACTTGGGCTGTTTTTCACGGCGTCCGAGTGGCACCCGATAGTTTTCACGGACCCATTCACTTTAGAGGGTGAATCAGGTCCGTGAAAACTGACCCGATTCTCCGATCTATGGAAAGATAGGACATGTCCTATCTTTCCATAGATCACTGACGGGAGGCGGATGCTTTCCTTTTCCGCGGCGACTTTTAGCTGCAAACGGGGAAAAAAGTGGCATGCTGCGGTTCTGCCTCTGACCTCCCATTGAAATTAATGGAAGGCAGAGAAAGCATTTTTCAGTGTTTTTTGCCCGTGGGCGAAAAACTTAGCGAAAACAGTGTCAAGAAAGTGCAGGCAGGTCAAAAAGAAGGAATTTTGAGGCAGATTTTTTTTCTTCCTGCAAAATCCTCTTTGTGAACAGGGCCTAAGACTCTATGACGGAGCCTATTGATAAACAACATTGGCAGTGTTATTGCCAGGTGCATAGACGTAAAGATTTTTACCTGAACCGGCAACATACAATTGTTCATGCAAGAATCCATGGCTACTTCATTAACCCTTAACGACCGCAGCCATTTTTCAGATTTTCACTTTCGTTTTTTCCACCCCCACCTTCCAAACGTCATAACTTTTTTTTATTTTTCCATGAGAAAAAAACAGGGGTTCCTCAATTTCTGGAGGGGGTTTGTTTTTACGGCGTTCACTGTGTGGTAAAAACTGTATGCTAACTTTATTCTGCAGGTCAATACGATTACGACAATACCAATTTGATTATATATTTTTTTTTTTTTTCGTTTTACTATTTTACATGGAAAAAACTATTAATCAAATTTGTGATTTGTCAACATTCTGAGAGGTATAACTTTTATTTTTTTTCCATTGATTTAGCGATTTGACGGCTTTAAGTTTTTTTTTTTTTTTTTTACCTTTTGGGGTACATGTGTCTTCTTGATCGCTTTTTATTCAATTTTTTTGTGGGAGATGAAGTGACAAAAAAACAGCAATTCTGTTGTGTTTTTATTTCTTTTTTGGCTTTCACTGTGCGGGTTAAATATTTTAATTTGTATTTTTAACTTAATGTTTATCTCCTATATACAGCGACTATAAAAAGTCTACAAACCCTTGTTAAAATGCCAGGTTTTTGTCATGTAACAACGTGAAGTACAAGATGAATACATTCAGAACTATTTCCACCTTTTAATCTGACCCATAATCTGTACAATTCCATTGAAAAACTATGAAATCTTTTAGGGTGGAAAAATAAAAAAACTAAAATAATGTGGTTGCATAAATATGCACACCCTTAATGATTAGCCTATTTTAGACCTTAATGACCAGCCTATCTTGGACGTTAATGACCAAGCCATTTTTTTGACTTTCCATCGTCTCATTCAAAGCGCTATAACTATTTTATTTTTGCGTCGACATAGCTGTATAAGGTCTTGTTTTTTGCGGGACAAGTTGTAATTTGTAATAGCACCATTTTGGGGTACATAAAATTTATTGATTAACTTTTATTAACTTTTTTTGGGGGGGGGGATAGAAAAAAAACCTACACTTTCGCCACACTTTTTTGCGTCCTAAATTTATGCCGTTCATCGTGGGGTATAAATAACACAATAACTTTATTCAGCGGGTTGTTGCGATTGCAACGATACCAAATTTATATAGATTTTGTATGTTTTACTACTTTTACACAGTGAAAACACATTTTTTCAAAATTATTTGTTTTTGCGTATCCATATTTGAAGAGCCATAACTTTTTTTTTCTTTTTTTTTTTCACCGATGCAGTTGTATTAGGGCTTTTTTTTTTTTTTTTGCGGAACGACTAGTTTTTATCGGTACCATTTTGGAGTAGAACGCAACTTTTTGATCACTTTTTATCACATTTTTTTTTTTAGGCTGGATTCAAAGAAAACAACAATTTTTGCATGGTTTTTTATTTTATTTTTTACGACGTTCACCGTGCAGGTTAACTTATGTAATAACTTTATAGTCGGGGTCGTTATGGACGTGGCGATACCAAATATGTGTAACTTTTTTTAACTTTTATTTTGTTTTTTAATAATAAAGCAGTTTGTAAGGGGAAAAAGTGGGGTTTTCATTTTTATTTTTTTTTCACTTTTTATTAAACTTTTTTTTTTTTTTTACTAGTCCCACTAGGAGACTTCACTATGCGATTATACGATCGGATTTATAATACACTGCAATACTTCTGTATTGCAGTGTATTATGCCTGTCCGTGTAAAACGGACAGGCATCTGCTAGATCATGCCACAGGCATACACTACAGGCAGACCTGTGGGCCTTTATTAAGCCTCCCCGGCTGCCATAGAAGATAGACACTCGGCAATCTTATCACCGGGTGTCGGGATGAGAGGGAGCTCCCTCCCTCTCTCCAATACAACTCCGATGAGGCACCCGCTATGAGCACTGCATCTGAGGTGTTAAACGGGTGAGATCGATACTAATATCGATCTCACCCGTTCGAGCAGGGATGCCCCAAGCCCTCATCTACCTCTGGTAGCTGAGAGCAGGGAGATTGAACGGCTCCCTTCTCTGTTTATTTATTCCAATGCAGCGGCGTAAAAAGGCTATTGCAAAGGACATAAAGGACGTTAGTGGCGGCCGTAAAAACACTATGGGGCGGTCACTAACGGGTTAAACTAATACTTTGTTGAATTACACTTTGACATTATGACAGCATTCAGTGTTTTTGGGTAGAAGTCTATCAGCATGGCACATCTTGACTTGGTAATTGTTGCCCACTCTTCCTTGCAAAAGCACTCCAAATCTATCAGATTGCGAGGGCATCTCCTGTGTATAGCCCTCTTCAGGTCACCCAACAGATTTTCAATGGGATTCAGGTCTGGGCTCTGGCTGGGCCATTCCAAAAGTTGATCATCTTCTGGTGAAGCCATTCTTTTGTTGATTTGGTGGTATGCTTTGGGTCGTTGTTGTGCTGAAAGGTGAAATTTCTCTTCTTCAGCTTTTTAGCAGAGTCCTGCAGGTTTTGTGCCAATATTGCCTGATATTTGGAACTGTTCATAATTCCCTTCACCTTGACTAAAGCCACAGTTCCAGATGCCCCAAAGCATAATGCTGCCTCCATCATGCTTCACTGCGGGTATGGTGTTCTTTTGGTGATGTGCAGTGTTTGGCTTTGCGCCAAACATACCTTTTGGAATTATAGACAAAAAGTTCAACCTTGGTCTCATCAGACCAGAACACGTTTTCCAACATGCTTTTGGCAGACTTGATGTAGGTCTTTACAAAACATAGCCGGGCTTGGATGTTTTTCTTTGTTAGAAAACGCTTTCATCTTTCCACCCTACCCCACAGCCCAGACATATGAAGAATACGGGAGGTTCTTGTCACATGCACTACACAACCAGTACCTGCCAGAATGTCCTGCAGCTCCTTTAATGTTGCTGTAGGCCTCTTAGTAGCCTCCTGGACCAATTTTCGTCTTGTTTTTTAATCAAGTTTTGAGGGACGTCCAGTTCTTGATGATGTCACTGTTGTGCGAAATGTAATCCACTTCTAGGTGACAGTCTTCACTGTGTTCCATGGTATATCTAATGCCTTGGAAATTATTTGGTACCCTTCTCCTGACTGATGCCTTTTTTAACAATCAAATCCCTTTGATGTGTTGTAAGCTCTTTACGGACCATGGCTTTTGCTGTCGCATGCAACAAAGAAAATGTCAGGAAAATCCTAATAGAACAGCTGAACTTTATATGGGGTTACTCAGTACACCGCTGCCATTAAAGTGATTCTGACTACTATTTAACATGAGTTTGAATGTGATTGGCTAATTCTGAACACAACCACATGCCCAATTATAAGAGCGTGTTCCCACTTATGCAACCATATTATTTTTCCCCTATAAATGATTTGTTTATTTTCCAATGGAATTGTACAGATTAGGGTTCACATTAAAGGTGGGAAAATACTTTGTTACGTGACAAATTTTGGCATTTTAACAGGGTGTGTAGGCTTTATATATCCAGTGTGCGTAATATAAATATGTATGTATGTGTGTGTATGTATGTATGTATGTATGTATGTATGTATGTGTGTGTATATATATATATACACACACACACACACACACACACACACACACACACACACACACACACACACACACACACACCACCACCCCCCCCCCCCAAGCAGGAGAGGCAGCAGCACTCAAACACAGGTAAGGAATTCCTTTTAAACCCTTGCCTAGCAAGTGGTCCTGATCCATAGACTATATCATTATCCAAAAATAAATCTTGCAGCACTCCAATAGAGAAGGTGAAAAAATTTGGTTTGTTAAGCCAACCTAGCAAGGTGCAATGTTTCAGTCCAACATTAGGACCTTTTTCAAGCATAGTGATAGATACATATATAAGTAGTGGTTTATATAACGTGTATCTAATATACATAATCAATCTCATTATAATAATTAAAAAGTGTATAAAATATAATACAACGTGTTACAATTATTAAGGTAAAATATATATTGATACAGAAAGTGAAAAGTGACATATAATAAAATAACATTAATATAAATGAGATAACAAACAGAAAATTGACATGATTACAAGTTAATTCAATAATCAACCGCAGTGCTGGGAATAAAGACTGCACGACCACTCACCAATCGGGGACCTGATGCTTAATTTATGTAAAATGATATGTATTCAATCAATGCCATCAACATTCCGCGTTCGCCGGAGTCAAACTGCCGAAACCGGAAGTGATATACATGACTAGTTGCCTGGTTACAGGTCGTTGGTAAGCCAGTCTTCATAAAGAAAGACTAAAGAGATCATGTTGTTTATGCAGCATAACGTCAATAGAGCATGTCAAGATCCCCTATCAATAAGATATGGAGACTTGATTACTCCTATAGCAGCACTTAAATTATTAAAATAGCGGAACCCAATTCAGGGTATGGCATAAATAATTGTAATCAAAATGTCCTGGATAGGTTTCGTAGTAAAGGGGGTTAATAAACCAGGTTACATATAAACATGTGTGGGGAACAGTAAAAGGCACAGAATAACCGATGTAAATACACATCGTAAGTATATCACTGTCGATCCCACAACATAAGGAGTATTTTAACCCCTTCCCTCTATGGCCACTTTTGACCTTCCTGACAGAGCCTAATTTTTCAAATCTGACATGTTTCACTTTATGTGTAATAACTTCGGAATGCTTTAACTTATCCAAGCAATTCTGAGATTTTCTCGTGACGCATTGGACTTTATGTTAATGTAAAAATTTTCTCGATACGTTCAGTATTTAATTGTGAAAAACACCAAAACTTAGCGAAAAATTGCAAAAAATAGCATTTTTCTCAATTTAAATGTATGTGCTTGTAAGACAGGCAGTTATACCACACACAATTGTTGCTAATTAACATCACCAATGTGTCTACTCTAGATTGGCATATTTTTTTTTGTTTTTTTCTAGGACGTTACAAGGCTTTAGCAGCAATTTCTCACATTTTCAAGAAAATTTCAAAAGGATATTTTTACAGGGGCCAGTTCAGTTGTGAAGTGGCTTTGAGGGCCTTATATTAGAAACCCTGAAAAAGTAACCCCATTTTAAAAACTTCACCCCTCAAAGTATTCAAAACAGCATTCAGAGAGTTTCTCAACCCTTTAGATGTTTCACAGGAATTAAAGCAAAATACAGGTGAAATTTACAAATTTCATATTTTTTTGCAGAAATTAATTTTTAATCCATTTTTTTGGTAACACAATGTTTTACAAGAGAAATTCGACTCCATATTTATTGCCCAGATTCTGAAGTTTTAGGAAATATCCCACATCTGGCCCTAGTGTGCTAAAAGACTGAAGCACCGGCCTCAGACGCAAAGGAGCACCTAGTGGATTTTGGGGCCTTATTTTTATTAGAATATATTTTAGGCACCATGTCAGGTTTGAAGGGTTCTTGCGGTGCCAAAACAGTAGCAATCCCCCAAAAGTGACCCATTTTGGTTATTTCCTTGAGTTGTGTAGTTATCTAGGGGTATCGTGAGCATTTTGACCCCACAGGTTTTTTGCAGAAATTATTGGAATTAGGCCGTGAAAATTAAAATCTAAATTTTTTTTTTCAAAGAAAATGTAGGTTTAGCTAATTTTTTTTCTCATTTCCACAAAGACTAAAGGAGAAAAAGCACTGCAACATTTGTAAAGCAATTTCTCCCGAGTAAAACGATACCCCACATGTGGTCATAAACAGCTGTTTGGAAACACGGCAGGACTTAGAAGGGAAAGAGCGCTATTTGGCTTTTGGAGTTCACATTTAGCAGGAATGGTTTGCGGAGGCCATGTTGCATTTGCAAATCACCTGAGGGGACAAAACAATGAAAACGCCCAAAAAGTGACTCCATTTAGGAAACTACACCCCTTGAGGAATTAATCTAGGGGTGTAGTGAGCATTTTGACCCCACATATTTTTCATAGAGTTTATTAGAATTGGGCAGTGAAAATAAAAACAATCCTTTTTCTTCAATAAGATGCAGCTTTAGCTCAAAATTTTTCATTTTCTCAACAAATAATGGAAAATAAGAACCCAACATTTGTAAAGCAATTTCTCCGGAGTACGGCAATACCCCATATGTGGTCATAAACTGCGGTTTGGGCACACAGTAGGGCTCAGAAGGGAAGGAGCGGCATTTGGCTTTTGGAGTGCAGATTTTGCTGGATTGGTTTCTGGGTGCCTGTGGGAGCAAAACAGTGGAAACCCCCCCAGAAGTGACCACATTTTGGAAACTACACCCCTCAATGCATTCACCTAGGTGTGTAGTGAGCATGTTAACCCGCAGGTGTTTTATAGAAATTAGTGTACACTCGATGTTGCACAGTGAAAATTTTATTTTTTCCATAGATATGCCAATATGTGGTGCCGAGCTTGTGCCACCATAACAAGACGGCTCTCTGATTATTATGCGGTGTTTCCCGGTTTTAGAAACACCCTACATGTGGCCCTAACCTTTTGCCTGGACATTTGACAGGGCTCAGGAGTGAAAGAGTACCATGTAAAATTGAGGCCTAATTTGTCGATTTTACAAAGTATTGGTTCACAATTGCAGGACTCCGATGTGAAACAATAAAAAGAAACCCCTGAGAAGTTACCCCATTTTGGAAACTACACCCCTCAAGGCATTTTATTAAGGGGTGTAGTGAGCATTTTCACCCCACAGGTATTTTCCATAAATGAATCCGCTGCGGATGGTGCAAATTAAAAATTAATATTTTTCCCTAGATATGCCCATTCAGTGGAAAATATGTTGTGCCCAGCTTATGCCACTGGCGACACCCACCCCAAAAATTGTTAAAACGGTTCTCTCGGGTATGACAATGCCATATATGTGAAAGTAAACTGCTGTTTGGGCACGCTGTAGGGTTCAGAGGGGAGGGAGTGCCATTTGGCTTTTGGAGGGTGGATTTTGCTTGGTAGTAGTTTTGTTTGAGTATTGCGGGTGTTTCTGTCTATAATGTGGTGGAATATGTAAGCTGGGCAGAGTATATCAGGGGCATAGTCAGGTGATATAATACTGGGGTAAAAAAACAATAAAATGATCCATAGATGTGTGTTACGCTGTGAAACAATCCTTTCTGCACAGGCCAATCTCTCACTGATAAATCGTGTCCTTTCTTATCCCCTTTCTGGTCCACACTCCGTACCTTTGCAGTTTGGGGAATTTTGCTAGGAAAGTTTTGCACTGGTATAAGACGGGCAGCGTCTGCTCCAGCGAATGTGTTTGGGCCCTCCCCTTCCTGGTTCCTTAATTTTAGGGCACCGATAAATCGTTTCTTGAAACAGAAGAAATGTTCCCCTCGGGCCTGCACAACTGCATATTTTTCTTCCCTGACTTATTGGAGTCTATGTAATCAATCCTCGACCAAGACCCATGAGCATTAGAGTAGTGCGTGTGTTCCCTTCCGTCCGGATTAAATCATCGCCATACATCTACCAGTTGCAGATCTGAGATGAAAGATTGCAATATTTTATCAGATGCTCTCACGGTCACTGGAGATGTTCTCATGCCCTTCCTATCTTCCATGTGCGACAATACACTATTAAAATCTCCTGCAACAATTTTGGTTTGTATCAAGGTAAATTTGGATCTGCAAGGCCGCATAGAATTGCTTGTTATCCCCGTTCGGTCCATAAATGTTATAAATACTAAGTTCCCCCGCTGGAGTGTCTAAAAGAGTATGGAGAAGCCTACCTTCTATGTCTGCATGTTGTGACTTTACCTGAAAAGCTAATGATTTACTCAAGTGTAAGAACTCCACCTTTTCTATCAGCAGAGGCTGATCCTAGTACCTCTCCCACCCATCATTTTTTCATCCTAAAAAAAAATCCTTTTCACATAAGTGAGTCTCCTGGAGAAGGGCAATGTCCGCTCCCAGACGCCTCAGGTGTTGAAGTACCATAGAGCGTTTATGAGGGGACAGTAGCTCCTTGACATTCCATGTTACAATCTTCATGGGGGGAATAGAGTGATACACGATTTAATGCCCGTGAGTCTTTTCCACACCCAACATAACATGAGATATAGGCAAAAATATAAGAATCTTCGATCCTGACCAATTTGACCATGCATACATACAATCAATTGAACAATGAAATAACAAACATTAACCATAGCAGTAAGTCTGCAAATCTCCTGTAGGAAAAAAATCATCATAAATGGACTTCGCTTTTTTCCGACATGCGGAGTGTCCGTGCGGCCATTTGTAAAGAGGAGGAAATCGTACCATCAATTGGTGAACATAACCCGACATGTCGACTCTATCAATTACCCTTTAAACAGTGAGTATCGCAGAACTAAAACATAGCAGTATCCAGTTTGTACATCACCCATACTCACTCAGTCCCGTACCCTGTAATACCACAGAGTGGAAGGATGGTCATCTATTGTAAATATGGTCATAAGGCGTTAAAGCAACCAAAAGCAGTCCTTCAGATAGGAAAGGGAAATAGAGACGCTAAAACATCCTAAAGTCCTGGTGTCAGCGATGTTTCAGGGGCATCTTCGCTGCAGTAATGGCGGCTGTTGAGAACCGCTTTCTGCTTGCTGCAGCCGTTGCATAGGTACCAAATGATAGAGCGGCCAAAACAACCGACAGCAGTGTCTCCGCTTCTTCAGGACCCGTGTACGTCTCGGTAGTGCCATCCGGCCTGGTAATGCGTAGTGTCGCCGGATACTGAAGCTGGAATCGCCATTTATTGTGATGGAGTGCTGTACAAATCCTGCTGAATGCCTGCTGGTGAGTTCAGTAGAATAGTCTCCAAACAGTAGCACATTTATCCCTTCAATGTGTAAGGGCTGCGCCTTTCGTTTATAAGCTCTCAAAGTGGCTTCCTTTTCAGAGTAGTCTAGATACTCGACGATGACTTGGCGAGGCCGATCAGGCTGACTTCTAGTCTGCGGCATGTTGGTTCGCTGCATATTGTCAGGTCCCAGGCGATGTGCTGGCCCAACTTTAAATGGTCCCTCCAAATCGAGAAGGAGAGGTCAAGTTTTTAATGTTATATAAGTATGGAGTCCACACGAGGGGAGAGGACCCATGGCCACATTTATGTGGTCAATGGTATCCACCACCCAAGTTCGTAGAGAAACCGCAGCAGCTCATAATGTAACATCCATACAATAATAAATACATTATTGCTGTATCCCCACCACATGTCATAAACAAAAAACAAATCGTGATAACAAAATTCCATATATACTAATCACAGGACATGATAAATAAAAATTCAGCTTCTGTCTTCTATTTCATCGAAATCAAGATTTTTTTTTTTATATATACTCCGGTCTGGAGTGGTCCTGCAGTCCCATTATGATCTAAAAAAGAGGAAATTCATTACAATATACATAAATAATGAACATGTATCCATGTAAATGTATCACAACACATATATACATAAAAGGAGGGCATTGCTAGAAGTATGAATACAACTGAAGGAAAACACCAAAAAGTCGCCCTAGCCACATTGAAATCAACATTGAGAACTTTTGGCCTCAATGTGTCCAATAAAAATATCCACTTTAACTCACATTTGTGTAACAACATATGTCTATCACCGCCTTTGTGGGACAATGGAATATGATCCAAAATCATGAATTTTAAATCCTTCTCTGCATGGCCCTGTTTTTTTTAATGTAGTATCAGTGATTATTTAATCGGGTTTTAAAATCACAAGTGGTTTCACGCACATATAATAGAAGGCAAGGGCACCATAATACGTAGATAACCCAGTCCCGGTCGCAAGTAAAGTAGTGTCTAATATTGTCTATGTGTTAAGGGGTGTTCAAATACGTTACCCCTACACATAAGGGCACAACTAATACATTTGTGGAACGGAAAGTTACCTGGTTTTAATGATCTAAGTAGGGTTTGTTTACCACTAATTGATATCTTACCTACCCTTGTTCTCACCAGTTTATCACGTAAACTACGTGGTCGTCTATAGGACATAAGTGGCGGACTATTTAATTCACCTATATGTTCATAGCTGTTCTTGATTATTGACCAACGTCTACCCAAAATTTTAAAAATATCACCACTGAGATCATTATAAGTGGAGATAAACGGAATCCGTTTTTTACTCCCATGCTTTGTATTAACCCTTTAACGACCCATGACGAAAATACACGTCATGGACCGGGTGGGTGATGTTTGGTGCGGGCTCACGCTCCATACACTTCAGCTGTGTATTACAACTGACACGCTGCTCTAACGGTCAGGAACAGCGATCGTGCTGCTCCTGGCTGTTTAAGTAAACGCCGCGGTCAATAGTTGCCGCGGCATTTAAACCGTTAGCAGGAGGGGCACCCCGACAGCCCAACAGCCCCCCTGCTGCGCGATCAGGGGTTGCCTAGGGCTGTCATGGCAGCCTGGGGCCCTAATAAATGCCCCCAGGTCTGCCTTCTGTCTGCCTCTGCTAAGCCATTTTTAAAAAGTGTAAAAAAAAAAGTACTAAAATATTAAAAGTTCAAAAAAAAACCTTTTCCCACTTTTCCTCAAGCACAAAGTAAGAAATAAAAAAAATTGGTATTGCTGCGTCTGTAACAGTCTGAACTATTACAATATACCATTATTTAACTCGCACGGTGAACGGCGTGAAAAAAAAAAAAAATTAAAACACCCGAATCATTGTTTTTTGGTCACCTTAGCGCTAAAAAATTCAATAAAAAGTGATCAAAAAATCGTATGTACCAAAAAACGGTACCAATAAAAACCACAGTTTGTCCCGCAAAAAATAAACCCTCACACCTCTCAATCGACGGAAAAACAAAAAAGTTATGGCTCTCAGAATATGGTGAAACAGAACAAGTTTTTTTAACAAATAGTTTTTTCTTTGTAAAAGTAGTAAAATATAAAAAAGACCTATATAAATTTGGTATTACCGTAATCGTATTAATACGCAGAATAAAGTTTAGTTGACGTTTTTACCACACGGTGAATGCCATAAAAACAAAACCCAAAAAACAATGGAGGAATTTAGTTTTTTTACAATTCCACCCCACAAATAAAAAAAATTCAGTTTCCCAGTACGTTATATGGTACTTTAAATGGTGCCAATAGAAGCTACAGCTCTTCCTGCAAAAAATAATCCCTCTCACCACTCTATTGACAGAAAAATAAAAACGTTATGGCTCTTGGAAGGCGGGGAGTGAAAAACTAAAAATGTCTGGGTCGTTAAAGGGTTATATAATGTCTCCCTAGAACAATGGCAAGGTTGGGACATATACGAAAACCTTCCCGGACTCCCGATGTACCTATGTGCCAAATTTGGGGTCAAATGGTTCAGGCGTTTGGATGCCTATAGAGGATAGACATTGACTTTTATAATATAGAATAGCAGAGTTACCCGGGTGTGTGTGCGTGTGCGTGTTTAAAAACCTTCATTTCCTATTGATATGAAGCCGACATATCCAATGAAGTCCAAGTGCAGGTTCCTTTTTGGAGGCATGACTGGTCTGAAAGGGTTCAATTTATGAGAATGCTGAAATCCACGGTCTTGGTTCTGTTGAGAGATTTCAGCAGCTCGGGCAGCAGCCATGCTCTTTGCCACAGGAGTCTTTCATCTAAGTGCAGGGTTCCTGTTTGGAGGCATGACTGGTCTGAAAGGGGTTCAATTTCTGAGAACGTTCAAATCCAGTACAGGTGCAGTTAGTTTACGGCGTGTAACACGTTAAGTAAAAAAAATGGCTTGGTTGTTATGGAAACCTGGTCTAAAACTGTGTGTATGTGGGTGAGGCTAAGAATGAAGGACCTGCGAGCTTCTATTGGCTAATACAGGTCATCTGATGTGATATGGAGGAAGATCCTTGATGTGGAAGCCAGTGGTGCCATATTTGCTTTTGTGAATATGTCAAACGGTAGGTCCTAGAGAGCTGAAACCTGGTGTAAAACCTTCAGAAGCGTGTGATTTACTTATGTGCCAAATTTGGTGCAGACTGCTCGACTCCGTGCAGAAAGAACAGACAACAGAAATTAATTTTTATATATATGGAGATATACACAGGCGAGTCACATTATGACCACCTCCTATATTCGATGTCGGCAGCGTGTAGCCCATGAAGGAAGTGATGTGTCGTGGGCTGGCTTGGTGGGTATATAAGGTATGTGATAGGCTGTCTGAACACATATCACTTGTTGCCATGGGTAAAAGGGCCGATTTATCAGAGTTGTAAAAAGGGATGATTATTGGCTTTCGTGCCAAGGCTGCCAGTATTTCTCAAACAGTGCAGTTTGTGAATAGTTCGCCAGCTGCTGTGGTGAAAGTGTATTGTGAGTGGACAAATGGCACCATTGGGAATAACCGATGTGGAAACTGCGGATCACCAAGTGCCATTGATGTGAGAGGTGAACGTCGGCTACAAAGGTGCGTGAGGGCCGAACAACACGCTACATTGGAGCAGCTCACCGTGAAAATCAACCAGGGGGCTACCAGACGTGTGTCTAAAACAACAGTTCAGCGAACCCTACTGTGTATGGAGCTCCGAAGCAGATGGATGGTCACTGCTCCTATGCCGACAAAGGTGCGTCGTAAAAAAAAACTTCAATTTGAACGGCAGTATCGGAATTGGACAACCGATGATTGGCAAAGAATTGCCTTCTCTGATGAGTCACGTTTTCTGCTTCATTGAACGGATGGACGTTGGCGTGTCAGGGAAGAATTATCAGAGAACAAACATCCTGCAACCATTGCTGGAAGAACACAAGCTGGTGGTGGCGGCAGCGTTATGGTCTGGGGAATTTTTCCATGGCATTCTCTGGGCCTACTCATCCATGTGGAAGGCACTCAGAACTGATTTGGGTATGAATATATCGTTGCAGATCACGTCCACCCTTACATGCTGTTTGTCTTCCCTGGAGCAGATGGAATCTTCCAGCAAGACAATGAGACATGTCACACGACTAGAAATGTCAGACAGTGATTGGAAGAGCATGACCAAGACATCCAAGTACTTCCCTGGCCCCCTAATTCGCCAGACTTGAACCCAATTGAGCATCTGTGAGACCAACTCGATCATCGTGTTCGCTCTATGGATCCTCCCCCACGCAGCGTCTGGCAAATGTGGGATGCAATGCAGTCAGCATGGCTCCAGATACCTGAGACAACCGACCAGCACCTTATTGAGTCACTCCCAGCCCGTCTAGCTGCTGTCCGTGCTGCACGCGGCGGTTACTCTGGATATTAGCTGGTGGTCATAATAATGTGACTCGAGTGTGTGTGTATGTATGTGTATATATATATATATATATATATATATATATATATATATATACAGTGAAGGAAATAAGTATTTGATCCCTTGCTGATTTTGTAAGTCTGCCCACTGTCAAAGACATGAACAGTCTAGAATTTTTAGGCTAGGTTAATTTTACCAGTGAGAGATAGATTATATAAAAAAAAAAAAAAAGAAAATCACATTGTCAAAATTATATATATTTATTTGCATTGTGCACAGAGAAATAAGTATTTGATCCCTTTGGCAAACAAGACTTAATACTTGGTGGCCAAACCCTTGTTGGCAAGCACAGCAGTCAGACGTTTTCTGTAGTTGATGATGAGGTTTGCACACATGTTAGATGGAATTTTGGCCCACTCCTCCTTGCAGATCATCTGTAAATCATTACGATTTCGAGGCTGTCGCTTGGCAACTCGGATCTTCAGCTCCCTCCATAAGTTTTCGATGGGATTAAGGTCTGGAGACTGGCTAGGCCACTCCATGACCTTAATGTGCTTCTTTTTGAGCCACTCCTTTGTTGCCTTGGCTGTATTTTTCGGGTCATTGTCGTGCTGAAAGACCCAGCCACGAGCCATTTTTAATGTCCTGGTGGAGGGAAGGAGGTTGTCACTCAGGATTTGACGGTACATGGCTCCATCCATTCTCCCATTGATGCGGTGAAGTAGTCCTGTGCCCTTAGCAGAGGAACACCCCCAAAACATAATGTTTCCACCTCCATGCTTGACAGTGGGGACGGTGTTCTTTGGGTCATAGGCAGCATTTCTCTTCCTCCAAACACGGCGAGTTGAGTCAATGCCAAAGAGCTCAATTTTAGTCTCATCTGACCACAGCACCTTCTCCCAATCACTCTCAGAATCATCCAGATGTTCATTTGCAAACTTCAGACGGGCCTGTACATGTGCCTTCTTGAGCATTGGGACCTTGCGGGCACTGCAGGATTTTAATCCATTACGGCGTAATGTGTTACCAATGGTTTTCTTGGTGACTGTGGTCCCAGCTGCCTTGAGATCATTAACAAGTTCCCCCCGTGTAGTTTTCGGCTGAGCTCTCACCTTCCTCAGGATCAAGGATACCCCACGAGGTGAGATTTTGCATGGAGCCTCAGATCGATGTCGATTGACAGTCATTTTGCATGTCTTCCATTTTCTTACTATTGCACCAACAGTTGTCTCCTTCTCACCCAGCGTCTTACTTATGGTTTTGTAGCCCATTCCAGCCTTGTGCAGGTCTATGATCTTGTCCCTGACATCCTTAGAAAGCTCTTTGGTCTTGCCCATGTTGTAGAGGTTAGAGTCAGACTGATTAATTGAGTCTGTGGACAGGAGTCTTTTATACAGGTGACCATTTAAGACAGCTGTCTTTAATGCAGGCACCAAGTTGATTTGGAGCATGTAACTGGTCTGGAGGAGGCTGAACTCTTAATGGTTGGTAGGGGATCAAATACTTATTTCTCTGTGCACAATGCAAATAAATATATATAATTTTGACTATGTGATTTTCTGTTTTTTTTTTAAAAATATAATCTATCTCTCACTGGTAAAATTAACCTAGCCTAAAAATTCTAGACTGTTCATGTCTTTGACAGTGGGCAAACTTACAAAATCAGCAAGGGATCAAATACTTATTTCCTTCACTGTATATATATATATATATATATATATATATGTGTGTGTGTGTGTATATATATATATATATATATATATATATATATATATATATATATATACACTGCCGTTCAAAAGTTTTTTGAAAGAAAAGCACAGTTGTTTTTTTCAATGAAGGTAACATTAAATTAATCAGAAATACACTCTATACATTGTTAATGTGCTAAATTACTATTCTAGCTGAAAACATCTGGTTTTTAATGCAATATCTACATAGGTGTATAGAGGCCCATTTCCAGCAACCATCACTCTAGTGTTCTAAAGGTACATTGTGTTTGCTAACTGTGTTAGAAGGCTAATGGATGATTAGAAAACACTTGAAACCCCTTGTGCAATTATGTTAGCACCGCTGTAAACCGTTTTTGCTGTTTAGAGGAGCTATAAAACTGACCTTCATTTGAGCTAGTTGAGAATCTGGAGCATTACATTTGTGGGTTCGATTAAACTCTCAAAATGGCTAGAAAAAGAGAGCTTTCATGTGAAACTCGACAGTCTATTCTTGTTCTTAGAAATGAAGGCTATTCAATGCGAGAAATTGCCAAGAAACTGAAGATTTCTTACAACGGTGTGTACTACTCCCTTCAGAGGACAGCACAAACAGGCTCTAACCAGAGTAGAAAGAAGTGGGAGGCCCCGCTGCACAACTGAGCAACAAGACAAGTACATTAGAGTCTCTAGTTTGAGAAATAGACTCCTCACAGGTCCTCAACTGGCAGCTTCATTAAATAGTACCCGCAAAACGCCAGTGTCAACGTCTACAGTAAAGAGGCGACTCCGGGATGTTGGCCTTCAGGGCAGAGTGGCAAAGAAAAAACCATATCTGAGACTGGCTAATAAAAGGAAAAGATTAATATGGGCAAAAGCACACAGACATTGGACAGAGGAAGATTGGAAAAAAGTGTTATGGACAGACGAATCAAAGTTTGAGGTGTTTGGATCACACAGAAGAACATTTGTGAGACGCAGAACAACTGAAAAGATGCTGGAAGAGTGCCTGACGCCATCTGTCAAGCATGGTGGAGGTAATGTGATGGTCTGGGGTTGCTTTGGTGCTGGTAAAGTGGGAGATTTGTACAAGGTAAAAGGTATTTTGAATAAGGAAGGCTATCACTCCATTTTGCAACACCATGCCATACCCTGTGGACAGCACTTGATTGGAGCCAATTTCATCCTACAACCGGAAAATGACCCAAAGCACACCTCCAAATTATGCAAGAACTATTTAGGGAAGAAGCAGGCAGCTGGTATTCTATCTGTAATGGAGTGGCCAGCGCAGTCACCAGATCTCAACCCCATAGAGCTGTTGTGGGAGCAGCTTGACCGTATGGTACGCAAGAAGTGCCCATCAAGCCAATACAACTTGTGGGAGGGGCTTCTGGAAGCGTGGGGTGAAATTTCTCCCGATTACCTCAGCAAATGAACAGTTAGAATGCCAAAGGTCTGCAATGCTGTAATTGCTGCAAATGGAGCATTTTCTGACGAAAGCAAAGTTTGAAGGAGAAAATTATTATTTCAAATAAAAATCATTATTTCTAACCTTGTCAATGTCTTGACTATATTTTCTAGTCATTTTGCAACTCTTTTGATAAATATATATGTGTGTGTGTGTATATATATATATATATATATATATATATATATCTAGATATAACCCACCTAAATTTCTGTTTTTGTTGTAATTTTCGCTCTACAAAAAAATTAAATAAAAAGTCCTCAAAAATTTGCATGTACCCCTAGATGGTATCAATAAAAACTACAGCTCGCCCCGTAAAATATAAGCCCTCACATCGCTCAAACGACGGAAAAAGAAAAGTTATGCCTCTCATAATACGAGGACCCAAACAAAAAAAATTTCTAGCAAATATTTTTTTTTTATTAAAGTGGTAAAACATTACAAAAAGTTATTTAAAAAGTAATCAATTTGGTATTACCGTAATCATTTCAACCCGTAGAATAAAGTGAACATGTTGTTTTTACAACCTGATGGAAGCCGTAAAAATAAAACCCCCAAAAAATTGCGTAATCGCTGTTTTTTGCCAATTTCACCCCACAAATAATTTTTTGCAGTTTCCCAGTACATTATGACGTTTTTTTCTTTATCTAAGGATTAGGGTATGTTCACACGGCTTATTTTCGGGCCGTAAACGACCGAAAAATCGGACGCAGAACGCCTCCAAACTTCTGCCCATTGATTTCAATAGGAAAAACTGCGTTCTGTTCCAACGGCTCCACGTTTTCAGACGTTTTTTGCTAAGCATGTGAACATAACCTTGCCTAAAAAAAAAACCAAAGCTAAAAAAAACAAAACATTTTACCATTTTCCCCCAAGCGCAATGTAAAAAAAATAACATAACTGGTATCGCCGTGTCCGTAAAAGTCTGAACTATTGCAATATAACATTATTTAAGCCACACGGTGAACGCTATAAAAAAAAAACTAAAAAAACTGAATTGCTCTTTTTTAGTTACCCTAGCTCGCCTTCACATCACTCAAATCGATGGGAAAAAAAAGTTATGGCTTTCAGAATGTTGCGACACAAAGCAAATAGTTGTTTTTTTGTAAAAGTGGTAAAACACAAAAAAAACTATATCAATTTGGTATCGCCGTAATCCTACCAACCCGTATAAGGAAGATAACATGTCGTTTTTACCACACGATGAACGCCATAAAAACAAAACACAAACCATGGCATAATTGCTGTTTTTGCCCATTTCACCCCACAAATATTGTTGTTTTTTTTTTTTCAGTTTCCCAGTAATTATATAGTAGATTAAATGGTGAAGTGAAAAACTACAACTTGTTCCGCAAAAAACAAGCCCTTATACAGCTACGTCGACAGAAAAATAAAAAAGTTACCAGACGTGTGTCTAAAACAACAGTTCAGCGAACCCTAATGTGTATGGAGCTCCGAAGCAGATGGATGGTCACTGCTCCTATGCCATAGTTATGTACGATGCTAGGAGTCCCTGCCTCGCTGCCGGACAACTGTCCCGTACTGAAAACATGATTACAGTACGGGACAGTTGTCCCGCAACGAGGCAGGGACTCCTAGCGTCATACATAACTATGATGCTAGGAGCCCGGCTCCCTGCAGTGTGTTCGGTCCGGGATTAGCGGACGAAATACGTTCCGTCCATTACGGACGTAACATGGTCATGTGAATCCAGCCTGAGGGTTTAAATAGCAAAATATTATGCATCATCTAGAGCTTATTAGAGTTTTTTTTCTTAAGGCTGAATTTACATGGGGTGGAAATGCTGCGGCTTTTCCGTGTAGGAAATTCGCAGCGGATTACAGTCCCAGCCATGTGGATGAGAATTAAATAAATCTCATCCACATGCTGCAGAACATTTACCGGACGTAAAATGAGAGCAGGATTTTCAAAACCGCAGCATGCTTATTTAGTTCTGGCTGTTCACTGCGGATTTCAGATTATTCAATGTAGAGGTTGGGAAATCTGCAGTATTTCTGCCTCGTGTGAATCCAACCTCACTGTCATTATTCAGTTTACAATGTAATCTAGAGAGAGGTTAATGTAAATATCCTAAAATTATTTTGTAGCAGAACAGTGACACCATCTGGGGTAATGTAGGTACTGTGTTTTATTGACTAACTTTTTAGAAAAAATATGAATGATCTGATTAAGGCTAGATTCACACTCAGGATTTAGGTGCATTTCTGTATTTTTAGCTGCATTTTTTTCCGGGCATTTTTCAAAGCCAATAACGCTGTAGCCAGATGTTTGTTTTAGTCTATAGTCTAATATGATCTGTATACTTTGTGTTGAGATTTTTAACTTCCATGTATTTTTGTTATGACTGTATAAGTTAAAGGTGTTGTCCAGACTTAAGTCATCAGTATGAAAAACAGCCCGATCGACAGGATAGATCATCAGTATATGATGGGTGGGGGTCCGACACCCGGACCCTGCACTGATCAGCTGCTCTGGCTGCCTCCGGGAGCTGGAAGCTCTGCAGTGGTCGATGCTGGGAGCAGATGGCTCCGTTCACAGTATAGCGGCCGTGAAAACGGAACAAAATCGGACCGGTTCTCTTTTTCAACGGACAATGTAAACAACGGCCGTGTGAGCGTTCCACTGTAAAACGTTGTTTGAACGGCCGTCACACGTTCTCTATGACGCTAGGTGTCACTGTCTCACTGCGGCTCAACTGTCCCGTACTGTAATCATGTTTTTAGTACGGGACAGTTGTCCCGCAGCGAGGCAGTGACACCTAGTCATAGAGAACTATGAAGCTAGGAGCCCGGCTCCCTGCAGTGTGTTCGGTCCGGGAAATGCGGCCGACGTACGGACCGAACACGCTCGTGTGTGAGTCTCCGAAGTCCTAAATCTGCTGGTTTTTTTTTAATCCCATATGTGCCCTGCCAATTTGGAAACCAAACCCCTCAAGGCATTCATCTTGGGGTGTAATGAGCATTTTGACCCCCCGATGTTTACTAGAATTTATTAGAATTGGGCTGTGAAAATTAAAAAAGCATTTTTTTCCAATGATATGTCGTATTAGTTCAAAATTGACTAATTTTCCAGGGGGTAAAAGGGGGGGGGGGGGGACACAACTTGTTGCACAATTTGTACTGAGTGCGGCAATACCCCATATGTGATCGTAAACTGCTGTTTGGGCACATGACAGGGATTAGAAGGTTGCTATATTTTTTTCGGGTGCTATGTCGCAATTGCAAATCCTCTGAGGTACCAGCACTGTGGAAACTCCTGAGGAGTGACCCCATTTTGGAAACAACACACCTTAAAGTATGTGTTTAGGGGTGTATTGAGCATTTTGACCCCACAGGGGTTTTCAGAAATGAGTGTGCAGTGGTTGTTGCAAATTTAAATTTAAATTTTTACACAGATATGCCATTTCAATACCCAATATGTTGTGCCACTGGAGACACACCCCATAAATTTCTAAGCGGGTACTCCTGAGTACAGTAATACCCCATATATGGTCAAAAACTGCTATTTACTGCCAGGTTCAGAAGGGAGGGAGCGCCATTTGGCTTTTGGAGCTCAGATTTTGCTTGGTAGTTGTTCTATTTGGGGTTTTACTTGTATGTCAGGTTATAAAGTAGGGGCATATGTGAGCTGTGCGGAGTACATCAGGGCATAATAAGATAGTATAATAATAGGGTAAATAATACAATTATTAATTCATAGATGTGTGTTACACTTTGAAGCAATCCTTTATGCACAGGCCAGTGTCGCACTGATATATGGTGTCCATTCTTATCCCCCCTTTGGGAAGACACTCTGCACCTTTTTCAGGACCTTTCATTCTTTGCTGTTTGGAGAACTTCTCTGGGAAGGTGTTGCCCTGGAATAATAGGGGTGGCCTCGCTTTCAGTAGATGTGCTTGGGCCCTCGCCTTCCTGGTTCCAAAATATTAGGGCCTTGATAACCACTTCTTGAAACTGAAGGAACGTTCCCCTCTGGCCTGCACATCAGGACGTTTTCATCACCGCCTTCCCAGGGCCATAACTTTTTTTTTCCTATCAATAGAGCTGTGTGACGGCTTGTTTTTTTTTGCAGGACGAGCTGTATTTTTCAGAGGGACATGTGACTTTTTGATCACTTTTTATTACTTTTTTTGCGAGGCAAGGTGACAAAAATATTCTGGCATTGTTTTTTTGTTTTTCTTTTTTTCAGCTTTTACTGTGTGGGATAAATATTGTGATTTTACAGCATGGGTCGTTACAGATGCGGCGAGACCAATTATGTATTGTTTTCTTTTTTCATATTTTCATTTTTTTTACAATAATAAAGGGATAAGAGAAAAAAACGATTTTTGGTTCCTTTTTATTTTTATTTTTTTACAGCTGTCAGTCATTGCTGTTCTCCCATGGGCACAGCCTCTGTTGCCCCGCCACCATCATGACGTATATTTACAGCATTTTGCAGTAAATTTTTCTCGCAGTTGACATACATGTACGTCAAATGTCAATGTTTAAGGACCAAAATTGTGTCCTTAAAGGAACTCTGTCACCAGTTTGTCAATTCCCTATCTCCTAACTAATCTATAGGTGCTATGATGCTGATAACTACAGTGTGATTTGTTAAAAAAAAAAAAAAAAACTTTTATTATTTGCAAAGTTATGAGCGTTTTTCTAAATATGCTAATGTGGCTCTAATAGCCAAATAGGGGTGACTTTTTTTTCACTCTGGACGGTGTAATGTTTTCTGTATGACGCTGTCCAATCAGCATACAGCTTCTCCCCCTTCCCTGCCGAGCAACACAGAGTGATCTTATAGTATACAGCTTCCATTCCCGACTGTGTATTCAACTGGCGATATCTCCGGTTGTGTCACAGCTAGAACTGTGATCTTGGTGTCATATGAAAGATTAGAATCTCCTGTTTCATTTGCCACCAGCACCGCAGCCCGTGATATGGCTGTTTGAAGTGTTCCCACTTCCCTCTAAACCGTTCCTCATACTGTGTGTGAAGCAGCTTGATGCTGATAGGACAGGTCAGAGGCTAAGAGGCAGCTCCACCTCCAGAGAATCGCTGCTGTCACCTCCCACTTGTCTAATAAAGCCTCATTTACATATTTAGAAAAAAGCTCATAACTTCTAAAATAGAAGTTTTGGGACAGAATTTTCACCAGCATTATCAGTGTGACAGCAGCGCCTATCAGATTAGCTAGGAGATAGGGCATTACTAAACTAGTGACAGATCCTCTTTAAGGGCAGGGGCGTAACTAGGAAAGACTGGGCCCCATAGCAAACTTTTGACTGGGGCCCCCCCTCCCCTGGGTGTCACACAACCCCCCCCCCTTGTAGATAGTGCCTTTTTTACAAACCCCCCCCCTTTTGATAACGCCATACAGCCCCCCTGTAGATAACGCCATACAGCCCTCTCTGTAGATAACGCCATACAGCCCCCTCTGTAGATAACGCCATACAGTCCCCCCGTAGATAACGCCATACAGCCCCCTCTGTAGATAACGCCATACAGCCCTTTGTAGATATCTACAGAGGGGGCTGTATGGCGTTATCCACGGGGGGACTGTATGGCGTTATCTACGGGGGGACTGTATGGCGTTCCCTACAGGGGGGACTGTATGGCGTTCCCTACAGGGGGGACTGTATGGCGTTCCCTACAGGGAGGGCTGTATGGCGCTATCTACAGGGGGGCTGTATGGCGCTATCTACAGGGGGGGCTGTATGGCGCTATCTACATGGGGGGGGCTGTATGGCGCTATCTACATGGGGGGGCTGTATGGTGTTATCTACAGGGGGGCCTGTATGGCGCTATCTACAGGGGGGGCTGTATGGCGCTATCTACATGGGGGGCTGTATGGCGCTATCTACATGGGGGGGCTGTATGGTGTTATCTACAGGGGGGCCTGTATGGCGCTATCTACAGGGGGGGCTGTATGGCGCTATCTACAGGGGGGCTGTATGGCGCTATCTACAGGGGGGCTGTATGGCGCTATCTACAGAGGGGGCTGTATGGCGTTATCTAGAGGGGGGACTGTATGGCGTTATCTACAGGGGGGCTGTATGGCGCTATCTACAGGGGGGCTGTATGGCGCTATCTACAGGGGGAACTCTATGGCGCTATCTACAGAGGGGGCTGTATGGCGTTATCTAGAGGGGGGACTGTATGGCGTTATCTACAGGGGGGCTGTATGGCGCTATCTACAGGGGGAACTCTATGGCGCTATCTACAGAGGGGGCTGTATGGCGTTATCTACAGAGGGGGCTGTATGGCGCTATCTAGAGGGGGGACTGTATGGCGCTATCTACAGGGGGGCCTGTATGGCGCTATCTACAGGGGGGGCTGTATGGCGCTATCTACAGGGGGGCTGTATGGCGCTATCTACAGGGGGGCTGTATGGCGTTATCTACAGGGGGAACTCTATGGCGCTATCTACAGAGGGGGCTGTATGGCGTTATCTAGAGGGGGGACTGTATGGCGTTATCTACGGGGGGGCTGTATGTCGTTCCCTACAGAGGGGGCTGTCTGGCGTTATCTACAGGGGGGACTGTATGGCGTTACCTACAGGGAGTCTGTATGGCGTTCCCTACAGGGGGGGTCTGTAGGGAACGCCATACAGCCCCCCTGTAGGGAACGCCATACAGCCCCCCTGTAGGGAACGCCATACAGCGTCCCCCCCCTGTAGGGAACGCCATACAGCGTCCCCCCCTGTAGGGAACGCCATACAGCGTCCCCCCCCCCTGTAGGGAATGCCATACAGCGTTCCCCCCCCTGTAGGGAACGCCATACAGCATCCCCCCTCCTAAAAAAATGCGACCTACAGTGTGTCCTAATAAAAGACATGTATCCCCTATCCACAGGACAGGGGATACATGTGTGATCGCTGGCAGCGATAGGGAGAACGGGGGACCGAAAGTCCCCTGAAGTTCTCCATGACTAACCTCTGACTTCCGGCGTCTGCGCAGCTCTGTAGAAATGAATGGAGCGCTGGTCACGCATGCGCACAAGCGGCACCGGCGTTCCATTCATTTCTACGGAGCTGCCGACACAGACCCCGGATGTCCGAGGTTTGTGATGGAGAACTTCAGGGGACTTTTAGTCCCCTGTTCTCCCTATCGCTGCCAGCGATCACACATGTATCCCCTGTCCTGTGGATAGGGGATACATGTCTTTTGCTTAATGGCAGAGCAGGGAGATACCTCCCTGCTCTGCCGTACTGTTCAGTGGCGTCCCGCTGTAGCAGCCATAGCGGCTGCTAGCGGAGCCTCCGGCCATGGTGGGGGCCCGTGCCGGCGGGCGACACGGGCCCCCTCATGCCGCGGGCCCCGTAGCAGCCGCTACTGCTGCTACGGCGGTAGTTACGCCACTGTTTAAGGGGTTAAGCTTCTGAATGCAAACAAGAATGTTTTCATTTACTGACCATTTAAATAATTTTCATTTTATCAGGCCACGTGGTTGCTTGAGCAAGGAAAAGCTCCCGACGTATACGTTAAACGGAGGTTGTGATGGATGCGTAACAGTGGCATCTGTCACTCATAGACTATAATGATATCTGTTTAACAGATACGTCATGAACTCTCATGACCCTTTTATGACAAATCTGTTAAAGAGATACTATTATAGCCTATGGGTGATGGATGACATACGTTACAACATCAGTAGAACAAATACATTGGTACTTCATTGACATAACTGTCCATATATAAAAAGAATTGTCACTGGAGCTTCTCCACTCAGTGTCTAGTGTACTTCTCTTCTCCTTCACACCTGAACCCGCTGTTGTCCCTCACTCACCCCAGCTCCTCCCCATCTGATGTGTGCGTGGCTGTGTTGGGTCCACCTGCCCCACCTTTCAACACCCAGCCTTGCAACCTTTGATAGTAGCGGGAATGTGTCCAGAGTTTGCAACCCTCCACTTCAGCTTACTGACCTGTACCCTCAGAATGAGCACAGCCGTAGTCCCCTGCCTGCTGGCTAGCCCCAGTGATGGAGCCTCTGGGGCTACACGGTTGAATATTAAACGCAACAATGGTCCCTGGACAGAGCACCGGGAGTCAAAGAGGGTGCACAGCGGCATTTAGAGAGGGTGCAAGCAGTGGATCGTGGCTGTGCGCATTGGTATTCAGAGGGGGCAGGCAGAGGACTACAGCTGTATTGGGCTCCAGAGAGGGGGCAGGCAGGGACTATGGCTATGCGCATTGGGCTGAAGCAGGCAGTGAGGTGACAGAAACTGGTCACATCTGAGAGCGCAGGGCAGTAGGCTGAAGTGCGGGGGGGGGGGGGATTACAAACTCCAGATACAGGCCCACTCCTACATGAGAGCTGTGTGTTGAAAGCGGTGAGCAAGTGACCCGAAACAGTATGGCACATATCTGATGGAGAGAAGCTGGGTTGAGGGACAACAGGGAGCTCAGGGGTGAAAAAGAATAGGAGTACACTAGACACTGAGCGGGGAAGCTCCAGTGACAACTGTCCATATATTGACAGTTACACCACTGGAGCTTCCAGAGGTATCCCTTTAACGGACGCCTGAGACAGACGCCATACAGTGGCATTCGTCACCCCATAGGCTATTATGGAATCTGTTATACGTTTTATTTTTTACTGGATGCCTCGGAATAGAATAGCGTAATCTACTACTCTATTCTATCCTGCATCAAAAACTTTATAACCAATGTATACTGCCCAATGGAGGCCAAAACTACTCCGTTTTGGCCTCGTCTGTATAAGGGACTTTTTGGGTACATTTGACATATGCGCATTTCCTGTCGGATACGCAAAAAAACTGTGTGAAAGGGCCCTAAAATGTGCAGTTCTGTAACTGTAATCTTTGGTTTTGTCTTTGCCTTACCATCTTCCTCACCATACATGGGGGCAGTATCCCCATGCATCCACTTCCTGGCAAATTTTCAAGTGTTCCATGATTTTCATGTTTGTTTTTTTTTATTATCGCCCTGTTTGTCCCTAATCATAAATTCAACTGACTACTATTTTTTTTAAAACTATTTCCTTATCTGTACAGGTCCACAACCTTCTGTCTCATTTGGTCCTACTCACGCTGATAGATGACAAAGGGATTTTTCATGTGTGTAACCACAAATTTATACCACAGGAACACAGGAAATGGCCATAGCTAACAATGGAGTGCCTGAAGTTTTTTTATTTGTTTTTTAAATATTCTTTAGGGAGAGCCAATAATTTTGACCAATAGGCTTTGTAAAGAATTAATCATTCTTAAAATTAAACAACGCACTTGTAGGAATGTCTGTTATATAAATGGTAAGCAATTTGGGGAAGACTTGAATCATTATATGTTCTGTTTATTATCTATTATTGTTTTTGCAATTTCATGAGAGATTACAATAATTCTAATCAGATTTCGAAAAAACAACAAGACCTCAATATTAGTTGAAACAGGGGCGATAAAAGATGCAATTATCTGTAGAAAACTGACCAACATACTTCTTCAGATGGCCACAAATATTCGACCAATCCGACCTATAAAAATGGTTGGACCAAAATTACTGCATTTATGGTGATAAAATGTAAGTTCTACAAGATGAAAACAAAGATTGTAGAAAAACACCTTCCCGACCGCCCACTGTCTTTTGACGTCAGGCGGTGCGGGTGCTTAATCTACAGAGACGTCTTTTGGCGTCGCTGCAGTTCAGGCTGATGAGCGCTCGTGAGAGCGCTCGTCCTCTAAGCAGGAGCTGTAACTAACAGCTCCTGATCTTAGAGCAGCCTCCTGAACACAGCTGGGGTCGGCAAACATTCGGACCCCAGCTGTTTAACCCTTTGATTACCGCGGTCCGTGACCGCGGCATGATCAAAGGGAATTCCCCTCTTTGATTGCATCACCGGGATTCCAGTGATGCGATCAAACACTGGGGAATCCCTCTGCAGCCAGCTCTGGGGACCTACAAAGGACCCCAGGGCTGTCTGTTCCGTGTGCCTGCTGTTCGGGCACACTATGTGCTTCCCGATCAGCAGCCTGTGTCATAGTGACACAGTGTAATGTATTAGCGTACAGAAGTATGCTAATACATTGCAAGCAAAACATAAAGTTACAAATAAAGTTATCCCTTGATGGGATTAAAATAAATAAATAAAACAAATAAATAAATGAAAAAAGTCCCAAAAAGAGTCTTTATTTTGCATTAAATACATTTTATTGCCCCTACACTAAATAAAAACAAAAAACCTACGCATATTAGGTATCTACACGACCGTAATAACCTGAAGAATTAATCTAATTGGTTATTTAGCGTAAAACGTGAACGGGATGAAAAATAAACAAAAAAAACTATTCCGAGAATCGCTTTTTCCTATATTCACGCTGTAAAAAAAAAATTTTTTATCCCCAAACTGTGGGAAAAAAAATACTATTTCTCTCGCATAAAACAAGGCCTCATACAGCCACGTCAGTGAAAAAATAAAAAAGTTATGGCTGCTGAAACGCAGAGAGGCAAAAACAGAAAAATTGAGATGGTCATTAAGGTTTTTTCAGGCCCGGTCATTAAGGGGTTAACATGTAATTGGCTGTAACAAAATCAATGTCGATCAGCACCTTCCCTCACCATCAAGCTTTTGCCACAGGCTGTTTAAGAAAGTCAATGCAATGAGCTAAGTACAAGTCCATCAATAGGGCAGATTTGTTGCAGAAATGTCTGCCACTGTCCCATTCATCCGAATGAGGCTTTCAGACATCTATGCACATCATGCAGAATCCAACAATTTTTGCAACAGATTTCTGCCGCATGTGATTACACCCTAAGGGCATGTTCAGACATGGCGGAATTGCCGTTGAATTCCGCTGCAGACAGTCCGTAGTGGAAATCTGCAGCAGCCGTTTTTTTTCATTGGTTTCTATACGTTTTTAGGAAACTTAGTTCAGACGTTGCAGAAAATAACAGTGCAGAATTTATGCTGCGGTGCAGAATTCTCACTCCATGTGAGCATGCACATTCTGTTGCGGAGAAGCAGCGGAATTTCACTGCGAATTTCAGCCTTTGCAATGCAAGGGCTGAAATCTGCGGCAAGTCCGCTGTGATATTCGCAACGTCTGAATTACCTGTCAAATATGCAAATGTTGCTCAAGATTGTGCTCTCCGCTCCATTTTAATTTCTGTGCGTCCGACATCTGTACCATTGTAGTTCCATTCTTCTCCACTAGCCAGTGCTGTGTGATTGTAAATAGTGACCGCATGGTAGGTCTGTCACACCTGCATGTCCTGAAAAGTTCCCATCCTGTCTGGGGAACATACTGGTTATGTGCGAGGTCTGGATTGCTAGCATCTGACACGGGATTAGACAAACTGTATCTCTTTAGCTGGAACTGAACTTGTAAAAAACAGAGGGCATGCTGGAACTTGTAGTTTCACAACAATCACTGACATTTGTGTGTAAATGTGTAAATCATCAGATGCTGTTACACTTTGCTTGATAAAGAGACCTAAGTAGTTTGGGAAGTTTGCTACATTATACCACATTATACCACCCAAGCCTATTTATTTTGGTTGATCTCCGGTTAGAGTTATGTTACCAATATACAACAAGGATTTTGTGTTCTGTATCTTTTGTGGTATTTTGCTTTGTATTTTTATGGTAATCTCTGTAACTGTGTATTTGATTTACCAGGATACGAATACTAGAAATGCTATGGTATATTTCCTCTAGGATATCCTGTGCTTAGTGATTCTAATTGGCTGAAAAAGAAAAACAAAAATCGTTTATAAATGAAATTTAGAGTAAGATAAACAATATAATATAAACATTTACTATATTATTAACATGGTATTTTATGTGCCACAATGTTATAAATCCTCCAAAATAAAAAAAAATCATAAAAAAAGGGGTAGGCTGGATGGACCACTTGTTCTTTTTCTGTTATTGCTATCCCATGTGCCTATGTCCTTTGTAGAATGACAAAGATCACTGAGAATCTTGTGTAATAATTATTGACTCTGTAAATACGACTACATGCTATCTGTGTGTCTACCATGGAACAAACAATGCAAACACTAGGGGGAACATAACATGCAGTTATGTATTGCATGTGGAATGTTAACATATACATTGGCTGTACAATCCGTCCATCACATATCATATGACTGGAGAGAGTGGGATTTCCCAGAATTCCCTGCCCAGAGACCCCTTCCCCCAACATAAGGCTCCTGGGAAAGGAATTCCTCCTGCAGGACCAATCTAACCCCCCCCCCCTCTGCCCCCTCCTCTCAGGCTGAGGATGCTCTGAGCAGCACATAACTCCTGCCCCACACAAGCTTTGTTCCAGCACAAGAAAGGGGACCTGCCCGCCTTGCCAGGGAGCATTAGGATCTCTAATTAGTTGTCTGCCACACACCCAGGGTAACTTAGATTCACACAAACTCAATGCGTGAGCTGAATGTACACTATCTGAAATATATATATATATATTTTTATAAACACACAATACCTCCCTAGTTACTCATCTTTTCATATGCCTTTCCCCAAATTTCCTTCCCATCCTCCTAGTTCTGCTTTGCAAAGCACATTGACCTCAAAATAGGATTGTCTTTTGTGTTCAGATCTGTGTATCCATACATGTAAAATTTAGCAATAATAAGACATCCTAAAGCTAGCCCAGAATGTCTAAGTGCAATGCGGTTTAAGGGTCTCTATACCTTTTTTATACTCAAAGCTTGACTATAATCATTGCATGTCTAGTTCTAGTACCTTCCTAATATACTGAATTTGGGGACTTCTATTGCATATGGATCGTCGTTTGATTACATATGACTTTTCAGTGCCGGCTGCTTTATGGATGTATATATTGATTAGGTAGAAAATGTTATAAAAATGCAGCAAACCTTGTAAACAAGACAATATCCACCCAACCCCCATCCACAATAGTGGTCCCCAAGATCAGCACTCTGGAGCCAAAATACTCCTGGTTTACAAAATGCTATACATTTTACTTCTCCTGAGGATCTTATTCATATAAACTACAGCTTGATCCATCTGTTTATCACAAATCATTTATCTAGCGCTGACATGATCCACAATGTCGTACAAAGAATGTGCTCTTGTTCTCGGTGTCATTTCCTGAAAAGCTTAAGTGGGAAGTTGCTAAGTATTCATTTTCCACCTAGGGAACACTTGCACAGCAATTTAATACGACTGAAGTAATATATGACACAATAACCATAAACAATTATAAATGTACAGTCATCTCAAAAAGAGAGGACTATAATTCAGTAAAGGCAATAAATAATCCTAGTTCTTGGAGACAGACTAGACACTTACAAAACCCATTTTATTTTTTAATTATTTTTAATCGCATTGGCTTTATATTTTCCCGACAATTCAGAATCATCAGTCAAAGTGGAGAATCTTCTGAGGTTTTGAAGGCAAAGTCTTATAGTCAACTCTGATGGAGAGAATTAAAAATCTAAAATGTTATTGAATAGAACTTAAATTGTATTGAAAACGTATGTTCACATTCAGTCTGCGTACTGTGATTTATAGCAGTGTCCTTTTTAGGTAATGTACATTTGTATTTAAATACTGCCAAGCACATGCAAACACTTTATAGGACAGACACTAGAATGCAGAGAATTCTAATCTGATCCAGGGACCAGTGAAACATATATGGGGTCAGCACTTGTAGGCAGACAGCACAGTGTTTATCAACAGTTCTAATACCTGGATGGATACACCAATAACACAAATATTTTTGTAGACTTCATTCTGTATTGTTTATCTGAAGTGCAAACAGTAACTTTTTCCTTTTTATCCATTTGATGTAAGATCAACATCTACGCATTTCATTCACCTCTGCCCTGTCCATATACTGAGATTTTTTGGGGCAATGGATGCCCTGGTAAAATTCACAACGTATTTTCTTTTCCAATTAAAGACTTAAATATACGAATCATGAAAGATTTTATTTTTCCCTGTGTTTGAGACAATATGAATGTAATTCTAAGAAAGGAAAGGTCTAAGTTAGAAATTTTTTTCTCCTACTTTACAAAGCAACATGAAGGGGCATTCCTCCTACAAAGATGAAACCATCCAAGTTTCCTGCCCTAAATACATGCCAGACAAAGGTAAAGAGTGGATAGGACCACCTCACACAATAGGGGCCTTTAATGAGATAGGGCAAGTCATTTGCTCCTTTCGTAACTTTTTAAGCAGGTGTCCTCCATGGTGGACTGGATAGTACCAGAAATATTCCCTTGTGTGTTTATGCTTTTTAAATAAATGGGGGGGGGGGGAAGTATACAGGAAAGACATATGTCTCCGCTCTTTTTTTATTTTTTTTTTATTTTTTTTATACACTCCTATGTTTGGCCAAAGAGACCTGAACCAAAAACTACATGTGTGTCTAGCCTTATTGTCATTATACTTGCTTTCACTGTGGGAGTTTTATGATCATACAAACGTAAGGCTGTGTGTTCTCCACTAATGCCTGGTGAGTCTGTCAGCAGAATACAGGCTTCTGTTTATGGATTACAGTAAACTGAATTACTGATCTAAAAAGGAATTAAAAACATGTGGCTTGCAGGTAACTCTAAAAAGTCTATCATTAGGAGAGGACACAAGTCAAAAAAGATGGACAAACTTTAGTATCAGTGCTAATTATTCATATTGACAATTGAGGGAAACAAATATTAGACCATCATTTACAAAATGTAAATGTGGGTAACGACATCTTATACTGGATTTATGGTGAGTATTTTTCCCATTGTTGCTTTATTTATTTTCTGAGGATATTCTTTGAATATTGGTTTTCAAGGTGAAGATCTGGTATAATGCCACTTATAGAGATAATACATAAAGAAATCAGAGAATTGTATATATTATTATTATTATTATTATTATTATCTGATAGTGGGAGAACTCCAAAAATAAAAATACTGGTCTGTGGGAAATCTCAAATTTGTCAAGGTTGCAGACCTATCAACAGAGGCTCTAGTTGGAAGCCATTGAATTTGAAATCAACTTTGCAGATTATCAGTATGCTCCTGCAGCTAAAAAGGAGCAAGTTCAATAATACTATTGCCGTTTATGCAATTACCTAGTATGTTCTAAAACCGGGTTTACATAGGACATGTTTTTTTGGCTGTTGTAAATGTGTAGTATTAGTGAACTATTTCCATTTACACAGTGTAATAGATTATGCTGCAATTTTTTTTTTTAAAACCACAGAATCCTTTTAGGTGTGGGATTCCTCCGTAATATATATATATATATATATATATATATATACATACAAAATTTTTTACAGAATACCACAGATGCCATGCTCTGTAAAAACAGTTCTAGCTACATTTCCTGGAACACGTGTCATTTTAATTTAATGAACATGTTTGAGTTACTGTTGCCCTACCTCTCCCATGTGTAAGCCAAACTTGTAAAATTTCACTCTATTGTATACTTATGTAATGTGAGTATAAAAGCACCCTTTTAGGATTTGTGTACACGACCAAACAACAGCTCCATGTAGTGCAGCGGTCCCCAAGCTGTGTCTCATTCTGGGAGTTGTAGTTTTACAACAATTGAAGAGCCACCGGTTAGGGACCACTCCTATAGTAGAATTTTAAAAAAAAAAAGTGCTACCTGTAAACACTGTCTAGTCATATAAAATCATAATCCGATCAAATGTCAGATCTTCAAAAAATTCTTGCATGTAAAACCAGCCTATAGGTGGCCATACACGTTAAACGAAAGTTGATAAAAGTGGAAGTGTTCGACCAAAATGAAGATCATCAGTTATAAATCTAACCGAAAACAGGTTGGCCGTGTTGGAAATTTTAGAGTATTGGAAGAAGTTGAATGTGTATGGTAAATGCCACATATGAGGAGTGTAGGTGGGTTACACCACTTCCAGATTCATCAGCAGGTAATCTCTGTCTCATCGGACATGTATGGACATTGTACGACTATAAATCGGCAATATTATCTGCAATGCGTATGGCGACGTTGGCTTAACAAAGATTCGCCGGCCGATTGATTTTCCGAAACATCACCCTACTACTGTCTATTGTGCTTGGCCACCTTAACAGTGATTGTTGACTCACAGTTTATTTCACTTCTAAGGGTATGTTCACACGTAGTAACCAAAAACGTCTGAAAATACGGAGCTGTTTTCAGACGAAAACAGCTCCTGATTTTCAGACGTTTTTGTAGCAACTCGCATTTTTCGCAGCGTATTTTACGGCGGTTTTTCAATGGCGTCAATGAAAAACGCCTCCAAAAAGTCCCAAGAAGTGTCCTGCACTTTTTTTGACAAGCAGTAATTTTACGCGCCGTATTTTGACAGCGACACGTAAAATTAAGGCTCGTGGGAACAGAACACCGTAAAACCCATTGCAAGCAATGGGCAGATGTTTGTATACCCATGACTGTATGTGTGGACATATCACACATCCCAAAAAGGGACAAAATCAAACACCAAGTACACAAGTATGACTTGTAATAATGGCAATACTTTATTAAATATACATAAAAACATGTTGGCCATCAGGACCTAAAATAAGACATACAATTAAAATGCATGGATGTGGAGAACACAAGAGCTGTAACAAGTAAAGAATACTCAAGAGGCAAAGAAAAGCATAATAAACAATTCAAAGAACAACTTGCAAATAAAGAAGTTCAAAAACCACAATGTGGTACATGCACAGTGCCTGCATAATAGAGAAAGTAATGAGCCAAACAGAGTATATAGCGAGCAGAGCCCACCCACACTGGTATATGTGTGAGTGTAAAGATATAGTGACCAGGGGGTAACATCAAATCCGGTCCCATGACCTATACCAACCGGTATACTGCATAATCAACCTAAAAGTGGACGCCCCAACGCACGTTTCGCTTTAGCTTTCTCAAGGGGTACTCAAATTGTTTATTATGCTTTTCTTTGCCTCTTGAGTATTCTTTACTTGTTACAGCTCTTGTGTTCTCCACATCCATGCATTTTAATTGTATGTCTTATTTTAGGTCCTGATGGCCAACATGTTTTTATGTATATTTAATAAAGTATTGCCATTATTACAAGTCATACTTGTGTACTTGGTGTTTGATTTTGTCCCTTTTTGGGATGTGTGATATGTCCACACATACAGTCATGGGTATTCATTCTTTGTTTTTCTTTTGATATGTGTGGACGTTTATAGTTTGGTCTGTTACTATATAGGTATTCACAATGGGCAGATGTTTGTAGGCGTACTGGAGCAGTTTTTTCAGGCGTAATTCGAGGCGTAAAATGCACGAATTATGTGTGCGTTTTATAATAATAATAATAATAATAATAATAATAATAATCTTTATTTATATAGCGCCAACATATTACGCAGCACTTTACAATTTAGAGGGAACCTGAAACAAACAATAGCAGACATTACATAGTGACAAAGTTCATTTACAATTCAAATCTGTGGAGTGAGGACCCTGCTCGCAAGAGTTTACAATCTATGAGGAAGTAAAGGAGACACAAAGTGTAACAGTGTTTGTTCTGTACAATGGTCCGGCCATTTTTATACACATGCGGTGGTAACATAAAGCTGCATGAGCCGGTCACCAGCCAGTATCCGTGTATGACGGACGTGGCTCCGAGAATAAAGAAACCAGAGACACATGTTGTAAGGTTTTATTAATCCAAAATAAAATATAAAAAATCCTGACTAAAATAATGCAACTTGATGTGGTCTGGTATCAGTTTGAAGCCTACAAAAACGAGTCTGATAGAGATATAGATATATATATATATATCTATATATACACTTACATACATACATACATACATATTTGAGGCTCTAGTGCTATGTGGGATAAATCATATGGTCTGATATTTTCTGCACTTCCTGACAGTAATCTAATTGAGAAACGCTATAGTCAGCCTCAACCCATCATGCCTACAGAATGGCAGATTGTATTTAACATAACAAAAATATAGATAAAATACATTTAGTGTCCATTAAACAGGTGTACAGGGGCGTAGCTAAAGGCTCATGGGCCCGGGTGCAAGAATTCAGCTTGGGCCCCCCTACCCCTCCCCAGCACCACCATCATCATCAGACCCCTGCGCGCTCCTATGCCCAGATGCCTTGCCCAACAGCCCCCATAGCATAATGCCCCCACACAGTATAATGCCCCATAACGTATACTGCCCCCCCATAATAGCCCCATACCGTATAATGCTCCCCATATCAGCCCCCCATACAGTATAATGCCCCCCCACAATATCAGCCCCCCCCATACAGTATAATGCCCCCATATGTGCATAATTACTTACCTATCCCCGTTCCCACGTTGAGTGGAGGATCCTTCGCCTCCTCCGGTGTGTACTATGAGTGACTCAGCGCAGGCAGGCGCAATGATGTCGCTACATCCCGCCTGCCTGCGTCGAGCCGCTCACGGCACAGGGAATGCTGGATCAAGGAGATGTCAGCTCCTTGCTCCAGCATTGATTGGAACCGGGACCTCGGTGAGTGACTCACGAACCCCCAGGGGGACGCGACCCACAGTGTAGGGATGTCACGATACCAAAATTTGGACTTCGATACCGATATTTCGTTTACTTTGCCAACAGTAATAAACATAAAAAAAAGTTCTTTCGTTTTCTGATGTGAGGAGCGTGGTGTGATTATGAATTTTGAATGTGCCTCACATTAATAGTAATTAACCCCATCATGTTTCTCAGTCATAATGGGTTAATGTGTAAGGTACATGATGGAGTTAATTACTATTAATGTGAGGCACATGGAGGTTAAATTCATTATCGCACCTTGTGCCTCATAATTAGGCCCCATACACACGACCGTAAATAACCTCCATTCACTTTCATTGAGCGCGGACACATTTCCGTAGCGCTACGGATGGGTGTCCGTGCCGTAGAAATGTTCCGAAAATTATGGAACATGTCCGTCCTTTTGCATTTTGCGGGCCGTTCTCCCATACTTTGTATGGGAGCACGGCCCGAAAATGCGGGTGGCAGTGGGCGGCCGGCCGTGCCCGCAATCGCGGGCCGTGATTGCGGGCACGGTCGTGTGAATGGGGCCTAAGTGATAGAAAGCAATTTTTATTTTATTTTTTTACAGAGTACACATCATAAATGATGCAAAAAAATAGTTGTGCAGGTTATTACGGGCGCGCCAATACCGATTATATGTATATTTTATGTATTGAGACTTATTTTAATGTTTATTATAAAAAAGGTGAATGTGTATTTTTTTTATTTAACATTACTTTGTGTTTACTTTATTTTAAAACTTCAATGTACTGGCCTATAGCTATAAGCCAGTACATTAGCCTGTGTATGTATAGTACACAGGCAGTTGTTAGGACATAACTCAGTATGCCCTAACAACAGGAAATATGGTAGGACAGCCCTGGGGTCCTTCAATAGACCCTGGGCTGTCTGCCCATATGTGGGATGTCCCTTAATCGCGTCACAGGAATTCCCTGCATCCCCCCTTCTCATTTTCCCCTGAATGCTGCTGTCAGCTTTGATCGCAGCATTCAGGAGAATAGCGGCGGAGATGAGCGGTTTCTCTGATCTCCGCCGTTATAGAGCAGGGCTGCGGCTGTGTAATACAGCCATTGCCCCGCTCCTGATATGAGTGCGCGCGCGGTCAGCATGAGGAGATGCGGCCGGTGCTGCACTAATGAGCGGCGGTTCAGGCATTGAGGACAGAACATGGGGGTGTTTTGTAGCGCGCCCGCCATGTTCTGTCTTCAGTGCCGACGCTCATTAGTGCAGCGCCGGCCGCATCACATCATCCTGACGGCGCACAGATGTCAGGACTCAGGAGCGGGGCAGTGACTGTATTACACAGCCGCAGCCCCGCTCTCATACACTCGTGTGTACTATACTGTATTGTGTTGTATTGTGCAGTTTGCGGTGGAGGAGGGGGGGGGCTGTGATTTAACGCCCCCCCCCTCTCCACCGCAAACAACACATCACATTACAAGGCATCACAACACATTACATTACAATACATAACGTTACAACACAATACATTACATTACACTGCAGCTTACCTGGAGTCCTCCGCACCGCCTCTTCTGCTCTGTCTGGAAGCCGTGTCACGTGACAACACGGTCACATGGTACACTAAGTGTACCATGTGACCGTAACCAGGAAGTGCCGGCTTCACGGACAGAAGATTCAGTTAGAAAACATGCTGTATGGCAACGGGGGCCCGTGGGCCCCCCAGGCTTAAGGGCCAGGTCGCAATTGCGACCGCTGCGACCCCTATAGCTATGCCACTGCAGGTGTAGGTAGGTTTTAAGGGATTATATCCACATAAAAATAGTGTATGTCCAAAAATGTTTTATAATTATGTTTACAAGAGAAAACTATTGTAAAATAATGGAATATTCAATTGGATAGCTTTATTTATTAATTTACACAACGTCATTAAGCTATTTTCTGCTCTTTAGTTGCTAAAACTTCTATGGAACAATCTGCAATGACCGGGATCGGAAATAACTCTGCTCCCGCCTGTTTCACCCATCGGATCTATAGCGACTGCAGCCAATAGTCAATAGCAACTGCAGCATCTGAGCAGTTAGACAGAGAGAGGAAGCTCCCTCAGTCCCCTGATAGGCCCTCTCGTGAAGAGATCATGGTGTGCCGAGCGGTTGTCATGGCAGCCCGAGGCCTGGCCTCCAGGTCTGCTTTACGTGTCTGATTATTAATAGTACAGCCCAGAAAAAGGCAATACACTGCAATATTGAAGTAATGAAGTGCATTGCATGAGCAATCACATGGTAAAGTCCACTAGAGGTAAAAAAAAAAAAAACGAACAACATTTAAAAAATATATATAAAAAGTGAAACAAAAAACAACCTTTTCCCATATAAATAAATGTTTCTGTTAAGGGAAAGATCACACAATGAATGGTGTAGAATTTTTTTTTTCCATTGCTAGATTTGCTGGGGTTTTTTGTTTTTTTTTTAACAAAAAAGGTCATATGTACCCCAAAATGGTACCAATAAAAACTAGTTAGCCCCGCAAAAAATAAGCCCTCACATATCTCTTAACAGAAAAATAAAAAAGTTATGGGTCTTAGAACATAGCAAAACAAAAGTTTTTTTTTTTGTTTTTTTTTAAATGTTTTTACATTTTTTTTAAAGTAGTAAAACATTAAAAGCTATATCAATTTAGTATCTCAGTAAACTTACTGACCCACAAAATAAATTTAACATGTCATTTTTACAGTACAGTGAACGCCATAAGAATAAAACCCAAAACAACTGTAGCGGAAGTGTTTTTATTTTTTTCAATTTCACACACAAATCTTTTTTCTTAATACATTATATGGTACATTAAATGATTAAATGTAAAAATACAATTTGTCCCACAAAAAACAAGCTCTCATACGGCTATGTCGACAGAAAAAAAAAAAGTAATGGTTTCTAGAAGATGAAAAAACAAAAAATTAGCTGATGTCCTTTAAACAATTTGACAGAAATTTGTATTAGTATTATTTCCTTTTAAGTGGAAATTTAATTGATGTCATTTCTTTTGCCTTCTTTTTTTGTTACATGAACACTTTTTGATTAGGGAATTTTGATACTTTCATACTGATGTCATGATCTAAATTGAAAACTACAATGGAACATGTTACCAAGACACTTTTGTACTTCTTTAATGACACATTAACTGTAAACAATACAAAATCTATATCCTCTGTAAATGTCACCTCACGTTTAAGATTTAGTAAAGAAAACTTTGATTTTCCTACTCTTTTAATGTAACATAGGTTTTATCAATTTGGTTTAAAAATCAACTAGCTAAATAACTGCAGGCATGTATAAGACATTTATTTAACTATTGACCAGTATATTATTAATCAAAAAAATCAGTAAAGGAAGCCATTATGCCGATAGCATGAACAAAATAACATGGCTGATCTGTTTTATTCAACTTTTGTGTGATTTTACTTTACAAATCTTTTTTAACAAATCATTTTTGAATAATAACCTGATATTTATCATCTGATAAGTCCCAAATTACAATAACTACGGTGGTGTGGACAACAACCAACTAAAGATGGCTCCAGTGATCTAATATTTGTGTCGAAATTAATCATGGAGTTATCACTCACTTGGTTTACGGTTTGTACATTTTCTAAACTTCTTGATTAGTCAGGAAGTACAGCCATCCTGAATCAGTATATCTCCTATTCTATTGAGACAATTTATCAAAATTGTATTTTGCTACTTTGCACACTTAGAGCGGGCTATCTGCAGAACATCTTTGGAATTAGGGGAGACATAACAATTAGGTCAACTGAGTCAATCCATATTAAGGTCTTGCATTTCCCTCATAATTATTTCTCCACTCCACTTTCTACTCAAGTTTAATGCATCCAGCGCTCATAGGAAAAAAACAAAAAACACAACTCAGTCCTGAACACTGTTATGGATTACCCAAAGGAACATTAAATGTAGAAAATACACAAAAAATCCCAGCAACTCCTTCCTTAATGTCATGATTTCCTTTGATCCTGATATTGCAATAGGACTGTGGGAAATATATATATATAAAAATTCTGTATATTTCCCAGGAGATTGGCCATTACAACCCTCATTCTCAAAAATCTGTGAAGGCAACTGACTGCAGCAGGAGCTATCCTCCACTGCTTTGTCTGTAATAGGAGACCAGACATTCTATGTCCCACCACTTAGTGAAGCCTCACCATACCAACCATCTGCCTGTCAAAATGAAAGGGATCATTAGGAAATAAATACCTTCTATTCTGCAGGAAATTTATTTAGCTTTACCTAATTAGAAGACAAGCTCAGTAAATGGGCAACTTTTTAAAATCAGATTTTAAATGTATGATCTGTATATGTTTCAGGTAAAAAGTAGAGAAAGTGAAAAGTACATATCCAACAATATGTATATAACCCATTTAGAAATTTTCACTAACCATATTTGTAAATACTTAACATTTGTATTTTTATTTTTTTACTAAATATGTATAATAATTTAGAACACTCCTACCTCTGCCTTTTTAAGGCTTAAAAGGACACTAAACCCAAAAAGCATTAGGGGAAAAAACAGAAACCAAACACCTATATATAAGTCTTTTTGCAAGCTCCTAAAACAGTAGCAGAAATCTGGAAAGAAAGCAGGATCCACGTTCTCCTACTTCTCTCCATTTTAGCTGAGGCATGTGGTTTACCTAAAAAGGGTAGTTCTTCCCTTACCTGGTTTCACATTACCGGCAGCCCAGTTCTTGTTGCAGCAGGTCGTTTTTCACCCAAGATTGTTCTAATCGGAGGTCTGAGAAGGAGGGGAAGAGGGCAGTTTAAAATCAGCTTCAAAATTCCTGAAGGAATTCTGAGGCACATTTTTTTTTCTACCTGCAAAAAACTCTGAATACACCTTCGGCCCTGTTCATGCACATAGTGCAGTTTTGTTGTGTCTTTCCCGCAGGGCTGAAAACCACATTGAATAGCGCATGCGTTTTTAGCACAATCTTTATGCAGTTTTTGACTGCGTGGTGAAATTTTTGAATACACCCGAAGAAAATATTTATTTATTCAAATAAAAACTCCCCCGCACAACCCTCGTTGTTTTTATTTTTTTTAAACATAGATCGAAGTAGTCCAACATATATACGACTTAGCTGAAATGGTCGAGCAGAACCTGCAAAATGAAAAAATTGAGTTAATAATATAAAAAATAAAAAATCTTCTTGCTGTAGGTGTCTTCTCCCTTCACAGCAATAGAAACTACAGGCCAATGAAAAACAATTCCCTTAGGGCATGTGCACACGCCGCTCCAAAAAAACAAAAAAAAAAAAAAAACCATGTAGATGTGTAAAATACATTAGTATTTCTTGTGAAGTGCCTTTTTAAATAGACACTTTTTTACATGTTTTTCACGTTTTTTTTAAGCACTTTGCAAAATTAGGAGTCCCATTCACTATGGAAATATTTGGCGCGCTTTAAGTGCCAAAGAATTGACAAGACTCTTCATTTCATCCGCAACACATTTTTTAAAACCGCTTGCGTAAAAAATAGTGTTGTATGTACTAACTGCGCGCTTTCCCATTGATGTAAATAGGAAGCTTAATCAAGCGTTTGACGTGTTTTTCGACGTTTAAAATGCGTCAAAAACCGAGTCAAATACACTCCGTGTGAACTTGTCAACTGAAAAGTCATTCACTACAGAGTCTTCCCTCTTGACTCATCATTCTTGGCCTTTTGGGGTGTCCTGTAGCTTCTGCCAAAAACACTCCCAAAATGGGAGCTGGACACGGCTTAGCAATTTGAAGACACCTTTTCCTGGCTTGTAGCCAAAAATAAGAGGGGGTGAGTCTCCCTCCCACATTTACAGCTGTAAATCAGGCTGCTTTGCTTGATTCACCTTGCTGTAATTCTGGGAAGTGCTACCTCTGGTGGCCAACATAGGAAAACATGTCAAATTATTATTTAATCTTTAATACTTTCCACCTTGTGGAAGAGAAAAAAAAAATACAGCAAAAAAGCTTAAAAAAAAATAATAAAAATAAGTAACTTACTTTAAAAAAAAAAATTATTTGGCGACACATTCCCTTTAAGAAGGTGTGATCTATTCACACAATGCTCCCAGTCTGAGGACAAAATGCATTGCCAGCCTGTGGGAGTCAAAAGTTCTGGTAAGAACACATTTGTTGTGAGATGCTGGGCAGAAGGCCTTTCACCCTGATAGCTAGTAAAGCTATATGTTTAGTTAGTACAAAATAAACCCTAGGCTGTCCAGACTATGTTTTTTGTAAAACTGCCTTTCATGTGTGAAGACAATGAAGCTGGTTGGTGCCGGTTTCAAACCAAATCCACTGTGTTGGGGTGAAATATTCAAGTGTGCCAGCCATCTTGACCCCAGAGATGACGATCCTATGAGCTAACTTACCCCAAGTTGTCACAATACATATATCTATCTATACACATACATATATACTAGTCCTACTCAATGAATTAGCATATCAAAAAGTTTATTTATTTCAATAATTAAATTCAAAAAGTGAAACTCATATTCTATAGATTCATTACACACAGAGTGATCTATTTCCAGCATTTTTTTCTTTTAATGTTGATGATTATGGCTAACACTTAATGAAAACCATAAATTTAGTCTCTCAGAAAATTAGAATATTAAGTAAGCCCAATTTCAAAAAAGAAGATTTTTAATACTGAAATGTACAGTATATGCCCTCAATACTTGGTAAGGGATCCTTTTACATGTAGTACTACATCAACACTTTATGCATTTAGTACACTTTATGCTTCCCTCTGCTGACCAGCTTTATGTAGATGCTGATTTCATCTTCCAGCAGGACTTGCCACCTGCCCACACTGCCAAAAGTACCAAGATGAGAGATCCCAGACCCAACAATGCAGACGAGCTGAAGGCCGCTATCAAAGCAACCTGGGCTTCCATACCACCTCAGCAGTGCCACAGGCTGATCGCCTCCATGCCACGCCGCATTGATGCAGTAATTCATGTAAAAGGAGCCCCGACCAAGTATTGAGTGCATATACTGTACATACTTTTCAGTAGGCCAACATTTCGGTATTAAAAATCATTCTTGAAATTGGGGTTATATAATCTAGTTTTCAGAGTCACTAAATTTGGAGTTTTCATGAAAATGTTAGCCGAATTCATCAACATTAAAAGACAAAAAATGCTGGAAATAGATCACTCTGTGTGTAATGAATCTATAGAATATGAGTTTCATCTTTTGAATTGAATTACTGAAATAAAATGTACTTTTTGAAGATATTCTAATTCATTGAGAAGGACGTGTGTGTGTGTGTGTGTGTGTGTGTGTGTGTGTGTGTGTGTGTGTGTGTGCGCGCGCGCACAGGCTTCCAGTATCCGTAGTTTCAGTTGCTGCACATCTCGTATCTTCACAGCATAGACAATTGCCTTCAGATGACCCCAAACATAAGTCTAAGGGGGTCAGATCGGGAGACATTTCTTCTGCGGTGTTGCTATCAGTGTGTGAAAAGTGGGAGAAAAGGGTTGCATTGACAATCCAACACAATGGGCAGCACTTTGAACACATTTTATAAGTTGTCAGAAACTTGTAAATAACTCATGAAAGAATAAAGTAACGTTAAAACCAAGCACACCATTGTTTTTCTTGTGAAATTCCCGATAAGTTTGATGTGTCACATGACCCTCTTCCCATTGAAAAAACGAAAGTTGGATACAAAATGGCCGACTTCAAAATGGCCGCCATGGTCAACACCCAGCTTGAAAAGTTTCCCCCCTCCCATATACTAATGTGCCATAGACAGGATGTTAATATAACCAACCATTCCCATTTTATTTAGGTGTATCCATATAAATGGCCCACCCTGTATGTATATATATGTATATATATACTACTGTTCAAAAGTTTAGGGTCACTTAGAAATTTCCTTATTTTTGCAAGAAAAGCACAGTTTTTTTCAATGAAGAGAACATTAAATTAATCAGAAATACACTCTATATATTGCTAATGTGCTAAATGACTATTCTAGCTGCAAACGTCTGTTTTTTAATGCAATATCTACATAGGTGTATAGAGGCCCATTTCCAGCAACCATCACTCCAGTGTTCTAATGGTACATTGTGTTTGCTAGCTGTGTTAGAAGGCTAATGGATGATTAGAAAACACTTGAAAACCCTTGTGCAATTATGTTAGAGGAGCTATACAACTGACCTTCCTTTGAGCTAGTTGAGAATCTGGAGCATTACATTTGTGGGTTCAATTAAACTCTCCAAATGGCTAGAAAAAGAGAGCTTTCATGTGAAACTCGACAGTCTATTCTTGTTCTTAGAAATGAAGGCTATTCCATGCGAGAAATTGCCAAGAAACTGAAGATTTCCTACAACGGTGTGTACTACTCCCTTCAGAGGACAGCACACACAGGCTCTAACCAGAGTAGAAAGAGAAGTGGGAGGCCCCGCTGCACAACTGAGCAACAAGACAAGTACATTAGAGTCTCTAGTTTGAGAAATAGACGCCTCACAGGTCCTCAACTGGCAGCTTCATTAAATAGTACCCGCAAAACGCCAGTGTCAACGTCTACAGTGAAGAGGCGACTCCGGGATGCTGGCCTTCAGGGCAGAGTGGCAAAGAAAAAGCCATATCTGAGACTGGCTAATAAAAGGAAAAGATTAATATGGGCAAAAGCACACAGACATTGGACAGAGGAAGATTGGAAAAAAGTGTTATGGACAGACGAATCGAAGTTTGAGGTGTTTGGATCACACAGAAGAACATTTGTGAGCCGCAGAACAACTGAAAAGATGCTGGAAGAGTGCCTGACGCCATCTGTTAAGCATGGTGGAGGTAATGTGATGGTCTGGGGTTGCTTTGGTGCTGGTAAAGTGGGAGATTTGTACAAGGTAAAAGGGATTTTGAATAAGGAAGGCTATCACTCCATTTTGCAATGCCATGCCCTGTGGACAGCGCTTGATTGGAGCCAATTTCATCCTACAACAGGACAATGACCCAAAGCACACCTCCAAATGATGCAAGAACTATTTAGGGAAGAAGCAGGCAGCTGGTATTCTATCTGTACTGGAGTGGCCAGCGCAGTCACCAGATCTCAACCCCATAGAGCTGTTGAGGGAGCAGCTTGACCGTATGGTACGCAAGAAGTGCCCATCAAGCCAATCCAACTTGTGGGAGGGGCTTCTGGAAGCATGGGGTGAAATTTCTCCCGATTACCTCAGCAAATTAACAGCTAGAATGCCAAAGGTCTGCAATGCTGTAAATGGAGCATTCTTTGACGAAAGCAAAGTTTGAAGGAGAAAATTATTATTTAAAATAAAAATCATTATTTCTAACCTTGTCAATGTCTTGACTATATTATCTAGTCATTTTGCAACTCATTTGATAAATAGAAGTGTGAGTTTTCATGGAAAACACAAAATTGTCTGGGTGACCCCAAACTTTTGAACGGTAGTGTGTGTGTATATATATATATATATATATATATATATATATATATATACACACACACACACACACCCACTTGGTTGAACTTGATGGACATATGTATTTTTTTGCAACCGTACAATGTAACTTATGTTTTATGTATATGGTATATCCCTCTAATATGAGGAAGGGTCTATCCGGAGGTTCTAGAATAGTAAAATTTTTAGATGAGTTGAAAACCATGACTAGATATTGACGTGTTTCATTTGCAGAACGTTTTTAGAAAGCTTTTTCCATAAATATACATCAACAAATGGATAGCCGAGACAGACTCAAGAGAAAGCTTATGTCGAGAAGCAATAAAGATATTAGCCAAAAAATTTAGATTACAAGGTAATCTGAGAGTGTCCATAGACTTTTAGAAATGCACATAATTGAAGGATAGTCATGTAATGTCTATGGGCATAACTATCAAAGCCCTGATACCCTTGATCAGCTGATATACAGGATTACTGGGTGGAATATCCTCTTAATGAGAAGAAGGCAATCTTGGTGTGGTAGAGATCCACTGTAATAATACAGAAGGTTCTTCAGATCTCTTGTGATTTTTTTCACACAGAAAAGAAGCGTTACGGTTTAGGCTATACATTGTACTTAAATCTTCTAGAGGATGCTATTTTCACATACATACATGTTCCAATCACATTGTAAGTGCAAAGGTTTTTTGTTTTTTTTAAAGAAATTAAAAAATCGAGCAGGAACAGAATATTTTCACAGAAGAAGCGTTTGACGTGTACGTCAGGTGAAGGAGGCCCTATGAATATGTTCAGTTTATGCGCTGGGAGCTTTTCCAGTGCATACACCAAAAGGACACTTCAATTGTCTGTCAATAGGGTAACAAGTTTTTCTGTGGACTATTGTAATAGCAATTGCTGCTTTACTTTAAAGGCTATGTAAATCTTTGGAAGTAATTGTGTTTTTAAGCAACTTTTAAATGTATTAAATTTGTATCCTGTATACATAGAAGCTGTATAGTTCCAGCTCGGCCAAATCCATCAGTTCAGCTGAACTGACGGCTCGGTTAAGTGCTAATTAATAACTTAGTTGTGATCGATATTAGCTGGATCCTGTGTGTCAGAGGCACACATCACCTGCTCTCAGTTGAGACGTTAGTTCAGCTCAACTGACGGATTCAGGGGAGAGAGAACGATACAGCTTCTATGTATACAGGATGCAGAGAAGCTGTATCGCAAAAAAGTAAATATATATATATATATATAATAAAAGAGAATTGAAAATTTGCCTAAAAAAACATAAGATGTTAATTTAATAATAAAAAAATGTTTTCTAAAAGATATACATAGCCTTTAAAACCTAAGAACTGAAGTGCCCCCATTGTTGAACTAGGTCTTCGGTGATTTACTCAGAATCAGTCAAAGATCTACCATGTAAAATACCTATTCTCGAAATACCTACCTATTCTATTCTCGAAATCATGACCCATAGACTAGCATTAGTGACACATGGAGAAGCTGTTAATATGTGGTAAAAATATAAACTTATCAAATGTGTAGAACATACAGTAGAATAAGCCAGGTTACATGTAGAGCTATTCTAATAAAAAGAAAGTAAATATAACAGACCTCCTGTGATAAACGACATGTTAAAGCCGGTCTCCAATGATTCAGGTTTACTGCGGCCAACTATTCCACTCCCCACTAGTCATACTCACGGGGACCGAGGAAGCTAAAAGATTGTTTTGCTATTCCACTGACATGGATTGAATTTTATGTTCCTACTCCATTTTGTTTATTTGTTTTGAGAATTATAGGAAATAAATTCCCCAAAATAAGTATTTTTTTAATTTATTTTTTTCAGTCCACTACCGTATTTGTAAAGGATTTGCCAGACACAGCTTCTGTGTCGACGCCCGTGGGCAATCAGTCTGCACCTGCTCCTATGTCTGTGAGACTGACTCCATCTTCCACCACTCAGGATGGCAGGCTTAGGAGTGGGAGAGCCTATCACAGCCTGGCCAGACGGAGCTAGCTCCCGCCCACTGTCTATTTATACCTGCCTTTCCTGTTCCTCCTTTGCCTGTGATTCTTCTCTGCTTGTTTCCTGGCCTTGCTGCTACTGCTTGTACTACTCATCCTCTGCTTGTTATAGACCTTGGCTTTCTGACCACTCTCCTGCTCAGCATTTTGTACCTCGTTCACTCCAGGTTTGACTCGGCTCGTTCACTACTCTTGTTGCTCACGGTGTCCCCGTGGGCAGCTGCCCCGTTTCCCTAGCTTCTGTGTACCCGTCTGTTTGTCTGTCTTGCACTTACTGAGCGTAGGGACCGTCGCCCAGTTGTACCCCGTCGCCTAGGACGGGTCGTTGCAAGTAGGCAGGGACTGAGTGGCGGGTAGATTAGGGCTCACCTGTCTATCTCCCTACCCTGTCATTACAGTATTATAAAGAAAGATATTATTTAACTAAAGTGCTATCAGTCAGCAAAGAACTTTACTGCATTATTGGAACTTATTACACATATACACGAGTGAACCAACCTCCTTAAATGTATAAGTTCCAAACATCCTCACAATATAAATGTATTTAATAATCTAGACAACAATCAATAACACTTCCTATCATTGCATGGTGTATATGAATATTGTAATACTAGTGCACAAAATGTATCAGTCGTGTTTGATGCAAAATACGTAGAAGCGTTATATAAATGGATATGAAGTTGTGTAATATAACTAACATCTCAGTGATACTGACAGGGACATTTTCTAAACAAAGTAAAAGTGAAATTTTTCAGGAGTTATAAATCTAGGATATCGTCATTAGGTTTCTATGAAGTCCTTAACCTCCATTTACCTCATAAAAGCACATGTGGTGTTACCTAATGATATATTTATGATGTTGAGCATTATATGATGTCAAAATAAAAGGTATCTTCCAAAACTATAGCGGGACCAATGATTGTAGTGCAAATGCTTTAGAAAATGTTCAACTATATAGCTTTAAGTCTTCAATAATGGAATCCTGGTTACCCAGAAGACCGTAGCCAAAGCGGTCACTTTCATAGAATGGATGGTAAACTAATTCCAGCCCGCTTAAAGATGCCTGGCATAGAGGCAGGCAATAGACAATCCCTTTTATAGGAGAGCCGCTATGGTGCTCTGCTGGCAGAGGGAAAGTTGCTGTCAGCATGCTCTAATAGGGCAGATGGAAAGGCTCTGTCAAGATGAGACAACCCCTCTACATATTAAGCAGTTATTTTTTTAAGATACATTTTTTAAGGAAATTTTTTTTATAAAACATACAAAACCAAATTGGCACTGAAGACAGATTAAACATATCACAATCTAGGCAAAGGAAGAATAATATCCATCACAAAACTGCTGTCCATATAACCTAGTAAACACAAAAAAAAGATGGGAAGAGGGGGAGGCAGGAGGTACAAGGAATGGTCAAATCTATATTTAAGGGATATTGAAGTATCAGACCCATGGGTCTTCAGGGGAGGGGATTTAGTTTATTCTAAACCCTAAGGCTGGGTTCACACACACTATTTAAGGATGTAATTCGGGCATTTTAGCCCAGAATTACGTCCGAAAATGCGGCTCAAAAGCGTCGGCAAACATCTGCCCATTCATTTGAATGGGTCTTACGATGTTCTGTGTCGGTCATTTTTTTTACGCGCCGCTGTCAAAAGGCAACGCATAAAAAAGACGTCCGCGTCAAATAAGTGCCTGTCACTTCTTCAGACGTAAATGGAGCCGTTTTCCATGGACTCCATGGAAAAACAGCTCCAATTACGTCCGTAATGGACGCAGCGAAAAGCGCCTGCACATGCCATTACGGCAGAAATTACGGTGCTGTTTTCTCCGGAAAACAGCCCAGTAATTTCAGCCGTAACAGACGCTGTCGTGTGAACATACCCTTATACTGATCTCTAGCTGGCTGCTATTCCAACGGGTTCCCCACACACCAAAACTCACAATTTCATTAAGGGCTGAAAGACCTAGAACAATTTAAAAAAAAAATTAAACTACAATTATAAATTAAGTGTAAAAAAAAAAACAATCAATCGCACCTGTTGTGACTAGGGGGTCATGGCGGGACTCTCGAAGAAGATGCATGTCATTTCACGTTCAGAAGACGTTTTCAATACAGTCCAAAAAGTGATAGAATTTCTTAAATGCTGCAGTTTGGTCCTGATCTTTGGGCTGAGTTTTAGACGCCAGATTCAGTTTATGAACAAACAAAAAACAACATTAAGCTATAATTCAAACAGAGTTTTTTTGCAGGCGGAATGTCTGCCTCAAATTTCCGTTTGGAAGTTTAAGTCAGATTTTCCTCTCACTGGACGCCGATTTTCTCGTGTTTTTCGCCCGCGGCCATTGAGCGCCGCGGGCATAAAACGAAGCGAAATACGCTTTCTCTGCCTTCCATTGATGTCAATGGGAGGTCAGAGACGTAAACGCCCGAAGATAGGGCATGTCCCTTCTTTCTCCCGCAAGACGTTTTAACCGCTCACGGGAAGAGGACTCCTCCGCCTCCCATTGAAATCAATGGGAGGCATTTTCGGGCCGTTTTTGACGAGTTTTGCGGCTCGGTCTCCACGTCAAACTCAGTGTGAACATAGCCTAAGACTGAGCCTTTATTGTTACTGTACAATAGATTACTTCACAGAAAATGTGTGAGACTGTCGGGGCTGGCCAGTAGACGTTTACGATCACCAGACCACATTAACCAACATGTCTGAAAGTGGTAATACACAGGTTGGGAAATAAAAAGGAAAATGTCTGAAAAAGACAAATTCCAACAAATTGTCTGTGCTTTAGGCTATGTCCACACGGAGTATTTTGGGGGAGGAATATCTGCCTCAAAATTCCATTTGGAACTTTGAGGCAGATTTTCCTCTCCCTGCACGCCGATTTTCGTGGCGATTTTCGCGCCGTTTTTCGCCCGCGGCCATTGAGCGCCGCGGGCATAAAACAGCGCGAAATACGCTTTCTCTGCCTCCCATTGAAGTCAATGGGAGGTCAGAGGCGGAAGCGCCCGAAGATAGGGCATGTCGCTTCTTTTTCCCGCGAGGCAGTTTTTTAATATTCTATATATATATATATATATATAATAATCTGACACTTCCACGACTACATGTACCAGATCATCCTGGAAAGTGAAGAAGCAATGGCTTTTTACTCTATATATTTGGAGAAAAAAAGACTGATGTTGATAACAGCGCTGTATAATTGCTTAACAAAGAATAATACGCCAATTTTTGGTCCCAGTTATTAGCAATTACATATATGCAAAACAGTGAGTGACATCATGTCAGTGACATCCGTATCAGCAGACAGTAACACGCTATCAGCACCAGGATTTAAATTGAAATCTATTTATTTGAAAAAAATGGTCACTTGGACACAGACTGAAGTATAACGGCGCTCTGTAAATGCTTGACGCAGAGTAACACGCCAGTTTTTGTTAGCACTATTGAATATTTGCTAAACAATGAATGACATCACATCCGTGATGTCTGTTTTAAAAGACAGTGGCATGCTATCAGCCCCCGGATTAATATTATTGAAGATTTGTGAATTATGGTGATTCAAAAATTAACCCCTTAATGACCAGGCCATTTTGCGCGTTATTTTTTGTTTTTTCACGGTCGCATTCCAAGAGTTGTAACTTTTTTTTTATTCCGTCGACATAGCCGTATAAGGGCTTGTTTTTTGCGGGACGAGTTGTAGTTTTCAATTGCACCATTTTTGGATGCATATAATATATCAATTAACTTTTATTAACTTTATTTTAGGAGAGAATTGAAAATCTATTCCAGCATTGATTTTCACGTTATAAACTTACGCCGTTTACTATGCAACGTGAATAACATGTTACATTTATTCTATGGGTCAGCACAATTACGGGGATACCAAGTATGTATAGGGTTTTATATGTTTTCCTAAGTTTGCACAATAAAAGCCCTTCCAGAAAAAAATTACCGTATTTTTTGGACTATAAGACGCACCTGACTATAAGATGCACCCAGGTTTTAGACAATCGAAAATAGGGAAAAAATTATTTGTTAAAAAATAATTTATTCCGTTTCACCACATTCTGAGAGCCAACATTTTTTTCATCGATTGAGCGGGGTGAGTGCTTATTTTGTTGCGGGACGAGCTGTAGTTTTATTGGCACCATTTTTTGGTACATACGACTTTTTTGATCACTTTTTTTTTTATTTCATATTTTAAGCACTAAAAGGTGACCAAGAAACTATTTTGAGGTTTTAAATTTTTAAACCGTGCCAGTTAAATAATGGTATAGTGTAATAGATCGGACTTTTACGGACACAGCGATACCAAATTTTTTTATTTTTTTTTTGACACATTTTATTAGTTCCCCTAGGGGACTTGAACCAGCGGCTACTTGGTTACATGTGGAGTCACTGAAACAGCGTAACTACGCTGTTTCCCTAACTCCCATAGTAGTGAATGGCTGTTACGGAAGCAGCGTAGCATGCGAGCTACGCTGTTTCCGTAACTACTGTTCACTTCTATGGGAGTTAAGGAAACAGCGTAGCTCAGCTAGTTACGCTGTTTCAGTAACTCCACATGTAATCAAGTGGCAGGGAGAGCACAGAAAGCTAGAACGGGGTTTAGGGGGCCCCATTCTAGAGATGGGTGCGGGTCCTGCATCTATCTGACATTTATGACATATCCTGTGGCTATGTCGTAAATATCCTTCATAGAAAAACCCCTATAAATGCAGCGGTCGCTATTGACCACGGCATTTAACTAGTTAAAGGGGTTTGCCATAAAACACATTTATCCCCTATCCCCAGGATAGGGGCTACATGTGAGATCGCTTGGGGTCCAACCGCTGGGACACTCAGCGATAACGAGAACAGGGGACCGAAAGTTACCCAGAGCGCTACATGAGAAGCCTGAACTTCCGGGTTCTGTGTCCAGCTTCTCTGTTCCGCAGCTCCATAGAGATCAATGGAGAGCCGATCGAGCATGCGCAGAAGAATACCATTGGTATCTATGAAGCTGCCGGACACAGAACGCGGAAGTCACTGCTTCTCATGCAGCGCTCTTGGTAACTTTCGTTCCCCGTTCTCCTTATCGATCACACATGTATCCCCTATCCTGAGGATAGGGGATGCATGTATGTTATGGCACAGTCAGGGGTGGGATTCAAATTTTTAACAACAGGTTCCCTTTTTTTCGGACGAAGACATACGCGCCGCGGGGGGGGGGGGGGGCGGTCACAGTGTTTTGCGGTGCATCGCGCCATTGAAAGTGAATCTAAAAATAAAACATTTACGATATTCCAAATACCCCCTACATTAAAGTGGACTCTAAATAAAGAAATTCCTTGTCCAGAATGCTTTAGTGTGGATTGCCACACTATGTATATAATTACATAGGCGTACAGACCTACCCACGCATTGTGTTAAACTCACGCATTACGTATAGGCCTATATAAGCACATTCAATATCCTAAGCGTGCTCAGATCATTTAGTTAGGCTGTGCACATTAGAAGGGTGGAGGACGGTGCGGAGTGCACAGTAAGCCGCGACAACTCTCCCGGCTAATGCACAGATATGGTGCCAGGAGCAAGCTCCGTACATACAGTGAAGGAAATAAGTATTTGATCCCTTGCTGATTTTGTAAGTTTGCCCACTGTCAAAGACATGAACAGTCTAGAATTTTTAGGCTAGGTTAATTTTACCAGTGAGAGAGAGATTATATAAAAAAAAAAAAAAAGAAAATCACATTGTCAAAATTACATATATTTATTTGCATTTTGCACAGAGAAATAAGTATTTGATCCCTTTGGCAAACAAGACTTAATACTTGGTGGCAAAACCCTTGTTGGCAAGCACAGCAGTCAGACGTTTTTTGTAGTTGATGATGAGGTTTGCACACATGTTAGATGGAATTTTGGCCCACTCCTCTTTGCAGATCATCTGTAAATCATTAAGATTTCGAGGCTGTCGCTTGGCAACTCATATCTTCAGCTCCCTCCATAAGTTTGATGGGATTAAGGTCTGGAGACTGGCTAGGCCACGCCATGACCTTAATGTGCTTCTTTTTGAGCCACTCCTTTGTTGCCTTGGCTGTATGTTTCGGGTCATTGTCGTGCTGGAAGACCCAGCCACGAGCCATTTTTAATGTCCTGGTGGAGGGAAGGAGGTTGTCACTCAGGATTTGACGGTACATGGCTCCATCCATTCTCCCATTGATGCGGTGAAGTAGTCCTGTGCCCTTAGCAGAGAAACACCCCAAAAACATAATGTTTCCACCTCCATGCTTGACAGTGGGGATGGTGTTCTTTGGGTCATAGGCAGCATTTCTCTTCCTCCAAACACGGCGAGTTGAGTTAATGCCAAAGAGCTCAATTTTAGTCTCATTTGACCCCAGCACCTTCTCCCAATCACTCTCAGAATCATCCAGATGTTCATTTGCAAACTTCAGACGGGCCTGTACATGTGCCTTCTTGAGCAGGGGGACCTTGCGGGCACTGCAGGATTTTAATCCATTACGGCGTAATGTGTTACCAATGGTTTTCTTGGTAACTGTGGTCCCAGCTGCCTTGAGATCATTAACAAGTTCCCCCCGTGTAGTTTTCGGCTGAGCTCTCACCTTCCTCAGGATCAAGGATACCCCACGAGGTGAGATTTTGCATGGAGCCCCAGATCGATGTCGATTGACAGTCATTTTGTATGTCTTCCATTTTCTTACTATTGCACCAACAGTTGTCTCCTTCTCAACCAGCGTCTTATTTATGGTTTTGTAGCCCATTCCAGCCTTGTGCAGGTCTATGATCTTGTCCCTGACATCCTTAGAAAGCTCTTTTGTCTTGCCCATGTTGTAGAGGTTAGAGTCAGACTGATTAATTGAGTCTGTGGACAGGAGTCTTTTATACAGGTGACCATTTAAGACAGCTGTCTTTAATGCAGGCACCAAGTTGATTTGGAGCATGTAACTGGTCTGGAGGAGGCTGAACTCTTAATGGTTGGTAGGGGATCAAATACTTATTTCTCAGTGCACAATGCAAATAAATATATATATATATTATATATATATATATATATATATATATATAATTTTGACTATGTGATTTTCTTTTCTTTTTTTTTTTTTAATATAATCTATCTCTCACTGGTAAAATTAACCTAGCCTAAAAATTCTAGACTGTTCATGTCTTTGACAGTGGGCAAACTTACAAAATCAGCAAGGGATCAAATATTTATTTCCTTCACTGTATATACAGCACCAGAACCAACCTCAGTACATATATACAGCACCAGAACCAACCTCAGTACATATATACAACACCAGAACAAAGCACAGTACATAAATACAGCACCAGAACAAAGCTCAGTACATAAATACAGAACCAGAACAAAGCTCAGTACATAAATACAGCACCAGAACAAAGCTCAGTACATAAATACAGCACCAGAACAAAGTTCAGTACATAAATACAACACCAGAACCAAGCTCAATACATATATACAACACCAGAACAAAGCTCAGTATATATACACTAGTCTCTCAATGAATTAGAATATCATTAAAATTAATTGATTTCAGTAATTCAATTCAAAAAGTGTCTCATATATTATATAGATTCATTACACACAGAGGGATCTATTTCCAGCATTTTTTTCTTGTAATAATGATGATTATGGTAACACTAACTTAAATTTTGGGTTTTCATTAACTCAGAAAATTAGAATATTATATAAGCCCAATTTTACAAAAATGATTTTTAATACCGAAATGTTGTCCTACTATAAAGTATGTCTAGTATCTTCCTCTTGACAATACCCTATAGATTCTCTGTGGGGTTTAGGTCAGGTGAGTTTGCTGGCCAATCAAGCGCAGTGATACTGTGGTTATTACACCAGGTATTGGTACTTTTGGCAGTGTGGGCAAGTGCCAAGTCTTGCTGGAAAATGAAATCTGCATCTCCATAAAGCTTGTCAGCAGGGGGAAGCATGAAGTGCTGGGAAATGTCCTGCTAGAGGCTGCGCTGACTCTGGACTTGATATTACACTGTGGACCAACACCAGTAGATGACATGGCCCCCAAACGATCACTGACTGTGGAAACGTCACACTGGACCACAAGAGACTTGGATTGATGCCTCTCCACTCTTCCTCCAGACTCTGGGACCGAGATTTCCAAATGAAATGCAAAATTTACTTTGTGAAGTTTCCACAGTCCGTGATGAAGCAACCTGGGCTTCTATAACAGCTCAGCAGTGCCACAGGCTGATCGCCTCCATGCCACGCCACTGATGCAGTAATTCATGCAGAGCCAGAGCCCCGACCAAGTATTGAGGGCATATACTGCACATACTTTTCAGTAGGACGACATTTCGGTATTAAAAATCATATCATTTTTTAAATTGGGCTTATATAATATTCCAATTTTCTGGGTTTTCATTAACTGTTCCCATAATCAACATTAAAAGAAAAAAATGCTGGAAATAGATCCCTCTGTGTGTAATGAATCTATAGAATATATGAGAGACACTTTTTGAATTGAATTATATATGTACTGAGCTTTGTTCTGATGCTGTATTTATGTACTGAGCTTGGCTCTGATGCTGTATTTCAGTATTGAATTTGCTTCTGGTGTATAGTTGTATGCGTTTGGTTCTATTGCTGGATATACAGTATGTACTGAGTTTGGTTCTGGTGTTGTATATGTGTAGGAGCTTGGTTCTGATGCTGTATATATGTACTAAGCTTTGTTCTGGTGCTGCATATATGTTCTGAGCTTCTCTTTGGGGCTGTATATATGTATTGAGCTTGGTTGTTATGATGAATAGGACACCAGAACTAAGCTCGGTACATATATACAGCACCAGTACAAATACAGCTCAGTACAGAGATAATTAGCAAATTTAGTTTAACCCCTGCCATATAAGTTTGTACGGCATAAAACTACAGCTCCCAGTACAGCCAGAACGATGGTAAGGATATGCTGGTAGTTGCTGTTTCACAAAAAAGAACGATACACACATCATCTCGCTGCAGATCATACAGTGACTACAGTACTGAGCAGTCACAGGGAGAATAAACATTTACATTTAGTGACGACTTCTCAGATTCTAGTCATTCTCTTTACTTTTCCATCTGGTCCAGAACTCTATGATGCCTCCTGGCCATGTCCCGTTTCTGCGGAAATGGGTAAATTTGCTGCTCAGATGTCTTCGGAAGCTCACTTTTTCAACATTTCTGCACCTATAAACAAAGAGCAAATTCTTATGGTACCACACTATGCCCCCAAATATAATAGTAACATACACTGTGCCCTTGAATAAAATTGTGCCAAACACTGTAAAGTAATGCACCACACACAGTGCCCCCTGTAGATAGTGCCCCTCATAGAGCCCTCTGTAGATAGGGCTCCCAGTAGAGCCCTCTGTTGGTAGTAGCGTTCCCTGCAGACAGGGCCCCCTGTATAGTGCCCCCTGTAGATAGCGGTCACTGTAGAGCCCCCCTGTGGCGTTGCCTGTAGATAAGGGCCCCCTGAGGCGTTGCCTGTAGATAAGGGACCCTATATAGTCCCATGTAGTTAGTTCCCTACATAGTCTTCTGTAGTTCTCGTTCCCTGTATAGTCCCTTATGTAGTGCCCTAAAGGGACTTACGAAAAAGAATGAAGAAAAAGAATGAACAATATTCAATATTAGTAATTGGCGAAAATATAGAAAGAGATATGAGTTTTTTATGTTTCGAAAACATGGAATGGACAGATTTTCATTGTAGTTAATGAGAAAATAAAAACAAATTCCATAGCAACAGATGTGTAAAAGGGTTTCCTGTGCTTGATAGACCTGGAATGAACAGGATCTACGTGTAGTTTATAGTGCAATGAACACATATTCCATAGCACAGGAAAATAATTACACATGTTTCTATGGAATATGTGTTCATTCCCTTATAAACTACACATAGATCCTGTCTATGGCCAATCAAGCACAGGAATTTCCAAAGGCGTCTGTTTATATGGAATTTTTAGTTGAGGAAATAAACACACAGAAAATCTGTTCATGCCATGTCTACCAAACAAATTCATTATGCCCTTTTTTTTATATTTTCTTTCCATTAGTAATAATGTTCATTCTTTTTCTTCATTCTGTTTAATATGTCCCTGCCCTATAGTGCCCACAGTAGAAGGAAAAAAACACATTTTCTCACCTGTCCCGTTGCCGCGCCATCCTCCAGCGACATCAGTCCTCCTCCATCTGAACGATGCAGCGGCGCGATGTCGTCATCGCGCCGACAGCATCATCACTAAAGCGCCGAATGGCGAGGCATCATGTACCTCGCCAGGGTAGCGCTAGTCAACTCAATTGTATCAGCGTCCTAAGGAGAGTAAAGAATACCTCTGTGTCATTGGCTGCTATGGGCATAAAAGGAGAGAAACTCATGGTGTGGCCCCCATATTCCCCTGACCTCAACCCTATTGAGAACCATTCGAGCATCCTCAAGCAAAATATCTATGAGGGTGGGAGGCAGTTCACATCAAAACAGAAGCTCTGGGAGGCTATTCTGACATCCTGCAAAGATATTCAAGCAGAAACTGTCCAAATACTCACAAATTCAATGGATGCAAGAATTGTGAAGGTGATATCAAAGAAGGGGTCCTATGTTAACATGTAACTTGGCCTGCTAAGTTTTTTTTGATTGAAAGAGCTTGTGATTTCTGTAAATATGACCTCCTGATGCTGCACATTGAACAAATTACCATTTTAGTTCTCTTTACAACCTTTAAAATGTTTTGATCTCTGTTGTGCATAATAATTTGAAACAGTGCATTTTGAGTTTTTTACTTCTAAAAAAAAGTCTATCATTAGGAGATTTGTTCAATAAAATTTGCATTATACTCCAACGGTTGATGGCTTAAAGATTATACTGACCTTCATTTGCATCGACTACAGGAAAATCAGCGAAAAATAACATTTGCATAATAATTTGGAACGCAGCGTAGACAGTAGCGACAACTTATGTGACGGCTTTACATCACATACTACAAACTCTTCATCTTCTCAGAGATTCCAATGAATGACCTGCTTAGCCGTAAGTGCTAAATTACTGACTTCTTCTTAGGTCTCTGAAGAGCACTATTTATATGACAGGAACACTAACTGTTGAAAAGACAAAAAAATTTTTTAAAAAAATCCTCCCTTAATATACTTCTTTCCTTTGATCCTATGTGGTCTGATATAAAAAATATATAAAGTATGTTTGTATATGTGCCCCAGGAGATCAGTTATCCCCCTTTTCCTTCTCAAAATCCTGTAACACGGCTGCAGAAGGAGTTTCCCCTGCTGCCCTGTCTACAATAGGAGGCCATGGAGTAAAAAAATGGAAGGAGAACCTGTGTTCTCTGCAAGTTAACAAAACTGCTGGTTTCAGTAGCTGCAGAAAATCCTGCAGACTGACAAACACTGTGGAAAAGTTTTACTAGTTTACTTCCATGATTTATTTATATTTTTAGTGTTTCTTTAACCCCTTAATGACCGGGCCTGAAAAGACCTGAATGACCAGCTAAATTTTTCTGGCTTTGCCTCTCTGCCTTTCAGCAGCCATAGCTTTGTTATTTTTTTTCATTGACATGGCTGTATGAGGCCTTGTTTTATGCAAGAGAAATAGTATTTATTTTCCCCACAGTTTGGGGGGGGGGGGGGTAAAAAAAATTAAAACATTTACAGCGTGAATATAGAAAAAAGTGATTCTCTGCATTGTTTTTCTTGTTTATTTTTTATCCCGTTCAAGTTTCACGCTAAATAACCCATTAGATTAATTCTTCAGGTTATTACGGGCGTGTAGATACCCAATATGTGTAGGTTTTTTGTTTTTATTTAGTGTAGGGGCAATAAAATGTATTTTATGCAAAATAATGACTTTTTTTATTTATTTTTTTGTTAATTTTTTTTTTTAAATCCCATTAACCCCTTAAGGACGCAGCCACTTTTGGACCATATGACACAGCTTCATTTTTTAAATCTGACGTGTCACTTTATGTGGTAATAACTCTGGAATGCTTTTACCTATCCAAGCGATTCTGAGATTGTTTTCTCGTGACATATTGTACTTTGTTAGTAAAAAAATTTGGTCGATAAATTCAATATTTGTGAAAAACACCAAAATTTGGAGAAAATGTGCAAAAATTGGCATTTTTCTAAATTCAAATGTATCTGCTTGTAAAACAGATAGTTATACCACACAAAATAGTGACTAGTTAACATTTCCCATATGTCTACTTTGTTTGCATCATTTTTTGAACATCCTTTTATTTTTCTAGGACGTTACAAGGCTTGAAAAGGAACTTTAGCAGCAATTTATATTTTCAAGAAAATTTGAAAAGGCTATTTTTTTAGGGAACAGTTCAGATATGAAGTAGCTTTGAGGGCCTTATATATTAGGAACCCCCATAAATCACCCCATTTTAAAAAACTGCAGCCCTTAAAGTATTCAAAACAGCATTTAGTAAGTTTCTTAACCATTTATGCGTGTCACAGGAATTAAAGCAAAGTGGAAGGGAAATTTGCAAATTTAATTTTTTTTGCAGAAATTCCATTTTTTTTTTTTTAAAACATATTTTTATTGATTTTCTGAAAATTTTTCACATAACATGATATGCAATAAACTGTTACAGGAATATAGTCACCTATTGTTGATGGTATGAAAAACACATTCCTACAATGACACTAAGCTCATAGTTGTTTACATCATTATGTGACAGTTATTGAAGGTCATTACAGAAATTTCCATAACATTTGGTGAACAGCGTTAACAATGAATATCCCTGAGAAACAATGCATACAAAACTTATTTAATATACGTATAAACATGAATAACCTAAACTGGAGCCACATGAAGCTACATTCCTAACCGAGTTGGCCTAGATATCATTTCAAAGTTATAGATATTATGTTCTACGTGTTCTCAACACTCCTAAGGTGCCCTTAAGATCCTCTATCAGGTACCAAGGTGATCCCGTGAATGGATCGATCATTTTGCATATCTCCTCCCCCGAGAAATGCTCTGTTATGAATAGTTTCCATTTCCCAAAAAATCTCCCCCCTTGTGCATCTTTGTGTTTTAGAACATCCATTCTATCTAAATAGAATAGGCTTTTCATCCCCTGTACAACCTCACTTGATTGCGGGATATCTGGTACCAACCATTTCTGGAGTATGCATCGTTTTGCCACCATCAATGCCGCATGTGTAATGGGGGGCAAGTGGGTTACTTCTGTGTCATCTGACCCTCCATCATGCTGGACATGTAAAAGAACTTCCATTGGCCCCAGGAGCCCCTTAAATTTGCTTATTTGTTGCACTAAAGATGTCATTTCTTTCCAAAATGGCTGTATTTTGGTGCATGCCCAAAACCCATGGTACATGTCTGTGCGAGGTGATCCACACCTCGGGCATGAAGTCTTTCTATCTGGTTTAGTTATGGAAGGGGGCAAGGTGAACGCATATATGGCATGATGGAGGATTTTTAAGTGGGTTTCTCTCCATTTCTCGCTTGTTATATGTTTTCTGAGATCCACCAACCCCATTTCCACATGTTTGGCAATATTAGGCAAGCCAAATAGCTTTTCCCATTTCATAAATGCCTGAGCTGGTGTCACCTTTAATAGCACTGGCTTTAGGGTGTTATACAGTTGCGATATGGACCTGTGGTGTGTGCTTAGGAACCATGAGTCAAACAGGTTGGGGTGGGTCTCGTCGGATATGTCCGCCAGTTTTGCTTTGCATGAAGATAATATTTGATAATATTGTAGATGTTGGGGATGGTCAAAATTGTACTTTGTCTGTATTTCCTGCAGGGTCAGCCATCTCCCTTCCTGTTCCTGGAACATGTCACCCAGAGTCGCTATCCCTCTCTCTCTCCATCTCTGGAGTAGCTGACTATGCCTTCCCGCCCACAAATCTGGATGTCTCCATATAGGCATGTGTTTTGAAATGCGATATGGAAGACCATAATGCTTACGCAATACTTTCCATGTGATAATGGTATCCCGTAGTAGGGCCGATCTCTTAATGTTAGTGGGCAGGGACGCAAATGCTGTATGCACTAAAGCCATAAGATCCCATGGTTTTGCTAGCTGCCTTTCTAGGTTGATGTTGGAATGGCATCCGGTGCCATGTTGCCAATCCAGCAAGTGTCTGCTCAAGCATGCCAGGTTGTATCCCCGTATGTTAGGGAAGTTAATGCCCCCCTCTTCTTTTCTTAACATAAGTTTTGCCAGTGCTATTCTCGGTTTTCTTCCCCCCCATATGAATTTAGTGAAGGACGAATTTAGTGTATTGATATCCCCATGTTTGATTAGTAATGGAATGGTTTGTAAGGGGTATAGTAGTTTTGCAAATCCCGACATTTTGACCAAGGCACACCTTCCCAGGAGTGAAAGGGGCAGTCCGTGCCACCTCAGAAGATCCGCCTGTATGTCCCGTATCAAAGGGGGATAATTTAGATCATATAGGGAGCTAGGTGCTCGCCCCACCTTGATGCCCAAATACGTGATCTGTGACCGCACTATCTCCACATCTAGAGCATCCAATAGTCGACCATGACTACCCTCCTTCGGTCCTAAATCTAGCAGTTGGCACTTTGAATAATTAATTTTATATCCTGAATATTCCCCAAAGTCACTTAGCGTCTGAAATACCCGTGGAACGTCCCGTGAGGGGTTTGCTAGGAATAAAAGTATGTCATCTGCGAACAGTGTTTCCTTAACCTCCATTTCCCCCACCGAGATGCCTCTGAAGATTTCAAATGTCTTGCCAGTGGCTCCAATGCCAGATTAAACAGCAATGGAGACAGCGGGCAGCCTTGTCTTGTGCCTTTATATAAGCGAAACGGCTGAGATAGAAACCCTGTGGTGCAGATCCTAGCATTAGGGGACTTATAAATGTGTCGCAGTAGGTTTCGAAAAGCCCCGGTAATCCCTACTCTGTCCAAAACCGCATCCAGCCACTTCCATCTAACGTTGTCGAATGCTTTTTCAGCATCCAGCAAAAGCAGTGCTGGGTGTTCCCCCTGTCCTGGACTGTGCTGCACCCTGTCTAGCACCGCCAATACCGTTCTAATATTGGTGACCGCCGATCTCCCCTTAATGAACCCCACCTGCTCAGGAGCTATGAGGTGCGGCATTATATCCGCTAATCTATTTGCTATGATTTTAGAGAGAAGTTTCGCATCGACGTTTATCAGGGATATGGGTCGGTAAGACCCTGGTAGCAGGGGATCTTTTCCTGGTTTCAACAGAAGTTTGATATAGGACGTGTTTGCCGATGGTGGCAGACCTTCACTACCCAGGGCATTGTTAAAGAGCGAAACCAGGGTTTCGGTCACCTGTTCTCTCATCGCTTTGTAAAATTCTCCTGAGAAGCCATCTGGGCCTGGGGCTTTGGAGTTTTTCAGGTTTCTGATAGCCCTATCTACCTCCTCCCTAGTAACCTGCGCATTCAGTATTTGCAGTTGATCCTCTGAGATGACAGGAAGAGTGGTGCTGTCCAGGAGTGTAGCCTCTAACGGTGAGACTGATTCATCGGAATACAGCTCCTCGTAGAATCTGGCCAGAATGGAATTTATATGTGAAGGATCTCCCGTGATTTGTCCCGTGTGATCCCTAAGTTTGGCTATGTGTTGTGCCGGGCGTTGTCCCCTAGCTACATTTGCTAGCAATCTTCCCGCCTTATTTCCAAATCTGTGTATTGTTGCCTCAAACTCGTAATTGCGGGTTATTTCTTTCTGAGAAGTCCACTCATCAAAGTTGTGTTTGGCCTGTACCCAGGTTTGTCTATTGCCCTCCGTTGGTTGGGAGAGATATGTTGTGTATGCTGACCTCAACGCACTGCTTGCTGCTTTAAATTGTCTTGCTATTTCCCTTTTTTTGCTTACAGAGTAAGCGAGAATCCTACCCCTCAATACTGCCTTCGCTGTGTCCCAAAAGAGGGAGGTATTATCCCTGTGCCCGTCATTCTCGGATGCGTATTCCAACCACCATCCCTGCAACTGTCTTTTGAATGTATCATCTAGCGCTAGATGAGCCGGAAAGCGCCAAATAAAATCTGTCCCTCTCGGGTACACCTCTTGAAGGGATATCATTATAGGTGCGTGATCCGATATCACCAAGTCCCCCACAGTAGAAACTCCTATTCGTTGCCTCAAGGGTGCCGATATGAAAATGTAATCTATCCTTGACCATGACTGCTGAGAATGCGAATAGTGTGTGAATTCCCTTGCGTCCGGGTTGCCCTCCCGCCATGCGTCTATTAGATGAGTGCTCTCTAATAAAGGTCCCAATACCCTATCGTGCTTTCTGGGGGTCCCTGCAAAGATGGGTCCCGACTCTTGAATTTTGTGTGACCTCCTATCCTCTCTGTGGTCTAAGACAGAATTGAAATCACCCCCTACCAATTTATGTGGGATATCATCTGTTAGCAACGCCCTTTCCAATTCATTATAAAATTTAACGTTATCATCATTGGGTCCGTAGATGTTGTATATGCTTAGGACCCCACACGGAGTGTCAAGAACGACATGGAGCAAGCGACCTGCCGAGTCGGAATTTGTGCGTAGTACCTTGTGTATCATATTTCTATTGATCAAAATGAGTACACCTGCTTTACGACCACAAGCTGAAGAGCCGTAAACTGCACCCACCCACATTTTTTTCATGCGGTGGAAGTCGCTCTCCTCCAAATGGGTCTCCTGTAGGAGAGCGATGTCAGTGTGTAATTTTTTTAGGTGACGAAGAACCATCATCCGTTTATTGGGGGAACGGAGCCCCTTAACATTCCATGAGGTCACTTGCATATTCTAAATTTCTCTATAAGGATCAAATTTGAGTTATTTTGTATATCTATTTCCGGGCATGTGCGCCCCGTTCCTATGGTGGCTGCTCGGAGGTTCCTGCTCCACGTTGCTCCTAAACCCATAACATTTTCATGTGCAAACAGTAAAAAAACAGTATTATAACCAGTATCAACATAATACCCGACCAGCAAAGTCCACACTCTCTCTTGTGTGTCTCGCGTCATATTGGTATGCCTGACTTCACTTTTTTCTGGGTGAAGGCCCTTCCCCCTCCCCCCCCCCTCCTTATTTTTGTGATTTTAATGACCCTCGGGTGTTTCTGGACCATTCCTTTTGCCAGGGTGTCATTAATGTACAATATCCTACCCTTTAGATACAATTATAATGCCTTATATGTCTAGCCTTCGTACCCCACAGTAAAACCACATTTCTGCGTGACATGAGACATGTATACACCCTCCATATTGCAAGTTATACTCATCAGTCCGGTAGCGCCTCCATCATCCTATCAATGCGGGATCCTTGCAAGGATTTGGAGGACTCTGTGCGTTGTTGCTTGGGTGATGGAACCCGGGCAATGGAGGACCAGGAACTGTCCCGTGCTAATGCTGAGTCCATCGAGGTCTTTTTCTTTGTCGTTGAGCTCTGCCGGGTGTTCGCTATTGTTGCGTCGGAGTTCTCATGTCTCACCATCTTGTCCACGAAGAGCGTCGCCTCCTCCGGCGTATGAAAAACCTTGACTGAACCGTCTGGTCTTGTAACCCTCAATGTTGCCGGGTATTGCAGCTGGAATTTAACTTTGCTCTTGTATAAAGTAGTGCATACTCCTCCAAATGATCTCCGTCTCCGCGTGACATCTGCAGAGTAGTCGGCAAATAAAATTATTTTAGCTCCTCGAAGCTGTAATGGTGTATTTCGATTCCTAAAGGTTCGCAAGAGTTCCTCTTTGTCATTGTAGTCTAGGTATCGCATAATCACTTGACGTGGCCTGTTGTGCGGTTCTCCTGTGTTGGCCTTTACTGCACCCGGTGGGCCGACCCGATGCGCTCTCTCCACTCTGCAAGACCTGTTCAGGCCTAGGGCTTCTGGAAGCTCCATTTCGCATATCCCCTGTAAGTGCTGGGGTTTAATGTGCTCAGGCAGGCCGACAATTCTGAGGTTGTTCCTCCTGGAGCGGTTTTCCAAGTCCTCCAGGCGGTCTCTGAGCCTGGAGTTGTCTTGCAATAGGCCTTGGATGTGTGTGTGTGCCCCCGCTGATTCATCCTCCATAAGGCTGACTCGTTGCTCCAGTTCATCCAGCCGTGTACCATGTGACGTAACCTCATTTTGCAGTTTCTGCAATGTCGTTGTTACCGTAGCCACCAGCGAATCTTTGATGTCGGGAGCTAGATGTGTGGCAACTTCTATCGCCAATCTCCTATAATCCAGTTTTGCCACCTCCGGCTGTGATATTTGCTCTACAGGGGGCTCTGGACTCTGTGGCCTGCTGCCCGGCGGAGAGACATGCTGCAACGTCGCCATCTTGGATATCTCCTCTCCCTGCCTCGTGTGTCCGGACGGACGGGTGTTCTCGCGGCTGCCGCTCCTGAGGAGGTACCGCTCCATGCACTATCTGTGCCCTCTCACCGTGCCTCCAGCTAACTGCCGAGGTAGGTTTATTTTGCGGGTGTGTGTGGCGGCGGAGGTTCAGGGGATCGGGTCTCGGGAGCTCACCTCACGCCGTCCTCACATCCCAGCGCCGGAACCGGAAGTCCGAAATTCCATTTTAATCCATTTTTCCTGTAATACTGAAGGTTTTTACCAGAGAAACACAACTGAATATTTATTTCCCTGATTCTGAAGTTTTTACAAATATCCCACATGTGGCCCTAGTGCGCTACTGGACTGAAACAAAATCCCCAGAAGCAAAGGAGCACCTAGAGGATTTTTGGGCCTCCCTTATTTTAAATTATATTTCAGGCACCATGTCAGGTTAGAAGAGGTCTTGTGGTGCAAAAATAAAGGAAACACCCCAAAAAATACCCCATTTTGGAAACTACACCGCTTGAGGAATTCATCTAGGGGTGTAGTGAGCATTTTGACCCCACAGGTGTTTCATAGATTTCATTAGAATTGGGCAGTAAAAATTAAAAATTACATTATTTTCCAATAAGATGTAGCTTTACCTCAAAATTATTATTTTTTTCAACAAATAAATGATGAAAATCACCCCAACATTTGTAAAGCAACTTCTCCAGAGTACGGAAATACCCAACATGTGGTCATAAACGGCTGTTTGGGAAAGCAGCAGGACTCAGAAGGGAAGGCACGCCTTTTAGCTTTTGGAGTACAGATTTTGCTGGTTTGATTTCTCGGCACCATGTCGCATTTGTAAAGCTCCTAAGGTACCAGTACAGTGGAAAAAAAGTGACTCCATTTGGCAAACTACACCCATTGAGGAATTCATATAGGGGGGTAGTGAGCATTTTGACCCCACAGGTGTCTCATATTTTATTAGAAATGGGCAGTGAAAATGAAAAATTAAATTTTCCAATAAGACGTAGCATTAGTTAAAAATTTTTCATTTTCTCAACAAATAAAGGAGAAAAAGGTGGTCATAAACTGCTATTTGGACACACAGCAAGGCTCTAAAGGGAAGGAGCGCCATTTAGTATTTGAAGTGGAGATTTTATATGATTTGTTTTTTGACACCATGTTGCATTGAGCTATAGTATCAGTACAGTGGTACCTCCGATAAATTACCCCATTTTGGAAACTAGATCCCTCAAATAATTTATCTAGGGGTGTAGTGAGCATTTTGACTGCACAAGTGTTTTGCAAAAATGAGTAAACAATAGATGTTGCAGATTGAATATTGCCGTTTTCCACAGATATGCCATTTCAGTGCCCAATGTGTTGTGCCCAGCTTGTACCACCGTAGACACACATCCCATAAATTATTAAGCGGGTTCTCCAGAATAAAGTAATATCCCACATGTGGTCATAAATTGCCGTTTGGGCACACTGCCAGGCTTAGTTGGACCACCATTTGGCTTTTGAAGCGCAGATTTTGCTTGGTGTTTTAGTGGTATTTTATCTTATAATGTGGAGGCATATGTAAACTGGGCGGAGTACATCAGGGTATATGTAAGCTGGGTGGAGTACATCAGGGTATGTGTAAGCTGTGCAGAGTACATCAGGGTATATGTAATATGTGCGGAGTACATTAGGCTATATGTAAGCTGCGAGGAGTACATCAGGATATATGTAATATGCGCGGAGTACATCAGGGTATATGTAATATGTGCGGGTACATCAGGCTATATGTAAGCTGTGAGGAGTACATCCGGGTATATGTAAGCTGGGCGGAGTACATCAGGGTATATGTAAACTAGGCGGAGTACATCAGGGTATATGTAAACTAGGCGGAGTACATCAGGGTATATGTAAGCTGGGCGGAGTACATCAGGGTATATGTAAACTGGGTGGAGTACATCAGGGTATATGTAAACTGGGCGGAGTACATCAGGGTATATGTAAACTGGGCGGAGTACATCAGGGTATATGTAAACTGGGCGGAGTACATCAGGGTATATGTAAACTGGGCGGAGTACATCAGGGTATATCTAAACTGGGCAGAGTGCATCAGGGCATAATAGGATGATGTAATAATGGGGAGAATGAATAATCCATGGATTGGTGTGGTACGCTTTGAACTAATCCTTCATGCACAGGCTGGGTTTTTGGGGTATTATAAAATATATCTGCGCTCCGTTATTGCCTAATCTTTGACTTTTTCACTAGCCCTATAAGCCGCACAAGGCCCTAAAGTTTCCTCATCTCCGCTGCATCTACAAGGTCCACCTGTGGGGTCCAGCAAATAATGATGTGGGGTATTTAGTGAAATTCTACTGGACCTAAAAAAATTAGTCTGGGCCGTCATTTTGCATCATTGCGTTTTGACAGTCATAACGTGTTATTTTTCCGGTGACGGAGCGGAGGTGTGAGGGCGCGTTTTTTGTGGAACGAGCTGTAATTTTTATTGGTTCCATTTTGGGGTACATGCGATTTTTTTTTTTTATCACTATTTATTCCATTTTTTGGGAGATGAGGAAACCAAAAAACAGCCATTCTAGCACGTTTTTTTTTTTGTTTTTTTTTTTACAGTGTTCACCGTGCAGTATAAACAACATGTTAACTTTATTCTGCAGGGCGATACGATTATAGTGACACCAAATTTATATAGTTTTTTTACGTTTCACTACGTTCCCACAATAAAAAATACTCTAAAAAAATCATGTTTTAGTGTCGCCATTTACTGACAGCCATAACTTTTTTATTTTTTCGTTGATATCGCTGCTCGAGGGCTTGTTTTATGCGTGACGAACTGTAGTTTATATTGGTACCATTTTGCGTTACTTGCAACTTTTTTTATCACTTTATAAAAAAAAATTTGAGACAAGATGACCAAAAAATAAAATGCTGTCATTGTTTTTTATTTAAAAATGTTACGGTGTTCACTGTGCGGCAAAAATAATGTGACATTTTTATAGATCAGGCCGTTCCGAACGCGGCGATACCTATTATGTATAGTTTTTTTTCATGTTTTCATTTTTTTTCTAATAATAAAGGAGTTGATCAGGGAAACAGGGCGATTATTGTTTTTAATAATTATTTATTTTTCTTTCACATTTTTTTTTTACATTTTTTACTTTTTCTTTTACACTGACCTGGGGACTTCCTGGTTGCCACAGCAACCATCGCCACCCGCGATCCGTCGCGGGGGTGGGGGCCCAGGGGTACAGAGGGAGATCCCTCCCTCTGTAAACCACTTCAATGCGGCGGACGTCATTGACAGCCGCATTGAAGGGGTTAAATGGCTGCGATCGGAGGTAACAGCCATCGCAGCCATTGTAGCGGCATGTCAGCTGTGTATAACAGCTGACAGCCGCTGAAGATAAAGCGCGCACAGCGCCTGTGCTCGCTTTATCTGCAGGGCGTAACTGTACGCCCGTCTGCGGGAACTCACTTGGTTTCCAGATGTACAGTCACGCCCAAAAGCGGGAAGGGGTTAAGGGATAACTTTATTTCTAACTTCATTTTTTACTTATAATGTATTCGCATACTCCTGTATGCTAATACATTACACTGTGTCACTATGACACAGGCTGCTGTTAGGGCAGCAGCAGGCAAACGGAACAGACAGCCCTGGGGTCCTTTGTAGGTTCCAAGGGCTGACTGCAGAGGGATTCCCTGGTGTTTGATCGCATCACCAGCGTTCCGGTGATGTGATCAAAGAGGGGAATTCCCTTTGATCATGCCGCAGTCACGGACCGCGGCAATCAAAGGGTTAAACAGCTGGGGTCCAAATGTTTGCCGACCCCAGCTGTATTCAGGAGGCTGCTCTAAGATCAGGAGCTTTAAGTTACAGCTCCTGCTTAGAGGATGAGTGCTCACACGAGCGCTCATCAGCCTGATCTACAGCGATGCCAAAAGAAGTCTTTGTATACTAGGCACCTTCACCGCCTGACATCAAAAGACAGTGGTCGGGCGGTTTTTCACTAACGGCCATCACACGGCCATTTTCAGAACAATGAAGTTCTATGGGTGTATTCACACAGCCGTTATTTTTGGCCATTTTCACGGCCAGACGGCTCCCATAGAAGTCAATGGATCAGTTTTACCGGCCGTTTTTCAGGAATTAATCCTTGTAACGGCCGGTAAAAAGTGAGCCTGGCAGAGGACTCCCCGCACACTTCGCTACTTTGAGCACTGATCCAGGTGAAGCCCCTGACCGCATATGGACAGTGAATTTCAAGGCTTTCAACTATGAAGTCCCCGGCCAGAGAAATGCAAGATCTCTGGGCGGAGACTCCGGTCTTGGGCAAGTCCTTGACGTCACAGTCCACATATGGACAGTGGCATCAGGTGCCCCCTCTGACCCCCAATGTAGATTGCACCCCCTGCCTGTAGCTAACAAACCCCACTGGAAAAAATAGCGCCACTTTAGCTCCCTGTAGGAGCGGAATCCCTGGCGGCCAGTCCCCGCTCTGCCCAGGGATTCTGCTCCTGGAGAAGCCCCCGAGTTACTATCCATATATGAACAACGACATCAAGGGGTTACTCCTGGAGCGAAATCCCCTGCCGTCGGCAGCCCTCTTGCATATGGACAGAGACGTCAGGTGCTCTGTCTATGAATGGAATCCCCAGCAGCCAGAGGTATTCTGCTCCTACAGTTACAATATCTACTGGGGGGGGGGGGGGTGCTATCTACAATGGGGTTGCTATCTACATGGGCACTGTGGCACTATATGGGAGGTGTGGCACTATCTACAGGGGACACTGGCATTATGGCACTGTGTGGGCTCTGGCACTTTGTATGTGGGCACCATGGTACTATGTGGGCAGTGGCACTACCTACAATGGGAACTGTGGCACTATGTGGGCACTGGCACTTTATATGTGGGCACTATGTCCCTTTATACGTGGGCAAAGTGGTACTATGTGGGCACTGTGGCACTATGTATAGTGGGCACTGGCATTTTATATGTGGGAACTATGACACTATCTAGTGGGCACTATGTTGGCATTGGCACAATCTAGAGTGGTCACTGTGGCACCATCTAGAGTGGTCACTGTGGTACCATCTACAGTGGTCACTGTGGCACCATCTACAGTGGTCACTGTGGCACCATCTACAGTGGGCGCTGTGGCACCATCTACAGTGGGCGCTGTGGCACCATCTACAGTGGGCGCTGTGGCACCATCTACAGTGGGCGCTGTGGCACCATCTACAGTGGGCGCTGTGGCACCATCTACAGTGGGCACTGGGGTGTTTTCAGGGGGTTTGGACAAAAAAAACCTGACAAATGAAATCCATCCTCTTTTTTTTTTTTTTTTACGACCATGAAAAACGGATGGCAAACTGACGATAAACAGCCATTAAAAATGGACAGACGGACTGAAAATAGATGAAAATTTGGAGACACACTGATGTAAAACGGCCATGAAAAACTGACAGTTGATCAGTTTTTAATGGCCATTTTTTTTCACGTGTGAATGTAGCCCAACACAGATACATACATACGTGCGCGCGTGTGTGTGTGTGTGTATATATATATATACAGTGAAGGAAATAAGTATTTGATCCCTTGCTGATTTTGTAAGTTTGCCCACTGTCAAAGTCATGAACAGTCTAGAATTTTTAGGCTAGGTTAATTTTACCAGTGAGAGATTATATATATTTATTTGCATTATGCACAGAGAAATAAGTATTTGATCCCCTACCAACCATTAAGAGTTCAGCCTCCTCCAGACCAGTTACACGCTCCAAATCAACTTGGTGCCTGCAGTAAAGACAGCTGTCTTACATGGTCACCTGTATAAAAGACTCCTGTCCACAGACTCAATTAATCAGTCTGACTCTAACCTCTACAACATGGGCAAGACCAAAGAGCTTTCTAAGGATGTCAGGGACAAGATCATAGACCTGCACAAGGCTGGAATGGGCTACAAAACCATAAGTAAGACGCTGGATGAGAAGGAGACAACTGTTGGTGCAATAGTAAGAAAATGGAAGACATACAAAATGACTGTCAATCGACATCGATCTGGGGCTCCATGCAATATCTCACCTCGTGGAGTATCCCTTGATCCTGAGGAAGGTGAGAGCTCAGCCGAAAACTACATGGGGGGGAACTTGTTAATGATCTCAAGGCAGCTGGGACCACAGTCACCAAGAAAACCATTGGTAATACATTACGCCGTAATGGATTAAAATCCTGCAGTGCCCGCAAGGTCCCCCTGCTCAAGAAGGCACATGTACAGGCCCGTCTGAAGTTTGCAAATGAACATCTGGATGAGTCTGAGAGTGATTGGGAGAAGGTGCTGTGGTCAGATGAGACTAAAATTGAGCTCTTTGGCATTAACTCAACTCGCCGTGTTTGGAGGAAGAGAAATGCTGCCTATGACCCAAAGAACACTGTCCCCACTGTCAAGCATGGAGGTGGAAACATTATGTTTTGGGGGTGTTTCTCTGCTAAGGGCACAGGACTACTTCACCGCATCAATGGGAGAATGGATGGAGCCATGTACCGTCAAATCCTGAGTGACAACCTCCTTCCCTCCACCAGGACATTAAAAATGGCTTGTGGCTGGGTCTTCCAGTACGACAATGACCCGAAACATACAGCCAAGGCAACATAGGAGTGGCTCAAAAAGAAGCACATTAAGGTCATGGCGTGGCCTAGCCAGTCTCCAGACCTTAATCCCATCGAAAACTTATGGAGGGAGCTGAAGATCCGAGTTGCCAAGCGACAGCCTCGAAATCTTAATGATTTACAGATGATCTGCAAAGAGGAGTGGGCCAAAATTCCATCTAACATGTGTGCAAACCTCATCATCAACTACAAAAAATGTCTGACTGCTGTACTTGCCAACAAGGGTTTTGCCACCAAGTATTAAGTCTTGTTTGCCAAAGGGATCAAATACTTATTTCTCTGTGCACAATGCAAATAAATATATATAATTTTGACAATGTGATTTTCTGTTTTTTTTTAAATATAATCTATCTCTCACTGGTAAAATTAACCTATCCTAAAAATTCTAGACTGTTCATGTCTTTGACAGTGGGCAAACTTACAAAATCAGCAAGGGATCAAATACTTATTTCCTTCACTGTGTATATATATATATATATATATATATATATATATATATATATTGTATTATAAAAAAATATTTCATTCTTCTTGTCAATATCTATGTATAAAAACATTCTGAAATATTGTTTTTTTTTCCACTGGCCACTGAGCCTCACAAAAAACTGACACTTCCTGTTCTGTAGAGATCACTTCTCGGCAGTCAATTCATTATCACCACTGGCTGAATTACAATTAAAGGTAACACCTATTATAATTCTGGAGGCAGTTGACATAAGATCACACAGCTTTCCCTCAAAGAGTTTCCATTTTAGTAAAACATAATTGTGTGCATCATTGAGCTCAGACTATCATCCTAATAATTAACTACAATAGTGTGTCACATTGTTTCATGTGAATCCACCTACACTATGACAAAATAAAATAAAAATTGCACGACCTATTTTCAGACGTAAACGAGGCGTATTATGCTACAATACGTCGGCAAACATCTGCCCATTCATTTGAATGGGTTTGCCGACGTACTGTGCAGACAACCTGTCATTTACGCATCGTCATTTGACAGCTGTCAAACGACGACGCGTAAAAATACAGCCTCGTCAAAAGAAGTGCAGGACACTTCTTTCAGACGTAATTTGAGCCGTTCTTCATTGAACTCAATGAAGCACAGCTCAAAATTTACGGCTGTCAGAGAAGCCTCGCAAAATGCGAGGAGGAGCATTTACGTCTGAAACGAGGCAGCTGTTTTCTCCTGAAAACAGTCTGTCTTTTCAGACGTAAAAGCCTGCTACCGTGTGCACATACCCTAAGGGTAGGTTCACATGCAAAACAAAAAACGGCTGTAAAATACGGAGCGGTTTTCAAGGGAAAACAGCCTCTGATGCTTAAAAAATGTCTGAAAATCAAACTTTATGCGTTTTTTTGCGGCCGTTTTTGGTGCGGTTTTTCTATTGACACAATGAAAAACATCTCAAGAAGAGTGACATGCACTTTTTTTATGGGGTGTTTTTGGAGGCGTTCAGCTTCCGTTTTTTCAGCCGTTTTTGGCCCGAAAAATGGATGAAAATAAGCGTGTGTACATACCCTAAACCTAACCTGTATTATCGTTTGTCAGAACATGGGCAATACAACAAAACTGTAATGTTACAACTCAAATAAATGTATTACGTTATTTGATCTAAAATCTATAAGATCTCCTCATATTGATTAAATATAACCACAAATATGACTTTTGTATAAATCAATAAATTAAGTTACTTATAGAGCTATATATAAGTGATGACCAGGTCCCACATTTATACTTCATAAATTTATTATAGTTCATTTATTGTTAACTGACTTACCGTATATGTCGGCGTATAAGACGACTGGGCGTATAAGACGACCCCCAACTTTTACCCTTAAAATATAGAATTTAAGATATACTCACCATTTCGTGCAGGAGCGCTTCACTATGGCCATCGGCGGCAGGACCCAGGACTCTGTCTCTTTGAACTCGCGCATGCGCAGATAGGCTGCTTCATCGCGCGAGATCTGAGAGGCAGGGAATGAGAGGAAAGGGCGGGCCAGAGGATCTTACAGAGATGTTCCCTGGCGGCTAATACCGGCTTCCCTCAGATCCGTGGCGGATTCCGTGCATCCCGGGAGCCTGTGTACCGGACTGCAGGCTCACAAGGTAACACACAACCTGTGTGTAGACAATATGTAGACTAGGGATGTCACGATACCAGAATTTGGACTTCGATACCGATACTTCGTTTAGTATTGCGATTTCGATACCAATTTCGATACTTTTGCCAACAGTAATAAAAAAAAATTCTTCAGTTTTCTGATGTGAGGCGCGACGTGTGATGAATTTTGAACGCGCCTCACATTAATAGTAATTAATCCCATCATGTTTCTCAGTCATAATGGGTTAATGTGCGAGGTACATGATGGGGTTAATTACTATTAATGTGAGGAACATGGAGGGTAAATTCATCGCACCTCGCGCCTCAAATTAATAAGTGAATGAAAGCCGTGTTTATTTCATTTTTTTACAGCGTACACATCATAAATGATGCAAAAACATTGTTGTCCGCGCCATTACTGAATGTGTGTATTTTATGTATTGAGACTTATTTTAATGTTTATTGTAAAAAAGGTGAAGGTGTATTTTTTTTAAAATTTAACAATACTTTGTTTTTACTTTATTTTTAAACTTTAATATACTGACATATATCAGATATGTGCCAGTACATTAACCTGTGGACGGATAAGACACAGGCAGTTGTTAGGACATACTTGGGTATGTCCTAACAACATGAAATATGGTAAGACAGCCCTGGGGTCCGTCAATAGACCCTGGGCTGTCTGCCCATATATGGTATGGCCCTCGATCGCGTCACAGGAATTCCCTGTGATGCGATCCAGGGGCATCCCCCCTTCTCACTTTCCCCTGAATGCTGCAGTCAGCTGTGATCGCAGCATTCAGGGGAATAACGGTGGAGATGAGCGGTTTCTCTGATCTCCGCCGTTATAGAGCGGGGCTGCGGCTGTGTAATACAGTCATTGCCCCGCTCCTGACAGGAAGTGCGCGCGCGGTCAGCATGAGGAGGTGCGGCCGGCGCTGCACTAATGAGCGGCAGTTCAGGCACTGAAGACAGGACATGGGGGTGTTTTGTAGCGCGCCCGCCATGTTCTGTCTCCAGTGCCGCCGCTCATTAGTGCAGCGCTGGCCGCATTGCATCATCCTGACCCCGCGAACTTATCATGACTCAGGAGCGGGGCTGTGGCTGAATTACACAGCCGCAGCCGCGCTCCCATACATTCATGTGTTACTATACTGAGCTGTGCGGCTGCAACGTGCATCCCTAATGTAGACAATATCCGGCATATAAGACGACCCCACACTTTTGACATTTTTTTAAGGGTGTAAAAAGTCGTCTTGTACGCCGATATATACGGTATTGTAAATGTATCTATTCTGTGCTATGGATACTGTAAACTAATATGTAGATGATGCGTTCTCTTTTTTTTTTTTTTGCAATTTAACAATGTATTTTCTGTTTTTAATTGGAAGGTTCACTAGAAAAAAAATAATTATGTGCTAAAGTACCATTCTCGTTTAATTTCCAAAATTTTAGTACCAACCTGTGACACTCCTTTAATAATACAGTAATTTGAGATTGTTGTTTTCCTTAGGCACTGTTCTAGCTTTTGTTTTTGTATAAAGTTGTACAGTATTGTTTTTATTTTTCATATGCAATGTTTGAAATGCGTAAGCTGCTACTGGATGAATTTTAAACGGTTTGGTCAATAAAAGAAAACTTTTTTTTACAAATTCAATAAAGTGCTAGATTTTCTCCTGGTTGATTTTCTTTTTTAGTAATCTAAAATTTGGCAGAAATTTGTTGGCCACGCCCCTCCCTGTTAACCTTGCCCACTTTTAAAAACTTGTGAGTGGCAATATGGCGTGCGCCAAAATGTGTGACTTTTTTTTGTACCACAAAACTGGAGGAAATTACTTAATTTTTTTTTTGTTTTCCATATGTTAGTTTAAAGAGACTCGGTCACCACATTATAAGTGCCCTATCTCCTACATAAGGAGATCGGCGCTATAATGTAGGTGACAGAGGTGCTTTTTATTTAAAACGATCTATTTTCACCACTTTATTAGCGATTTTAGATTTATGCTAAGGAGTTTCTCAATGGACAACTGGGCGTGTGTTACTATTGACCAAGTGGGCGTTGTACACTTCTCTCCATTCATTTAGTCATAGACTTGCATAGGTCCGTGCGACACGCGTGAAAAACACGCGGGTGGCATGGACGTATATCGCGTTCGTGTAAATCCGCCCTTATACAAACACACTAACGATACTAAGTGTTTAGACAGTAAATAGACATTCCACGGGATATCTATTCACAATCCCTGCACTTCGTTACGGTTTCTGTGGTAGTTACAGCAGAGCAAGTGTAATCTCGCTGTAACCTGTCATTTACAGCATAATCTCGCTTTTAGAGCCTTATATATTAGACACCCCCAATAAGTCACCCCATTTTAAAAATTTGACCCCTCAAAGTATTCAAAACAGCATTTAGAAAGTTTCTTAACCCTTTAGACATTTCCCAGGAATTAAAGCAAAGTAGACGTGAAATTTACAAAGTTGATTTTTTTTGCAGAAATTCATTTTGAATCCATTTTTTTTGTAACACAGAAGGTTTTACCAGAGAAACGCAACTCAATATTTATTTCCCAGGTTCTGCAGTTTTAGGAAATATCCCACATGTGGCTCTAGTGTGGTAATGTACTGAAGCATCGGCCTCAGAAGCAAAGGAGCACCTAGAGGATTTTGGGGCCTCCTTCCTATTAGAATATATTTTAGGCACCATGTCAACTTTGAAGAGGTCTTGTGGTACCAAAACAGTGGAAACCCCCCAAAAGTGACCCCATTTGGGAAACTACACTACTAGAGGACTTTATTTAGGGGTAAAGTAAGCATTTTGACCCGACAGTTTTTTTGCAGAAATTTTTGGAAGTAGGCCATGAAAATCTACATTTTTTTCAAATAAAATGTAAGTTTAGCAAAGTTTTTTTTTCATTTCCAAAAGGCCTAAAAGGAGAAAAAACATCACAACATTTGTAGAGCAATTTCTCCTGAGTAAAACAATACCCCACATGTGGTCATAAACTACTGTTTGGACACACGGCAGGGCTGAGAAGGGAAAGAGCGCCATTTGGCTCTTGGAACTCAAATTTAGCAGGAATGGTCTGTGGAGGCCATGTTGCATTTGCAAAGCCCCTGAGGGGACAAAACAGTGGAAACACCCAACATGTGACCCCATTTTGGAAACTACACCCCTTGAGGAAATTATCTAGGGGTATAGTGAGCATGTTGACGCCACAGGTGTTTTACAGAAATTATTGGAAGTAGGCCGTGAAAATGAAAATCTACATTTTTTCAAAGAAAATGTAGGTTTAGCCAATTTCTTTTCATTTCCACAAGGACTAAAGGAGAAAAAGCACCGCAACATTTGTAATGCAATTTCTCCCAAGTAAAAAAAACACCCGATATGTGGTCATAAACTGCTGTTTGGACACACGGCAGGGCTCAGAAGGGAAGGAGAACCATTTGGATTTTGGAATGGTTTCTGGGCGTCACGTCATATTTGTTGAGCCCCTGTAGTACTAGTACAGTGGAAACACCCCAAAAGTGACTCCATTTGAGGAACTGCACCCCCTGAGGAATCATTTAGGGGTATAGTGAGAATTTATCCCAAAAGTTTTTTTGCGTAATTAATTAGAATTAAGCAGTGAAAATGAAAAATTATTTATTTTTCCAATAAGATGTAGTTCACAAGGAAAAAAAAGCACCCCAACATTTGTAAAGCAATTTCTCCTGAGTACACTAACACCCCATATGTGGTTATAATCGGCTGTTTACATATATGGGAGCATTCAGAGGAAAAGGAGCGGTATTTAACTTTTGGAGCGTAGATTTTGCTGGAATGGTTTGCGAACGCCATGTTGCATTTGCAAAACCCTGATGTACCAAAGTGAAAATTTCAATTTTTTCACTGATGTGCCTATTCACTTCACAATATGTTGTGCCACTGTAGAATCTTACCCCATAAATTGTTACGCGAGTTATGGTAATGCCTTACTTGTGAACATAAATTGCTGTTTGGGCACGCTGTAGGGCTAAGAAGGGAAGGACCGCCATTTTGAGCATGGATTTTGCTTGGTAGTGTTGTTTGAGTTTTACTGGTATCTCAGTTTATAATGTGGGGGCATATGTAATCTGTGCGGAGTACATCAGGGCATAATAAGAGAGAGTATAATAATGGGGTAAATAATACAATTATCCAAAGATGTGTGGTACGCTGTGAAGCAATCAGTTATGCGCAGGCCGCTGTCACACTGATAAACGGTTTTCTCTCTTATCCCCTTTTGGGGACTTTTCTCTTTTGTAGTTTGGGAAATTTTTCTGGGAAAGTTTTGCACTGGTATAATACGGGCACCCTCGCTTCCAGCGGATGTGCTATGTCCCTTCCCTTCCTAAATACTATGGCCCTGAAACTGAAGGAATGTTCCCCTCCGGCCTGCGCATTGAGATGTTTTTTCATCACCACATTACTAGTGCCATAACTTTTTTATTTTTCGGTTGATGGAGCGGTGGGTGGGATCATTTTTTGCGAGGCGGGCTGTATATTTTATTGGTACCATTTTGGAACACATGTGATTTTTTGATCACTTTTAATTTCATTTTTTGGTATAGGAAATTATCAAAAACTTGCACTTCTGGAATAGTGTTTTATTGGGGGGTTTTTTCGGCAGAGTGCGCCATAAATTACATGTTAACTTTGTTCTGCGGGGCGATACCAAATTTATATCGTTTTTTTTTTATTTATTGCAGCTTTTGCACAATAAAATCACTTTTTTTATAAAATCATTTGTTTTCTGTGTCGCCATATTCTAAGACCCATAACTTTTTTTATTTTTGCGTGGACAAAGCTGTGTCAGGGATTATTTTTTGCGGGATGGGTTGTCGCTTTTATTGGTACTATTAAATGGAGTAAATGTGACTTTCTGTTCACTTTTTATAGAATGTTTTGGGAGGCGATGTGACCTAAAAACAAAGATTCTGGCGTTTTTCATTTTTGTTTTTTACGGTGTTCACCATGCGGGATTAATGACATAATAGTTTTATCGTTTGGGTCGTTACGGACGCAGCAATACCAATTATGTATAGTTTAAATGTTTTACGTTTTTACCCCATAATAAAAAAAGACTTATGGGAAAAAAAAGTCAGTTTAGCTTTTTTAATTTTATTTTTTTACTTGAAACTTGTGTTTTTATTGATTTACAACATTTTTATTAACAATTTTTTTTACTTTTTTGACTTGTCCCACTAGTGGACTTGAGGGCCTGATGCCCCGATCACTACTCTAATACACTGCACTACAGCGCCATATATATACGGCAGATGTCGGGAAGGGGTTAAAAGGCAAAAATCAATGTGGGGCAATTAGTATAATTTTAGCAGAAATATGCAGATTTGTTGCAGCAATTTCTGTGACTATCTCATACCTGAGTGGGCTCTGTAAAAATCCATACACATACTACATTTCTAGTCTTGTAACAGCCCTAAATTAGTCACCGTACAATTTTTTTTGTCAAAAACTATATATTTTCTTTTTCAGTGAGAGATTGCACCAAAATCCTGTATTGTGTAAATTCAGAGAAAATTGCCAAATTTGAGACTTTAGCATGCGGAATAAGGCCTGATTTACACGAGCGTGTGCGTTTTGCGCATGCAAAAAAACGCAGCGTTTTGCGTGCGCAAAAGGCACTTAAGAGCTGCGTGTGTCATCAGTGTATGATGCGCGGCTGCGTGATTTTCGTGGTGCTTTTCTGTTTACATTCAGAGAATGACAGCTGTTGCACGAATAACGCAGTTCGCACGGAAGTGCTTCCGTGCGGCATGCGTGGTTTTCACGCACCCATTGACTTCAATGGGTGAGTGATGCGCGAACAGCGCACAAAGAAAGGACATGTCGTGAGTTTTACGCAACGCACTCGCGCTGCGCAAAATTCACGTACTGTCTGCGCTGCCCCATAGCCTAATATAGGTGCGTACGACATGCGTGAAAAGCATGCCCGTATATTACGCTCGTGTAAATGATGCCTAAGGGAGATAAAGGAGTTTGTCCTTAATAGCTTTACATTAGAGAAACACTTCCATGATTTTTTTTCGACACCCCCCTCATTAAAAATATGATCAAATGCAATTTAGTGATGTGTATTGCTTACGAGGCGTTTTATTTTACCCGTAGTCACTGTTCCGCGCCGCCATTGGGTCACGCGATCTCTATTCTGACTATCCAAATGCTATATTGTCTACTGTAGAAACCAGAGGTCAGTCTCTCAATGGAAGTCTATCAGACTTACATTGAGGCGGTCTTAGACTTCCATTGAGACACTGACTTCCGCTCCTTAAAATAAAACACACGGTTAGCCAATACACATCACTACATGGCCTTTCATAACATGGGAAAAAAAATTAACCCATCGTAAAAAATAAATTTGTAAATTGTAAAGATTACAGTTTGTTCTCCAGCTATATCACTAGTGAAGTCTAAAGTAACTAGTTACTAAATGATATTCTTGACTTTCATTTTGTACATCTTGATAATTATTCCATAACTTAGGCCTCATGCACACGACCGTATTTTTTCCCACCCGTAAATACTGGCGTAAATACGGGTCCGGTGTCACACGTATTCCACCCGTTTTGCACCAGTATTTACGAACCCGTGCTCGTAAATATGGGTCCGGTGTCACACGTATTCCACCCGTATTTACGAGCACGTTTTTGGCGGCAAAATAGCACTGCACTAATCGGCAGCCCCTTCTCTCTATCAGTGCAGGATAGAGAGAAGGGACAGCCCTTTCTGTAATAAAAGTTAAAGAAATTCATACTTACCCGGCCGTTGTCTTGGTGACGCGTCCCTCTCTTCACATCCAGCCCGACATCCCTGGATGACGTGGCAGTCCATGTGACCGCTGCAGCCTGTGATTGACCTGTGATTGGCTGCAGCGGTCACATGGCCTGAAACGTCATCCAGGACGTCGGGCCGGATGTCGAGAGAGACGCGTCACCAAGGCAACGGGCGGGAGACCGGACTGGAGGAAGCAGGAAGTTGTCGGTAAGTATGAACGTCTTTTATTTTTATTTTTTACAGGTTTATACTGATCGGTAGTCACTGTCCAGGGTGCTGAAAGAGTTACTGCCGATCAGTTAACTCTTTCAGCTCCCTGGACAGTGACTATTTACTGACGTCGCTTAGCAACGCTGCCGTAATGACGGGTGCACACATGTAGCCACCCGTCATTACGAGAGCTCCATAGACTTCTATGGACTGTCCGTGCCGTTATTACGGCCTGAAATAGGACATGTTCTATCTTTTTCAACGGCACGGGCACCTTCCCGTGAGAAAACGGGAAGGCACCCGTCGCCAATAGAAGTCTATGAGCCCGTTATTAGGGGTCGTAATTACGACCCGTAATAACGGGAGTTTTTACGGTCGTGTGCATGAGGCCTAAGGCTGGGCTTACAGTATTTTTCGGAATATAAGACGCACCTGACCATAAGACGCACCCAGATTTTAGACAACAGAAAATAGGAACAAAATGATTTGTTAAAAAATAATTTATTCTGTTTCACCACATTCGTTTTTTTTTGTTTTTTTACACATTTTATTAGTTCCCCTAGGGGACTTGAACCAGCAGCCACTTGATTACATGTGGAGTTACTGAAACAGCGTAACTCGCTGAGCTGCACGGTTTCCCTAGCTCTCATAGTAGTGAATGGCAGTTACGGAAGCAGCGTAGCATGCGAGCTACGCTGTTCCCGTAACTACTACGGGAGAGTACAGAAAGCAAGAACGGGTTTTAGGGGCCCCGTTCTAGAGATAGGTGCGGGTCCCAGAGGAGGGACCCGCATCTACCTGACATTTATGACATATCCTGTGGATATGTCATAAATGCCTTCATAGAAAACCCCTATAAATGCCGCGGTCGCTATTGACCGCGGCATTTAACTAGTAAAAGGGGTTTGCCATAAAACACATGTCTCCCCTATCCACAGGATAGGGGCTACATGTGGGATCACTGGGGGCCGACCACTGGGACCCCCAGCAATAAGGAGAACAGGGGACTGAAAGTCACCCAGAGCGCTACATGAGAAGCCTAAACTTCCGGGTTCGGTGTCCAGTTTATTTGTTCTGCAGCTCCATAGAGAGCAATACATAGCCGCTCGCGCATGCGCAGAAGAATCCCATTCATCTCTACGAAGCTGCCGGACGCAGAACGCGGAAGTCAAAGCTTCTCATGTAGCTTTCTTGGTGAGTTTTGGTCTCCGTTCTCCTTATCGCTGGGGGTCCGACCGCCGATCCTGTGGCTAGGAGATACATGTGTTTTATGGCACAACCCCTTTAAACCTCCAGGAACAGCAAAATTGCTGTTCCTGGCCGTTAGAGCAGCATGTCAGCTGCTGACACCTGCAGTGTATGGAGCGGGCTCAGTGCGTGAGCCGGCTCCAGAAATCATCCCCCGAGCCCGCTCCATACATCGTCCCCTCTCCAGCTCCATGATGTGCCGGGAACGTCATGGGTCGGGAAGGGGTTAAGTAATGAAGCGGTCAGGGGCCTGGCGAGGCCGGGTCCCTTGACTGCGGACTATAAGACGCAGGGACTTTTTAGCAAGATTTATTCTTGCTAAAAACTGCATCTTATAGTCCGAAAAATACGGTACATATACAGATTTCAGTAACAATGGGGTCAGGATTGGTTGTTTACACTATATATATTTATTTTGTTTTGTTACCAAGCTAAATTGTTTTCCATCTCTTCTCATATTAGTAAAGTAAAAAAAGTCATCCTGCCCATTATGGAATGGTGTTTTTTTTTTTGAATATATACATTCTGCAAACATAAATCATAATTATGTTTATTAGATACATTTTCTGTCAGATAAAACACATTATCAAATCAATTTAAAAAGCAAAATGGAATATTATGAAAAATCTTTACGTCTGAAATTGGCCCAAAGCAATTCAAAAGACTTTTAACCCCTTAATGGCCGGCCTATTTTAGACCTTAACCCCTATCCGCACCAGGACGTAACTGTACGTCGTTGCGGGAAGTTACTTCCCGCACGAGGACGTACAGTTACTGAGTTAATCCCGGTGCACACTGTCGGCGACAGTGTGCACCGGGAACCAGGAGGTCAGCTGTCGCCGACAGCTGACACTCCCCTCTTGCCGGCCAGCGGTCCTTTGCCGCTGATTTCGGCGCATTAACCCCTTAAATTCGGCGATCGGGTGCAATCGCCGAATTTTAGGGGTTTCTAACATATCGGCAGACCCCCGTCCGAAATCGCGGGGTCTGCCGATAGTTAGTATGGCAAACGGAAGCCAAACAATGGCTTCCGGGTCTGCCATGGACAGAAGCCCATCAGGACCAACCTTCGGCTGGTCCTGATAGGCTTCCTGTCAGAGTGACAGGAAGTCACTGTGTCGTTCCCGATGCACACTGTCGGCGACAGTGTGCATCGGGAACTTGGAGATCAGCTGTCCCCGACAGCGGACACTTTCCAGTGTTGCCGATCAGCGGCTCATCGCCGCTGATTTCGGCAATTAACCCGTTACATGCGGGGCTCGATTGCAATCTCCGCATGTAGCGGGTTTGTAGCGCATCAGCAGCCCCCATGCAATCGTGGGGGCTTCTGATGCTTGTGATGGCACCTGGGGGCCAGACAACGGCCCCCAGGTCTGCCATGTATGTCAGCCTATGAGGATCAGCCTCTGCTGATCCTCGTAGACCAACTGTCAGAGTGACTGTGACGTCACACTGACAGTTGGAATACATTACACTACCTAGGTAGTGTAATGTATTCTAGCAGCGATCAGAGCTGCAGGTCAAAAAAAGAACGTGTAAAAAGTAAAAAAAAAAGTTAATAAACAAAAATATAAAAAGTGTAAAAAGTAAAAAAAAAAGTTAATAAAAATGTTTTATAAAAGTGTAAAAATAAAAGGTTTTGTTTTCCTATAATAAGTAATTTATTATAGGGAAAAAATGAAAACGTTAAAAAAAAGTACACATATTTGGTATCGCCGCGTTCGTAACGACCCAATCTATGAAACTATAATGTTAATTTTTCCGCACGGTGAACGCCACAAACAAAATAAACTGAAAACTGTCAGCATCGCTATTTTTTGGTCACCACCCCTCCCAAGATATAGAATAAAAAGTGATCAAAAAGTTGCATTTACCCCAAAATGGTACCAATAAAAACTACAACCCGTCCCGCAAAAAACAAGACCTCCCACAGCTTTTTTGACGAAAAAATAAAAAAGTTACGGCTCAGAATAGCGTGTCCCAGAAAATAAATTATTTTATAGAAACGTCATTTTATTGTGCAAACGCTGCAAAACTTAAAAAAAACTATACACATATGGTATCGGCGTAATCGTACCGACCGGCAGAATAAATTAAAACGTAATTTATTGCGCACGGTGAACGCTGTAATAAATAAAGAATTTAAAGCGCCAAAATCGCTGTTGTTTTTTGGTCACCCTAGCTCTAAAAAACATCCTGAGGGGCCAAAATGCTCACTATACCCCTAGAAAAATTCCTTGAGGGGTGTAGATTCCAAAATAGGGTGACTTTTGGGGGGTTTCCACTGTTTTGGTCCCTCCGGGGCGTTGCAAACCCGACATGGCACTGAAAACCAATCCAGCAAAATCTGCTTCCAAAATCCAAAAGGCGCTCCCTCCCTTCTGAGCCCTGCTGTGGGTCCAAACATCAGTTTACGACCACATATGGGGTATTGCCATAATCGGGAGAAATTGCTTTACAAATGTTGGGTGGCTTTTTCTCCTTTATTCCTTGTAAAAATGAAAAAATTCTATGTTTCCACAGAAAAATAGGTGATTTTCATCTTCACAGACTAATTCCACTAAATTCTGCAAAAAAACTGTGGGGTCAAAATGCTAACTATACCCCTAGAAAAATGCCTTGAGGGGTGTAGTTTCCAAAATGGGGTCACTTTGGGGGGGGTTTAGGTACCACAAGACCTCCTCAAACCTGACATGGTGCCTAAAATATATTCCTAAAAAAAGGAGGCCCCGAAATCCACTAGCTGCTCCTTTGCTTCTGAGGCCTGTGCTTCAGTCCATTAGGACACTAGGGCCACATGTTGGATATTTCTAAAATCTGCAGAATCTGGGCAATAAATATTGAGTTGCGTTTCCCTGGTAAAACCTTCTGTGTTACAGATTTTTTTTTATTACAAATGAATTTCGGCAAAAAAAATGAAATTTGCAAATTTCACCTCTACTTTGCCTTAATTCCTGTGAAACGCCTAAAGGGTTAAAATATTTTCTGAATGTGGTTTTGAATACCTTGAGGGGTACAGTTTTCAAAATGGGGTGATTTATGGGGACTTTCTAATATATAAGGCCCTCAAAGCCACTTCAGAACTGAACTGGTCCCTGAAAAAATAGCCTTTTGAAATTTTATTGAAAATATGAGAAATTGCTGCTAAAGTTCTAAGCCTCGTAACGTCCTAGAAAAATAAAAGTACGTGAAAAAAAATGATGCAAACATAAAGTAGACATATAGGAAATGGTAACTAGTAACTATTTTGTGTGGTATTACTATGTGTTTCACAAGCAAATACATTTAAATTTAGAAAAATGCTAATTTTTGCACATTTTTGCTAAAATTTGAAGTTTTTCACAAATAAATATTGAATTTATCGACCAAATTTTTTCACTAACATAAAGTACAATATGTCACGAGAAAACAATCTCAGAATCGCTTGGATAGGTAAAAGCATTCCGGAGTTATTACCACATAAAGTGACATGTCAGATTTGAAAAAATAGGCTGTGTCCTGAAGGCCAAAACAGGCTGTGTCCTAAAGGGGTTAATGACCAAGCTATTTTTTACGTTGTTCCATCGTCTCATTCAAAGAGCTATAACTTTTTTATGTTTGCGTCGACATAGCTGTATAAGGTCTTGTTTTTTGCGAGACAAGTTGTAATTTTTAATAGCATTTTGGGGTACATAGAATTTATTGATTAACTTTTATTAACTTTTTTTGGGGGGGGGGGGGAATAGAAAAAAAAACCCAGCAGTTTCGCCACACTTTTTTGCGTCCTATATTTACACTTTTTACCGTGTGGTATAAATAACATGATAACTTTATTCAGTGGGTTGTTACGATTGCAACGATACTAAATTTATATAGATTTTGTATGTTTACTACTTTTACACAGTAAAAACATTTTTTTTTTTTCAAAATTATTTGTTTTTGTGTCTCCATATTTGAAGAGCCCATAACGTTTTTATTTTTTCGCCGATGCAGTTGTTTGAGGGCTTTTTGTTTGCAGGATGACTTGTAGTTTTTATTGGTACCATTTTGGAGTAGATACAACGATTTGATCACTTTTTATCAATTTTTTTTTTAAGGCAGGATTCAAAGAAAACCGCAATTTTTGGATTGTTTTTTTTATTTTATTTTTTCCGTTCACCGTGCGGATTAAATAATGTAATACATTTATAGTTGGGGTTGTTACGGACGCGGCAATACCAAATATGTGTAACTTTTTTACTTTATTTTGTTTAATAATAAAGCAGTTTGTAAGTGGAAAAAGTGGGTTTTTAATTAATTGTTTTCACTTTTTATTAACTTTTTTTTTTTTTTTAGTCCCACTAGGAGACTTCGCTATGCGATGCTCCGATCCCATTCATAATACACTGCAATACTTCTGTATTGCAGTGTATTATGCCTGTCCGTGTAAAACAGACCGGCATCTGCTAGGCCATGCCTCTGGCATGACCTAGCAGGCATACACTACAGGCAGACCTGGGGGCCTTTATTAGGCCCCCCGGCTGCCATAGAAGACACCGGAACTCTGCAATCACGCGCAGCGTGACGGTGGGATGAGAGGGAGCGCACTCCCTCTCTCGAAAACCACTCAGATGCGGTGCTCGCTATTGAGAGCCGCATCTGAGGGGTTAAACGGGTGAGACTGATATTGATCTCACCCGTTAGAGCAGGGATACCCCCAGCTACCTCTGGTAGCGGAGATTAGGGAGATTTAATGGCTCCCTGCTCTGTTTATTTATTCCGATGCAGTGCCGTAAAAAGGCTATTGCATTGGAATAAAGCCCATTAGTGGCCGGCGTAAAAACACTATAGGGCGGTCACTAACGGGTTAATCAATTGTCAGATCAGGCAATGTTGACACCTTTTTTTCTTCACTTTCTGCCTGACTAACTCTGCACCCAGTCAGCATGTTTGAAATTGGGTCAAGGGTTATAAGGAGAAATTGGTGGCTAGCAATTATTCCAAATCCAAACTTTAATTCTCCTAATCTTATAAAGTGTTTATACATAAATGGGAGATTAATACTGTCTTAAACATAGACAGTACAAAACTAGATCATACAGGCATAAACTGAGCCAAATCCGTGGTGTAAGCTGTATGATAAATCTGCTGCATCTTGCTAGACAAAGTGTTAGACACTTTTCTCTTCCTCATTTCACCTCGTGGCCTGCGTACTTTACGTCAATATTTTACACCATAGAAATGGTGCATGCCATTAACCCCTTAACGCAATATCACGTAACTGTACGTGATAAGAGTTAAGAGGAAGTATGGAGCGAGCTCACAGGCTGAGCTTGCACCATACACAGCGGGTGACGGCTGTGTTACGCCTGTGTAACAAAGGCCCCCAGGTCTGCCATCTTTGTACTCCTTTGAAGCTCTGCCTCTGGCAGAGCTTCAAAGGAGACTGTCAGAATCACGATATACTGCAATACATTAGTATTGCAGTATATCATGAAAGGGATACAACCATCACTGCTTCAAGTCTCCTAGGGGGACTAATAAAAAAAAAAAAAAAGTAAAAAACAGATTAAATACATTTTTAAAGTATTAAAAGTTAAAAAAAAAATTTTTGAAAAAAAATAAAAAAATTAACATAACTGGTATCGCCACGTCCGTAAAAGTCCGAACTATCACAATATAGCGTTGTTTAACCCACTCCGTGAATTCCGTAAAAAAATAAAAAATACAAAAAAAATAAATATATATATATATATATATGTATATATGGCGCGTGGCTTAGGCATGGCGGTGTGAGGATGCGTGCAACTGCAGCTCTGGACTCACCCCGCCGAATATCGCCCGACAGGGCTCACAAAACAGCCGCCGGAACTAATATGACCAGGGGGAAGCACCGTCTGTACCCCCGGACACCTTGGGCACCTCAAATATCGCCCGGTTCCTCCGGTCCGCGCCAGAAGGCAGCCCGCAACGGGCCTCCTCGTCCCCTCCAATAGGCCGCACCCCACCTTCCTCTCACTCCGGCCAGCTACAGCCCGGCGCCGCAGGACCTGAAGGAGAGATGCAGCCGGCAGACAGAGGTCAGTGTGGGGCAGGAAGCACAGGGCCCCCTCCACCGGCCCAGACAGAGATCATACCCCTCCTGTATAGCCACCACCAGCCCGTTACCAGTCTTGGGGCCCCTGACATGGCGCCTACATGCGGGACACTGGAGACACCACTACCACCACCGGCCCAGCGGCCTCTACCCGTGCCAAGCAGTCAGCAGAGCCAGGGGCTGCCGGTCAGTGCACACAGGAGACCACCACATCGGCCTGTCCTCGGGCCCCCCGCTCTCCATGGAACGGACACTGGCAGAACTCTGGGAGATGGTCAAGGTACTGCCCACTAAAACGGATTTAGACCTTCGCCTCACATGACTGGAGGAGAAACATGACAGGGCCATAGGTGAGGTCACCCAGGAGGTGCGTGCCCAAGCCGTGAGAGTGGACACCCTAGAACGCCAGCACTCTGTCGACTCCCTGGACATATCGGTCCTCTCCCAGTCCTTGGCTACCCAAGCTACGCAACTCAGAGACCTCTCCCTACACTTAGATGATGTCGAGAACAGGGGAAGGCGGAACAACTTGAAACTGAGGGGTTTGTCAGAGTCTGTACCCCCCGATGGACTTTACGATGCGGTGACCCACATTTTCAACAAGCTCCTGGAGCGCCCGCGAGATATGCCCATAGTGATGGACAGAGTTCACAGACTGGCAGGTCCCAGGAATGGAGACGGCAATCGACCCAGGGATGTTATCTGTAGAGTGCATTTCTACAAGCAGAAAGAGGAGATTGCCCGCAGAGCCTGGGAAAAAGGGGCTGTCCCATACAATGGCGCCGATATCACCGTCCTGCCAGATGTATCCAGACTGACACTCTCCATGCGCAGAACTGTCCGCCCGTTATTGGAAGCAACAAGAGCAGCAGGCGCAACATACAGGTGGGGACACCCTTTCCACATCATCCTTCGCAAGCAGGGAATGTCTTTTGCTGTCCGCTCTCCTGACGATCTGGAGGAAGCATTCCGATTCTTGGAGACCACGCCGGTGCGGTTACCAGACTGGACCGAACCGCCGACACCATTTGCTCCCAGAGGAGGCCCGTACCCGGATTTTGGGCCCCGTCAGCCAATCCGACCTGGAGCAGAGCCATCCGACCGTCGACCTCCACACAGAGACCGAGGGTCGGGGCCCGATGACCTCCATCCCCCTGGACGACGATCGCCGCGGAGGGACTGAATGTCCACAGACGCCTTTATTGTAGACATTTTCCTGTACTACATTTTGAATTTTCCTTCTCTCTTTTTCCCATAGGGTTCCTGGAGGACTGTCAGGAACACATTGCTGGAACTGCCTTATAGTGGGTGGTATCACTGTGGGTCGAGGGGGCGGGCAGGTCCACACCTGTTGGGGGAGGTTTTATCTAGTTCACCTGCTTTAACGGTTTCACTTGCCTAACCTGTGTTATCACGTAGGGGAAGGTGAATACTAGGAATGTTAACTGTTAATAGGGTGAGTCCGGGGCTCTAAAACACTTTGATTAATTGAATTTTCTAGTTGACATTTTAACTGTTGTCGCGCTGTCATTGCACTCTGGTCTTTCCTCGTTCCCTCATAGGGTTCCGTGTAGCTGTGTCGTGTTTGAAGGTTTCCTGTGGGCGGCACAGCTCGCGTTGAGTAGTGGAGAGGTATAGTACTCCAACTCTAAAGAGCTTGCTCTGAATATATCCGTTCTTTTTCTTTTTTTCTCTTTTTCTTCCTCGCCTTTCCCTCCCCTTCCCCCTCTGTCCACTCCTGAAATTTCCGCTGCCATGACTGACATTACCGTTGTCTCCCTGAATGTTCCGGAAAAGAGATCCTCCATTCTCCGTCTCCTGTGGAAACGAAAAGCACACGTGCCTTTCTACAGGAAACCCACTTCCGGGCAGATAGCATCCCGAAGCTTACAGACACCAACTACCCCGCAGGGTATCATAGTGCGTCCCCCGACTCCAAGACCAAGGGAGTCTCCATCCTGGTCTCTCGTTCCCTACACTGGGAACACGTGGACACCTGCGCAAATATAGCGGGACGGTACCTTTTCGTAAAGGGTAAGTTGGATAATGCACTGTACACACTGGCCTCATACTATCTCCCTAACTCTGGTCAGGTGGCCTACCTGGACAGAGTTTTGAGGGCTCTGGATGGCTTTCTGGAAGGTACCTTAGTCATGGGGGGAGGGATTTAAATGTCACCCTAGACCCCGTCTTAGACACATCACGAGGGCACTCCTCCCTACCCAGGGCAGCACATAGTCGTATACGGCGATTGCTGCACGACCATCAACTTGTTGACGCGTGGCGAGTTATGCATCCTTCAGTCAAAGACTACACGTACTACTCGGCGCCTCACAACTCCTATTCCAGGTTGGACTATTTTTTCCTGCGCCACGCACATCTCCCTAGCCTTACATCATCCTCAATAGATGACATAACGATATCTGACCATGCCCTTATTACCCTCACCCTAGCGCGCCCATTGGCCCATCCTCCCTCCTGGCAGTGGCGACTGAATGAGTCGCTCCTACAGGATACTTCAGTGGTCTCTGAAGTGCGTCGTGACCTGGTGGAATACTTTGATAGAAATTACACACCAGAGATGGACCCGTTTTGTATATGGGAGGCGCATAAATGTGTGGTACGCGGTTCCCTTATACGACTGGGAGCCAAACTCAAAAAGGAGCGAACGGCACATCTCAGAGACCTACTGGCACGCATCCACCGACTGGAACAGTCCCATAAAGTATCACAGGACCGGTTATTAGAGGCAGAATTTGGACAATTGAATGAGCAGGTGCGCTCACTCTGTCTGGCCAAGGCGAAGGCCACCCTAGTCAAATGTAGAAGATATTTTTATGAATTCAGTAATAAACCCAGTAGGACCTTGGCCCGCGCCCTCCGGAAAACCAGATCGCGTACATATGTCCCGCACATCATAGGTACCCATAATAAATCGACTGCAACTTCCACATGACATCTCTGAGACCTTCCGTGCCTATTACCACTCTCTCTACAATCTCCCAAAGGCACCCTCCTCACAGTACGGCGGTAGCCATCTAGAGAGGATCGAGGAGTACCTTCGATCCTCTGGGATGAAATCCATCCCACTTGACGATCTTGCAGCCTTAGAGGCCCCCCATCTCCCCAGAGGTCATGGGCACTGAAAGACTCCCCTACGGGGAAGGCCCCGGGACCGGATGGCCTGTCTCTGCCGTACTATAAAACCTATTCAGAAGTGCTCGCACCCCACTTCATTCGGGCCTTTAATTCACTTACCGAAGGGGGTTCCATTCCCAGAGATACGCTGAGGGCTCATATTACGGTCATACCCCAGGAAGGGAAGGACCCATCCCTATGCCAGAGTTACCGTCCTATTTCCCTACTGGACGTAGATTTGAAACTCTTTGCAAAGATTCTGGCATATCGGTTGTCTCCGCTCCTTCAAACCGTGATACATACTGACCAAGTGGGTTTCATGCCCTTACAGGAAGCGAGAGATAACACCACACGGGCAATTAATTTAATGTACCAGGCGGCAGTCACATCACTCCCCACTTGTTTTTTGTCATCGGACGCGGAAAAGGCCTTCGACAGGGTCAGTTGGGACTTTATGTTGGCCACCCTACGACATATAGGAATAGGGACTCATATGATGTCATGGATCTCTGGTCTCTACTCCTCCCCGTCAGCTCAGGGTCAATGGGCACCTCTCATCCTCCTTTACGATTACTAACGGCACACGCCAAGGCTGCCCCCTATCGCCTCTGATCTTTATCTTATGCCTGGAGCCCTTGTTGTGTCACGTCCGCTCCAACCCGGACATTACAGGCGTGGACCTGGGAGGCAGATCCCATAAGGTTGCCGCTTATGAGGATGACCTGCTGTTCTTCCTCACAGCCCCTAGAATTTCCTTGCCTGACCTGATGGCGGAGCCGAGTAGATACTCGAGATTATCCAACTTCAAAATAAACTACCAGAAGTCAGAGGCCCTTAATATCTCGTTACCACAGACTTTGGTCGCTGACCTGTCAGAGTCTTTTTCCTTTAAGTGGGCAAGGGACTCTCTTAAATACCTGGGAGTCCGACTTCCCAATGATCTTTCTCGCCTTTATGCAGTGAACTTCCCTTTGCTTCTTCAACGTATAAAGGCGGACCTGGACTCGTGGACGTCGGGCACTTTCACCTGGTTCGGTAGGTGTGCGATTTTTAAAATGAACATCTTGCCACGGATTCTGTATCTCCTACAGGCACTACCGATCCATATCCCACGCCCGTTCTTTCAGTCCCTGCTGTCCCTTCTGCACAAATTCATATGGGCTGGGAAACCAGCACGTATCGCCCGATCTTTGCTCTTTCGTGTAAAGGGGGAGGGGGCATTGGTCTTCCGGACTTTGTCTCCTATCATCACGCCTCCCACTTGACACGAATCTTAGACTGGTTTCGGCACGGCGGGATGAAAGAATGGGTGTCTATGGAACAGGCGTTTATGTCTATCCCATTGCAGGCTCTGCCGTGGTTGGGCAGACATGTTCCCAGGGTCGCGCGGTTACACCCGACAATCGGCCCCACTCTGGCAGTCGCAGCACGGGTGTTTACTCGGGCAGAGTTCTCGCCGTCCCCCTCCCCGCTATTTCGAATCTTGGGCAACCCTGCCTTTCCACCGGGACTGGATAGTGGTCCATTTCAAGTATGGTTGCGGGCAGGTAAGGGGCAGGCCCTACAATTTCAGCAGGAGGGGAGGTGGATGACAAGCGATCAAATACAAGCTCTGTCGGACCCTGCCCCTTTCTCGACATGGCAGGTTACCCAGTTGCGACATTTCCTGGCGTCCCTAGAACATCCTGGAGAGCAGCTACGAGACTGCTCCGCGTTTGAACTCCTGTGTACAGGCACAATCCAACATGCTTTATCCAGAATCTATGCGTTTTTGATCTCGCCCTCCAATTTGCCGCCACCTCCGTACTTGCTCAGCTGGGAGAGGGATTTGGGCAAAACATTTACACCTGAACAACAAGACCGCCTGTTCACCATGACGCATAAGTACTCCATGGCCAGTAGATTCCAAGAGGCAGGGTTTAAGATATTGTCCCGTTGGTACAGGGTGCCTTCCAGATTGCATGCTATGATCCCGGCGGCCTCGCCATTATGCTGGAGATGTGGGGACCATGTGGGTACAATCCTGCATATTTTCTGGGACTGCCCACTCCTGACTGGGTTCTGGTCCGAGGTGTGGCGCATTTCCTCAAAGTTTACGGATTACCTTCTCCCGAGATCCCCGGGCCTCTTCCTGCTCCATCTGTGTGAGGTCCCACTGCCCTCGTATAGACATTCGGTAGTTCGACACTTGGTAAACGCGGCTAGGGCATGTGTTCCTGCACTGTGGAGACAGTCCTGTCCTCCGACGGTGGGCATGTGGTTCGGCAAGATCCAGGAAATCATGAGAATGGAGGACCTCACGGCATCAATGAAGGGGACTCATGCCTCCTTCCTAAAATCATGGCGTGAATAGATTCGTTTAGACCGAGGAATATAAAATCATCATGGCCTCGTGAATTCCTGTCTAGATCCGGAATGTCAGGTCAGTCCCCCCCCCCCCCCTTCATGTTTCCTCTCTCCCCATTTTTCTCTTCTTTCTTTCCTTACTAATTTTCCTCTCCTTCTCTCTGTCTCTGTTTCTCTCTTTAATGCTCTTATGCACACTTAGAACATACCATGCACGGTTGCGGGTTCAGGGTGCATATCGGAGATTCCCTAAATAAGTGTTTTCAGCGACATGGTACTCTCAGGTGACCCCATGTGTTGATGTGAGGCTGATAACTGACCTGTGATCTGTTGCATGTTTTCCACTGCCTTTTTCGCACTATGTTGTGTATATTATTTGTACGATTTGTGATATAAAATAACAAAATGACACATAAAAGAATTTATAAAAAATATATATATATATATATATATATATATATATATATATATATATAAAAACACATGCAAATTGCTGGTTTTTGGTCACCTTCGGGCACCTAAAAAATGAAATAAAAAGTGATCAAAAAGTCACATATACGCCAAAATGGTATCCGTGAAATCTACAGCTCGCCCCGCAAAATTTAAGCCCTCACATCGCTTAATTGATGGAAAAATGAAAAAGTTATGGCTCTCAGAACATGGCGACACGAGATTTTTTTAATTTAGCAAATTTTTTTTAAAAGTGGTAAAACGTAAAAACAAAAACATATAAATTTGGTATCGCCGTAATCGTATCAACCTGTAGAATAAGATGAATATGTCGTTTTTACAGCCTGATGGATGGCGTAAAAACAAAACCCCCCAAAATATGGTGTAAATCGCTGGTTTTTGCCAATTTCACCCCACAAATAATTTTTTCCCAGCTTCCCAGTACAATAAATGGTGCCATGAAAAACGACGAACAAGCCCTCATATGTCTATATAGACAGAAAAAAATAAATTTGCGCTTTTGGAAGGTGGGGAGAAAAAAAAACAAAAAGGTGAAAATCCGAAAAAGGGGGGAAGGGGTTAATAAATGTGGTGAATTTTACATTTCTTCTTAGCCACGCCATTTTTTCTAGACCCTTCAAAGCTGTCTAGGAAGGTGCACAAAGTGTATAAAACACATAATACAATTTTTTGGGCACATTTTTCTAAGTAAATCTTCCCCACAGTATCTGTAATGTTATTAGAAGATCTATAAATTACAACTTGTGCTTGGGTTTTATGCAGCTAATAGTTCATGGATTATTCTGTGCAGGCATTTTTGCATATCAGATCCATAAAGGATGTAAACCTAGAACATTATGCCATAACCCCAGCAGAAATGTATGTCCTTGTGACCAACTTTACTATAGAGCTGTATTAAAAAGCATTACATTTAGATTACTTGTAGCTTTATGTAAAAAAAGAGAAGGATATCTAACAAATATGAGTCAGTGTTAGGGCACATTCAGACATGGCAGAATTGCTGTTGAATTCCGCTGCGGACAGTCCACAGTGAAAATCTGCAGCAGCAGTTTTTTTTTCATTGGCTTCTATACCTTTTTAGGAAACTTAGTCCAGACATTGCGGAAAATAACTGCAGAATTAAAGCTGCGGTGCAGAATTTTCACTCCGCAGCATGCACATTTTTTGGCGGAGAAGCAGCGGAATTTCACCATGGATTTCAGCCTTCGCAATGCAAAAACTGAAATCTGTGGCAAGTCTGCTGTGATATCCGCAACGTCTGAATCACCTGTCAAATATTGCTGCAGATTCGTTGCGTAATTACCGCGAATCTGCAGCAGAAAAATTCTGCCATGTCTGAACAGTAAGGGCACGTTCATTTACATAGATGAAAAGATGCCAACATGAGCAGCACCATTCACATCTGGCTTACCATATCCATAAGATAAGGGGACATTTGACCTACATGTTTATTTCATGTAACAAAATGTATTTTAAGGCTTTGTTCACATATTGCGGTTGTGTGCCGTGCAATCACAAATTGCACCACATAAAGCATGCATTTTACCATGAATTGCCATGGTTTTGCTAAAATTTGCTGCCAACAACTGCACCGCAAATTGCTGTAACACAAGTGCAGTTTTGCAGTTCAGATTTTGACCGAGCGGCACACAGCCGCAACATGTGAACACAGCCTTGGGCTGAATGTTTGGCTTCATAAATCTACAATTTACATAACATGTATATGGCAATATGACTCATAGTGAGTCATGAATGATAATTCACTCTGAGGCACATTGAAGATCATATTCTTGGCAATCAACAATCAACCCCGTCTGATTTTTTTTTTTTTATTATTATTATTAAAATGAATAGTTTTGTTTATAGGACACTTGCCTAATATAAAACTATTGTGGGCTGATAAAGAATAAACAGTGTCACATATGAAAAACATGTTTTAAGACTTTAGGCTTTTCTGTGCTGCATTCCTCAATATAAACGTGTTGCTTTATGGTGGAGTATGCATACATTGCTATCCCGATAATAAAACAGTGGTTTTTCTGAGGATTACTTACATTAAAACACTGAAAACAAGCCACATATATAGTGACAATACCTCCACCAAACTCTAGAATTGCAAAACTATTTCCAAACGTCACTGGTCTCTGTTCTTTATAAACACTATTCCGTACAACAATCCGGAAGCACACAACGTGATTCATCTATTGAATGGTGTGTCATCAGTGACTCAGTGAAATAGTTGAAGAATGAATATATATTATTATTATTATATAGTGGGTCATACATGTTTCCAAATTCTATTACTAACATAAACAGTAGTTGATCATTGCTCAGCTTTGCCAGACAGACACAGTAAAAGTATAATTATGAACAGCCTTAGGAATATGCATAGCCATCATTGTAAAACCTCTATAGCGGTGTTAATATAGATGTGCTACAAAGAGATTGAGAGCTACAAATATCTGAAAGATAAATTAACTACTTTCTGATCACTAAGGATGTGCTTCTCTACTGATGACTCCATTTGATGCCATTTTCTATTCTTCCTATAAAATATGAGGTGACCAGAAAATGTAAGAATATGCTACAGAGTAGAGAGGCTGTGCATTTTGCCATAGTAATTAATCACTTCTTTGGCAAGTGCTGATCTTGCATTCATTCCTATTGAACTCAGCATAAGGTAGAACGCCATGAGTTGATTTAAAACTGTTTGCTCATATCCTGGTGTAGACAGATGCATTTACGGTTTAGTTTAAAAAAGGTCACCATTATAGAACTTCATAGTAAATGTAAAGTCCGCACAAGGTATGTAGCTGCAGGCACCAAAACGAGTATTTTCTACATTCCGTTGTGCCCTGCATTTCATGTTTTTGTTGCAGAAGAAAGTCTCTTTTGAAGGGTTACTTGAGTAACTAGTGTTAAATGCTACTATATAAGGTTTAGAAATCTTACTAGATTAACAAGAAAATCATCATCATCAATGCAGACTTATATAAGGCGGCAGTAAGATGCATCTTCATTCAACATTCGAGGGTAGTCCTGTATCTACATAGTCCACTTTCATGGATTACACTGTAAAAGGACTGCATGAGATAATGTTGCTTCAGGATTGTCTCATGAAAGCCTATTATCTTGCCTTAAAGGGATTCTCCCATGATTATTTACTGACTGCGGAGATCCCTACAGATACCTAGAAGAAAAGGGCCATGCCCCTGTGCAGAGAACTGAAACAAAGTTTCCGAACAGTGCCAAGTTGGCAGTGGCACTGTACACAGAAAAAAATCAGGTGGGATCACTAAGCTTCACAGCAGCCCTTTTATTCTAGGGATCAGTAGAGATGGCAGTCATATGTCAAAGGTAACACACACACACTATATATATATATATATATATATATATATATATATATATATATATTGAATGACCACTTCATTAGAGACTCCTGCGATTTCACGATTGGAGCTTCCGTGTATCGAAATCATACACGTGAGCCCGGAGGGCAGCATAAAATCAAGTGAGCAAGTCTGCTATGGATCAGTTAGTTTGAATCCACATTAGAATGGTAAAATTGAGCGATCTGAGCAACTTCAAACACGTTACGGTCATCGATGCTAGACTAGCCGGGGCCAGTATTTAAAAATACTGCCAACCTTTTGGGGTTCTCTCATGCAATGGTGTCGAGAGTAAACCGAAAATGGTGTGATCGAGGAAAAACATTTAGCGAAAGACAAGGACGCCAATGACTCATTGATGAAGGGGGTCAGAGAATCGTTCTTACATACTGGCGGTGCACAGTCGAGCAAATTACAGCAGAATACAACGGTGGTGCTTAAACAAACACGTCCGAAAGCACAACTCGTCGTTACTTAGCACGGATGGGCTATAACAGCAGACGAGTGCCATTGTTATAATATACCTAAATGGAGAGCACCAGAAACACAAGTCCCTAAGGTATTTATCATAACCATGTATTACACCTAGTGCGCCGTATCTATGTGGACCTGGGCATAGCAACCCATAATGAACATGGTGGTAACGGTGAAACCCGCTAATAACTATAACAACCTAAAAAATGGAGTCTGACACACCAAAGTACAATTAAAGTACAATTAAAACAATGTAATTTTATTAGAACAATACAAAATATCAAAAATTTAAAAGCAGAGATGATTTCCACAGTGCGGAAAGACAACCAGATTGTACAGAGAATGTAACTGTATACATATAAATATATGAATGACACTGTGTAACTACAAGAAAAATAAAGATACAGCTCATTACATTTGCGTAGTATGTTTGTTATCAATACATGAACAGGTAAGAGGACCTACTCAGCACTTCATTTATGGGCTATATATCAATGATAATGCATGATGAACATATAAATAAATCTATAATGATATAGTATTTGATATAATTAGCACTATGTACACCATGTGAAATCACTACATAGTGCACCCAGGGAAATGCCTGTATAAACGGAAGAAAATTGCCTGTATAAATTTGTAAGAAAGAAGAATAATAAATGCCCGCTATGGAAGGTCTATACTAATAGGAAACTCTTACCCATTATAAAAGTCACTGTCTCTGGTGTCGGGCCCGACGCGTGTTTCGGCCATTGCTGTCTAAGGGAAACAGAAAGGCAAGACTCCAGTGGTCCAAAGAGCGCCAAAATTGTGTGCAATTCTGTGCAGCCCCAGTTACAGTGGGAAAACATGGTGTAATAGAGAAAAAAATAAAAATAAAAGGTCCCCCCAAAGATCTCTTCTGACCGTTGAGAGACAAGCCAGAATAATAAAAAGATAAAAGTAAAATAATGTAATAAATAAATAAAACATAAAATACCCTCGCCCTGACGAATTACCCTAAAATAGACATGTAATAATAATACATTCCCTTTAAGCTGCCAACATTTTTGGCAGAAGATCCCACTTCATGTCAGGTCTATGGTGACCAGCAGACTGTCCACGGACATATGCCATTGGGGAAAATTGTGATTGGACGGGTGACATTGAACCTGTGTATACACACACACACACACACACACACACACCTCAATGAATTCGAATATCAAAAAGTAAATTTCAGTAATTCAATTCAAAAAGTGAAACTTTTTGTTGGATTCATTCCACACAGAGTGATCTATTTCCAGGATTTTTTTCTTTTAATGTTGATGATTATGGCTAATAGTCAATGAAAACTTTAGTGTCTCAGAAAATGTGATTATTTAAGCCCAATTTCAAAAAATTTTAATACTGAAACGTAGACCTACTGAAAAGTATGTACAGTATATGCACTCAATGCTTGGTTGGGGCTCCTTTTGCCCCAGACCCAACAATGCAGACTTGCTGAAGGCCGCTATTATCAAAGCAACCTGGGCTTCCATAACTCCTCAGCAGTGCCACAGGCTGATCGCCTCCATGCCACGCCGCATTGATGAAGTAATTCATGCAGAGTCGGTGCCCCGACCAAGTATTGAGTGCATATACTGTACATACTTTTCAGAAGGCCAACATTTCGGTATTAAAAATCTTTTTTCAATTGGGCTTATTTAATATTCAAATTTTCTGAGGTACTAAATTTAGAGTTTTCATTAACTGTTCGCCATAATCTTCAACATTAAAAGAAAAAAATGCTGGAAATAGATCACTCTGTGTGTAGTGAATCTATATAATATATGAGATCCACTTTTTGAATTGAATTACTGAAATAAATTAACTTTTTGATGATATTCTAATTCATTGAGAAGGGCTATATATATATATATATATATATATATATATATATATATATATATATATATATATATACACACACACACACACACACACACACATATGGGTGCGTGCGCGTGTGTAGGGCCATGGTAGGTGCACCTAGAGGCTGGTTGGAGGTAAGGGTCACCATCAGGGGTGTGCTCCTATTAGGAAGGATGCACTAGGGTATTTGCAGCAGTATGGTTCCTTATCCACATCTAGCCCTTGATCTTAAATGTAAGATTATTAAAATGTAGGTTTTAACTCATCTCCTTTGACCAGTGGTACTATTTCTGTGACAGCCATTAAGGTTTATGTTGGATTTGGGAAGATAGAAGTTGGCTGACAATTATCTCATGTGAGATAACGGTCAGTCAAACAAGCAGCCATGTTCAGCAATTTCCTTATTTTCCATTAGGATGTGTTCTCAGGATCATTACGTATCCCAGCAGTCACCTCCTACCAAACACTATACTTTTATGGCATCAATATACCATAAAAGTATAAAGTGGGTAAGCCCAATGATGCCCACACAAACTAAAGATTGCTTATTCAAAATGTTACATTCTAGTTTCTGGGACTCTAGGGTCTAAAGATTATATATTTTATTGCACAGCTCTATGTGCACACCCTGTCCTGCAGACATACATTGCTCTGTGTCATAGAAGTGATACAGAACAGTGCATTTATGAGGGCAGAAGAATGCACACATAACTGCATACTGTACACATTGCACAGTATACACATGGGCGGACATGCTATGTGCAACTTGTGCAGCTGCACAAAAGGACCAGCAGCTAATAGTGCCCTCTGCTATCTCAGAATCAGCTAGCAGTCCTACTCTATAATAGATTGCATGTAAGGGACTGAACCAATGAATTTCATAGCTCACAAATAGTGATGGATTGTTGGAGAGATAAAGAGGATGCTCTATCATTTCAGAGTAAGGAGCCCATATATTGTTCTGGCATGGGCGCCCTCTGTTGCCTATGTCCGCCGCCGAGTATACAGATGGGAGAACAGAGACTATAGAGTGAGCATTGGAAGGCCATCAGTTGTCTACTAGTGGTCTAGAGTTTTACCGTAAATTCAAGACAGGGAGGAGGGTGGTGCAGCTGCAATTTCTCTTTTAGTGTCTGTGAGACTGCATACGGTGAGAGGGAACAGAAGTTTCAAGACACCTGATAAGCCATGAGTATAAGGCTGGGTTCACACGACCTATTTTCAGACGTAAACGAGGCGTATTATGCCTCATTTTACGTCTGAAAATAGGGCTACAATACGTCGGCAAACATCTGCCCATTCATTTGAATGGGTTTGCCGACGTACTGTGACGACGACCTGTAATTTACACGTCGTCGGTTGACAGCTGTCAAACGACGACGCGTAAATTGACTGCCTCGGCAAAGAAGTGCAGGGCACTTCTTTGCAACGTAATTTGAGCCGTTCTTCATTGAACTCAATGAAGAGCAGCTCAAGATTTACGAGCGTCACAGACGCCTCGCATAATACGAGGAGGAGCATTTACGTGTGAAACGAGGCAGCTGTTTTCTCTTGAAAACAGTCTGTCTTTTCACACGTAAATGCCTGCTATCGTGTGCACATACCCTTAAGCATATCACACCAGGAAGAGCCTCCATGCACAACAGGCATGGAGATAAAAATATTAAAATTACTAAAAAAGCATGCAGAGGAATAGAAAAACACAACAAATACATCTTCAGCTGCCAAAGGAGGTTTTTTTTTTTTTTTTTTTTAACATAGGTATACTTTGTTCTTAACCAGCCTATTTTAAACCTTCATGACCAAGCAATTTTTTACGTTTTTCTATTGTCGCATTCCAAGAGCTATACACTTTTTTATTTTTGTGTCGACATAGCTGTATAAGGTCTTGTTTTTTGCCGGACAAGTTGTACTTTTTTTATAGCACCATTTTGAGGTACATATAATTTATTGATTAATTTTTAATAACTTTTTTTCGAGGGGGGGTGGGGAATAGAAAAAAAAAACCAGAAATGTTGCCACTTTTTTGCGTCCTAAATCTACGCCTTTTGCCGTGTTGTATAAATAACACAACTTTATTCAGCGGGTTGTTACGATTGCAACGATACCAAATTTTTATAGATTTTGGATGTTTTACTACTTTTACACAGTAAAAACCCTTTTTTTTTTTTTTTTAAATTTTGTTTTTGTGTCTCCATATTTGAAGAGAAATGACTTTTTTAATTTTCTGACGATGCAGCTGTATGGTGGCTTTTTTTTTTTTGCAGGACGACTTGGAGTTATTTTAGGTACGACTTTGGAGTAGATGCGACTTTTTATCGCATTTTTTTTAAGGCAGGATTCACAGAAAACAAGAATTTTTTCATTGTTTTTTTTTTATTTTTTACGACGTTCACCGTGCGGGTTAAATAATGTAATAGCTTTATAGTCGGGGTCGTTACGGACGCGACGATTCCAAATATGTGTAACTTTTTGGCTTTATTTTGTTTTTTTTAATAGTAAAGCATTTTTGTAAGCAGAAAAAGCGGGTTTTTCATTTTTATTTTTTAACTTTATTAAAGTTTTTTTTTGTACTTTTTTACTAGTCCCACTAGGGGACTTTAATATGCGATCCTCCAATCACTTTTATAATACACTGTAATACTTTTGTATTGCAGTGTATTACTGCCTGTCCGTTTAAAGCGGACAGGCATCTGCTAGGCCATGCCTCTGGCATGACCTAGCAGGCATTCATTACAGGCAGACCTTAGGCCCCCTGCTGCCATCGGAGACACAGACACTCGGCGATCTTATCGCTGGGTGTCGGTGGGAGAGAGAGGGAGCTCCCTCTCTCCATAACAACTCAGATGCGGCACTCGCTATTGAACGCCGCATCTGAGGGGTTAAATGGGTGAGATCGATATGGATATTGATCTCACCCGTTCGAGCAGGGATGCCCCCAGCCCTCAGCTACCTCTGGCAGCCGAGAGCAGGGAGATTTAACGGCTCTAAGCTCGGTTTATTTATTCTGATGCAGTGCCGTAAAAAGGCTTATGCATCAGAATAAAGCCCATTAGTGGCCGCCGTGAAAAGGCGTATTGGCGGTCACTAACGGGTTAATCTGATGACTGTATTTAAAGTAGTTGCGCTCTAAAGTAAAATAGGGCTACAAGCTGTGAGCACAGAATGCTCACAGCTTGCATTATAAACGTTATAAAAAGTTTACTGCTTAGAGCAGCTTCACAGAATGTGGCAGTTTGCAAAAGCCAAGAGTCATATGCTCACACTTTGTAACCATTTTTGACACTATTGTGAAACTTTTGAATATAAAAGCAAATATAAAAATCAGAATGTTTTGTCACTTGTATCACTTTAACCCTTCCTTCAACCACATCCTGGTTAAACTTGATGGACATGTCTTATTTCAACCATACTAACTACGTAACTATGTATCAGACTGGGCAAGGAGACCCCAAGTAAAAACTTGCATATGCCTGGGACCCTCTGTAGTAGTAGAAGCAGCAAATCTGTACAAAATAGAATAGAAAGAGAGTGGGACAAAAAAACAACTAATTAGCCATAAATATGACAGTGATAACCTCCTTGTCTACATTTCCAATAATAATAAAAAAATATATACAGAAACAGAAATAGTTTTTGATGCTAGGATAATTCAGAAAGTCAAACTTTGGAGTTTCCTACTTTTATACAATGTATATTGATTACATAAGGAACACTAAACCTAGAAAGGAATGATAAGGGTATGTTCACATGCAGTGTTTTCAGACGTAATTCAGGCTTTTTACGCCTTGAATTACGCCCCTAATGCGCCTACAAACATCTGCCCATTGCTTTCAATGGGAAATACGAAGGTTCTGTTCCCACGAGCCTTTATTTTACGCGTCGCTGTCAAAATACGGCGCGTAAAATGACGGCTCGTCAAAAGAAGTGCAGTACACTTCCTGGGACGTTTTTGGAGGTGCTTTTTCATTGACTCCATTGAAAAACAGCTCCAAAAACGGCCGTGAAAAACGTGAGTTGTTAAAAAAAACATCTGAAAATCAGGAGCCGTTTTCACCTGAAAACAGCTCCGTATTTTCAGACGTTTCTGGTCACTGCGTGTGAACATACCCTAACAGTAACAGGAGGTAAATGTTTGTCAGTCTACTGGATTTTTCGCATGTTGCTGAAACAAACTATTTAAAAAGGTAATCTTATTAGAAAACAAATATATTAATTTCCTGCTGATCTATTCCATTTTTGTTTAGTAAAAGGACTGCAGGGCTCCTTCTGCAGCCAGTTGTCTTACAACTAGACACAGGGTTGTGAGGAGAAGGAGGTAGGGGAAAATGGGCGATCTGGGGCACAGATAAGAAATAAATAAAATTATATATATATATAGATTTCAGTTCTAATTGCAATAGGAGACAAAATAGGATCAAAAGAAAATTTTTAAGGCTATGTACGCTTTTGCAATTTTTGTTTAATCATTATTAAAATCAATGTGTTAGGTGGTTTTGAACAGTTTTTTTTTTTTTCGTTTTTTAAATGAACTTTTATTAAAAAAATTTGAATAGCTTTTCAGATACAGCTTCTATGTATATTATATATATGTATATATGTTCTATACATAGAAGTTGTGTCATTCGCTATGAGCCGATTCCATCAGTTGAGCTGAACTGATGGCTTGGCTGAGAGCAAGTCCTGTGTCTGTCTAACAACACACAAGATCACAATAATTACAATCACATCTAAGTTCAACAACACACACACAGGACCCACTCTCAGCCGAGCCGTCAGCTCAGCTAATGGAATAGTCTCATATCAAGGATACATAGAAGCTGTATCGTATAAACTAAGCAAAATTTTAATTAAAAGTTGATTTAAAAAGTGTTTAAAAAACACCTAAAACATTGATTTAATAAAAAATAATCTTGCAAAAGTGTACATAGCCTTTAAGGAAGAAATTACCGGGATTATTTTAATTTGTTTGCATATTCTCTGTTTAGTGTTCGTTTAATTTTAAAAAAACTACTTCAGAATTATGGATGTAGAAACATATTTGCCTATTGCTTGGTTCACATGTAATTTTCAGAAAAAAAAGTTCTAGATGTCCCTATAATTGTTTGTACACAAAAGTGCATCTGCATTATTGCATGTAAAATATGTTTACATGCTCATTAATTCATGAGATATATATATATATATATATAAAAAAAGTTTTTCGTTTTGTTTGTATTTAGATTTTTGGTTTAGTAAGTGTACTTCCAGCAAAATCATCCAGTTTTCTGATACAGTTCACTATGTATTGTGCACTATATTAGTAAGCATTCTGATGGGGTTTTTTTCCTTACAAAAATATATAAAATAGGTATAAGAAAAATAATTACAAATCTAGATCTATACATATTCCTGAACATAGCCATGGCAACCAGAATAAAAAACCCATTGCATAAACTTCTGGCTGCATCCAGAGAAAACAGTAAAAAATAGAAATAAGGATTTTACTACAAATCTACATTTTTTTAAAAACAAAACCTTTATAGTTCATTTGGTGGATGGTGTTGGCGTTTAGCAAGAACTGTATTAAGTGATTTCTCAGCTTACCTTTATTTAAATGTACACTTAGAATAATAATTTGAAATATTTCATTGTATCAAAAATACAACAATAAGGAACGCTTGGAAATGGGAAACTTTTCTACAGAACTGTGGATATACATTTATCGGTTTCCTACTTGTAATTAGATATTTGGCATTTTTTGTTTATTCCTTTTTTTTTTTTTAACCTTCACTACCTAGTAAGCATAAACTGCGGTATTTGCAGTCTGTATCCTATTGGCAGAAAGGAAACTTCGTTGTTTATTATTGTATTACAGTTTTAGCTACAGGGCAGGGTTGCCATCCATCTGTAAATTCATGGACAGTCCAAAAAATTGGGAGACTTTAGTCCGGTGTCCATAATAAAAAAAAACAAAAAAAAAAACTATGCATTTGTGATTTTTTTTTTTTTTTTTTAAGCTGGAGGAAATCGTGCCGGATAATGTGAATGAAATTATTAGCATTTGACAGTTCCCAGTAAACATGTGCATATTAGTATTTGACCGGGATGATGAGTAATATATCTCTAATTGATCAATAAAAATGTTGTCTGTGTTTTTTGGCAAAGTTATCCAGGAAAAATAAAAAATGGGGGTGGGGTGCACTTCTGCTATGGGAAGAAATTACAGTAATAACGTTATATTAGTTACTATTTAAACAGTTGGCGACTATCATATGAAAAGTAATGATGGAGTTTAACTTTTCTTAGTATTAAGGCTCCTTTAGAAAACAATGGAAAGAACATGTGCTTAAAGAAAATAAAGTAGTGTCTTCTGCGAGCTATACAGCAGGACTTAGGAAACCTAAAGGGGTTTGTGAATTTTTTTTTTTACTAATAACTGCAGATGACCTGGAATAAAAAAAAAAAAAAAAAAGAATCATTACACATCTAGTCTTTCCCCTGGGGATCCAGTACTGATGCTCCAGCGGTCCTCCCAATGTTTGTTCACATGCAGGCAGCATGTGACTCCTGCAGCCAATAAGAGGGCTCAGCGGTCATGTATCTCTTTCCTGACATCATGGCACCCATCGCTGACCACTGAGCGCTCATTGATAGGCAGCAGCGGTCACTTGCTGCCCGCATGTAAACAGATGGCCGTCAAACGGTCAGCACTGGATTGCCATGAGAAAGTATTTTTGTTACAGCTCCAAAGATCCGGTGGTCCCCATCGGTCTTTGTTTGCCATGCATTCATGTGACTGATGCAGCCAATCACTGGCATCAACGATTATGTTTGCATGTACAGCAGGAGACTGCTTAGGCTAGTGATTGGCTTCAGTGGTCACTTGGGATGTATGTGACATCACTGCAGGACAAGTAAACAAATACTAGCGGGGACCACTGGAGTGGCGGGGCATTTAACAGGTGAGCATATTTATTTTAGCACATTTCTTATGGTCAGGCTGATTTTTTAAACTGTATATAGACACAAAAGGTAAGAGATCTCTAAACCAAGGAGCTCAGTACATGTGTACGGTGCCAACCAAGAATTGAAGCCAAAACTAAAAGAAAAATAGGAGAACAAATCCTGGTATAGAAAGGCACTCGGCTCAGTATGTTTTTTCAAAAAGTATTTTTCTAAATTTATTAATTATATAAAGACTAAAATGATGCAATCTTGCACAAGGTAACAGGCAAACAGATATCACAAGCCCGGCCGGGCAATAAATAACATGGTTCATCAAATATAACTAGATAGATAGATAGATAGATAGATAGATAGATAGATAGATAGATAGATAGATAGATAGATAGATAGATAGATAGATAGATAGATAGATAGATAGATAGATAGATAGGACAACAGAGACCTCCTATACAACTTACTGATAAGTATACCCTTCTCTGTATATATGTCTCTTGGGCTGATTACCTGCACGGTATACCATGCAGTTTACAGATTCATTACTTACTGTCATATATCTGTATGAGTTTCTATGTCCATGCACAGTACTCGCTTTGATATTACTCTAGCCAGTACTTTACCTCCAGATTATTGTATTTTGCCTAGTCTACCATTCTTCGTGGCATAAAAATTTTGGAGTAACTTATTGTCCTATACTATTTGACATCTGGTCATTTTGAATTAGATTGTCTATATTTGATGAATTACCCGGCCGGGCTTGTGATGTCTGTTTGTCTGCTACCTTGTGCAAGATTGCATAATTTTAGTCTTTATATAATTAATAAATTTTGAAAAATACTTTTTTCAAAAACATACTGAGCCGAGTGCCTTTCTATACCAGGATTTGTTCTCCTTTTTGTTTTGGCTTTACTTTTTTAAACTCCTCTTAAACCCCTAGAACATCTATTTGTATTCAACCGCTCAGCAGATGGAGATGCAAGTATACTTCAGGCTGAAATCACACATGCAGTATTTGGTCCCAACACAGGACTGGATACAAAAAGAGAGGAGATATATAAAACAATGTATTTCCTTTTCACTTTTTCGTACATTTGGATCCACTTGTGGCTTTGGCACAAAACAACTCACTACATGTGTGATTCCAGCCTAAAGAGGAAAAGTCTGGTCCGCACATCCAAACAGTGGTCAAATACCCCCAAGTATGATTTTAGATATAAACATGTTATTAGCGCACACTTTGATCAAAGTGTATAAATGGTCCTAACTGTAACCTTCAGCACCTGCGGACGGAATGGCGCACTGGCACCTCTGCCATCATGGTAAGACTTTCAAAACCCTATACACAGTCTGCAGAGATCTGTATAAAAAGGTCTCCACACAATCGCATTGTACATATGGTTTCAGATTTAAATGCAGATTCAGATTAAAATAGGAGAAATCTGCATAATATCCGCCATCGTTTTCAATGGATAGGGTGATGTACATCGCAAAATCCACAGATTATGGAAAGGATTGTGAATAATCTTATTAACGTAAATGGGAGATATTTTTAGTGAGGAATTTTTGCACATCGAAAATATGTACCCATTCTGCAGTGTGAACATATCCTTAAAGTAACACACTCAACATGATGTAGTAATTTAAAGCCATGTTCAGACGTGGCGGAATTTTTCAGCTGAAAACATTGCTTCAGATTCGTTGCGAATTTGCACTAACATTTGCATATTTGAAAGGTAATTCAGACGTTGTGGATATCACAGCCGACTTTCTGCGGATTTCAGCCATTGCAATGCTGAGATCTGCAGTGAAAGTCCGCTGCTTCTCCGCCACATAATGTGAATGCTGCGGAGGGGAAATTCTGCACCGCGGCCTAAATTCCGTAGTTATTTTCCGCAACATCTGAACTAAGTTTCCTAAAAATGTATAGAAACAAAATGTAAAAAACGGCTGCTGCAGAATTCCACTGAGGACTGTCCGCAGCGGAATTCAACAGCAATTCCGCCACGTGCGAATGTGCCCTAAGACGCAACATGATGTCATTTTGCAGGTGATTTGTCTTACCCATCCTCCTGTCACCTTAGAGATAAACATAAATATACCTAAAAAAGAACTAAAGTAATTTAGGAGATATATATATTTTCATTAGGCAAAATACATGTAGAAAACTGCTAGTCACGGAGGAGGGATTCCATTACTAGATAAGCTGTCTTCAGGCACTGGTAAGCAGCCGTGTACAGCAGTCTATATGTGTGCACACAGGCTGGGTGCTATGGGGGAGGGGGCCATATAGGATATCCCCTTCCGCATTCCTGCCTTTTAGGTGCGTTTGGGCAGGATTTACATTCCAATTAAGAAGTCTCTTAAGTGCCTAATGAAGGGTAGGGAGAGGCCCTCCTTATACCTAGATTACCGCGTCTTTCTAGTAAGCACTCACTGGCCAGGCAACACAGCCATTGTTGTATTACTGCCGTGCGTTTATTACTGCTCGTGACCGTTGTGATAGATTTATTCAGAATTCAAACCCATTCCATATTCTAATGTTGATGTGCAGTAGATGTATCAGTGAAAAGCCCGCCAACCCCAGCTCCATACATCGCATGGAATGCACAGGAAATGCGTTCTACAAAGCAGCCTGAGCGTCCTCATTGTTACAAAGACGAGCTCGTCTGACGGCCTGACTACAAACGTTTCCTCTCTCCAGAAAATCCTATCAGGTCGGAATATAAACGCCATGCTCATGTGAAATCTCTCATGTATTGTCTCCGCACTACGGTTACATATGCGCATTGAGATTTGTTACTATTAGGCATAAAACATACAACTGTGTCCTACTACTTGGAAATAGGCATGATAATAAAGCGGCCAAGCGTCCATACTCCCTGCTCATGATGTTCCGCGTCACATTCATATAGGAAATACAACCGTTCTGATATTTTGGTGCCACTTTATTTCATGATTTAATGTAATTCCCCTCTTGGTACATTGTGAGGTTTATTGATAGTGAGCCATTGATTTACATCCCTTGTTGAGAAATCACTCCGATATTTGACTCACGTTAATACCCCGTTTAAAGTTGTTGTTCTTTGTAATGCATACATTTATTACAGCTCTGAAGTTCTACCCCTCCCCCAACATCTCTGCAGGCGACAAGCGCCTTTAGTTTCATTGTAAAGTGCTGCTGCACATGGGGAACAGTGTTGGCGCCATTAGGGTTAATCGCTGCGTGCAGTAAATGGCAAGTCCGCTTTCCATGAGGGCCTAGAATGGGCATCTCCGCTTTGTCCCACCCAGTTGTGCCATGTTGTGTTCGAGGAGTGAAGCAGCTGGTGACATGTCAGTGCTCGGTGTCCTGCAGCTGTCTTGCTAGTGGAAGTACTAGTTCCTCCTTGGATCTCCATGTCATTCTTCAATTCATTCACAGATTCTAAACCAAAGAAAGGGCAAGTCATTGAGTCCAACCCCTCCCTCTTCAGCTTCTCTTCCTATCCCCCCCTCCTCCTCTTCATCCCTGCCCCCTCACCTTCAACCTGATTGACTCAGCAGCTCTAGGGACAGAGGGGAGAAAGGCCTTACGGGTCATAACCTCTGCAGTCTTCAAAGAAGCAGCTGTCAGGTCTCTCACTGACCAGCCAGGCAAGGTCAGGAGGAAAATCAACACTGGGCCTCCCAGTTTTGCCGGCACACAATTCTGGCACATGAAGACTACAGGCGGATCCGATGCCACAAATATAAAAATGATAATAGTAGCTGAAGAATGAATGAGTATGTGTATATATTTATTTAATTGGTGTGGAGGTGACAAAGGCTATCATGGGGCACAGCCTGGATCCACCACGTGTTACAGCTGCAGCCATTTTCTGTGTCTACGGACATCAGTAGAAACTTGGATTTCCCCGTTTATTGTGTCCAATGAGTAGGGGCACACAAAGAAGCAGCCATTGGGTGGGAAGTCGAGGATCACCGTGTGCGGCCTGCCGAGCAGTCGTCACACATCTACATATTTTCCTGCCGCTATAATAAAATGGCTTCCCTATCTGGAGGCAAATCAGCAGGTGGCGGCCTATAGGAAACATACAATGTATAGATGTGGGATGCCTAGCTCAGCGTGTGAGAGTAGTGATATATGTCGTAGACAATGGTTTCCTATCAATCCTGGGTTACTTTTCGTGTCTGACATCTGAAAATATTCTATAAAATGTATCTCTACACATGCATGTTCTGAGTAAATAAACAAACAGCATGAGGAGAAAGTCATAATAATATAATAACAACAGAGTCGTGTTTACACGATGCAGCATGTTTATTAATGAGGGGAAACATACAGAGAATTGTAACGATCCAGCAGGTAGTGGGAGAGTCCAGTACAACACGGTGACACTTGCGTGTAGGTGACGGTGGATCTGGTGGCGGCTTCCTCTCTCCTGGACATATTATTATTACTAACACTTTGAAGTCAGGTTCAGACTGATGCCCTTTCATCATTGCACTGCTTATTTCATGGTTACAGTAGTGCAACAGGGAAAGAGTGTCAGGCAGCCCGGGGGGGGGGGGGGGTTCTGCTCCTCTAGCCAGTCCTAGAGACAACACTTCCATATTAACTCTTTCAGCACATCCTCTGGATGGGAACAGATGACGTCTTAGAAATCATTGTCTGAGCGGTGGAGAATTATTTAGACCATAGAAATGATAGAGCAGTAATGCCTGGTGCCTCGGTCCAGGCTGAATGGATAAGCCCTGACTGTATTAAGTGTCTGGTCACCACCCACTGAGCCCTTTTCCTGGGCCTCACAGGTCCCATAAGAGTACATCCACAGACCACCTGAAAATAGCAGGGTAGGCCACCCACACTCTGCCCCTCCTATCCATCTCTGCCTGCACTCAGCCGTCAGCCATCACTATCGCGCACACACACACACTGCCTCCTCACATTCTGCCCTAGGAAAACCTCGCATTTTGCCCCTCCCCAGACCAATGTTAAGCTCGCTCTCTCTTTTCTCACATACCTCAGACCAAACAGCTCATCACGTGATGTGCCATTACCGAGGGTCCCTGGCAGGGCTGCGAATGGGAGGGGGTAGAGGAGGCTATTGCAAATGCCTTCATTTGGACCCCACTGTTTAGTCAAAACTTTTAGCACAGTAATCTGAGCAAGACCGAATTTACCATGATGAAACAGAAAACACGAGGAAGACATATATAACACAAAATCCAAAATTCACTATTTACAGCACTCAGCCTCAGCATTAAAATGGCAACTTCCAGAAAGTGTATACTTTGTCCCTCACGTTATTATACAATATGAAAGCACGTACCCTGCAGGCAGTGTATGAGAGGTGTGGGAATCCAGAACGCATAATAACAGATCAAGTTCCAAACGTTATTATATAATAGAGCTACATTGTGCAGGATTCATGCTCTCTTTATCTAACCCATCACCCCATTCACACACAAAATATTATCAAAATTAGTAGCAATCTAGTACATGTCAACAGCTAGGCACAGTTCAGTAAGATACAGCACGAAACCATGGCACGATTACAAAGTAACAAGAGGGGCATAAATGATACACTTACTGCGATTTGCTAGTTTGTAGCAATTTCATAGGAGCAATGGTAAAACAAATAAACAAACCGTAATAAAAAAAATACATACAAGAAACAAATGCCAGATTTAGGTCCCAGGATTTGTCCCATTTCAGACGACTTATCAAAGCTGTTTTCCATGGTTACACAGTGGACATTGTTTGGGATACACACTCATCTTCATGAAGTACTGTACAAGAGGGGAGGTGTCTCAAGGAAAAGACCCTATAAGCAATATTGCACTACTACTCTGATGTCAAAAGCAGAGGCAATATTGATAGGGTCTCTTCCCTAAGGGCAGGAAGACACTGGAATAACATACAAGGGACCGAGGCTTACAACACCAGATACCTGTTGGGAAGGAAAGTTCAAGGAATTTAGGTTTACAGTGATAATGCACATAAAAAGCGGTGGCTAACAAGCATGGGTGACATGACACGTATCAGGGAAATAATCTCCCCTTTTCTATACGTACAGTTCATTAATAGACCTGGCTATAGTGAAGACAAAATCACAAACATAGGAGGAAAGGAAACCAAGAACTTTCTGACGTGGAATGTTTCCATGGCCTCAGGAAACCCCAAAATACATATTTGGAATTTTTAAAAACGAGTTGAAAAACATACAAAAATCTTAAAAGCTAGAATGGCTACTCCATGACACCATAATATATCCCAGAGGGAGAGGTTGCTTGTTACGTTATAAAGGGGCACAGAGAATTGTTGAGCAGTAAAGACAGACGTTCTCCTACTGCTATGCCTTCATTCCCCCCCACATGCCACTTGCGATGTAACGTCATTTTATCACAGTTTACACAAGGAAAATACATTGATGAATAGGACTACCCTACCATTTTCAACAAACTTCTGCCGTAGTTGATGGCAGCTTTCTATTGATCCTGCTTGTTTAACCTTTCAGGAAATGGAGTAGAGGAAAGGGGGGTCGGTTCTCATTTTAAGGCAGAGAAACCCCCCCCCCCTCCCCTACGACCCCACACACACCCTCCTTCCACAATCCAATTCCCTCCCCCTCTACAACCAATTCACTTTTTTGACACTTGATTCTCCTCCTCTCCCTTCTCCTTTCTCCTTTCTTCCCTCCACTGACTGGTTTTCCAGCGGATTAAATGAAAGTGGAAACGGGATACAATCCTGTAATTCATAGATTCCTGGATAATGTATGCATTCCACATTGATCTTACTATTGCATTAAAGATTCCTCACGTTCCACAGAACAGTGTGAGACGGCCCAGTCTCCATTGATGTACCATTCTAACCGGCAAAAACCTGATAAACAACCGATCAATGTCCATCAATGGGCTACTTGTGTATTGTAAACACACATATAAGCTTTACAATTTTCTCACACTCCTTTAAAGATACGACATTGCACACCGGATAAAACAAGGCCAAAAATAAAGCTTCACTAATAATGAGACGACAATTTGTTATTAAATCTAGAGAAAAATACATTTCTTATTTCCCAGTTATGAATTGACCATGAAAATTATTCTCTTTCGGCTACTTACTATGATGTTGCATTGCAGACCGCCATGACAGAAATATGGGGGCGATCAGGGACAGCCTGCCACAACAGTGATGGAAGAAAGCTAAGACTATTCCCTGGTATTTCTAAACTGTATATACCACACTTGTCAGTATGATCAGTGTCCTAATAAAGCCATCCATTCCGAGAATGTGTTAGCACTTATTATAACCAACTTTAAACCAAGACATTAGCTAAAGTCTGCTATTTATACCCCAGGAGCCAGATCATGTTCACATATGTTTAGAAGCATATCCTCACTTTATCACATTTCAGAAATGGCCTTTGTCTGATAGGAGACGTCAGCTAATAATACACTGTGCTCTTTGGGATATTCCAGATTGAACTTTCTGTATATTTCTGGCATGTTACATTCTGACATCACTGTTGTATTTTTAAAACAAAATGTCACGATTTTCAAATTGCTCAGACAATTTCTGTATATAAAACACAGAGCTCTTTTATAGGCTTCAATACGTTATTGCACACCATAAACAAGTGATCATTGTTTATATAGGTATAACCAGCTGATGCTCATAAAAGGCAAAACTGAAATAATACATACATGAAAAGAAAAATAATGGCATGTTGTTTTAGGCTTATGAAAAATTGCCCAGTAGACCATTGTACATAATAGCAGTGCTGGAATTACTCTATGGCCCCACACTTTAGGATTAAATACAGGAATTTCCCATCCACGAGAAAAGGGTTAATTAACGCCTGTCCCTATGATTCCAAGCATTCCAGCATTACCTAGTTAAACTTATGCAGCAAGCTTGTACAAATCTCCAGATATACAGGGGATTCCTGTGCCATGCAGGATCCAACCTGTCCAGGTGAGAGCAAAAACTGTCAGCAATCCCTGTAATTCGCCTTTTGGGCTGGTTTTCACGTCTAACCACGCAAGATGCCCGGGAGGCTCCAAGTCACACCAGGCGTCTTCATTCCTGTATGTGAACTATTTAGATGGCATCAGGCTGTCATTTGTAACATTACTATATGGTTCAGGTCACTCATTTGAATTGAGCAGCAAGTTATTCCCATAAATTCTTAAGATTAACAATATAGAAGTTGTATTCTGTCAACGATCTGATTGCTTCAATAAACACAAACAGCATTGCTGTGGGGGCAATAACCAGTTAGAGGCTTAGACTGATCACTAGAAGATGAAGTGGAATAGTGTGTTATGGATCGCACAGGGCCTGGCACCCTGGTGTATGGGGTGGTTAGAGTACAAGAGGCCAGTGCAGCAGTCAATGCTCACTCACAAGGGTCCGATGTGCACTGCGATCCCTCCCTGTCCCAGGCCGCTTCCTACTCATGAGGGCTTCTTTTAACAAGTTTATGCAACGACAGGATGGAAGCTCTCCCGAGGCTATTCCCTCCCCCTGCTCAGCCCGACCTGATTCACTGCATTCCACAGCCCTCCCCCCGCCTGCAACCCGCACACATATACATGCTATACACAGCACAGCGCCCTGCAATATGCACATGCTACTCACTTATAGATACACATATAAAGTAGTATTGATCAAGGCACACCCTCCTGTCCAACAAGACAACAGAAATATTCATCTCATCTACACAAATTGCCGCTTACTCAAATTGAGCCCCTTCAATATATGGATGATGAGGCTACTGCAGCATCATTCACCCCCATCTCACCAGCGATCACGGTTTAAGTATATACACAGTGCAAGAATAATCAAACCTAATGGTAGTAAATAGAAATGGACACGTGTGAATACTAAGAGCATTAAAAATGTAATTTCCTCCAAGTAATAAGAAGCATTGCAATACAAACAATGCTTAGAAGTACCACAATTGGTACCAGGCAGGCAGACGCGGATGTGAACCATGATGCCATAAAATCAGTCTCAACCCTGTATAATCTGGAAACATAAGTATAGGCCGTGCCCACACACTTACATCCATGCTACTACGTCATGTTAGGACAAAGCCATGAGGCCTACAAAGAGTACCAGATGTAATGCGCTGCCGGTGATTCATTTCATATAACATGCTATGGACCTCTATAGTCATGATCACAAGCCAGTGTACCCTCATCCCATCCTTTAATAAAGGATGGGCCATATTTACAATGAATTGTATTTAGATTAATAATGGACATGCCCTACAACAAAACAATCGTGGAACCTTGAGCAAAAGCAACTGGAGCTCGCAGCTCTTATGGAAATAGAAAATAAAACGAGCCTCATAATAACCAGCGTATGGCCTTACAGCTCATGTGGGAACATTTGTATAATGCAGCAACCATTTCACATCTCCCTGTATAGCACATATACCCACTCTGGGAAGCCATTGGATAGTCTTTATAAATGCATGCCATTTAAATAAATGCAGTAAATTCCAATTAACAAAACGCATAAAAAGTTCATCTAAACCTGGTATATCTGGGAACGAGCACCTTCATGTTTAAATACTAGAGAGTCTGCAATAAATATTGGAATAAACCTATAGCTGTAATATGATTTATACTACTACTTCTATTAAAACGAAGAAATAGCAGCTACAGTCCTACAACGAAGCGATTAATACTCTGCTTATTCACTACACACCCCTCCCTCCGGCAAGAATGGGTTAAGATGGGCTTCACTGGCGTATGTGTTCATTTTTTATGCAGGTTGAAATCAAACAAACATAGACACCAACAGTCAGCCTGCACAACACGCTAGGGCGATGGCCGCCATGGAGGTGATAATGTCACATTATACTAGAACATATATCACTATTCAACATAAAAAGCATTTTTTCTAATTCTGCTGCTACTACTACTACTAATAACGAAAGTAATAATAATAATAATTAAAAAAATAAATAAAAGGCAAAAAGATGGGAGATGTGCTGGAATGAAATGCTTTGACAATACTATTGCACTGCTTCATTAGAAAACACAGTAGTGCAACACTGTCAGAGCATCTCTCACCAGCTTAGGGTCACCCCTGTGGAAGTACACTAGGCACAGCAGCATAATGAATTAGTCATGGGGGTGGGGTTGTAAACAAAAAAAAACAAAGCTGATATATATATCTATAAAACTAATAGCAATATTCTGCCCTGAAACTGACAAAGCTAGAGTACACGGCACCAGCATTTATTTAGGGGTGGGGTGTGTGTGTGTGTGTGTGTGTGTGTGAGTGTATATCAACTGGATAAATAGTGACTAGAAGTATATAAATGCTGATAATAAAATATATAGAGAAATATATCAACTTTACAAATGCATAGGGCACCATGGTAGCGTCTTGTCAGCTATTGTAACATTAAACAGGAGCCATACAGCAAACGCAGTGCCATCCGAATATTGGAAGAAAAAAAATCTAAAATCTGTACATATAGTAAAAAATATATTAATCATGAGAAACAAGTCAATTAATGCAGAGTATTCAGTGACAGATCGTTCAGCAAATACCAGTCATGAATGCATCAAAAATAAATAGTGTACCATGCAATGTGCCACTGGAGGCTATCAGAATACAGGAGTGTTTGTGGAGGCATTTAATCACAGATGCTGGCAACATATACATGTCCAATCCTAGCAGTCACTAAATAGACAGAAAAATGTGAAAATAACGGCACTTAATGGAGGCAAGCGATGGGGCCCTGCCAACCAATGCCCTTTTAATATTGCACTGCTAATTACACTTTCCAGTAGTACAACAGAAAAAGGGCCGCGGATGACAGTGAAGTCGAACTTATTTCCAAATAACCACACAGCTTTGTCAATCTCCAACTGCTGCCAGATTCCAGAGCCTCGGAAATACACACAAACTAAAATATATATATATATATCCAAAGGCACTTCGAGTAGACTTCAGCAGAATAAAATGCATTAGAATGGCAATAATGTATATAATATTATAGGAATATGAGAACATAGAAAGGTGACAGACGTCTGTTATTTTAGCTACGTGAAGGAATTATTATACAACTACTAGAAATAAACGACCTAAATAAAAGCGTAAAGAATAACTTGGAAAGTGTAAACATGGAGCAAGGCAGATCCTTTACTATCCAGGGTTCATGTTGTAAGTATTTGTAACATTATAGCATTCTGTAACGATGGGTGGAAAATGGAGGCGGTGTACGATGTGGGTGTGGGAGCATGCACATGAAGACATTGAACGGAAAGCTGCCACAAGTACCCTCAGCAGCAGGAACCCGGAGCGATCTAGATCCACACACATATATATATATACACACACACACACACACACACACACACACACATCCTGTATACCAGTGCGGACTGGCAGCCGCTCATGGGAAGGAGCCACATTCGGTGCAAGTTCTCGGAGGTGTCAATGATGTTGAAACTTTCTAGGACGCTCGATGTGACTGGATCTCATGTCCAGCGGCTGTCACCGGGTAACGTCCTAGGAGTCCTCGGCGCCTCTTACGATATCGTGGCGGTCTCGGTGACCATCGCAGTACTCCACTTTACAATACATAGTTGTCCTCGCTGCTAAAGTGAAAGAGAAGGTACTCTGGGAAGCAACGCCTGAGGTTCGGACTCCTGTACACGGGGTGGGCGTAGATACACTGCAGCTCCTGCTCACCCCATCACTCACATGACCCGTGTCCAGCCTGCTGTATCCCGCATTACACGCTGCCTGCACACGGTGACGAGCGGAGAGCGCGAACAGTGCACACAGTGACAGGGACTCTCATTCCAGGCACTAGAGCTCGCCCGGAGCCATCTGCCTAGCCCCTCCCATTGCTGGCCACCCGGGTATCTCCTGACACCCGTGCAGCAGCCTGGAGGCCCCTCTTGGGTGTCTCCTTCCCTCCCAGCCGTGAGAAGGGACGCTGCCCCCCTCAATGCACTAATTGCTACCGCAGCCCTCACCACTCCCCTAAGCTCCCGCCATTTCCGCCCATAACTCCCGAATGCTACTCACCAGTCTTGAGCCCCAATTTCATGAATGGTACCTGGGCATAAGAAGCACCTCCTCCTGGAAAAGTTGACCAAAGAGGCTGGCAAAGACCCTAGGGGTCACCTATGCTCCAGAAGGATTTCCCAGTGCTACATAGCTCGGCTTCTAGCTAGCCACCGTGCCTCCCAAGAGACGAGAGAGAGACGTTTCTCCTCCCGGTACAAACCTCATGGCCTCCCAGCTCCATCCTCCATCTTTGACTAGTTGACATTCAGCTCCTGCTTGGACAGATCCTGATTTGCATAGCCCTTCTCTCATTGGTCATCGCTTGCGCTAGTCTTTGCCACCTCAGATCCTATTGGCTGAAGCATAAGGATATTTAAAAATATTATCCGCCCTGTCATTGGTGGAAGTGACACGTACGTCACCGCATGCTCTTTATTTTAACAATGAATGCACAAACACATTCTTCCATTCACAAATTTTTTTTTGTTTGCCCGCCTTTTTTTTCCAACTAGATTTTCATTGATTTTGGTCCTAGCAGAGGGGTCCTAGAGAGTAAACACATCTATGAGGGAGGACACATACACATGGGGAAACACAGCTCTCACCCAGGAAAAGGAGGAGGGGGGGGGGGAACGGGGACGTGTTCAGGGGATCATGACCACAGGAAAACACCTCAGAAACCCCTAGTCTAAAACAGAAGGGACCGGGACACTTGGTGGTGACACTTAATGTGGAAATTCTCACTGACGGAACATTTCGGGATATTTACAATGGCAAAGAACAAGGCCAAGGCACTTAGTACAAATGATAGAGACCACAGTGTACAGTATAACTGTATGCCAACAGTAACACCATAGAGCAGTGCGCGATGTGCAACCTGTGGCTAGCCAGCTGGTGTGGGCATTCTGGGAGTTGTAGTTTTTCAGTAGCTGGAAAGTTGCATGTTTCAGCACACTGCTCGGAAACACCAGCTGATTTTTAAGGCACCTCGTCGTATAACACTGTAACCCTACATTGATACCATACTGACTAGACTCTATCGAGCTTTACCAACACTGTGTGGTGACTCACAGGAGTTGTATAGGGTCCCCAGGCGTTCAATGTAACGTGTAGTACTGGCAAATAACATACAGAAATCTGATGTACCATGACTATTACATTAGTCACTTTCCATAATTCACAGACCAATGGTAATGGGCGAGTAAGGACACTTTGCTGAGCCGGTTCTCACACTTGCCTCTATTATTTTGTGTGTACCAGGCAGATATGATTAGGTTGCATTTCTAAACTGTCCATTTTTCATTGAGAGGGAGGGGTTGTCTCCTTGGTGGACCTTTTGGCAGGGTTTTTGGGAGATGGGAGAAGCAGTGGGCTGTGAAATCAGACATTCCTGTCCGATGGAGCTGAGATTATAGCATTGTTCTCTAGAAAAGGGGCTGCTTTTCTCTTCTCTATCCCCCCTCCTCATCTACAGGGACCTGATTGTGCAGTTAATCAGCAAAAAAAGCGTTTGATGTAAGGCAGGGCGTGAATTCAAAAAGGCCATGGGGGATTCAGAGGGGGATTTCTTCTGTCTATTGGAAATGTTATTCTGGTTTCAAAATGGAAGCCATTTAAAGATGCAATGTTCTCTGGGGGAAAAAAAAAAACGCTTCCCGACTGTTCAGACACGAACCATTTATTATAGCGGTTTCCTACATTGCTGCTGGAGAGGAGAAAACAGTGGCAAAAGACATATAGAGTCCATGAAGACTTAGGTGAGACTATAGGATGTATTATTACTTTTCTGATCACAGTGATCGGCAGTATATTACGATGAGACTATAGACAGACAGATCTATATTATAGCAATGCTAGTTGTACGTGATGGTCTCCGTCCTGAGATCTACAGAAGCAGAACATTTGCACTTGTTACACAGAATAAGAGAAGTCTTACCTTTGGAAGACAGAGAAGTGTCACTGGTGAGCCGATTAACTCTTACAAGCCCGGCTGGTCAAGTAGGAAAGGAGCTGATTTTCTGGTCTGTATCCCTGATGCACTATGAGCTGCTTCACCCCTACGCTCCTGTCTCACGTGTGTATGGAGGAGCAGGAGGAGGGGAGATCCGGGTTAAAGTGGGGGTCTACGTGAAATAATACGCAGGGAGAACATTAGAGATAAATCAAGTGGTTTTGCCAGATCTTGTTTTCGCCACTGCAAACATGAGGCGTCACAGAAGGCGGAGCCCCAAGTGTTTTTCCTTAATAGATCTCCCAGTACAAGGCCCTTCATCCAAAGTCCCTTTAACTCATTGATGTCTAATGGGCACACTCAGGCAGTCCAGTGCTGCATTTACAATACTTGACACTTTGAGTTCTTACGTGGTCGGGGTGTTTTTGCTCACGATAAACTTTATTTAGTAACAGTCCTATATTTTTGTTAATAACTAATCTGAAGATAAAATGCTTGTCAGGCTTATCATCGTAAAACTAATATTCTCACCATTAATTCCTCTGTACAGACAGAGCACACAGGGGGGCTCTTTCAGACATTTCTCACTGAAAAAGCTTATGAAACATGCGATCAACATGTATTCTGTGTAAACTCTTCGGGATATATAGATAGAGAGATATAGAGATAGATATAGTGAACAAATGACTGCTGGGAAGTAGAACTAATAATATACTAAATTAATGATATTTTACATGTTCTTATGTAACCATCGTTGTGAGTAGTGTTTTGACATTTTAGTTGTATTATTTGTATACATTTTTTTTAATTATTATTATTATTATTGTTATTATTATTACTACAGTGAAGTTAAGTTGGGCAATAGTCTGTATTTATAATATAATAAACATAAAATAAACATTAAAAAGGAGGCATAAGGAAAAAGCCTACATGACTGTAATTAGTATACATGAATACTACACACATTGTTTCAGCAAACAATATACAATACAATCATCTATGTAAAAAATATACATATATATATATATATATATATATATATACACACATATATAAAATAAATATCTTGATCTATTATCTATTTAACAATATATACATTTATATATATATATATATATATATATATATATATATATAATATCTATCGTTATCTATCTAAAAAATATATACATTTATATATATATATATATATATATATATATATATATATATATATAAATATACATTAATACATATCTTTATCTCTCTCTATTTCACTTAAGGCACTTTTAATACTCTAATTTTATAAAGGTGCAATTTTTTATATTATTAGAAAAATGTTTAAATATGGTAATATATCTGTATTTTATTTTCAACAATATAATGCAACTATGACAGTAAAGTTCATTGATAAGCTGTTTAAGATCTTTTCCCAGAATATTTGGAATTTTCCTTTTTTTTGTCCCTCCTTTCATCTGGATATTGTAGCTTGTGTTTTACTAAGCCCTTCTGTCCACTCTCACCAAGATGTTATTGATAAACAACTGATAAGAGCAACATCAGACACTTTGTAGATCTCACGTATAGTGCACTTTATTGCAATAAGACAAATGTTTACATCACCTATTTGTCAGATTCCCTTGACAATCTGACAAAAAAACTCATGTTGAACAAAAATAAATATATCTATGATGCTGTGTTGTTCTCTTTTAAGGACTGTTGAGCAGGAGAGGGTTAATCAGTCTCTGGGAACATTGATCAATATTGATGGCTGTGGAAGTTTAAATGGATTTGTTGTTTGTGGGAGGTGGGGGATCTCTGCTTTTTTTCCCTTCTACTTTGAATTCTCCCTCTCCCCCTCCTAGCTTGGTCCTAATTGCATGCATGCCATTCCTTCTGGGTGGGTGGTATCACCTTTTAATTCTGGTCCTTTCCACAGGGAAGGCCTGTAAAAAAAATTAAAAAAAATCCTCTTTCATGCCTCCGGGAAAAAAAAAAATTCAATACCAAGGACTTGTCAGTGTGCTATAAAATGAATACAATCTAAGGACAACAGAAGGTAATGGAGTTTACCATTGGTGCACAGGGCAGAGCATTGTTTAATACAAATGTTTAAGAAGTGTGAAAAAATTATTTGTTTGCGAATGCTAGAACCAACCAGACTTCCCCACTTCCTCTCTGGGTGGAAATAGGGTGTTTTTAACTGGTGTCTGATTAGGTCACTTAGTGGGCTACTTAAATGAATTTGCCACAAAAGAGAATGTTAAGTGCTTTCAAATCTGTTTAAACACAATTGTTCTCAGGACTGTTATAAATGCTTCCAGTTTGTAGCAAAGTCATTAGTTTTATTTCCAATGTTTATTGCCATTTAAAATGAAGTCATGTTGTCCTCTGCTTAAAGGGCAAACTATTCTGCAGGGGGGGGGGGAGAGCAAGACATGCCAGTGTTCATTTCATTAATGTGTCAATTTTTTTTTTTTTATAAACAGTAGTAAACATTTATTTTGGGGGCTTCTAATATACTGCAGATGTCAGCTAGTTTAGTCCTCCTGAACATGACTGTACCAAACTCCTCTTTACAGCCAACTAGTTGTCGATGAATTTGCAAGGTTATTTAAGGTCACCAGATCATACCTATCAAATGCAGTCTGGCAAATCTGTGGGACCCATATTAGAATATGCTGAACTGAGGGCTGGTCTAAAAATGCACACAGCTGTCAATCTCCAGCCAGAACTATTATATTATATTGTATTATGCCTATTTCTTAATAATAAATACATATATATATATATATATATATATATATATATATATATATATATATATATATATATATATATATGTATTAATTGTTGTGCATAAGATTGTTTAATTCTGCATAGTGTATCTCAATGAAGACAATAATTATTTGCTGCTATAAGCAGCGATTGGCTTGTATCACAGGAATCTATTATTTACATATCTTGATATATTTACACTATAATTACATTGTTTACCATGTAATCCAGATGTATATATGAATTCTATAGATGTTTTATTTACATTACTAGGCTAACCAGACTTAAACTTTATGTATATGTTTAGTTCATATGTATTTCCTTTAATATTTTGTCAATAAATTATTTACTAGAGATTATTACAACTGTTATAAAAAAATAATTATCTATGAAAAATATATAACATTTGCATAAGCCAGGTTTTACTTTGTATAAATATGTGTTCACACATGTTTATGCATAAAGAACATGTAAAATATACAACAAATTATCAAATGTATTCATACCTTAATATATAACACAATTTTATTTAGTTCATCGACTAGTAATCATGTTTTTTCATCATTTGGCATTAAGTATACTCATTCACTGTGTGCAACTTTCAAAGGAATTTTAATTAGAAGACACATTCTCTTGGGAACTGAGAACTTGCACAATGTTCTTAAATAACTCACTGCAAACACTTGTTTAATAAACCTTAAATTACTGTTCAGATAAATAAAAACATGAAAAAATGAATGAATAATGAAAAAGCAGTGTTTTCTTTTATTATTTATATAAAACATGCACTAAAATTAAACAATTAAATTCAGAATTTTGATAGCAAGAAATAAATTTTTTAATAGCAGCACTTATCTACAGTATCTTATTGACTTATTAATAGTATAAAAGATCAGTGAAAATCAATTTATTCTGTGTTCACAAATAAATTCCATGTAGTTACAAAAAGAAAAATAATGCTAGATTACATGGGCAGTAAACTACTATGGTTTTCTTGTAAAACATACATGATATATTTTTGTTAAGAAAGATCCACTTGCTCTGTTTTATTACACATGTAGTTCTAAAAATTGTTTGTTTAAAATAAATACATAAAAAAAATCTCACAAGAGGGGACAAAAAAATACCACAGATGAACACTTTAATGAGCAAATGACTTAACAGGCATGATGTCTATACAAACAAGTCTACATACCAGGCTTGGAGAGGTCATATGCAGTGGAATTTTATTGCTTATTATTTTTGTATATCTTTTACAAACGAATAAGTCTGATTTATGTAGGTAAAAACGTGAATTTAATCAATTTTGGTAAATAAAAACCAAATAATTGTTTATCTGTATGAAATGGATTTAAAAGAATTGAATTTTAAAAGGAAATCTATATGATGAAATCTGTCCTGGTCTATTATTACAGGAAAGAAACTCTGAAGTGCAGGTTTATTTGTAAATGAAAATGTGTTACTTAGCAATAAGAATTTATTCATTAAAACATTCTGAAGATAAGTCTTCCTGCAAGTTTTATTTGTAAATCAACCAAATTCAAAAGGTTTTAAGGTTTGGAGCTTTAGTTTGTAAATGAAGTAATTTACATAATACTGTAGCAGGTCTCTGTGAAGAGACCCAAGAAAACTCTGCAAGTTGTGTGTTTGCTTTAGTAAATATTTAGCAAATGCCAAAAGTATCAGCTTTTGTATTGTTCAAAAGATGTGTGTTGTACACAGAAAACACACACACACACACACACACACACACACACACACACACACACACACACACACACACACACACACACACACACACACACACACACACACACACGTAGTGATGCATGCTTATTTTAATTAACAAGCACATATACCATTTATCTAGAACTTTAATGATAAAGTAAATAATATCCTAGTTTATAACAAGATTGTTACACTAACACTTAACACACAATAATGTTATGCATTTCATTTCCAGTAATTTCCAGTATAAAGTTAGAAATAACTAAGCAGGTCCCTTTTTCCTTTATCTATCTATCTATCTATCTATCTATCTATCTATCTATCTATCTATCTATCTATCTATCTATCTATCTATCTATCTATCTATCTATCGATCTATCGATCTATCGATCTATCTATCTATCTATCTATCTATCTATCTATCTATCTATCTATCTATCTATCTATCTATCTATCTATCTATCTATCTATCTATCTATCTATCTATCTATCTATCTCATATCCATATATCTATCTGTCTATCTACCTATTTTCCCATGTAAGAACTGTTGGACTGCTTATGTTGTAAAAAAGTTCACATATTGTAAATATACAATGTTACACTACTTAGATGTACAATACTAATAAAGCATATCATGTATATATAAGATCTTTATTTTTATGCACCAAATACATGTTAAAACCTGAACAAGAAATAAGCAATTCTCTGAAAAAAATAGGTACCAATACCAATACAATGTTCACATTCAGGAGGCCAAGACGGTATTGGGTGGCAGCTAGCTTTACACATTAATCACCATTATAATGAGACGTATTCACTTTTATATATATATATCACATAGTTATAAATAGAGGAAACAATAACTATGTCTCAAAGGGTGAATCATTTAATAGAGTGAGAAGATACTTCACAAGTGTCCCATATACTTATGTCTGAGACATGGTTTCGATAATCAAATACTGGATTTATCTCATAATTTTATTTAAAGCGATGACATCACTCAAAATACGTTAATGTGTGTTGTTTAGTGTAAAATCATAATTTACCTCAATCTCGATATAAATGGATAATAAGATCACACCTTTGTTTATAGGTGCAATTTTTTTTTAAATTAATATATGACCCTGGGTTTGCATACACAGATTTTGGCTCCATTTACCTAAGAAGACTAATATCAATCACAATGTTAATGTATGAATATAGTTAAGTGATCTGATTGAAATCGGTCTTATCTGCCAGAAAATGTATCTGACCTGTTTAAAAAGCTTCATTATGGCTAGGGTTGTAGCGCACAGCCCCATTAGGCATGTTCAGATGTGGCAAGTGTGGTGCAGATTCCACATCACGAATCCAACGCAAATTACAGTACAAGACAAGTGTATGTAGATCTCCTATCTACATGTAGCGGAAAAAAACTGCAGTGAAAGCAGGGCATAGTCTGTTGCAGAGAAGCGATTGTTACTGGGGATTTCAGCTTTTGCAATGTATAGGTGAAAACCTGTGGTAAATCTGCTGCTAAATCCACTACTAAACCTGCATGTTTCATTTAAAGTCTGACCACAAATCCATTGCAGATTGGATGCAAATTTGTGCAAAATCCACGCTGAAATTGTTTGCCACATCTGAAAATGCCCTAAAAGGAAATAGAAGCGTTTATCTTGGTTGTTATGAGAAAAAATGGGAATCAATACAACCAAAAACTGGATCAATCCTCACAAAACATGTGTGTGTGTGTGTGTGTGTGTGTGTGTGTGTGGATATTGTCTGTTTTGTAATTAATCAACCCAGTTGTTCTTCTGAACCACCTCTCCGCTCTATGAGTACACTAAATTATATATAGATATATTGTAGGTTGCCATAATTATATTACACAAGTTATACCTACCATTCTTCTCATTGGGTTATTTGTGAAAATATGTAATCGGCATTAAAACATTTTTGGGAATAAGTGTGTACAGTAGAAATACATTACTAGAAAAGTAGACAACCCCATTCATGTATTTTTCTGCAAAGTAAAGTTTAATAGCAATAATAAAGATAACAAAATTTACAAATGTACATTTTGTACCTTCCCATTCTTCACAGTGGTGCTGCTTCAGAAGTAAACAATCAATGTTGTTGTCTAGTATCCAAGGAAGATGTCCATGCATTTTCATGGACAGTGACAGCAGGTTGTGTATTACTTTATCCTATAGGTCCTTTGACTCCCTGTTGCCGTGTGTGCATCTCCTGCTGCAAAGCTGGAAATTATTGTGTACAACCTGCAGCAGTATTGCAATGATCTTCACATATACAAGCATACATACATCATCACTGTAAGGTATCATCTTCACAGACATATAGATATGTATGTGGAGTTACTTTGTGAGTGCACCAACTGTCATCAATATCCATCTATCTAGTAGAAAAAGGAAAAGCAGCACATATAAATGAAAAATAAGCGTAGTTGTGTGTGTACAAGCCTTAGGATCTCAGACTCCAGTCCCAGATATATAATCCAAACGAACAGGCAGCACTACACAAGACTCCAATTCAGTGAAAAAAGGTTTATTCACCCATACGACAGTGCAACGTTTCAACCCACATGGGCCTTTCTCAAGCATTCTATGTATCTATCTATCTATCTATCTATCTATCTATCTATCTATCTATCTATCTATCTATCTATCTATCTATCTATCTATCTATCTATCTATCTATCTATCTATCTATCTATCTATCTATCGGCTTAGTCCAAAGAGAGTCTCCTATTACAGGGATATAATGTTTAGTGTAGGTACCCCTGTATGAAGTCGCCTTGTTGTGGCAGGTGGGCTCGCACAATTTGATCAAACTCAGTGCTAAGAACCTCACATTTATAAACATATCAATTATAGCAGTAATGCAATTAAAATAATAAAAATGCATAATAAATATATATATTGGCGCATGCAGTGTGCATCTGCATTTTCTTGTTGATTATGTTGCATACAAGTCACGGCAGATTAGCACCTGCATATTCATTTTATGTTTCAGAAGGAGATGACTAACTTTTTTGTTTGTAGTATCTATCTATGTCCAAGAATAGGCAGCATTCCAATTCAAACTTGGACATATATTGGAAGATTTGGGGACCGTGATCGGGTTCCTGAGGCGTGCACCCACTCATAAGTTATACTGGTGCTGCTGGATGGTGGACTTTCTATCTATCTATCTATCTATCTATCTATCTATCTATCTATCTATCTATCTATCTATCTATCTATCTATCTATCTATCTATCTATCTATCTATCTATCTATCTATCTATCTATCTATCTATCTATCTATCTATCGTATGCTGAGTGTATAGAACCTATAAATGTCTGAACATGATGATGATGATAACAGTGCTGCAGGCTTTATGTAATGTTCTCCTGTCACATGACTGTAGGATAACCGCACATGACATGTCAATCAAGATGCAGTCCCACCCTCATTCAGCTGATCAACTTATAAACTTTGGTGGCAGCACACCAGTACAGTATAAACTACCTATAGGGCCATACCCCCCTCCAGTTGAAAAATTGACAATTATTACAGTGAAGTTTTAGCTCACTATTATTCTTCGGCAACTTATTTACATCCGTCTTTAATGGACAAAATCTTAATTTTATATTTCTATATTCAAGGGCTAATAACTGATCCCTGCCTAAAAAACATCAAAAATATATCATAGCTCCAAAAAGGAAGACATATGTCTATATTTTGACATATTACACAAACTGAAATAGAAGGTAATGTACAGTGTATATACTGCTTAAATATACTGTTTTATAGTTTTGGTCTGACCAAATGAGACAAGCAATCAGTGGGTTTTTTTGTGGGCGGGAGGGGGCAGAAATGTTGCACTGAAGTCCTTTAAAAGACCCGCTACTTTCTACTAGTGAATATTTTATAAGTAGTTTATAGATGTTAGTTACAGGTACGCATTTCTCATAAAAATCCATGAATGGAGCTCGGCTTTAAGTAGTAACCATTCAAATCAGTTAAAATCTAACATTTAGCGCAGATGATTAAAGAGAAATATATTAAAGTGTTTTGGTGTTTCATTCTTAGCATTTAAGCATTTACCTGCCCCAAGACCAATTTTCTTTCGAGGTAGGAAAGGAAATATTCAGGCGTTTCCCTGGTGTAAGTGCAGATTCAGACGAACGTTGCGTTTTTGCGCGCGCAAACAACGCAGTGTTTTGCGCGCGCAAAAACCACTTGACAGCTCCGTGTGTCATCAGTGTATGATGCGCGGCTGCGTGATTTTCGCGCAGCCGCCATCATAGAGAAGAGGCTAGTCGACGCCCGTCACTGTCCAAGGTGTTGAAAGAGCTAACTGATCGGCAGTAACTCTTTCAGCACCCTCGTCAGTGAATGCCGAACACAATATCGAGAAACCTGTTAAAAAAAAAGAAAAAGTTCGTACTTACCGAGAACTTCCCTCCCGGCCGTTGCCTTGGTGACGCGTCCTTGGTGACGCGCCTCTCTTGACATCGGGCCCCACCTCCCTGGATGACGCGGCAGTCCATGTGACCGCTGCAGCCTGTGTTTGGCCTGTAATTGGCTGGAGCTGTCACTTGGACTGAATTGTCATCCCGGGAGGTCAGACTGGAGGAAGAAGACGGGAGTTATCGGTAAGTCAGAACTTCGTTTTTTTTTTACACGTTCATGTATATTGGGATCGGAAGTCACTGTCCATGGTGCTGAAACAGTTTAACTCTTTCAGCACCCTGGACAGTGACTATCTCCTGACGTCGCGTACCAGAAATTTTTTTGCCGGGTTCGGCCAAAACGAGTTCGGCCGAACCCGGTGAAGTTCGGTTGTCCGGGTTCGCTCATCTCAAAAGACACTCTGTTTGGATGTTTGGAAACAGAAAAGCACGTGGTGCTTTTCTGTTTACATTCATCCTTTTGACAGCTGGTGCGCTGTTTCAGTCGGTTCGCACGGAAGTGCTTCCGTGCGACCTGCGTGGTTTTCACGCACCCATTGACTTCAATGGATGCGTGATGCGCGAAATTCGCAGAAATATTGAGCATGTCGCGCTTTTTGCGCAGTTGACAAACGCTGCGCAAAAAGCACGGACTGTCTGTACTGCCCCATAGACTTGTATTGGTCTGTGCGTGGCGCGTGAAAACCACGCGGCCCGCACGGACCAAATACACGTTCGTGTGAATCCCCCCTAAGGATAATGTATATTATAGTAGATTTCAGTAGAATAAAATACGCTGCTTCTCCACAACATAATGTGCATGTTGCGGTGGGAAAATTATCCACTGTTATTTTTCGCAACGTCTGACCTAAGTTACCTAAAAAGGTATAGAACCTTATGTAAAAAAACGGCTGCTGCAGATTTCCACTGCGGACAATAGTGTGCAAGGATTACAGTCCCAAGTATGAGTACATACATGATAGCCACCAATAGATTAACTCTATTTCTATCTTCACTTTATTCGGAAGCCATATTAAGGTCCTCTGACATGGCACGAGACAGCTCGTTGATCGACGCTTGTTTGCTACTTTCACGAGGAGCTATGTATGTGGATGAGCACTTGTTACTCCAATCGCTTGTCCCCATAAATTTGTATCATGTCGGCAGTGCGTCTCCTGTTTACACAGGGAGGTGTGCTGCCGACAACGATAATATTTTAGGATGCATAAACGATATGATCAGACCATGAACGAGCGTTTGCTCGTTCATCCGTTGATCGTTGCCCTGTTTAGACAGGGCAATGTTCGGGAATTGTTTCTGTGAACGCTGATTTGCCCGATAATTGGCCAATGTACAAGGGCCTTAGGGCAGTTTAGGTGCATTGTAAAAAAAAAAAAGTTGTAAAACGCCATTGTACTTATTTTGTCTATTTACATATGCTTTAGTACAATCTGTGCCTGTCAGAATATTCAGTATGAAGACCCATGGTAACAGAATCAGTGCTGTATAGATTTTGTGGGTAATGCCAATATTGTGGTATGAATTCAATTTTCAGAGTACTTACTGTTCTACAAATACTCTATAAGTGGAAATTCTGTGTTAGCATAAACCTAAATGAAACAAGAGAGACCAAGGTCTGCAGTCCAAGGTTGGGTTCACATGTGGCTTAATTTGTGTGGATTTTTGGTAAGGAAATCCACAATGGAGTGCAGTACAATGCAAGTGAATGAGGTTGTACAAAACCCTATTCACACACTGCAGAAAATATCTGCACAGATGAAGGCACATAGCAGAATTTCCAATCCACAGCATGTTCTTTTTTAAGCATATTGGTTCTGCATTTCTGAAGCAGATTTCGCAATGGAAAAAAACGGACTTGCCTATCCTGTAGCATCCTGTTACAATAGACTTGATTTGCAAGAAAAAAAAAAAAAAATCAGTCAAGATCCTGTTGTTCAACACCACAGAAAAATAAAAATGAGTCCCCGTTTGTCTGTCCTGTTGAAAAAAAAGTTGATCCTGACGGAAACTTGACATATGGACACTTTTAAACATAAGGGAAGCCGTATTGATATCCAATGGATCCATTTACGTATCCATTTAAGAAAATTAATACATTTTGAACGGGGTTTGAAAAGGACAACCAATCATGGTGTGAAAGTGGCCAAACACAAATTTTCTGCTACATCTGAACTTAGCCTTTTAAAGTAAGGATAATGTTTGAAGCCTTCCCTCCTTACCATATATAACTTATTTCAATTATGTTTAACCCTTTTCTGCTTTGGCCACTTTTGACCTTCCTGACAGAGCCTCATTTTTCAAATCTGACATGTTTCACTTTATGTGGTAATAACTTCGGAATGCTTTTACCTATCCAAGCGATTCCGAGATTGTTTTCTTGTGACACATTGGACTTTATGTTACTGGCAAAATTTGCTTGGTATATTTAGTATTTAATTGTGAAAAACACCAAAAAATCATAATCGGCTTCCGTAATGGCAGAGCAGGAGGCCATTGTTAGGTCTCCTGTTGCCATAGTAGCAGTCGGTAGCCCTCCGATTGCAGGGCAGTGCTGTCGATTTGCTTTACAACCACAAAGATGAAGCTATCGCTTTCAAACGCTGCATCTAAGGGGTTCATGGCAGGGATCGGAGATAGCTCTGGTTCCTGCCATTACAGGTGGATGTCAGCTGTAACATACAGTTGACATCCACCGCTGAGGACGCCGGCTTATCTCCTGAGCTGGCGGCATCTTGCAGACTGCTATGGAAGCCTTTTAGGCCTCGCCTCCGGGCGGGGGCTGGAAGTTTTCCCATACTAGGCAAACACAGCATAGTGTTTAAGGATAAATACAAATGTTAGGCCTGATTTACACGAGCGTGTGCGTTTTGCGCGTGCAAAAGGTCCATAAAAGCTCCGTGTGTCAGCAACGTATGATGCGTGGCAGCGTGATTTTCGCGCAGCCGCCATCATTATGACACTCTGTTTTTATGTTTGTAAAGAGAAAAGCACGTGTTTTCATTCATAGTTTTGACTAATGTAGCGCGCATCACGCGCGGCACCCGGAAGTGCGTCTGTGTGCCGTACACGCGCGTAGCACAGACGTATTATACGTTCGTCTGAATAAGCCCTTTCAGTCACAGAAATTTTCTGTAGCAAATCTGCTGTGTGTGAACATACCCTTATAGGAACTTATAAACACCAAATTAACATGATCATGCTCTTTCTCTGCATTGTTGTAATGGTAAATACTTTCCCATACAGATACAGGTTAATCTTATGATGTATCCATCATTTAAAAACTGCTCTTAAAGTGTAGCTAAATGTTTGACAAACTTCTGACATGTAATAGCGACATGTCAGAAGTTTGTATTGGTGGGGGTCCGAGCACGGAGACCCCCACCAATCGCTAGAACGAAGCAGCTGAAGCGCTCAGCCGCTTCGTGTCTGTTCGGCTTTTTCCGGAAAGCCGATGTATCGGAGTACAGGCTCATAGACTTTCTATTGAGTCTGTACACGATACATTTATTTCCGGAAAAAGCCGAACAGACACGAAGCATCTGAGCGCTCATCAGCTTCGTTATAGCGATCGGTGGGGGTCTCTGTGCTCGGACCCCCACCAATCCAAACTTCTGAAATGTCACTATTACATGTCAGAAGTTTGTCAAACATTTAGCTACACTTTAAGTAATATTATTACTAAAAAGAATTTGGATGAGAAGAAGGTATTAATAAATGCTTATGTACACACAAACTACACATCACTTCGTAATACCAAGTTATTCGATGTTGAAAGGATGGCGATTTTTCATGGCTTTTCATACGGATACCTGGTTTCTACCTATTGTGGCTAATATAGCCACAAAACAAACTAAATGTAACATATAATTGACATAATTTACAAATATTTGATATATGATCAAGGTTAAACCCCCCCCCCAAAAAAATCTACAATATTTTTAGAGCAATATTCTTATCCCATAGATGTGCTCGAAAAATATATTGTCTTAAGTGTTAATTATAATTTAAGTACAATTCATATATTTTAACAACATTATTTGTTGATAAATTAGGTTATTTTGTAGTATAAAAAGTTGGGTTTTATCTTTGTTTTGTAACACTTAAAAAATATAAATAAAGTATAAACAAAGTATTAAAAAACACTGTTTTGAATAAAGTTATGCTTGTAAATGTTTACATGATGAACATTATTTCACATTCATTTTATTGTGAATTTTAGATTTTAAAGGGGTTGTCCACTTTTTATTTTTTTCTATTTATTTATAAAATAGGAAATCATACAGATTTCTAATATACATGTATTTAAAATTCTGCTCACATACCTTTCTTATATCGGTGCATTGTCTATCTAAAAATGAAATATGAAAAAAAGCACCCATATGATAACTTAATGGACACACCCACATCATGTGACCCCCCCTGGCATTCAGGTGACACTGTCCAGATATCTAACAGGTAGATTGAGGAGCAGAACTTCTAATAAAGTATTTCTACCTACAGCAACATCTCATCATCATGTCTGTCGGTGTCTGTGAGGAGCAGCTCTTCCCTTTTTTCTCACTGTCTCCTCTGTGTGTTGTGTTTTAAAAAAAAATATTTTATACATCATCTAGAGACAGTGAATACCGGCAGTGAATCAATTATTTATCATTATTCCACCATTAGTCCTATTCACATAGTGTATGTGTGTGTGTGTGGAGGGGGGGGGGGGGTCGCCTGACTGAAGCTATGTCGGATGTCATATTCAGTTAGCCTGTGGATACATTACACAGTGACAGGGGCCTCATGCACTATAATGTATGTGAACAGAATTTCTAATACAAGAAATTAGAAAACTGTATGATTTCCTATTCTACAGATAAGTAGAAAAAATGGACAGCCCCTTTAATTCAATGCTCACATTTATTTTAAACCAAATAGTTTAACCGGTTAAGGACACGGCCAATTTTAGCCTGGAGGACCAATTTTTTTTTTTTATATTTCCCGCTTTGTATCCCGGCATTTCAATGGTGACGGATCCGGTGCTCATGGTTTCCGTTTGTCTCTGTTGTGCACCGGACCCGTCATTTTGCCGGAAGCAATAGCGTAGTCGACTACGGGTCCAGTGCACAACAACGACAAACGCAAACCATGGGCACCGGATCCGTCACCATTGAAATCAATGGTGATGGAAACAGAAAGTGTCAGTTTGTGTCTGTTCAGGGTCCCGTTCTGACGGAAAGCTCAGGCTGAACTTTAGTACCGGACCCCAACACATATGTGAACAGAGCCTTAGAACTACATACAAAAAACTGATGCAAACCACCATATATTTTTTTTTACCAAATTTTCCCTAAATGGTAATAACATACACCTCTTACCTTACTGTTTAGCCTTGTTCACACATGTCAGATTTGACACGGATATGGTGCGGATTCCATGGCATAAAATTGAGTCAAATCCTACCACAATCTGCATCCCATGCATGTGATGTGGAGTTTACACAACCCTGTTCACATGCTATGGAAAATTTCTGTGCCGATTTTTGTCTGCACCGAGGAACACAATTAACTGGGGTAATAAGTAGCATGCAGAAAAGCAGAGGATTAGCTTCATGAAATGACAATGGGAATAATCCTCGTGCAGATCTGCTGTACACCCGCAGCACACCCGTGGCACAAATGTTAAGCCTTATATTTCTGCCGCGGCTATTCACGTCAGACTTTAATGGCGACATGTGAATGGAGCCTTACATAAGTATCTTACCTTAGTCCTTTCTGTTCACACTTCGAAGAGATCAATAATTCCTCAGTAGAGTCAGCCTTCATGTATCCACAGAGCCAAGACTAAAGTGCACTGCTAAATCAAGTAGTATGCCTGATAGAAATAAGCATACTCTCTATGTTGCTCATCTGCTTTGTATAGATACAGATTTACCCAATCTGTTGCACCTTGTGATCTTTTTTGATACATTTTACATTGTAGCAAATCATGAGGGCAGAGAGATTTTTGTTGCCGATGTGTTTAGCTCACAGAGGATTACCTCGACTGGATACAGTTGTATCAAACAATCAAGGTTTCAGCATCTGGCTGTAAATATTAGGGTTCCCATTCACTCACAGCAGGCAGAGAATGGGAAATTTGGGAGGAATTAATATAAAGTATATTAGAAAGTTGCAGAACATTAACAAAATGTGCCACATGACTTTAACAGTTTGTCTTAAGATAATTGTACTTTCTCAGCATTTGGTTTTATAAGGTTATGTTCACACTGGTGGCAAGGCTTCAGTTTTCGACCAATCCATGACAGATCAATTTTTAACAGATCAAAATAGAAGTCTAAGACTGGGTTCCCATGTAGAGTATAGACACTGCAAAATTTCCGCACTGGAATTCTGTGCGGAAATACCGCAGCCTTTACTTTAGCAGCAAAGTAAATGAGATTTCGAAAATCTCATGCCCACTCGGCGGGAAAAAAACCGCAGAAAAGTCGCGCTGAAAGTGTTCTGTGGTGCAGCTTTCACTTACTGCATGCTGCGTGTTTAACCAATAGACTTAAATGGGGAGCATACATTCTGCAACAGATTTGTTTTGTTAAGGTTTTTACAGCATTTACGCAGCATTTACGCATCAGAAACGCAGTAAAAACTACTGGAAATCCGCAGGTGCGCAATGTTTAATGCTGCGGAAAAACTGCAGCGTATCCTGTGTGTGGGAACATAGCCTAACGGAGCTGTCAATAGTGTAGTAATACACAATCTCCTAACTGATCTAATAGGCGCGGTCACACGGATAGTGAAAATTGTGTCCTAAAACAATTATTTTAAAAGTTATGAGCTTTTTTCCAAATATGCAAATTAGGCTATACTAGACAAGTGGGCGTCAACACCAGCGATCCCCCTGAGGTGGAGCTACCTCACCGCCCCTGGAGCTGTCCTATCAGCATGAAGCTGCTCCACACAGAGAGACTGAGGCTGGAGGGAAGGGGGAACACTTCAAACAGCCATACATCGAGCTGTGGACCACCTAGAACAGAACCAGAAGGTTCTGGTGGCATATGAAAGATGAGATTCTAATCTTTCATATGGCACCGGGATTACAGTTCTAGCTGTGAAACAACCGGAGATATCACCAGTTGAAAACACAGTCTGGAATGGAAGATGTATACTATATGATAACGCCGTTTCGCTGGGCTGGGAAGAGAACTGTATGACACTGATTAGACAGCGTCATAAAGAAAATATTACACCACCCAGAGTGAAAAGAACGAGTAACTTCCCATTTGGCAAGTATAGCCAAATTCGCATATTTAGAAGAATGCACATAAATTTGCAAATATTAAAAGTTTTTTAAATAAAAATGTCACTGTACACCGCGTTCCAAATTATTATGCACATTGGATTTAAGTGTCATAAACATCTAATTATTAGTTTTTCAATTAAACTCATGGATGGTATTGTGTCTTAGGGCTCTTTGGATCATTGTAATCAATCTCAGACACCTGTGATAATTAGTTTGCCAGGTGTGCCCAATCAAAGGAAAACTACTTAAGAAGGACGTTCCACATTATTAAGCAGACCACAGGTTTCAAGCAATATGGGAAAGAAAAAGGATCTCTCTGCTGCCGAAAAGCGTGAAATAGTGCAATACCTTGGACAAGGTATGAAAACATTGGATATTTCAAGAAAACTTAAGCGTGATCATCGTACTGTGGTACTGTGAAAAGAGCACAGACGGGTTCGTTCAGATAAAGGCATAATGAGGAAGGTTTCTGCCAGACAAATTAATAGGATTAGGAGAGCAGCTGCTAAAATGCCATTGCAAAGCAGCAAACAGGTATTTGAAGCCGCTGGTGCCTCTGGAGTCCCGCAAACCTCAAGGTGTAGGATCCTCCAGAGGTTTGCAAGTGTGCATAAAGCTATTATTCGGCCACCCCTAAACAATGCTCACAAGCGGAAACGGTTGCAGTGGGCTCAGAAATACATGAAGACTAATTTTCAAACCGTGTTGTTTACTGATGAGTGCCGTGCAACCCTGGATGGTCCAGATGGATGAAGTAGTGGATGGTTGGTGAATGGCCACCATGTTCCAACAAGGCTGCGATGTCAGCAAGGAGGTGGCGGAGTCATGTTTTGGGCTGGAATCATGGGGAGAGAGCTGGTAGGCCCCTTTAGGGTCCCTGACGGTGTGAAAATGACCTTTGCAAAGTACGTCGAGTTTATGACTGACCACTTTCTTCCGTGGTACAAAAAGAAGAACCGTGCCTTCCGTAGCAAAATTATCTTTATGCATGACAATGCACCATCTCATGCTGCAAAGAATACCTCTGTGTCATTGGCTGCTATGGGCATAAAAGGAGAGAAACTCATGGTGTGGCCCCCATGTTCCCCTGACCTCAACCCTATTGAGAACCTTTGGAGCATCCTCAAGCAAAATATCTATGAGGGTGGGAGGCAGTTCACATCAAAACAGAAGCTCTGGGAGGCTATTCTGACATCCTGCAAAGATATTCAAGCAGAAACTGTCCAAATACTCACAATTTCAATGGATGCAAGAATTGTGAAGGTGATATCAAAGAAGGGGTCCTATGTTAACATGTAACGTGGCCTGTTAAGTTTTTTTTTTTTATTGAAAGAGCTTTTGATTTCTGTAAATATGACCTCCTGATGCTGCAAATTCAACAAATTACCATTTTAGTTCTCTTTACAACCTTTAAAATGTTTTGATCTCTGTTGTGCATAATAATTTGAAACAGTGCATTTTGAGTTTTTTACTTCTAAAAGAAAATCTGTTATCATTAGGTGATTTGTTCAATAAAATTTGCATTATAATCCAACGGTTGATGGCTTGAAGATTATACTGACCTTCATTTGTATCGACTATTTAGGAAAATCAGCGAAAAATAACATTTGCATAATAATTTGGAACGCGTGTAGTTACCAGCATAGCGCCTACTCGATTAGTTAGGAGACAGGGAATTAATAAACTGGTGACAGATCCTATTTAATAGGATCCATCAGGTTTCTGTTTGCTATTCTACCCAGCAAAACAGAGTTGCTTGCTGTAGGCACTTCTATGCAGTGCTTAACCTATTAACGCTGAAGGACGGATATATCCGTCCTCTGCAGCTGCTAGTTCGCGCAGGAGGACGGATATATCGGTCCTGTGATCGCGCGGGTACTGACAGTGTACACCCGCGATCAGCGGCAGGAGCACGGCTGTTATACACAGCCTGGCTCCTGCTGCAACTGCCGGAATCTAAGCGAGCTCCGATTCCGGCAGTTTAACCCATTAAATGCCGCTGTCAATAGCAACAGCGACATCTAATGTGTTTGACAGAGGGAGGGAGCTCCCTCTGTCACCCCATCGGCGCCCCCGCAAAGAAATCGCGGGTCGCCGTCGGGTTTCCACGACAGCCGGGGGCCTAACAAAGACCCCCAGGTCTGTCTTTAGCAAATGCCTGTTAGGTCATGTCGGAGGCATGGCCTAATAGATTGCCTGTCAGTTTTACACTGACAGGCAAAAATGCTTTGATATACTAAGTATACCAAAGCATTATATATGCGCATAGTGAAGTCCCCTGGTGGGACTAAAAAAACACAATGTAAAGCAGTTATATAAAGTTTGTGAAAAAAAAATAATAAAAATTTACAGTCAAAATCAAATATAAACTTTTTTTTGCCCAAAAAGTGGTTTTATTTAGTTTAAGTGCCAAAACAAATAACACATACACATATATGGTATCCCCGCGATCGTAACAACTTGAACAATAAAATGAACACATTAATTAAACCGCCGGATGAACGGCGTCCAAAAAAAACCGCAAAAAACAACGGCAAAATTCTCTCTTTTCTCCCATTCCCCCCATAAAAAATGAAATAAAAGTTAATCTATGAGTCCTATGTACCCCAAAATAGTACTGATGAAAACGACACATTGGCCCGCAAAAATTCACCCCACATACGGCCACATTGACGGAAAAATAAAAAAAATAAGTTTCTTGGAATACGGCGATGCAAAAACAAGTAATTTTTTTCTAAAAGTGTTTTTATTGTGCAAACGTAGGAAAACATATAAAACCTTTACATATTTGATATCCCCGTAATCGTGCCGACCCATAGAATAAAGTTAATATGTTATTTACGCTGCATAGTAAACGGCGTAAATTTAGAACGTGAAAATCAATGCTGGAATAGCTGCTTATTTTCAATTCTCTTCTAAAATAAAGTTCATAAAAGTTAATTGATATATTATAAGCATCTAAAAATGGTACAATTACAAAATACAACTCGTCCCGCAAAAAACAAGCCCTTATACGGCTATGTCGACAGAATATTTTTTTTTTTACGACTCTTGGAATGCGACCGTGAAAAAACAAAAAATAATCCTTGGTCTTTAGCGCGCAAAATGGCCCGGTCATTAAAGGACCAGTGTCACGAAAAAAAATTTTTTTAGATCAATTTGACTTTAGTGTATTAAACATTTTTTTATTTATTTGTGTGTTTGTGTTTTACTTTTTTTTATTTTTTCACTTTTCCTTCCCTATGGGGGCTGGCATTTTTTTTGCCATTTCTGTATGTGTCGATTAACGACACATACAGACATGGAATACGGCACATACAGTCCCATAGTGAATGTGAACGGGGCCCGTTCCATCCACTATGCTGTACGCCGTCTGTGTGGGAACGGCGCATGCGCCGCTCCCACACAGTCCAAGTTGAACTGTGCGACGTCCGGCGCCATTTTCCTGTGGATCGGAAGTCGCGGCCGGACAGTAAGATTACTACTTCCGGTCGCGGCTTCCGGACTTGTGCACTTGGAGCGGCGGTAGCAGACGGAGCGGACGGACCGGAGGGAGCGGCGGCGGCAGGAGCAGGTAAGTTATTTCTATGCAGGTAAGTTATTTCTATGTATGTTCGTGTTTTAGTGTGTGTTTACTACTGTATGTTAACCTACTACACTAGAGCGTGTGAGTTTTCTCAAATTTTGCAGCATAAAGCAATGTGGTTGCTTTACCACATGCAATGCTGCAATTTTGGGAATTGCTCCATCTAGTGACCAGCAATGGGAAATATTATAAATTAGAATCTAATTTATAATATTTCCTGACTCGTGAAAAAAATAAAAAAAATTAGAACAATGCTTAATCACCTATACACTAATTGTTTAACTAAAAAGCGACACTTTCCCTTTAAGGGGTTAAAAGAAGGTGAACTTAGTTGTGGACATTTGTGAATGGTTTAATTAACCCCTTCCCGACATCCACCGTATATATATGGTGCTGTCGAGAAGGTGTTCCCTCAAACCGCAGTACAGTTACGTCGCAGTGATGGTGCGGGCAAAGAAGCGGAGTCGGCACCATCACCGCGGGATGACAGCTGTATTATACAGCTGGCACCCTCCTTTAACGGCCAGGACCGGAGCTATTCTCCGATCCGGCCGATTAACAGAGCGCAGCATCTAAGTGGTTTTAACCCGACCGGCAACCCAGCGACGCAATCGCTGGATTGCTATGGCAATCGGAGGCCAAATAATGTCTTGTGTGTCTGCCTTGTATGGAAGCCGATGAGGACCTGACTCTGGCGAGTCCTCATAGGCTTGCTGTCAGTGAATAACTGACAGCTCTAATACACTGCACTTCCTTCAGTTTCAGGGCTATAGTATTTAGGAACTAGGAAGGGAAGGGACATAGCACAAAACTTTCCAAGCAAAATTTTCCAAACTACAAAGGAGAAAAAGTCCCCAAGAGGTGCAGAGTGTTCCAAAGGGGGATAAGAAAGGAAACAGTTTCAGTGTGACACCGGCCTGCGCATAACCGATTGCTTCACAGCGTAGCACACATCTAGGGATAATTGTATTGTTTACCCCATTATTATACCCTCTTATAATGCCCCTGATGTACTCCGCACAGATTACATATGCCCCCACTTTATAAACTGAAATACCAGTAAAACTCAGAAAAAAACCACCAAGCAAAATCCATGCTCAAAATGGCGGTCTTTCCCTTCTTAGCCATACAGCGTGCCCAAACAGCAATTTAAGTCCACAAGTAAGGCATTACCATACCCGGGAGAACCCGCTTAACAATTTATGGGGTAAGATTCTCCAGTGGCACAAGCTGGGCACAACATATTGTGAGGTGAATATAGGTGTTGTTTCTAAAACAGGGTCACTTTTATTTGGTACATCAGGAGTTTTGCAAATGCAACATGGTGTCCACAAACCATTCCAGCAAAATCTACGCTCCAAAAGTCAAATAGCACTCCTTTTCTTCTGAACCCTCCCATATATGTAAACAGCCGTTTATAAACACATATGGGGTGTTACTGTACTCGGGAGAAATTGCTTTACAAATATTGGGGGGCTTTTTCTTTATTCATTGTGAAAATGAAAAACGTTGATCTAAAACTACATCTTATTGGGAAAAAAAATAATTTTTCATTTTCTCTGCTTAATTCTAATTAATTCAGCAAAACACCTTTGGGATCAAAATTCTCACTATACCCCTAGATGATTCCTCAGGGGGTGTAGTTTCTCAAATGGAGTAATTTTTGTGGTGTTTCCACTGTATTAGTACTACAGGGGCTCAGCAAATGTGACGTGGCGCCCAGAAACCATTCCAAAATCCAAATGGAGCTCCTTTCTTCTGAGCCCTGCCGGGGTATTGTTTTACTCGGGAGAAATTGCTTTACAAATGTTGGGGTGCTTTTTCTCCTTTAGTCCTTGTGGAAATTAAAAAAAATTAGCTAAACCTACATCTTCTTTGAAAAATTGTAGATTTTCATTTTCATGGCCTACTTCCAATAATTTCTGTAAAACACTTGTGGGGTCAAAATGCTCACTATACCCCTAGATAATTTCCTCAAGGGGTGTAGTTTCTAAAATGGGGTCTCTTGTTGGGGTTTCCACTGTTTTGTCCCCTCAGGGGCTTTGCAAATGCGACATGGCCTCCGCAAGCCATTCCAGCTAAATTTGAGTTCCAAAAGACAAATGGCGCTCTTTCCCTTCTAAACCCTGCCCTGTGTCCAAACAGTCGTTTATGACCACATGTGGGGTATTGTTTTACTCAGGAGAAATTGCTCTACAAATGTTGTGGTGCTTTTTCTCCTTTAGTCCTTTTGGAAATGAAAAAAGATTAGCTAAACCTACATTTTATTTGAAACAAAATTTAGATTTTCATTTTCATGGCCTACTTCCAATAATTTCTGCAAAAAAACGGCCGGGTCAAAATGCTTACTATACCCCTAAATAAATTTCTCGAGGGGTGTAGTTTCCCAAATGGGGTCACTTTTGGGTGGTTTCCACTATTTTGGGCACCACAAGACCCAGTGGCGGATTAAGTAGACCATTGGCCATGGGCTGTTACCCAAACTTGGGCCCCCCCTTCCGCACCGCTGCCCTGCCGTGCCTTAACTATTGTTAACACTACCTTTTTAGGCAAGCATTAACAAATGGGTGTTACGATTCCACTTGTCACAGGGCTGTATCCCTACATACTGACAGTATCACACTGTGCTGGGACACATCCTCCTGACAAGAGGAATTGTCTATCAGTCCTGGACTGCAGAAAGACTTTTTGTGAAATACAAGGATTTCCCATAATAAACATGTCAGGAGAGGTGACAGAGTCTCCATAAATCTAGTGACTCACAGGTGATGACGTCTCAGATTCTAGTCATTTTTTTCCTCTTTTCTTCTCCATCCGGTCCAGAGCTCATGACGACTTCTCCCAGCCATGACCAATTTCTGCAGAATTTGCCACTCAGATGTCTTCTGCTCCTCACTTTTCCAACATTTCCACACCTATAAACGAAAATAAAATTATCATGGTGCCACAAACTGTGCCCCTAAATATAATAGCCCCAAACACTGCGCGCCTGAATATAATAATACCATACACTGTAAAACACCACATACACACAGCCCCCTGTATATATCACACATCCCCTCTATAGCTAGCACCACACACATCCCCCTATAGCTAGCAACACACACATCCCCCCTTAGAGAGAGTTACACACATCCCCCTATAGATAGCGCCATACAGCCTCCATGTAGAGAGCGCCACACAGCCCTCCCTCTCTTGTAAATAGCGCCACAGAGCCCCCCTGTAAAGAGTGCCACACACATACCGCTGTAGATAGCGCCACACAGCCACCCCTTGTATATAGTGCTACACAGCCCTCCCCTTTGTACATAGTGTCACACAGCGCTCCCCCCTTGTATATAGTGTCACACAGCGCTCCCCCTTGTATAAAGTTATTATAGACAGTTGTCTCAAAGGGAAGGGTAACTGGTTAGGTACGACCAACATTGGTACAAAAGCACCCCCAAAAATGTCACAGAATAGCAGACTCACTTATAGCATAGTATATATTGAGAAAAAAGATTCTTAAAGCTACATATAAAGAAGAAAAAATAAATTTTATTACATATAATATACACATCTAACACATTAATAAAAAACATGGCGAGGTTTCTAAAAAAGAGAAGTTGCGTGTGGATCACTCAAAGGTAGTACATAACCATAGGAATAGTATGGAAATTAGGGCATGGGCATGATTGGATACAAGTGGTAGAGAGGTATACAACCGTCCAGTATGACAGTGAATAGTTGCAGCAAGCTGCTGTCTATCAAATGTAAATCTCACTCTAATATGTCAATAACGGTCCAAAAACAATTCGGAAAGGTAGCCCCTTTCTCAAAATTATATCCTACATATCCAGACAGCATCTCATAATGCTCAAAGGGGAAGACCTCAAAAAAAGATCTAGATCTAATGTCAAAAAATGAATGTACCGTACAACTATCCCCAAAAAACAGAGTACCATCAAGTCCAGATATGACTCCAATAGGTGTGCAGGGTATGCAAAGCTACTCATCTGGGATCACCAGAGAGAGCCAGAACAAAATACACTCACCCATAGTTAAAGAGGTAAATTCGTGATCCACGTACAAGATAGATAACCAAGATATCTTGTACGTGGATCACGAATTTACCTCTTTAACCATGGGTGAGTGTATTTTGTTCTGGCTCTCTCTGGTGATCCCAGATGAGTAGCTTTGCATACCCTGCACACCTATTGGAGTCATATCTGGACTTGATGGTACTCTGTTTTTTGGGGATAGTTGTACGGTACATTCATTTTTTGACATTAGATCTAGATCTTTTTTTGAGGTCTTCCCCTTTGAGCATTATGAGATGCTGTCTGGATATGTAGGATATACTTTTGAGAAAGGGGCTACCTTTCTGAATTGTTTTTGGACCGTTATTGACATATTAGAGTGAGATTTACACTTGATAGACAGCAGCTTGCTGCAACTATTCACTGTCATACTGGACGTTTGTATACCTCTCTACCACTTGTATCCAATCATGCCCATGCCCTAATTTCCATACTATTCCTATGGTTATGTACTACCTTTGAGTGATCCACACGCAACTTCTCTTTTTTAGAAACCTCGCCATGTTTTTTATTAATGTGTTAGATGTGTATATTATATGTAATAAAATTTATTTTTTCTTCTTTATATGTAGCTTTAAGACTCTTTTTTCTCAATATATGCTATGCCCTTGTATAAAGTGTCACACAGCACTCCCCCTTGCATATAGGGCCACACAGCGCTCCCCCTTGTATATAGGGCCACATAGCACTCCCCCCTTGTATATAGTGCACACAGCGCTCCCCCCTTGTATATAGCGGCACACAGCGCTCACCCTTTGTATATAGTGCCACACAGCGCTCCCCTCCACCCTTGTATATAGTGCACCCCCTTCGTATATAGTGCACACAACGCTCCACCTTTGTATATAGTGCACACAGTGCTCCCCCCTTGTATATAGTGTCATAGATCACTCCCCCCTTTGTATATAGTGTTATACATCGCTACCCTCCCCTTGTATATAGCACCACCCAGCACACCCCCTTGTATATAGTGTAACGGAGCACCCCCCCCTCCTTGAATATATACACAGTGCTACCCCCACCTAAAAAAAAATATATATATTTTAATTACCTTGCCCTGTGGCGGCCACTCCAGCTGGACGCATGTGAATCCTCTGGACTAGACGCATGCACAGACTGGCGTGATGCAGTACCTCATCACGCCGGCCAGCGCAGGGAGTCTTCCCAGCACCTTATAGGCTGCAGGTCTAACGTGGCCTGCAGCCTATAATATTCATTTGTATCTAAGTCCTGAGGATACAAATGAATGTGGCTGCCGCTGGTACCAGGGCCCCCTCCGGTGCTAGCGACGCCATCGGGCATGAGGGGGCCTGTGCAGTCATGTGCAGTTCGGGCGGCCATGGGCCCCCTGGGAGCCATTGGCACCGGGCGGCCACCCGAACCGCCCTAATGATGATCCGCCACTGACAAGACCTCTTCAAAGCTGAAATGGTGCCGAAAATATATTCTAATAGAAATGAGGCCCCAAAATCCTCTAGGTCCTCCTTTGCTTCTGAAGCCGGTGTTTCAGTCCATAATCACACTAGGGCCACATGTGGGATATTTCCTAAAACTGCAGAACCTGGGCAATAAATATTGAGTTGCGTTTCTCTGGTAAATCCTTCTGTGTTACAAAAAAATGTATTCAAAATGAATTTCTGCAAAAAATAAATAAATAATGAAATTTGTAAATTTCACCTCTAATTTGGTTTAATTCCTGCGAAATGTCTAAAGGGTTAAGAAGCTTTCTAAATGCTGTTTGAATACTTTGAGGGGTGCAGTTTTTAAAATGGGGTGACCTATTGGGGGTTTCTAATATATATGGCCCTAAAAGCCACTTCATAACTAAACTGGCCCCTGTAAAAATAGCCTTTTGAAATTTTCTTGAAAATGTGAGACATTGCTGCTAAAGTTCTAAGCCTTTTAAGGTCCTAAAAAATAAAAGAAAGTAAAAAAAAACTATGCCAATCTAAAGTAGACATATGGGGGATGTTAATTAGCGACTATTTTGTGTGGTATAACGATCTGTCTTACAAGCAGATACATTTAAATTTAGAAAAATGCAATTGTTTGCAATTTTTCGCTAAATTTTGGTGTTTTTCAAAATTAAATGCTGAATGTATCGACTAAATTTTACCATTAACTTGAAGTCCAATGTGTCTCGAGAAAACAATCTCAGAATCGCTTGAATAGGTAAAATCATTTCAGAGTTATTACCACATAAAGTGAAACATGTCAGATTTGAAAAATGAGGCTCTGTCAGGAAGGCCAAAAGTGGTTAAAGCGGGAAGGGGTTAATGAGGTTAGTAAAATGGTACAATGACATGTACCATAGTGGGACCACAACTATGTGGCACTTCTATGGGAAGAGTTTTTTCCCCTGCAATAAGGCTAGTCAATCTTAAGCCTAGATTTAAATAACTACAAAAGTTAGAGGTGTTGACCTCTCTCCCTTAAGGTTATTAGTCTATGCAACAAATGACAACATGGTTTTAGATCTATCAGTAAAAAGCCAAGCCTAATATCTGCAATGCATTATACTTTGATTAATACATGCAAATTTACTTGGTATTTTAATAAAGATTTTTTACACTTAAAGGGCTTGTCTGGGCATGGGACCATTTTTCATCCACAGGATAGGTCATCTGTATATGATTGCTGGAGGTCCGACACTCGGACCCCGCACCGATCAACTGTTCCGGCTACCTCCGGGCTCCGGATGTTATGCAGTGTTTAGTGCTGGAAGCAGAAGGCTCCATACAACGCATAGCGGCCGTGCTGCAGAACTGCAACTCTCCTTCTATGCACTTGAATAGGAGCAGAGCTGCAGTACTGTGGCCAGAGCCATCTGCTTCCGGCATGGACATCTGGTACTTGGAGGCAGTCGAAGCAGCTGATAGGTGCAGGGTCCAGGTGTTGGACCCTCACCAATCATATACTGATGACCTATCCTGGGGATTGCTCATCAGTATGAAAAACCACCCCATGCCCGGACAACCCCTTTAAGGCCCTTTTACACCGGCCAATTATGGGGCAAATGAGCGCACAAAATGCTCGTTTCCAATAATTGCCCTGTGTAAACAGGTCAATGATCAGCCGATGAATGAGCAAACGCACATTCGACTGATTGCATTGTTTAAAATGCCGAAACTATTATCTTTGTTGGCAGCACATTTCCCTGTGTAAACAGGGAGACGCGCAGCCCACATGCTAAAAATGTATGGGGAAGAGCGATCAGAGTAACGATTGCTCGTCCCCATACATAGCTCCTGGAAAGGAGCAAACGAGCGCCGATCATCAAGCTGTCTCATTGATCGTCACTCGTTTACACGGCCCACGTAGGGGCATGTAATACCACCTTAAATATGAAAGATGCTGGCAGAACATTAGAATTCTATTCTTCAAGGATTCTACTACAATTTGGTTACTTTGCTGAGCAAATGAGTTTAGTCTATTGTGTATAAACTGACATATGTTTAAGAAGCTGTTTACATCATGACCATGGGATTCCATAGCTCGTCCAGTCTGTATGTTGATATCCTATCCCTGTTACTATGGCCCAACCCCTTTATTATCCCAACTCAACTCACCCCTTCCAGTAGACACTCCGAGACATTGGGTTGGATAAAACTGGCCACAGCAGCCAGTTTATTAACAAACATACATAAAACATCATTATTTTCATCAATAAAAAACACAATGAGAAAGGGGAGTCCTTGGAGCTACAAAACTCTGGTGCCAAACTGCCCACAATATATAGGTTTACCCCTAGCCGTATCTCCACAGGCTCATTAGCACCGTTATAACCGCAGTTGGCTTGCCATGAGTGTAAACCACTCCCCGGGACACCACCCAGCATGAGCCCAAAATAAGCCAGACTACTGATCAATTGTATAATTTTGGAGGGACCATACCCACGATGAATCCCCCTACACCAATTTACCATCAACTCCAAGGACCCCCAAAACGCCACACGAGCATACTTAGAACACCTTCAAGTATGTGAGCCCCCACCTATCAACAAGGCCCGCTCTATCCCCTCCTGTATACACAAGGCCCAAAGGTCAATACCAACAGCGTTCAGATGAACCCCATCCCCAACCAGAAATTTCCCAAGCCATCTTCGAAATCGTAATGGCGGACAAAGATACTGCACTTTCTAACCAGAAAACTGGAAACCGCCGATTTACCTTACCCCGTGCTTTGTTAAGCCGCGCCACTGACCGAGCATTTCTCCAAACCTTACGAGGGACTATCTCAGACCAAACCACTACCACCCCGGGAAAGCATGACTAGAGACGGAGTAGGTCGTATTTTATGTCCCTAATCAATTCCCAAAAGGGGCGTGCCCCAGGTCATTAGCCTCTACATGTAGCACTAACACATCCGGTGCTCTGTCTAACTGGGCATACCGATGGACATCCGGAAGGACCCTATTCCACATCATACCTCTCGAGCCGAGCCAATGAATTATGGCCTCGGACCTTGAAAAACCCAATTGTCGCCCATTAGGGCAAACATCTGCCCGCACAGCCCCCCAGTGCACTTATGAGTGTCAAAATGTCCACACCAACCGAGGACACCGATCTACAATGAAAGGAAGCAAAACTAATTAAAAGGATCGAGAGAAGCAGAAAAAAGGAGGGGGGGAGAGGAAGCCCAAACTCTAATCACTGTAACGCAACATACCGACAACATAAATTCAACAAGAACGAATGTAGTCATGCCAACTGAGGACGAACACTTAAAACGATTAGACTCCCAACGACCTATCAGTTTAACTATCTCTGGTCCTAAACCCCAAGCCGCCGCCTCGGTAGCGGCCAAATACGAAACGAATGGGGAGACAAAAACTGATCCATCCAACCCAATAGCCACTATACATCTACGGAAACCCCACGTGAACTGATACCGAGACAAAAAGGTCCCATCAGTGTGACACAAAAACTGCCCCCTGCCCCCCTCCTAACTGCCTTATAGTGAGAACAGGACACTGGGCACATACGCGCCATAGGCACCGGCCCTAGCACCATGCGCTTTCCCCTACCCTCTTGATCTGTTTTTGATCGCCTAATCCAAAACTCCACCTTGTCTTCAAATAACATCACATCCCCCGCCTGCAACCCTCCAGTCCTCTTGGTACTTGGCGCCATCAGCTCCCCCACCCGCAGAGCCCCAAAAAATGCCCATGAAAATGCCAATCTATGCAAACTGACCTCGAACTCAGAAAAATAAACCTCCGTCAGTACCTCCCCCATCCGTTCCAACAATAAGAAAAAAACTGGGCGTTGCCCATCTGGACAAACCCTGCCCCTACAGTACCCCCTCAGGGCCTGGACCACCAATAAATCTTTTGTTACATCCCGCAAACCTCGGATCTTAAACCCGAAAGCCAGAGCTGACACGAAACGATTTACCCTGGACACTGACCAGCCAGTTACCGAGACCCGGCCTACGAACCCCAGCAACTCTACCACACGATCGCTATCCCCTTCCACCCCTGTCAGTCCTGCTAACCATGCCTCCCAATGCTTCCACGCCATGTTGTACGCTGCCTACATACCAGGCGCCAGAGAAGACCGTATTAATCCTCCCGCTGCTCGTAAGCCAGCCCCCAAAGATGCTCCGGGCATGCCATCCCTTCCACTTCTGGCGCCTCCTGACGGAACCGCTCCAACTGTAGGCGAGAAAGAGCATCCACTATGTCATTCCGTACCCCGAGCACATGCACTGCAATGATCCACGCATTCAAAGATAAGCAGCGCAATACGAACTGATGCAACAATCGCACCACCGGAGGAGAAGATGCCGAGACATTATTAATAGCCATCACCACACCAATATTATCACAGTGAAAACGAACCTTGCTATCCCGTAACCGCTCGCCCCAAACCTCCACGGCCACCAAGATCGGGAAAAGTTCCAGGAGAGCAAGGTTCTTCATCAATCCCAGTTCTAACCAGTCCGCAGGCCAACGCGACGCGCACCATTGTCCCCTACAATAGGCTCCAAAACCAACCCCCCCCAGAAGCATCAGTAAACAGCTCCCAATCAAAATTATCCACTACCAGAGACATAAGAAGCGACCTACCATTATAAGATTGCAAGAACTCCAACCAAACTGCCAAATCCTCCCTATGTTCCCTGGTCAACCTAACATAATGATGTTGGGCCCCAACTCCTGCCGTTGCCCCCGCCAACCTCCTACAGAACACCCTACCCATAGGCATAATCCGACACGCAAAATTAATTTTGCCTAGCAGGGATTGTAAGTGCTTGAGTACCATTTTCCGTAAATGTCTCGCTCTCCCAATATCCACCCGAAGGGACTCCAACTTATCAACAGGAAGACGACATTCCATCTTAACAGAATCTATGGTATTTCCCAGAAAAACAAAACTATTCCGAGGCCTCTCTGTTTTATCAGGGGCCAGTGTAACCCCAAAACGAGCCGTTACCCACTCTACCGTGCCTAGTAGCAACAAACAAACCCATGAATCTGTGGGGCCGACACAGGAAGTCGTCTAAGTAATGAATAACCGTCTGTACCCCCGCCACCTCACAAACCACCCATTCCAGGAAGGAGCTGAAGGCCTCAAAGTAAAAACAGGAAATTAAACACCCCATTGGCAGACACCGATCCACGAAATAAGCCCCGTTCCAATAACACCCCAACAGCCGTAAACTGTCCGGGTGCACTGGGAGGAGGCGAAAGGCTGACTCAATATCCGTTTTTGCCATAAACGCCCCCCTGCCGCACCAACTGAAAAGCCGCATCGAAGGAGATATATACCACGGAGCAAAGCTCCGGGGTAATGCCGTCGTTTACGGACAACCCCTTGGGATGAGAGAGGCGGTGAATGAGCCGAAATTTATTTGGCTCCTTTTTTGGCACCACCCCCAAAGGTAACACAATTAGATCGGGTAAGAGAATGGTCAAAAACGGGCCCACCATCCAACCCTTCCTTTTTCAATTTTTCGTCACCATCCCGGGATACTGCATAGCGGAACATATTGTGAAGGATTTGCCCGACACAGCTTCTGTGTCGACACCCGTGGTTAATCAGCCTGCATCTGTTCCTAGGTCTGCTAGAGTGACTCGATCTGCTACCACTCAGGCTGGTAGGCTGAGGAGTGGGAGAGCCTATCGCAGCTTGGCCAGATGGTTCTAGCTCCCGCCCTTGGTATACCTTAATTTGCTGCTTGTCCTTTGCCTGTGATTCTCCTGTTTCCTGGCTCTGCTGTTCCTGCTGTTACCATTGACCTCTGCTTCATATTGACCCTGGCTTGACTGACTATTCTCCTGCTCTGCATTTGTTACCACGTACACTCCTGGTTTGACTCGGCTCGTCCACTACTCTGTTGCTCACGGTGTCGCCGTGGGCAACTGCCCCTCATTCCTTTGCTTTTGTGTTCCCTTGTCTTGTTTGTCTGTCGTGCACATATTGAGCGTAGGGACCGTCGCCCAGTTGTACGCCGTCGCCTAGGACGGGCTGTGCAAGTAGGCAGGGACTGAGTGGCGGGTAGATTAGGGGTCACCTGTCTGTCTCCCTATCCTGACACTACACATATATTGCACTGGGAAAAAGGGACCACATGTGATGGGGAAGGGATATTAAAACCAAAACGAAAACCCTCCAATAACAACTCTGCCCCTTTTCTGGATGGATATCTACTTAGATAAGGCTCCATCCTTTCCCAGCTCACTGGCGTCCGCCCCCTGGCTAGCACCACCTGCTCCCTGTCCTTTTCTAAAACATTTTGAGGAGCCGTGCGGCGTTCCTCCACATAGCAAACAGGAATGTTTGAATTTACATTCTGTCCCAAACTTGCACTGGCCATCGTTGAACTGCCAGCACAAGCTCAACTTACCCCCCGATGCTCCGTTACTCTTACTGGATTGCCCAGAGGGGCCAGTCCTTCCGGTCCCCCCTGGAAAGGACTGACTGTACCGAACCGGGGCCATAACCCACAACCATAGCCCAATGTCTTTATTGTCCCACCTGATATGGGGACGAACCGCCTTCCTTTGCCTGAACTGCTAGTCGTATCTGAGCCAATTCTGTCCCCCATGAACACTATGCCCTTCCCCTATAGCGTCAATATAACAGGGCGGAACAATTTTCCGGCGCTTTTTCCTCTATGACGCTCGCCAAAATGGCGAATGCCTGCAAAAATTGGCAAAAGATTGTGGGATCAACCGATACCGATGCTTTTCCTCCTCTTTTTTGCTCTAAGGGTATGTTCACACGACAGCGTCCGTAACGGCTGAAATTACGGGGATGTTTTCAGGAGAAAACATCCACGTAATTTCAGCCGTAACGGACGTAATTGGCGCTGCTTTTCATTGGAGTCAATGAATAACGGCTCCAATTACGCCCAAAGAAGTGACAGGTCACTTCTTTGACGCGGGCGTCTATTTACGCGCCGTCATTTGACAGCAGCGCGTAAATATACGCCTCGTGTGAACAGACAAACGTCAGCCCATTGCTTTCAATGGGCAGATGTTTGTCAACGCTATCGAGGCACATTTTTCGGACGTAATTCGGGGCAAAAACACCCGAATTATGTCCGTAATTAGTGTGTGTGAACATACCCTAAGAGTTTACGCTTATCTAAATTTAATTTTTCAAGGGGGAGAAGGTAAAATATCTCCACCTACTCAACCCTCCAAATCTTATCTCTAACATCCTGCTTTAAATGAGCGCCCAAAGGATCCTCAAAACAAACATATACATCCCCCTTAGCTTTGTCACCCAATCACACCCTGTCTACCTCTTTATCCTAGTCCGTCTGAATCGTGACGGTTACCCCCGCATCCCTGGCCAATGATCCCTCCCCTGAGAGTTGACCTCCCCTACAACGGGCCCAACCCCCGGCGGCACCCACACTATAATCAGTGAAGAAGCCTGCAACAAACCACCCTCACAGCGCGCAATAAGTTCCCTCACACATCCCAACAATTTCTGTACCTCACCCGCCACACCACGCCTGTGCGACACCCCACTAACACTTACATCCTCTGCAGTACCACCCTGTGAACCACCCCCTACCCCTAGGGATCTAAATATAGCAGGAAAAGTATATGAAGGTAATATAGACTCACCGGGCTGCGCAGGTGCTGTGTTCCTACCAGCCGCGGCGAAGGAACCCTCCCAACGACCATCATCACCAACCAATCCGTCTGCTTCATCCATACCGGCCTGGATAAGCGTTCTCGGCACGACCACCGCGATCAAACGCAGTGACATCACGTACCTCCCCCGACAACCTGGGCCTTTCAGACCAACCTACAGGAACCGCCAAATCCACTGTAGCTTGCCTTCCCTCTCCCCCACGCTGCGTCACCGCCGACTGCAGGCCACGCGTACCTCCAGGGGCGTCATCCAGGTGGCAGGTGTGGTAAACCGCGGGCACCGAGTCGCGGAGGGAGGGGCTCTCGGAGCTGGCGTTGGGTTTTGGCGCCCTTTGGTCACGGCGGCGCCCTTTTGTCTCTCTCCCGCACCTCGGGCCGCGGAACCAGTGAAATAAATGATGGTGATTCCGGGATACACTGTTCTCTGTCCCCTGGGGTGTTATGTGGTGTACCCCGAAATAAAGATGTTCCAGGAGACAGGGTTCAATAAACTTTCACAGTAGATTTTACTGGGCACAATACGCTTGATGGTTACATTGGTTACAGCATAAGACAGGAGGTTGAGGTGGTAGTTGAACAGACGAGCTCGCGGCACAATTTACTTCAGCATCAAACATGGCGGTTACAATCTTCCACATAGAATGGAGGCACAATTCCTTATAGTAAATCTCAATCCTCTGCTTCTCATCTAATCTGCAGGAGTGGGCGACCCTCCCTCACTGCTCCTCTTCTGATCCTACCCTCTGCAATTCTAGGGCATAGCTGAACCCATAGTATGCGGGACAATGCAGTGTCTGTCCAATCAGGCAATGCAGTATCTGTCCAATCTCTGCCAATCTCTGTAATGGCCTGTGCTACTTCTGCCTCTATCATGGGTAGTCAGGGCTAGTATAATGACGGACGAGACTCACCAACATACATGGTGGCGGTGTTAATGGCTTCTGGTTCCTCTGTATTAAGAACTACTTCTCCTCAGCTTATTCAGTTTCCTTCTGCCAGCTTTTCTATGGCCTGATGTTGTAGGCAGCCTGTCTCTGGATCTTGGATGGATAAAACCCAGGAGCAACTCCACTTTGCTGTTACCTCAACTGCTCACTCTCTGCAACTCTGACTTCTCTAACTGCCTCAGGACTCTCCTCTATCCCCTAAGCTCCTCCCACCTTCTGGAAACTTACCCCGTATCTGACACTCCTACATAAGCTATAAAACAGTGCATTGCAAATTCACATTTACTTTTTTAAAGTGACAGTACCTAATAGTTGGAAAAAGGTCATAAAATACAATTACAATACATTATCTTTATAGTAATGTCTTGGGGACATTACATAGGTGGGGAGTCCGATTGGAGCATCGCCAGATCGGCCCGCCGCAGCTCCACGAATTGTGTGGCGGGAGACAAGGGGCGGTCCCGCAGCATGAAGCTGCTCCATAAGCGCCTCCATGAGGTAAGTCAAAACGAGTCCTGTGCTATACTGTACAAATCCTGTGATGACTGCCCGTTACTGGCCCTCAGCACATCTTGCTCGTCCTTATATAGCCCCTCACCTCGCCCCTTGAAGCCACCCGTACTCATTGTTCTAACTCCTCTACTACTCCTCCTATTCAAATGTTAACCCCTTACCTTCCTGTCCCCCTGGTCATGCCGGCCTACCCCTATGACCTGCAGCTTGTGTCCGACCCTTACCTTCTTTTATTAATTTGTGCGGCTCAGTAAAGTGTCTGTTGTGAAGAGATAATTGCTTAGATCAGTGTCTGTCATTTCACGTCTCAGGTGACTGGTACTATAAAGACGAATGAACAGTAAAAAAAAATTTGATGTAACATTTTGTCCAAAAGAAAATGAAAACAAAGCATTGTTCTATCTTTGAATGGACTTGTATGCTAGCCATCTTTACACATAACTGAAAAAAAGAACAAACAAAGATCTATCTTTTCAAGAGATTAGTAGTCATCTAATACACACTACCACAGCTAAAGCTCATGCACATGGCCGTATTACAGCTCCGCTCCAATAACAGTGCTTAAGCCCTTAACCGTACGCCTACTATTTAAATTGTGACATCGCTTCTAGAGAGAATATCTCGGTGCACATAGAGTCCCACGGAGCCTGTAAGGCAGTGAATGAAGCGCTCCGTATTAAAGGAGCCGTGCAGGCTCCATGCCAGGGTGTATGAGCCGTTATGCTTAGCTGTAGTTGACACACATATCAGAGCATAGAAATAACAGCCTGGACATGCTGGGAGTTGTAGTTCTCTCCTCTTCTACCTCCTCCTCCTGTAAACTTTCTCTGATATCACATAACATCCTGGACATGCTGGGAGTTGTAGTTCTCTCCTCTTATACTTCCTCCCTGTAATGTCCATTGATATCACATAATAATAGCCTGGACATGCTGGGAGTTGTTGTTCTTATACCTCCTAATTTATTCCTTCCCCAGGAGTAAGCACACTTTCTCTCTGTGATGGTCACTTTACTAGAGGGGCTGATGGTCATTTTACTGGAGGGGGGGACTGAGGCTGCTGGTCACTTTACTGGGGGGCTGAGGCTGATGGTCAGTTTACTGGAGGGGGCTGATGGTCTCCTTACTGAGGGGTCATTATACTGTGAGTGGGGGGGGGCTGATGGTCATTTTACTGTGAGTGGGGGGCTGATGGTCATTATACTGTGAGTGGGGGGGGGCTGATGGTCATTTTACTGTGAGTGGGGGCTGATGGTCATTTTACTGTGAGTGGGGGGCTGATGGTCATTTTACTGTGAGTGGGGGGCTGATGGTCATTTTACTGTGAGTGGGGGGCTGATGGTCATTTTACTTTGAGTTGAGGGCTGATGGTCATTTTACTGTGAGTGGGGGCTGATGGTCATTTTACTGTGAGTGGGGGGCTGATGGTCATTTTACTGTGAGTGGGGGGCGGATGGTCATTTTACTTTGAGTGGGGGGCTGATGGTCATTTTACTGTGAGTGGGGGGCAGATGGTCATTTTACTGTGAGTGGGAGGGCTGATGGTCATTTTACTGCGAGTGGGGGGCTGATGGTCATTACTGTGAGTGGGGGCTGATGGTCTTCGAGTAGTTTCCGCCTCTGACCTCCCATTGAAATTAATAGGAGGCAGAAAAAACCTGCGGCGCTTGTTTGGTGCTTTTTTTGTCTGCGTTTTTTGCATTTGCTTCAACGGCATAAAAAATATGTGGGCAAAAAACAGCAAAAAATAAAAAAGTCAAACAACGCTGTCAATTCAAAATCTGCCTCAAAATACCTAAAGGAATTTTGAGGCAGATTTTTAGTTTCTGCCTTACAAAAAACCGCTGTGTGAACATACCCTCAGGTAAAAACGCGAGTTGCTACAAAAACGTCTAAAAATCAGGAGCTGTTTTCGCCTGAAAACAGCTCCGTATTTTCAGAATTTTTTAGTCACTGCCTGAGGGTATGGTATGTTCACCCGAATTACATCTGAAAACACTGCCTGTGAACATACCCTAAGTCGTAAACGCCCGAAAAACGGCCGAAAAATCGGAAGCAGACGGAGCGTTTTCGCAGCGTTTTGTTACGCGTAAAAAAATGGCCGCGAAAAAGAAGTGCAGGACACTTCTCAGGACGTCTTTGGAGCCGTTTTCCATAGACTCTATTGAAAAAAGCTCCAAAAACGGCCGTAAAAAACGCAGCGAAAAATGCTGCGAAAATCGCGAGTGGCACAAAAAACGTCTGAAAATCAGGAGCTGTTTTCTTTTGAAAACAGCTCCGTATTTTCAGACGTTTTTGGTCACTGCGTGTGAACATACCCTAAGAGTGTAGTGCTTGTTTTTAGCCATTTTTTGTCATTTTGTAAACAATTTTTGGTAGGGGTGCCCTGAGAATTTTTTTTTTTTTTCCTGGGGTGCCTCGAGCCTGAAAAGGTTGGGAAACTCTGGTCTACAGCTTCAGGATTTGCAGCAATAAACTTCAGTCATCCTCTTCCCATATCACTGCACTGCCATTCGAGAATCTAGGAAAAGAATGTGATGAATCCTGTGTGATCTGTACTGGGGGCCACAGCTAAAGCGGTCCATAAATAGCCAATGTTATGATTGTATGGTAATATGGTATGGTGTAGTACTATGGTACTAAAAACAATACGTTCTGAAATCTTTACATCTATCGCTAGCTTTGAATGGAATTACTAACATGTTGACTGAAAAGTAGAATATAAGAACTTACATTTACATGTATGATTTCATTTTAGGATGAAGTGCACTATTGAATTAATAATGAATATGTACATAGTGGTGGCTTTACTGAAAACTACAGACAGTGGGATACTTTATTTTTTATCAGAAATCATCATTCTAAAACCTGAAATATCAATATATATAGTTCAGAGATTTTTTGTTTAAATTGTGACTATATTTTCCAACTCTAGGGACTGAGTGGGGAGGTGGCCACGCAGCTAGGACCCGCATCTAAAAGACATGCTGTTTTTTGATCTCCATAGCTCCCCAAAAAATGGATTAAAAAGTGATCATATTGTTATATGTATCCAAAAACTATAGCTCGTCCAGCAAAAAACTGCCCCTTACATCGCTGGATCAAAGGAAATATAAAAAAGTTATGGGTCTTAGAATATGGGACTCGGAAATTATTTTTTTTCAAACAATTTTTTTTGTAAAAGTAGTAGATTATAAAATAAACTATATAAATTTGGTATCACCATAATCGTATTAACCCGCAGAATTAAGTTAACATGTCATTTTTACAGCACATGAACGCTGTAAAACTTAACCCATTTTTCAGTACATTATATGGTACAATGAGTGGTCATGTTAAAAACTACAACTGGCCCCAGAAAAAACAAGCCCTCATACTGATGTCGATAGAAAAAGAGGAAGTGAGGACCCATGCGCACGAACGTGCTTTTGCGGCTGCAATTTCCCTGAAAATCCACGGGAGAATTGCAGCCCCATTCATTCCTATGGGGTCACGCACACGACCGTGGTTTCCATGGTCCGTGCATGGCACAGAAGCCTGGACTGCAGAAAGAACGGGCATGTCTTATTACGGCCGTGTTCTGCGATCCAGGCTCATCGGAAATAATGGATGTGGCCATGTGCACAGCCTGCGATTTGCGGGCGGCCTGCGGGTGACACTCCGCTGCCGGCTGAAACGAAAATCACGGCCGTGCACGAGGGCTACGGTCGTGTGCATGAGGCCTTATGGCTTTTAGAAAATGGAGAGGAAAAAATGAAAAGGACAAAATGAAAAATGTACCGGCAAGGGGTTAAAAGAGATACAATATTTTGGTTGCATTTGTACACTCTTGATCTCTGCTCTATACAAGTATTCTAGAAATGTTCGATAGAACTGAATATGCAGATCTGTATTTTCTCAGGAATTATTGGTTAGAAAAACTTATTGAAAAATCAACAGCCAAAACTAAACATAAAAAAGTAGAATTGGATGAATTTACCAGTATCTAAACAAAACAAAACATAGGGCCCTTTACGACAGTTTTCTGACGTAGAAAGGTTGGAATTTGTGCAAAAAGTTGTTTTCTGTGCAAAATTGTCTGCACCATCATAGCCCCATAAATGTACTAGTATTTATGCCAGAAGACTGGTGCAAATGATAGTGCAAAACTACTTTAGCTTATAGCTAGAGTAGATTTGATTTTGTGGCGCAAGGACCACCATCTTCCTCCAACTTTCTTAAGATTAATAAGTCATGCTTAAAATATTCTCCATCTTTTCACAACTAAAATAAAAGTTGTACAATTACTTCAATTACTTATAGTGCGTTTTCACCTTTCTTTTAACTTGGGAAGAGTATTAATGCTAACTCCCTATATTAAAAAGATGTCTTATACTTGGAACCTATGAAGGAATAGATGGCCAGCTTTAAATTTAGCAAATTTATAACGTGGGGACTTCAACATAGGATGAACATTGCCAGACAGCACGTGTTATGATCTCTAAGGTTGATGTGAAGCACAGAAAATTGTTTCCAGGTACAAAACAACCACACAAAAGGTTTTCTACCTATTATATGGTCTCCAGTGACTTTGACTGCAAGAATACTACAGTCTGCAGCACAATTCCTGCCGAAAAACACTGTAACCCCCATGAAAACCTGATAGGCTCCATCAAAGGACAATGGGATCCAGAAGGATTTGAGGGGATCCGTTTGAAAACAGATCTATCATACCTGCCATTGCTCCATTAAAAATGGAAGACATGACAGTAGTGTGAACAGTACTTTACTTGCACAACTTTTTTTTTATTCTTACTGTTTTTCATCTTTTTTTTTCCACAGAAAGTAATATTAAGTCATCCAGTAGTTGCATACACTGTAAGTATCATATTGCAAATGTCAAAAAAGTTAAGGGGTTTTTATCAAATACAAGGTAATTTTAGGGAGCGGTGTCTAGAAAAAAACGGTGTCATTGTTGCATGTAAGTCGCAGAACAGTAAGGCTACATTCAGACGAGCGTGTCAGATTTGTGCGCGTAAAAAAACGCAGCGTTTTTGCTACATTTCTTGTCCGTGTGCGTTGCATACTGGTATCAGTGTGCTTTGCGTGTGGCATGCATTTATTACAAACACTTCATTTTTTTTTACATTTATTTCTGTGCTTTTCTATGTATTTGATGTGTGAAACATGGACAGCACGCATAAAACGCACCAATATAGGAAATGCAGCGAGTTTCACTCATCGGACACACACTGTGTGAAAAACAACATGTGTGAATGGCCCCATTGAATTGCATGGGTCCGTGTGCTGTGAGTGATTTCAACGCACAGCACATGGATGAGTATTAGGGCACATTCAGACGTGGCGGAATTTTTCCGCTGAAAATGTTTCTGCAGATTCTTTGAGAATTTGCAGCAACATTTTCATATTTGACAGGTAATTCAGACGTTGCGGATATCACAGCGGAGTTGGTGCAGATTTCAGCCTTTGCAATGCAAATGCTGAGATCCGCAGTGAAAGTCCGCTTCTTCTCTGCAACATAATGAGCATGCTGCGGAGGGGAAATTCTGCACCGCAGCCTAAATTCTGCATAGTTATTTTCCGCAACATCTGAACTACGTTTCCTAAAAATGTATAGAAACAAATGTAAAAAACGGCTGCTGCAGAATTCCACTGTGGACTGTCCGCAGCGGAATTCAACGACAATTCTGCCACGTCTGAATGAGCCCTAAATTTCATTCTAGGGACTGCTGCCATCGTACCACAAATAACTATGGGTATCGTAGTAGTTGCTGTTTTCACTATTAGGCTGGGTTCACACAACCTATTTTCAGACGTAAACGAGGCGTATTATGCCTCGTTTTACGTCTGAAAATAGGGCTACAATACGTCGGCAAACATCTGCCCATTCATTTGAATGGGTTTGCCGACGTACTGTGCAGACGACCTGTCATTTACGCTTCGTCGTTTGACAGCTGCAGGACACTTCTTTGCAACGTAATTTGAGCTGTTCTTCATTGAACTCAATGAAGAGCAGCTCAAGATATACGAGCGTCACAGACGCCTCGTATATTACGAGGAGCAGAATTTACGGCTGAAACGACGCAGCTGTTTTCTTCTGAAAACAGGCTGTCATTTCAGCCGTAAATGCCTGCTATCGTGTGAACATACCCTTACAAATAATGTTATGCATGCATGTGAAAGAGGCAGTAAAGAAAACCTGAAAAAAACTTGTTTCAAGTGACATGTTAATTATATTTAGAGTGCAGCCTTTCTCTCCAAAATGAAAAGGCTGAAGGGTCAACGTAGAAAAGATAAAGAGCAAAACAGGTTCAAGGTACACACTCAAATGTGTACCTAAACCGATAACTAAATGATAGTCGAGAGGGAGGCAAAAATACATAAAACAGTTATAGGTATCTGTGGACATTGTATCTGTTCATTTTAGCCAATAATCACAGGGCTGCTAAAATGATAAGAGTTAAGCAGGGAAGGAATTAATATGCATGAATATATTATATACACATTTACAGTTCTGAATTTTTAAAATAGAACTTTTTTAACCCCTTCCCTCTTTAGCCACTTTTGACCTTCCTGACAGAGCCTCATTTTTCAAATCTGACATGTGTCACTTTATGTGGTAATAACTCCGGAATGCTTTCACCTATCCAAGCGATTCTGAGATTGTTTTCTCGTGACACATTGGACTTTATGTTACTGGCAAAATTTGCTCGATATGTTCAGTATTTAATTGTGAAAAACACCAAAATTTAGCGAAAAATTGCAAAAATTAGCATTTTTCTCAATTTAAATGTATCTGCTTGTAAGACAGGCAGTTATAATACACAAAATTGTTGCTAATTAACATCCCCCATATGTCTACTTTAGATTGGCATCGTTTTTTGAACATCCTTTTATTTTTCTATGACCTCACAAGGCTTAGAACTTTAGCAGCAATTTCTCACATTTTCAAGAAAATTTCAAAAGGCTATTTTTACAGGGGCCAGTTCAGTTGTGAAGTGGTTTTGAGGGCCTTATATATTAGAAACCCCAAAAAAGTCACCCCATTTTAAAAACTTCACCCCTCAAAGTATTCAAAACAGCATTTAGAAAATGTCTTAACCCTTTAAACATTTCACAGGAATTAAAGCAAAGTAGAGGTGAAATTTACAAATTTCATATTTTTCTGCAGAAATACATTTTTAATACAATTTTTTTTATAACACAGAAGGTTTTACCAGAGAAATGCAACTCAATATTTGTTGCCCAGTTTTTGCAGTTTTAGGAAATATCCCACATGTGGCCGTAGCGTGCTACTGGACTGAAACACCGGCCTCAGAAGCAAAGGAGCACCTAGTGGATTTTGGGGCCTTATTTTTGTTAGAATATATTTTAGGCACCATGTCAGGTTTGAAGGGCTCTTGCGGTGCCAAAACAGTCAAAATCCCCCAAAAGTGACCCCATCTGGGAAACTAGACACCTCAAGGAAATTATCTAGGGGTGTAGTGAGCATTTTCACCGCACAGGTTTTTTACAGAAATTATTGGAAGTAGGCCGTGAAAATTAAAATCAACATTTCTTCAAAGAAAATGTAGGTTTAGCGATTTTTTTTCTCATTTCCACAAGGACTAAAGGAGAAAAAGCACCGCAAAATTTGTAAAGCAATTTCTCCCGAGTAAAACAATACCTCACATGTGGTAATAAACGGTTGTTTGGAGACACGGCGTGGCTGAGAAGGGAAAGAGCGCCATTTGGCTTTTGGAGTTCACATTTAGCAGGAATGGTTTGCGGAGGCCATGTCACATTTACAAAGCCCCTGAGGGGACAAAACAGTGAAAACCCCAAACAAGTGACCCCATTTTGGAAACTATACCCCTTGAGGAAATTATCTAGGGGTATAGTGAGCATTTTGACCCCACAGGTTTTTTGCAGAAATTTTTGCAAGTAGGCTGTGAAAATGAAAATCTAAATTTTTTCAAATAAAATGTAGGTTTAGCTAATTTTTTTTCATTTCCACAAGGACTAAAGGAGAAAAATCACCATAAAATTTGTAAAGAAATTTCTCCCGAGTAAAACAATACCCCACATGTGGTAATAAACGGCTGTTTGGACACACGGCGAGGCTGAGAAGGGAAAGAGCGCCATTTGGCTTTTGGAACTCAAATTTAGCAGGAATGGTTTGCGGAGGCCATGTTACATTTACAAAGCCCCTGAGGGGACAAAACAGTGGAAACCCCCCACAAGTGACCCCATTTTGGAAACAACACCCATTGAGGAAATTATCTAGGGGTATAGTGAGCGATTTGACACCACAGTTTTTTTGCAGAAATTATTGGAAGTAGGCCCTGAAAATAATAATCTACATTTTTTCAAAGAAAATGTAGGTTTAGCTAATTTTTTCTCATTTCCAGAAGGACTAAAGGAGAAAAAGCACCACAAAATTTGTAAAGCAATTTCTCCCGAGTAAAACAATACCCCACATGTGGTAATAAACGGCTGTTTGGACACACGGCAGGGCTTAGAAGGGAAAGAGCACTATTTGACTTTTTGAGATCACATTTAGCAGGAATGATTTGCGGAGGCCAGGTCACATTTGCAAAGCCCCTGAGGGGACAAAACAATGAAAACGCCCAAAAAGGGACTCCATTTAGGAAACTACACCTCTTGAAGAATGCATCTAGGGGTGTAGTGAGCATTTTGACCCCACAGATGTTTCATAGAATTTATTAGAATTAGGCAGTGAAAATAAAAACAGTCCTTTTTCTTCAATAAGACGTAGCTTTAGCGCAAATTTTTTCATTTTCTCAACAAATAAAGGAAAAAAAGAACCCAACATTTGTAAAGCTATTTCTCCCGAGTACGGCAATACCCCATATGTGGTCATAAACTGCTGTTTGGGCAAACGGCAGGGCTCAGAAGGGAAGGACCGCCATTTGGAGTGCAGATGTTGCTGGATTGGTTTCTGGGCACCTGTGGGCCCAAAACAGTGGAAACCCCCCCAGAAGTGACCCCATTTTGGAAACGACACCCCTCAATGCATTTACCAAGGGGTGTAGTAAGCATTTTAACCCTGCAGGTGTTTTGTAGAAATTAGTGTGCGCTCAATGTTGCAGAGTGAAAATGGGATTTTTTTCCATAGATATGCCAATATGTGGTGCCCGGCTTGTGCCACCATAACAAGACAGCTCTCTAATTATTATGCGGTGTTTCCCGGTTTTAGAAACACCCTACATGTGGCCCTAATCTTTTGTCTGGACATATGACAGGGCTCAGAAGTGAAGAGTACCATGCGGAGTGGAGGCCTAATTTGGCGATTTACAAAGTATTGGTTCACAACTGCAGAGGCTCAGATGTGAAATAATAAAAAGAAACCCCTGATAAGTGACCCCATTATGGAACTGCACCCCTCAAGGCATTTATTAAGGGGTGTAGTGAGCATTTTCACCCCACAGGTCTTTTCCATAAATGAATGCGCTGCGGATGGTGCAAATTAAAAATTTATATTTTTCCCTAGATATGCCATTCAGTGGCAAATATGTCATGCCCAGCTTATGACGCTGGAGACACACACCACAAAAATTGTTAAAAGGGTTCTCACGGGTATGACGGTGCCATATATGTTGAAGGAAACTGCTGTTTGGGCACGCTGTAGGGTTCAGGGCCGAGGGAGCACCATTTGGCTTTTGGAGAGCGGATTTTGCTTGGTACTATATTTGTTTGAGTATTGCTGGTGTTTTATAATGTGGGGGTACATGTAAGCGGGGCGGAGTATATAAGGGGCATAGTCAGGTGGTATAAAAAAATAAAAATAATCCATAGATGTGTGTTACGCTGTGAAGCAATCCTTTCTGCACAGGCCGGTGTCGCACTGATAAATGGTGTCATTTATCCCCCTTTTGGTCCACACTCCGCGCCTTTGTAGTTTGGGGAATTTTGCTGGGAAAGTATTATCCTGGTATAATACGGGCACCGTCGCTTCCATCGGATATGATTGGGCCCTCCCTTCCTGGTTCCCTAATTTTAGGTCCTTGATAAATCGCCTCTTGAAACAGAAGAAATGTTCTCCTCGGGCACAACTGCATATTTTTTTATTTCCTGACTTATTGGAGCCATAACTAATTTTATTTTTCATAGACGTAGCGGTATGAGGGCTGGTTTGTTGCGGGACGAGCTGTAGTTATTATTGGTACCATTTTGGGGTACATGTGACTTTTTGATCACCTTTTATCCTATTTTTTGGGATGCCAGGTAAACCAAAAAACGCAATTCTGGCACAGCTTTTTTTTGTTTTTTTTTATACAGAGTTCACCACGCATTATAAACTACATGTTACCTTTATTCTGCGGGTCAGTACGATTCCGGCGATACCTCATTTATAGAACTTTTTTATGTTTTACAACTTTTTGCACAATAAAATTACTTTTGTAAAAAGAATGTATTTTTTCTGTCGCCAAGTTGTGAGAACCATAACGTTTTAATTTTTTTGTCGACGGAGTTGTATGAGGGCTTGTTTTTTGCGGGACGAGCTATAGTTTTTATAGGTACCATTTTTGGATACGTGCGACTTTTTGATCACTTTTTATTGTAATATTTGTAGGGCAAAGTGACTAAAAAACAGAAACTCTGGTAACGTTTTTTACGGGTTTTTTTTACGCTGTTCACCGCGTGCAATAAATAATATAATATTTTGATACCTCCGGTCGTTACGGTCGTGGCGATACCAAATACATATGGTTTATTATTATTTTTCAATAATAAAGGACTTGATAAGAGTAAAAGGGGGATTGTGTGTTATTTGATTACTTGAAACTTTTATTGTTTTCAAACTTTTATTTTTTGCACTTTTTTTTACACTTTTTTATACTTTTTTTACACTTTTTCTCAAGTCCCACTAGGGGACTTGAAGGTCCAATGGTCAGATTTTTTTTTTTCTAATACATTGCACTACCTATGTAGTGCAATGTATTAGATCTGTCAGTCATTCACTGACAGCAAGCCGTTTAGGCTTCGCCTCCCGGCGGGGCCTAAATCGGCTTCCGTAATGGCAGAGCAGGAGACCATTGTGTCTCCTGTTGCCATAACAGCAGTCGCCAGTCCCGATTGCCTGTCAGGGCTGGCGATCTGCTTGTAACCGCTACGATGCAGCAATCGCTTTCGATTGCTGCATCGAAGGGGTTAATGGCAGGGATCGGAGCTAGCTCCGGTTCCTGCCGTTACAGGTGGATGTCAGCTGTACAGTACAGCTGACTTCCACCGCTGATGACGCCGGATCAGCTCCTGACCCGGCGCCATCTTGCCGGCAGCTACGGAAGCCGATCAGGCTCCGCCGCCGGGCGGATCTTGACCGGCTTCGGTGCTAGGCAGACCGGGAGGCCAGTATTAGGCCTCCGGTTGCCATTGCAGCCACCGGAACCCCGGCAATTTCATTACTGGGGTTCCGATGAGCTGCAAACACCTTAAGTGCAGCGATCGTGTTTGAGCGCTGCACTTAAGGGGTTAATGGCGGGGATCGAAGCTAATTTCGGTCCCCGCCGTTACAGTCGGATGTCAGCTGTAAGATACAGCTGAGATCCGGTGATGATGGGACCGGCTCAGCTTCTGAGCCGGTGCCAAACGTTTGACGTACATGTACGGCAAGATGCGGGAAGTCAGTACTTTCCATGACGTACATGTACGTCAAATGTCGGGAAGGGGTTAATATATACAATATTGTTATTTAGATACAATTATTCAAAATTAACAGAGATGTCCAACTTCTCAAAGATGTGAAAAAAAACCCCATTGCTCTGGGAAAACAAATGACCTAACAAGTAAAAATACATAACTGTCTGGAGATCCCAGAGACATTAACCCCTTCAAGACAGCCTGTTTTGGCCTTAATGACGAAGCAGATTTTTCAAATCTGACATGTGTCCCTTTATGTGGTAATAACATCAGAATGCTTTTACCTATCCAAGCGATTATGAGATTGTTTTCTCGTGACATATTGTACTGTACTTTATGTTAGTGAAAAAATTTGGTCGATAAATGCAATATTTATTTGTAAAAAACACCAAGATTTGGAGAAAATTTGCAAAAACTAGCATTTTTCTAAATTTAAATGTATCTGCTTGTAAAACAGATCATAATATCACACAAAATAGTTACTACACTCCAAATTATTATGCAAATGTTATTTTTCGCTGATTTTCCTAAATAGTCGATGCAAATCAACCGTTGGAGTATAATGCAAATTTTATTGAACAAATCTCCTAATGATAACAGATTTTTTTTTAGAAGTAAAAAACTCAAAATGCACTGTTTCAAATTATTATGCACAACAGAGATCAAAACATTTTAAAGGTTGTAAAGAGAACTAAAATGGTAATTTGTTGAATTTGCAGCATCAGGAGGTCATATTTACAGAAATCAAAAGCTCTTTCAATCAAAAAAACTTAACAGGCCAAGTTACATGTTAACATAGGACCCCTTCTTTGATATCACCTTCACAATTCTTGCATCCATTGAATTTGTGAGTATTTGGACAGTTTCTGCTTGAATATCTTTGCAGGATGTCAGAATAGCCTCCCAGTGCTTCTGTTTTGATGTGAACTGCCTCCCACCCTCATAGATATTTTGCTTGAGGATGCTCCAAAGGTTCTCAATAGGGTTGAGGTCAGGGGAACATGGGGGCCACACCATGAGTTTCTCTCCTTTTATGCCCATAGCAGCCAATGATACATAGGTATTCTTTGCAGCATGAGATGGTGCATTGTCATGCATGAAGATAATTTTGCTACGGAAGGCACGGTTCTTCTTTTTGTATAACGGAAGAAAGTGGTCAGTCATAAACTCTACGTACTTTGCAGAGGTCATTTTCACACCGTCAGGGATCCTAAAGGGGCCTATCAGCTCTCTCCCCATGATTCCAGCCCAAAACATGACTCCGCCACCTCCTTGCTGACGTCGCAGCCTTGTTGGGACATGGTGGCCATTCACCAACCATCCACTACTCCATCCATCTGAACCAGCCAGGGTTGCACGGCACTCATCAGTAAACAACACAGTTTGAAAATTAGTCTTCATGTATTTCTGAGCCCAGTGCAACCGTTTCTGCTTGTGAGCATTGTTTAGGGGTGGCCGAATAATAGCTTTATGCACACTTGCAAACCTCTGGAGGATCCTACACCTTGAGGTTCGCGGGACTCCAGAGGCACCAGTGGCTTCAAATACATGGCATTTTAGAAGCTGCTCTCCTAATCCTATTAATTTGTCTGGCAGAAACCTTGCACATTATGCCTTTATCTGAACGAACCCGTCTGTGCTCTGAATAAGCCACAAATCTTTTCACAGTACGATGATCACGCCTAAGTTTTTTTGAAATATCCAATGTTTTCATACCTTGTCCATACCTTGCACTATTTCACGCTTTTCGGCAGCAGAGAGATCCTTTTTCTTTCCCATATTGCTTGAAACCTGTGGTCTGCTTAATAATGTGGAACGTCCTTCTTAAGTAGTTTTCCTTTGATTGGGCACACCTGGCAAACTAATTATCACTGGTGTCTGAGATTGATTACAATAATCCAAAGAGCCCTAAGACACAATACCATCCATGAGTTTAATTGAAAAACGAATAATTAAATGTTTATGACACTTAAATCCAATGTGCATAATAATTTGGAACACGGTGTAGTTTACATTTCCCATATGTCTACTTTATGTTTGCATCGTTTTTTGAACATTCTTTTATTTTTCTAGGACATTACAAGGCTTAGAAATTTAGCAGCAATTTATCATATTTTCAAGAAAATTTCAAAAGGCAATTTTTTCAGGGACCAGTTCTGAAGTGGCTTTGAGGGCCTTATATATTAGAAAGTCCCCATAAATCACCCCATTTTGAAAACTGCATCCCTCAAAGTATTCAAAACAGCATTCAGAAAGTGTTTTAACCCTTTAGGCGTTTCAAAGGAATTAAAGCAAAGTAGAGGTGAAATTTACAAATTTGTAATATATTTTTTTCTGTACCAGAGAAATGCAACTCAATATTTATTGCCCAGATTCTGTAGTTTCTAGAAATATCCAATATGTGGCCCTAGTATGCTACTGGACTGAAACAGAGGCCTCAGAAGCAAAGAAGCACCTAGTGGATTTTAGGGCCTCCTTTTTTTAGAATATATTTTAGGCACCATGTCAGATTTGAAGAGGTCTTGTGGTGCCAAAACAGTGGAAATCCCCCCAAAAGGGACCCCATTTTGCAAACGACACCCCTCAATGAACTTATCTAGGGTTGTAGTTAGCATTTTGACCCCACACTTTTTTTGCTAAATTTATTTGAATTAGTATGTGAATTTTTTAATTTTTACAAGGAATAAAGGAGAAAAAAAAAAACAACATATGTAAAGCAATTTCTCCCGATTATAGTTATACCCCATATGTGGTAATAAACTGCTGTTTGGACCCACAGCAGGGCTCAGAAGAGAAGGAGCACCACTTGGATTTTGGATTTCTGATTTTGCTGGAATACTTTTCAGTGCTGTGTCACGTTTGCAATGTACTGGAGGAACCAAAACAGTGGAAACCCCCCAAAAGTTACCCCATTTTGGAAACTACACCCCTCAAGGAACTTATCTAGGGGTGTAGTTAGCATTTTGACCCCACAGTTGTTTTGCTGAATTCATTGGAATTAGTCTGTAAAGGTAAAAATCTACTTTTTTTGTGCAAGGAATAAAGGAGAAAAAGCACCCCAACATTTGTAAAACAATTTCTCCCGATTACTGAAATATGCCATATGTGGTAATAAACTGCTGTTTGGACCAACAGCGGGGCTTAGAAGGGAAGGAGTGCTATTTGGCTTTTGGAGCTCAAATTTACCTGAAATGGTTTTCGGGTGCCATGTAGAATTTGCAAAGCCCCTGAGAGACCAAAATCGTGGAAACCACACAAAAGTGACACTATTTGGGAAACTACACCACTTAAGGGATCTATCTAGGGGTATAGTGAGCATTTAGACCCCACAGGTCTTTTGCAGAATTTATTAGAATTAGGCTGTGAAAATGAATATCAACATTATTTCCACTAAAATGTTGAATTTTTTCAATTTCACAAAGGATAAAGGAGGAAAAAGCACCCCAACATTTGTAAAGCAATTTCTACCCCACATGTGGTCATAAATGTTTTTTTTCATTAGAAAGTAATTAACCTTTTCCAGACTGATCAATTTTTGGTTTTTCTTTTTCGCTTTTCCCTCCCCGCTTTCCAAGAGCCATAACTTTTTTAGTTTTCCGTCAATAGAGGGGTGTGAGGGCTTATTTTTTGCGGAACGAGCTGTAGTTTTTATTGGTACCATACAACTTTTTGACCACTATTTATTACATTTTTTGGTAGAGACATGGTGACCAAAACACAGCGATTTTACAGTTTTAAAGTCTTTATTTTTCACGGCGTTCACCGTGCGAGTTAAATAATACTATAATGGTATATTGTAAAAGTTTGGACTTTTACAGACACAGCGATACCAATTTTGTGTCTTTTTTTATTTTCTTACATTACTAGGTTTTTAGGTAGTTTTTTTTTGGACTTTAAATATTTATTTAATTTTTTCCACTAATAATAATTTACTTTAGTTTTTACACATTTTATTAGTCATTAGATCACTGGTACAATACACTGCAATACGAATGTATTTCAGTATATTGTAATTTTTACAGGCTCCTGAACAGCATAATCGCTGTTCATGTCCTTTAGTCCAGGGTGTCAGCTGTAATACACAGCTGACACCCGCAGCGTATGGCGCAGGCTCCTTTGCGTGACCACTCTCCATACATCACCCCCCACACCACGGCATGCTATTAAGTCGTGGTGTGCGAAGGGGTTAATCCGCAACAGATGGGGTGGAGTGAAAATTAAAATTTTCCACTGATATGCCATTTAGTGCACTATATGTTATGCCCAGTTTGTGTCACTGAAGACAAATACCTCATAAAATATTAACCGGGTTCTCCCGGGTATGGCGATGCCATATCTGTGGATGTAAACTGCTGTTTGGGCACGCTGTAGGGCTCAGAAGCTTTTGGAGCGCAGATTTAGCTTGGTAGTAGTTCTGTTTGGCGTTTTGCTGCTATTTCAGTTTATAATGTGGGGGCATATGTAATCTGTGCGGAGAACATCAGGGAATAATAAAAGGATATAATAATGCGGTAAATAAATAATAATCCGCAGATATGTGGCCGGCATCGCACTGATAAATGGTGCCTAATCTTATCTGCTTTTGGAACACTGTACATTTTGCATTTTATATAATGAGAGCCAGAACTTTTTTTTTTTTCTTCACCGGAGCTATGTGAGGGCTTATTTGTTGCGAGACAATCTGTAGTTTTCATTGGTACCATTTTGGGGTACATGTTATTTTTTTGATCAATATTTATTCCATTTTTTGGCAAGCAAGGTGACCAAAATCCATCAATTCTGACAATGGTTTTTATTATTATTTTTTTTACGGCGTTCACCCTGGGCTATAAATTACCATTTTACTTTATTCTGTGGGTTGGTACGATTACGGCGATGCCATATGTATATCGTTTTTTTATGTTTTGCAGCGTTTGCGCAATAAAATCTCTTATTTATAAAATAATTAATTTTTTGTGTCACCATATTCTGAGAGCAATAACTTTTTATTTTTCAGTCAAAAAAGCTGTGTAAGGGCTTGTTTTTTACCGGACGGGTTGTAGTTTTTATTGGTAGTATTTTGGCGTACATGCAACTTTTTTGATCACTTTTTATTGTATATTTTGGGAGGGGTGGTGACCAAAACATAATGATTCTAGCATTGTTTTTTTACTTCTTTTTTTTTGCGGTGTTCATCGTGCGGGAAATATAATATTATAGTTTTATAGTTGGGGTCGTTACGAACATGGTGATACCAAATATGTGTACTTTAACATTTTCATTTTTTCCTATAATAAAAGACTTCTAGGAAAAAAAGCATTTTTATTTATGTAACTTATAACTTTTATTTTTACACTTTTTTAAAACATTTTTTTTTTTTTTTCACTTTTTACACTTTTCCCACTAGGAGACATTTAGACTTGCAGCTCTGATTGCTGCTAGAATACCTACGTAGTGTAATATATTCTGTCATTGTGACCGGACAGTTAGTCACGCGCCATCTTGAAGATCCGGATCAGGTACGTGGGGGCAGACGGAGGGGGGGGAGTGATCGGGGGTTTAATAAGGGGGGTGCTGGTCCTTATTTAGACCATTTCTCTCTTCTCTCACAGAATATATTCTGTGAGAGAAAAGAGATCACGAGCTGCCGCTGTTTTTACGGCGATCACCGTTATTAGTTGAATAACTGCGATCACATGACCGGGGACCTGACAAAACGGTCTGTGCTCCGAGGCCTCAACTACCTCCGTAGTGGAGTCCACAGAGTTTAAGCGCCTCCCGGGGGCGCTATCTTATGCCAAAGCGCCGCATAAGCACTCTTAATGGCCGCCGTGAAAACACGTATAGGCGGTCATTAAGGGGTTAAAGAGGATTTTTCACCTCTCCTGATGTAACGGCAGGGGGTAGGGAGACGGACAAGTGAGCCCTAATCTACCCGCCACTCTGTCCCTGCCTACTTGCAACGACCCGCCCTAGGCGACGGGGTACAACTGGGCGGCGGTCCCTGCGCTCAGTAAGTGCACGACAAACACGACAAACATACAAGGAACACAAGCAAGGAAAAGGGGCCGTTGCCCACGGCAACACCGTGAGCAACCAGAGTGGTGAACGAGCCGAGTCAAGCCAGGAGTGTGCGAGGTACAAAACGAACAGCAGAAGAGTAGTCGGTAAGCCAGGGTCGGTATGGAGCAGGATCAAAAATAGCAGGAGCTGTAGCTGGGCCAGGAACCACAAGGAAGGAAACCAAAGCAATAACAAGCACCGAGGGACAGGAAGTGCAGGCTTAAATAGACCGAGGGCGGGAGCTAGCTGAGTCTGGCCAGGTTACGATAGGCTCTCCCACTCCTAAGCCTGCCAGCCTGAATGGTGGAAGCAGGAGTCAGTCTCAGGGATGTATTCTCAGGTGCTGACTGATTAGTTCTGGGAGTTAACCCAGCAGTGCCTGGCAGATCCTTTACAGTACCCCCCCTTTTATGAGGGGCCACCGGACCCTTTCTAAGTGGACCTGGCTTACTGGGGAAACGCAGGTGGAACCTCCTGACCAATACCCCAGCGTGAACATCCCGGGCGGGTACCCAAGTCCTCTCCTCGGGCCCGTATCCTCTCCAATGGACCAGGTACTGGAGGGAGCCTTGGACCATCTTGCTGTCCACAATCCTGGCCACCTCGAATTCCACCCCCTCAGGGGTGAGGATGGGAACAGGAGGTCTCCTCGAGGGAGCCAAGGACGGGGAGCAGCGTTTGAGGAGGGAGGCATGAAACACGTCGTGTATCCGAAAAGACGGGGGTAACTCCAGCCGGAAGGAGACAGGATTGAGGACCTCAATGACCTTATACGGCCCAATAAACCGGGGAGCAAACTTCTTGGACGGAACCTTGAGACGCAAGTTCCTAGACGACAACCACACCAGATCCCCGACCATAAACAGGGGGTTAGCAGAACGTTTTTTATCAGCCTGAGTTTTTTGTACGCTCTGGGACACCTCTAGGTTTTTCTGAACCTGGGCCCAGACTGTGCACAGTTCCCGATGAACGACCTCTACCTCAGGATTGTTGGAACTACCAGGTGAAACGGAGGAGAACCGTGGATTAAACCCAAAATTACAAAAAAAAGGAGAGACCCCAGACGAGTTACTGACCCGGTTATTAAGGGAAAATTCGGCGAGGGGAATGAAAGAGACCCAATCAAATTGACAGTCAGAGACAAAACACCTTAAGTATTGTTCTAGGGACTGATTAGTCCTCTCCGTTTGGCCATTGGTTTCAGGATGGAAGGCAGAGGAGAAGGACAGATCAATCCCCAACTTCATACAGAAGGCTCTCCAAAACAATGAAACAAATTGTACCCCTCTGTCCGAAACAATATTGACAGGGACCCCATGGAGACGCAGGATGTGTTTGACAAACAAGGTAGCCAACGTTTTGGCGTTGGGTAGTTTCTTGAGGGGCACAAAGTGGCACATCTTACTGAAGCGGTCCACCACCACCCACACCACCGACTTGCCTTGGGATGGAGGCAAATCGGTGATAAAATCCATGGAGATATGTGTCCAAGGTCTCTGGGGAATGGGCAACGAACGCAGTAAGCCCGCTGGTCGGGACCTGGGAGTCTTGGACCTAGCACAAACCTCACAAGCGGCGACGTAGGCCTTAACGTCTTTAGGCAACCCAGGCCACCAATAATTTCTGGTAATGAGGTGTTTGGTACCCAGGATGCCTGGATGGCCAGATAGTGCGGAGTCATGATTTTCCCTAAGTACTCTTAGCCGGAATTGCAGGGGAACAAACAGCTTGTTCTCAGGAAGGTTCCCGGGAGCTGCACCTTGATCAGCAGCAATTTCAGAAACTAAATCAGAATCGATCGAGGAAATGATTATACCTGGAGGCAAAATACAAGCAGGATCTTCCTCCGAAGGAGGGCTGGCCATGAAGCTACGCGACAGTGCATCAGCCTTAATATTTTTAGACCCAGCCCTATAGGTAACCAAAAAATTGAATCTGGTAAAAAATAACGCCCATCGAGCTTGTCTCGGGTTTAGCCTCCGGGCAGATTCTAGGAACACCAGATTCTTGTGGTCGGTAAGGACCGTTACCTGGTGCCTAGCCCCCTCCAGGAAGTGGCGCCACTCTTCAAATGCCCATTTAATGGCTAAGAGTTCGCGGTTGCCAATATCATAGTTACTTTCAGTTGGCGAAAACTTCCTGGAGAAGTAGGCACAGGGGCGGAGATGGGTGAGGGACCTGGTACCCTGGGACAAGACAGCCCCCACTCCCACCTCAGATGCGTCAACTTCCACGATAAATGGCTCCATTTGGTTGGGCTGAACCAGCACCGGGGCCGAGACAAAGCACTTCTTAAGGACCTCAAAAGCCTGGACAGCCTCAGGAGGCCAGTGGAGGAGATCAGCACCTTTGCGAGTGAGGTCCGTAAGGGGCTTAGCGATGACCGAGAAGTTAGCAATAAATCTCCTGTAATAATTAGCAAATCCCAAAAAACACTGTAACGCCTTCAGGGAGGCAGGTTGGACCCATTCCGCCACAGCCTGAACCTTGGCGGGGTCCATGCGGAATTCATGAGGAGTGAGGATTTGACCCAAAAATGGAATCTCCTGTACCCCAAACACACATTTTTCGGTTTTGGCAAACAGTTTATTTTCCCGAAGGACCTGGAGCACCTTCCTGACATGCTCCACGTGGGAGGACCAGTCCTTGGAAAACACCAGTATGTCATCAAGGTACACTACCAGAAAAATCCCCAGGTAATTTCTCAAAATCTCATTTATGAAATTCTGGAAGACCGCAGGGGCATTACACAACCCAAAGGGCATGACGAGGTATTCGAAATGGCCTTCGGGCGTGTTAAACGCAGTCTTCCACTCATCCCCCTCTTTGATGCGAATAAGGTTATACGCCCCCCGTAGATCCAATTTAGAAAACCATTGGGCCCCCTGAACCTGATTAAAGAGATCAGGAATCAAAGGAAGGGGATACTGGTTCCTTACCGTGACCTTATTCAGGCTACGGTAGTCAATGCATGGCCTAAGACCACCATCCTTCTTCCCCACGAAGAAGAAGCCAGCACCTACTGGAGAAGAAGAGGGACGAATGTAACCCTTGGCCAGGGATTCCTGGATATACACTCTCATAGCTTCACGTTCGGGACAAGAAAGATTAAATATCCTACCCTTAGGAAGCTTAGCTCCTGGTACCAATTCGATAGCGCAATCGTATTCTCTATGAGGAGGTAACACTTCGGAGGCCTCCCTAGAGAAAACATCAGCGAAGTCCTGAACAAACTCGGGTAGCGTATTCGCCTCCTTAGGGGGAGAAATAGAATTAACAGAAAAACATGACGTACAACATTCATTACCCCATTTGGTTAGCTCCCCAGTATTCCAGTCAAACGTAGGATTATGCAACTGCAACCAGGGAAGACCTAGCACCAAATCGTACGATAATCCCTGCATCAACAGTACAGAGCATTGCTCCAAATGCATGGAGCCAACAAGGAGTTCAAAAACAGGGGTATGCTGTGTAAAATAACCATTAGCAAGAGGAGTGGCGTCGATACCCACTACCGGGACAGGTTTAGGCAAATCAATAAGAGGCATAGCAAGGGACATAGCAAATTCCACAGACATGATATTAGTAGAGGACCCTGAATCCACGAAAGCACTGCCGGTAGCAGACCTACCACCAAAAGAGACCTGAAAGGGAAGCAAGATCTTAGTACGTTTCATATTTACGGGAAATACCTGTGCGCCCAAGTGACCTCCCCGATGATCACTTAGACGCGGAAGTTCTCTGGCTGCAACCTTACGCTTAGGACAGTTGTTCACTTGATGCTTGTCGTCCCCACAGTAGAAGCAGAGACCATTCTTCCTGCGGAATTCTCTACGTTGTTGGGGGGACACGGAGGCCCCGAGTTGCATAGGTATCTCTGAATCTTTCGGGGAGGAACGAAGCAACGGAGCTTCGGGAGGCATCATGGGGGAGTCGGAGGAGAAAACACATAAACGTTCACGTTGTCGTTCCCTGAGACGTCGGTCAAGTCGTATCGCTAAAGCCATAACCTGGTCTAGGGAGTCACAAGAGGGATAGCTAACTAGCAGGTCTTTCAGGGCATTCGACAGACCCAACCTAAACTGGCACCTTAAGGCAGGGTCATTCCACCGAGAAGCTACGCACCACTTCCGAAAGTCAGAGCAATACTCCTCAACAGGTCTCTTACCCTGACTTAAGGTCACCAGCTGACTCTCGGCAAAGGCAGTCCTGTCAGTCTCGTCATAAATAAGTCCGAGAGCAGAAAAGAAACAATCAACGGAGGAAAGTTCAGGGGCGTCAGGAGCCAAGGAGAAGGCCCACTCTTGGGGCCCTTCCTGGAGCCGGGACATAATTATACCCACCCGCTGGCTCTCAGAACCTGAGGAATGAGGCTTTAAACGAAAGTAAAGCCTACAACTCTCCCGAAAGGAGAGAAAAGTCCTCCGGTCCCCTGAGAACCGGTCGGGCAACTTGAGGTGGGGTTCAAGAGGTGCGGTGCGGGGAACTACCAGGGTAGCATCAGGCTGGTTGACCCTCTGAGCCAGGGCCTGGACCTGTAGGGAGAGACCCTGCATTTGCTGAGCCAGGGTCTCACGGGGATCCATAGTGGTGTCAGGGACCAGGGGTAGACTAGGTATGGGCTTGTTATTATGTAACGGCAGGGGGTAGGGAGACGGACAAGTGAGCCCTAATCTACCCGCCACTCTGTCCCTGCCTACTTGCAACGACCCGCCCTAGGCGACGGGGTACAACTGGGCGGCGGTCCCTGCGCTCAGTAAGTGCACGACAAACACGACAAACATACAAGGAACACAAGCAAGGAAAAGGGGCCGTTGCCCACGGCAACACCGTGAGCAACCAGAGTGGTGAACGAGCCGAGTCAAGCCAGGAGTGTGCGAGGTACAAAACGAACAGCAGAAGAGTAGTCGGTAAGCCAGGGTCGGTATGGAGCAGGATCAAAAATAGCAGGAGCTGTAGCTGGGCCAGGAACCACAAGGAAGGAAACCAAAGCAATAACAAGCACCGAGGGACAGGAAGTGCAGGCTTAAATAGACCGAGGGCGGGAGCTAGCTGAGTCTGGCCAGGTTACGATAGGCTCTCCCACTCCTAAGCCTGCCAGCCTGAATGGTGGAAGCAGGAGTCAGTCTCAGGGATGTATTCTCAGGTGCTGACTGATTAGTTCTGGGAGTTAACCCAGCAGTGCCTGGCAGATCCTTTACACCTGACATGTTTGTTTCAGTAAGTAATTGTATTCCCTATGAAATAACAATTCTGGAGCATCTTTTCTTAGAACTCTACATTGTGCCATTCCTCTGTTATTCCTCCTAGAAATGTATGAATAAATTGACAACTGGGTGTTATCAGTTGTGACTGTGCCCCTACATAATTTTTTTATTTTTGATGATAAATATTATCATCAAATAAAGGGCACGGCCATGGGGACTGTCTGTGCACCAACTTACGCAACTCTGTTTCTGGGGTGGTGGAAGGACACCATTGTTTTTTCCGACTACCTACTTTTTTTCACCTCACATTTCTTTCTGGGGAAGATACATTGACGACATTCTCATCCTTTGGAATGGGGATGCAAATATTTCACCGAGTTCATGTCTATGCTCAATGATAACTCTATTGGAATGAGGTTTACTTATGAGATACATGATCATATGATCAATTTTCTCGACCTCAAGATCTCTCTGGACCCTGGTGGCAGTGTCCAAACTGACATCTTCCGGAAGGCTACTGCCACTAATAGTTTCCTACACTGGGATAGTCACCATCCCTCTGCCCTTAAGAAAGGAATACCAATAGGCCAGTATCTTAGAGCCAAGCGAAATTGCTCTAATGAGCTGGTCTTTCAAGTGGAATGCGATGGACTTTATCACAAATTCCTAGCAAGAGGATATCCAAAAAAGTGGTTACACAGGGTTTATGCCAGGGCCAGGGCATCCGACAGACACGATTTACTTTCAAACAGGGGAACAAGATCTGTTGTGCCCAGCTCATCCAGTGCCATACGCTCTATAGGCACCTTTGATGTATCCTCTCCCCAGGTTATGCATATTCTGCAAAAATATTGGTCCGTACTTACTGCCGATCCCGACCTGAAAGATGCCATTTCAGCAAATCCAAGTATCACATACCGCAGGGGGAAAAATCTGCGGGAATTCCTGGTACATAGCCACTATTCCACACGATCTAATATTCCATCTACTTGACTTAAATCATCTGTAAAGGGATTTCACCCCTGCGGCAAATGTTCCTTCTGCCCTTTTATGGCAACAGTCAAGAAGTTCACCAATCCAATTGATGGCAAATCATACGAGATAAAACAGTTTATGAACTGCCAAAGCAGTGGGGTTGTTTATATTGTGAGATGCCCCTGTCCTAAGCTATACGTTGGTAAGACCGTTCAGGAACTGAGGAGGAGAATTTCCAAACACCTCAGTACCATCAACCATAATGAAGATACCACTTTATCAAGACATACTCAGAATTTTCATGGGGGCAACCCTCGAGTGCTTCAATTTTGGGGTGTCACCCAAATTAAGCTGGGCCCTAGGGCTGGTAATTTAGACCGTAGACTCCTGCAAGAGGAGGAACGGTGGATTCACCGTTTGAACACCATGACCCCCCTGGGTCTTAATGAGGGGTTTACCTTTACTGCGTTTCTATGATCCCAATCCCTACTTCATTGCTGTTGTGTACTCTATGTCCATTCTCATGATGGAGAACACAGGCTACTTTGTGGATTTAGCACCGAACCTGCTCCATGTACCAACTTAAATAATTATTTATAATTCAAAAATGTAATATATACACCACTATTGTTGTGGTAGATTCTCTTACACCATAAACTAATTTCATGACTTATGACCACACAGATATGGCGGCTCCCTGTCTCTTCCATATATATTACAGCTTTTAATCAAGCTGAACCATTGCCCATCTTATTTTTAACATTATCTCCCTTATTACTGGTGCCTCTATGTAGGATGTATACAAGTATGCCCCCTGGTTGAGTGCCTTATTTGCATGCCGACATTTAGGATATGTATTCCTCCCATATGGGTTTCTATTGCGTGTTTTACATAAACTATACTAATATTCTCCAACACTTACCCTTGGCACCTTGCAGGAACTGACTGTTTCTGTACTAAGTCCTAATTTTCATCTATGCGCCTGCGCTGATTTCTGGATCTTCGTTATCCGCAATAACCAGTATAAGTCTCTTCACTACGCATTTGCGCATGCGTCATTATTCTCCGCTGGTTTTCATATATCCAGCAACTATACGCTGACATTTTACACTATGTCCTCATTTATCACATGTGCGCATGCGCTCTCCCCCATCCTCCATTGGCCTACCTTACCTCTCCTGTGATTTGCCAATCTGTTTCTTCTGCTGGCCGGCCGACTTTCGCTTACACTGACTGGACGCTTGTCCTGACACTCCCCCTATGTACGTCATTGGAAATGTCCATAACAGGAAGAACCTTTTCGCAGCGCCGCCATTAGCCCCGTGTACCCCTGAGGACGCTACCTAGTAGCGAAACATGTCGGGGAGGCTTCTTTTATTTTAATTCCTGCGCTAGGCCGGACCTACTGTTAGACAACTTAGACAATTTAATCAATTAACTGTCAGAAATAACGGTTCCTATGCCAGTTGTTATCATACTGCTGCACTAGCATCAGTTCTCTACTCCTATGTCCGGTCTTCAGCAGTGACAATTTTAATACACTTACGTGTGGTCTGTCTGTTTTGCTATACGTAGCACAATAAGGAATTTACTTTATCTTTTAGGGTAGTTGGGAAATAGGGTATTCTTGCCTGTAGGCATTCTGTTGTTAGTTGTGCCCCTACAGACTGACGCTGTCCAGTCAGTGCCGACAGACTGAGACTGTGTAGGGACACGCCCATTTGACAAGGGGAATGGTAACACCCAGTTGTCAATTTACTCCTAAATTTCTATGAGTAACAAAGGAACGTCACAAAGCAGACTTCTAAGAAAATATATTACAGAATTGTTATTTCATGGGAAAACAAGTGCTTAATTAAATAGAGAGTCAGGAATAGGTGATAGCTCCTTTTTAAATAACTTGTTTGGCCGACAGTTACTACTCCAGCCAGTGTCCACACGCCATGACGAGCAGGGCAACGGCAGTAGTACACAGCCACAGCCAGGCTCTAACAGCAGAGAGAAGAGAAACCTCTTCTCTCTGCCGTTAACCCCTTGATCAAAGCTGATCGTGGCATTCAAAGCAATACTGAGAAGTGGGACTTCCCTTTGAACGCAAGGAGAAAAGGCAGCGAGGCAGAACTTCCAAAATGAGCAGCTGCTTTATTCACCCGTGCAACGTTTCAGTCCAGCAGGACCTTTCTCAAGAATGAGAAGCTTGAGAAAGGTCCTGCTGGACAATCGTTGCACGGGTGAATAAAGTTGTAATTCATTTTGAAAGTGCTGCCTCGCTGCCTTTTTCCCTGGTCTACTCCAGTGGACCATAGATCAGGTCCCGTAGAGGCGTGCACCCACATCTGGTCCAGTGCTGTGGAACTTCTTTGTCTTTACGTTTCCATTGATCGCGTCACAGGAAAACCCTCTGACGCGATCGATGGCCAAACCTGGTATGAACAGACAGCTCAGTGTCCATTGAAGGACCCCAGGGCTGTCTGACCATATTCCCTGTTAGGGCATACTGAGGTATTCCCTAACAACTGCCTGTGTACAATCAGTACACAGGCTAATGTAGTGGCATATAGATATATGCCACTTTAAAGTTCAAAAATAAAAATAAAAATGAAAAATTCCTCTCTGCGATAAAAAAAAAGTAAAGTTAATAAAAAAAGTATTAATTAAAAAAAATTACACAGAAATACACATTATTTTTACACTAAACAAACTTTTCAAAATATAAGTCCCAAAACATGGAATAATTTATGCATATTTGGTATCACCACTTCCATAACAACCTGTAGAATAAATGTTTCATGTTATTTATGATGATCGGTGTATTGTGTTAAAAAAAAAGTAAACTACAGCGGAGATTGCACTTTTTCAAAAAGCTATGGACACAAGATTGTTAATAGTACATCCTGATGACTTTGACGGGATCTTCGAAAATCTAAATGTGCCAGAATTTGGCGTGATCGGCTGATAATTTGGCATGATCGGCCGATAATGTTTATAGGGTCACGCGATTCTTCCTTAACAGCAGATGTCGAGGGATGAAGGGGAAGAAGGACTGGACGTTGTATTTCAACATGCTCAATCCTTCTTTCCTTTAGGACAACCCATCTTTTCTTAAACATGCTTCAAAGTCATTCCATAAGCCAGGGGCGTAACTAGGAAAGACTGGGGCCCATAGCAAACTCTTGACCAGGGCCCCCCCAGGGTGCCACAAGCAGCCCCCCTTATAAATAGTGCCCCCTGTAGAATGTGCCATACAGCGCCCCTGTAGACAGTGCTATATAGCCCCGCCTATAGACAGTGTCACACCCCATTTGTAGATAGCGCCCCCACCTCCCCCTTGTAGATAAGGCCATGCAGCCCCCTGTAGATATCGCCATAAAGCTCCCACTGTATATAGCGCTATACAGCTCCCACTGTATATAGTGCAGCACAGCCCCCCTTAGTAGATAGTGCAGCAAAGCCCCCCTTAGTAGATAGTGCCACACACAGACCCCTGTAGAAACCACAGCCCCCCCTTGTAAATTGTGCCACACAGCTCCCATTTGTGTATAGTGCCACACAGCCCCTTTGTGTATAGTGCCACACAGCCGCCCCCCCTTGTGTATAGTAGGGATGTCACCTTACCAGAATTTGGACTTCGATACCGATACTTTGTGTAGTATTGCGATTTCGATACCAAAACGATTTGCCAACAGTAATAATACAAAAAAAAGTTCTTCCATTTTCTGATGTGAGGCGCGTGGTGTGATGATGAATTTAACCTCATCATTAATAGTAATTAACCCTATTATGTTTCTCAGTCATAATGGGTTAATGTGTGAGGTACATGATGGGGTTAATTACTATTAGGCCTTAGTCACACGAACATGTATTACGTCCGTGACCTATGTTAGTGAAGGGGGCCGTTCAGACAGTCCGTGATTTTCACGCAGCGTATGTCCGCTGCGTAAGACTCACGACATGTCCTATACTTTCCCGTTTTTCGCGCATCACGCACCCATTGAAGTCAACAGCGTACATATCATAAATGACGCAAATAGCAGCGGAGATGAGAGGTTCCTCTGATCTCCACCGTTATAGAGCGGGGCTGCGGCTGTGTGATACAGCCATTGCCCCGCTCCTGACATTAGTGCGTGCGCGGTCAGCATGAGGTGATGTGGCCGGCGCTGCACTAATGAGCGGCGGTTAAGGCACTGAGGACAGAACATGGGGGTGTTTTGCAGTGCGCCCGCCATGTTCTGTGTTCAGTGTCGCCGCTCATTAGTGCAGCTCTGGCCGCATCGCATCATCCTGATGGCGCGCACTTGTCAGGACTCAGGAGCGGGGCAGTGGCTGTATTAGGGTATGTTCACACGAGGGCGTCCGTTACGGCTGAAATTACGGGGATGTTTCAGCCTGAAAACATCGCCGTAATTTCAGCCGTAACGGCATGTGCAGGAGCTTGAACGCCGCGTCCATTACGGGCGTAATTAGCGCTGCTATTCATTGGAGTCAATGAATAACGGCTCCAATTACGGCCAAAGAAGTGACAGGTCACTTCTTTGGCGCGGGCGTCTATTTACGCGCCGTCTTTTGACAGCGGCGCGTAAATTACGCCTCATGTGAACAGACAAACGTCTGCCCATTGCTTTCAATGGGCAGATGTTTGTCAGCGCTATTGAGGCGCTATTTTCGGACGTAATTCGGGGCAAAAACGCCCGAATTACGTCCGTAAATAGGCCGTGTGAACATACCCTTACATAGCTACAGCCCCGCTGTAACTACATTAATGTATTACTATATTTAGCTGTGTGGCCGCACAGCTAAGTATCGAAATACATGAAACAACGGTATCGAACCGTTTGGGGGTGCACAGTATCGAAGTTTCGATGCATAATGCATCCCTAGTGTATAGTGCCACACAGCCCCCCTTTGTGTATAGTGGCACACAGTACCCCCTTGTGTATAGTGCCACAAGGCAATGGCGCATCCGAGAAAGTTTTATCAGCCAGGGAGATGTCACTCAAACATGGAAAGGTGAGTTTGGAGGCAGGACTATGGGACTCTTCAGGATAGCAGCACCGCCCAATGACCCTCTAATGAGTAATTAGGATATAGTGTGCGCCATTTTAAAAGTGGATTTTAAAGATTTTGCTGTATCTGAAAAAGACATACGAGGGAATGTTTGCAAATATTGTCAGGTCATGTATTTCAGCATGGTGGCGGTTCAAGGGGTTAAAACTACCTGACAGATTCCCATTAAATATACAATGAATTGAGAAAATTTCATCTGCTCTGCAATTTTGTTATTATAAATATATCCTATATAATTACAGATCGAGAACCAAGCTCTGACATATATACAGTACCACAACTAAGCTCAGTACATAAATACAGCACTAGAACCAAGCCTATACATATATACAGTACCACAACCAAGCTCACTACATAAATACAGAACCAGAACCAACCTCCGTACATAAATACAGCACTAGAACCAAGCTCAGTACATATATACAGCACCAAAACCAATCTCATACGTACACCGCATTCCAAATTATTATGCAAATGTTATTTTTCGCTGATTTTCCTAAATAGTCGATGCAAATGACAGTCAGTATAATCTTCACGCCATCAAACGTTGGAGTATAATGCAAATTTTATTGAACAAATCTCCTAATGATAACAGATTTTTTTTAGAAGTAAAAAACTCAAAATGCACTGTTTCAAATTATTATGCACAACAGAGATCAAAACATTTTAAAGGTTGTAAAGAGAACTAAAATGGTAATTTGTTGAATTTGCAGCATCAAGAGGTCATATTTACAGAAATCAAAAGCTCTTTCAATCAAAAAAAACATAACAGGCCAAGTTACATGTTAACATAGGACCCCTTCTTTGATATCACCTTCACAATTCTTGCATCCATTGAATTTGTGAGTATTTGGACAGTTTCTACCTGAATATCTTTGTAGGATATCAGAATAGCCTCCCACCCTCATAGATATTTTGCTTGAGGATGCTTCAAAGATTCTCAATAGGGTAGAGGTCAGGGGAACATGGGGCCACACCATGAGTTTCTCTCCTTTTATGCCCATAGCAGCCAATGACACAGAGGTATTCTTTGCAGCATGAGATGGTGCATTGTCATGCATGAAGATAATTCTGCTACGGAAGGCACGGTTCTTATTTTTGTACCACGAAAGAATGTGGTCAGTCATAAACTCTACGTACTTTGCAGAGGTCATTTTCACACCGTCAGGGACCCTAAAGGGGCCTACCAGCTCTCTCCCCATGATTCCAGCCCAAAACATGACTCCGCCACTTCCTTGCTGACGTCGCAGTCTTGTTGGGACATGGTGGCCATTCACCAACCATCCACTATTCCATCCATCTGGACCATCCAGGGTTGCACGGCACTCATCAGTAAACAACACAATTTAAAAATTAGTCTTCAGGTATTTCTGAGCCCACTGCAACAGTTTCTGCTTGTGAGCATTGTTTAGGGTTGGCCGAATAATAGCTTTATGCACACTTGCAAACCTCTGGAGGATCCTACACCTTGAGGTTTGCGGGACTCCAGAGGCACCAGCGGCTTCAAATACCTGTTTGCTGCTTTGCAATGGCATTTTAGCAGCTGCTCTCCTAATCCTATTAATTTGTCTGGCAGAAACCTTCCTCATTATGCATTTATCAGAACGAACCCGTCTGTGCTCTGAATCGGCCACAAATCTTTTTACAGTACGATGATCACGCTTAAGTTTTCTTGAAATATCCAATGTTTTCATACCTTGTCCAAGGTATTGCACTATTTCACGCTTTTCAGCAGCAGAGAGATCCTTTTTCTTTCCCATATTGCTTGAAACCTATGGCCTGCTTAATAATGTGGAACATCCTTCTTAAGTAGTTTTCCTTTGATTGGGCACACCTGGCAAACTAATTATCACAGGTGTCTGAGATTGATTACAATGATCCAAAGAGCCCTAAGACACAATACCATCCATGAGTTTAATTGAAAAACGAATAATTAAATGTTTATGACACTTAAATCCAATGTGCATATTAATTTGGAACACGGTGTATATACAACACCAGAACAAAGCTCAGTACATACTGTATATACAGCATCAGAACCAAGATCAGTACATATATACACCAGAACAAATACAGCTCAATTTAGTGCAACCCCTGCCGTATAAGTTTGTACGGCGTATAACTACAGCTCCCAGCATGGCCCGAACAATGATGAGGATATGCTGGGAGATGCGGTTTCACACAAAAAAAAATCATACCACCCATCATCTCGCTGCAGATCATACAGTGACTACAGTGCTGATTAGAGGCAGAATAAACATTTACATTAAGTGACTCACCGGTGAAGTCTCAGATTCTAGTTCTTTTCTTCGGCCCAGACCTCTATGATGGATTTCTACCAGCCATGACCCATTTCTGCAGTTTTCCGCTCAGATGTCTTCAGCTTCTCACTTTTAAAACATTTCTGCACCTATAAACAAAGTTAAAATTCTTAACACCTTTAAATATAATAAAGCGCCATACACTGTGTACCTGATTATAATAGCGCCATACACTGTGTCCCTGATTATAATAGTACCATACACTGTCACACACGCACACACACCTTGCCCCCTGTAGATAGTGCCCCCATAGCCCCCTTTAAATAGTGACCCCCATAGAGCCTCTGTAGATAGTGCCCTACATAGAAGCCCCTGTAGATAGTGTCCCACATACAGCCCTCTGTAGATCGTGCCCACATATGGACTCCAGAGCTGCAAGGCAATAGTGCTAACCACTGAGCCACCGTGCTGCCCTACTTATAGCTTCCCCTATAGATTGGGCTATATGTATAGCCCGGAAAAGAAAAAACAAAACCTGGTAAAAAAGGCACTCGGCTCAATAAAGTCGCAATTTAATTATCAAAAGTTTATTAATATATATTTAAAATGATGCAATCTTGCACAAAAACCTACAAACAGACATCACAAACCCGGCCGGGTAATGAATGGCAAAGAAATCAGATTTAAGAAAAATTCTCATTTAGCATGGCCATATAACAAATAGTATCAAGTAATAAGTTACTTCAATACAGGCCACACAAGTGGATGAATAAGATACAATGTATTAAATGGAGGCAACATACTAACCAAGGTAATTTACAAATTACATAACATCCACAGATATAAGCAATCCTGCTGATCAGATATACTGCTATCTGATCAGCAGGATTGCTTATATCTGTGGATGTTATGTAATTTGTAAATTACCTTGGTTAGTATGTTGCCTCCATTGTATCTTATTCATCATTTCGTGACACTGGTCCATTAAGGACACGGCTAATTTTGGCCTTGAGGACAGAACAATTTATTCATATTTCACTCTTTGCATCCCGACGCTCATAACTTTTTTATTTTTTGTGCGACGTAGTTGTAGGAGACTTTGTTTTTTGCGGGACGAGTTGTACTATATGTAGGTACCATTTTTTAGTGCAAATACATTATCGTTTAATTTATAGAAATTTTCGCGAAAATGCAGAATAAAAAAGCAGCTCTGCTGCAGTTTTTTTTACACCATACACCAATAATAAATAATGTTATACGTTTGTTGTTCTGGTTGTTACGGTCTTGACGATACCAAATATGTCTATATTATTTCATGTTTTGGGACTTCTATTTGAAAAAGTTTATTTATTGTAAAAAAATGTGTATTTGTATTTTTTAACTTATTTTTTTTACATTAATTTAACTTTTTTTTTTTTAATCCCATACAGGGATTTTTAATTTTTATTTTTATTTTTTAACTGTAATGTACTGGCATAGATCTATATGCCAGTACATTAGCCTGTGTACTGAATGTACACAGGCAGTTGTTAGGGCATACTTCAGTATGCCCTAATAACAGGAAATATGTTCAGACAGCCCTGGGGTTCTTCAATGGACCCTGGGCTGTCTGACCATACAAGTTATGGGCGTCACAGGGATTTTCTGTGACGCGATCAAAGGGCAGTCCCCCCTCCTCTAGAACGCCGCAGTTTTGATCGCGGCATTCAAGGGGCTAACGGCGGAGAGAAGAGGTTTACCCTCCTCTCCGATGTTAGAGCGGGGCTGTGGCTATGTATTACAGCCGTTACCCCGCTCCTGATCGCACGCGGACACAGGACGAGAATGCTCGTCCTAATGCGCAAAGTACCCGCCTTTCTCGTCCTGTGCCGGCAACCAGTTAAAGCCTATGTAAATAATCACACTACCTACCGTAAGCAGTCCCCAAATTCTTTTGTATTTTAGGCATTTTATCGGAACAGTCTGAATAGTTTTGAAAACAGAAACAAAGATTGTGTATGGAGTTCGTGGATCAAATTTTTTTTGCATTTGGAGAAGTTTATTAGAACAAAGTGGAACTTGCCATTTGAAGAAGATCATAAAACAACAACTGAGATGTAGTCATGGACGGACATCTACAGGGTGGTCCTTTTATATGGATACACCTAAATAAAATGGGAATGGTTGGTGATATTAACTTCCTGTTTGTGGCACATTAGTATATGGGAGGGGGGAAACTTTTCAAGCTGGGTGTTGACCATGGCGGCCATTTTGAAGTCGGCCATTTTGTATCCAACTTTAGTTTTTTCAATGGGAAGAGGGTCATGTGACACATCAAACTTATCGAGAATTTCACAAGAAAAACAATGGTGTGCTTGGTTTTAACGTTACTTTATTATTTCATGAGTTATTTACAAGTTTCTGACCACTTATAAAATGTGTTCAAAGTGCTGCCCATTGTGTTGGATTGTCAATGCAACCCTCTTCTCTCACTCTTCACACACTGATAGCAACACCGCAGAAGAAATGCTAGCACAGGCTTCCAGTATCTGTAGTTTCAGTTGCTGCACATCTCGTATCTTCACAGCATAGACAATTGCCTTCAGATGACCCCAAAGATAAAAGTCTAAGGGGGTCAGATCGGGAGACCTAGGGGGCCATTCAACTGGCCCACGACGACCAATCCCCTTTCCAGGAAACTGTTCATCTAGGAATGCTCGGACCTGACACCCATAATGTGGTGGTGCACCATCTTGCTGGAAAAACTCAGGGAACGTGCCAGCTTCAGTGCATAAAGAGGGAAACACATCATCATGTAGCAATTTCAGATATCCCGTGGCCTTGAGGTTTCCATTGATGAAGAATGGCCCCACTATCTTTGTACCCCATATACCACACCATACCATCAATTTTTGTGTTCCAACAGTCTTGGAGGGATCTATCCAATGTGGGTTAGTGACAGACCAATAGCGGTGGTTTTGTTTGTTAACTTCACCATTCACATAAAAGTTTGCCTCATCACTGAACAAAATGTTCTGTGTAAACTGAGGGTCCTGTTCCAATTTTTGTTTTTCCCATTCTGCAAATTCAGTGCGCCGATCTGGGTCATCCTCGTTGAGATGCTGCAGCAGCTGGAGTTTGTAAGGGAGCCATTTGTGAGTAGCTAATATCCGCCGAAGGGATGTTCGACTGATGCCACTCTCCAGTGACATGCGGCGAGTGCTACGCTGTGGGCTCTTGCTGAATGAAGCTAGGACAGCCACTGATATTTCTTCATTAGTGACAGTTTTCATGCGTCCACATTTGGGCAAATCCAACACTGAACCAGTTTCACGAAACTTGGCAAGCAGTTTGCAAACTGTAGCATGGGAGAGGGGTGGTCTCGTAGGGTGTCTTGCATTGAAATCTGCTGCAATGACCCGGGTACTGCGTTCACCAGACATCAACACAATTTCTATCCGCTCCTCACGTGTTAACCTCTGCGACATGTCAATTGGCTGTAAACAAAGAGCAGCTTGTAAATAACTCATGAAAGAATAAAGTAACGTTAAAACCAAGCACACCATTGTTTTTCTTGTGAAATTCTCGATAAATTTGAGGTGTCACATCTCCCTCTTCCCATTGAAAAAACTAAAGTTGGATACAAAATGGCCGACTTAAAAATGGCCACCATGGTCAACACCCAGCTTGAAAAGTTTCCCCCCTCCCATATACTAATGTGCCACAAACAGTAAGTTAATATCACCAACCATTCCCATTTTATTTAGGTGTATCCATATAAATGGCCCACCCTGTAGAGAGAATTAAAGCGTATCTCCAGTGAAAAATAAAAACCTCACGGTGCACTTATAACCTCATGTACAATACCTTTGTGCAGCCTTTCACTTCAAAGCTCAGCGGTTTGTGCGGCAGACCTCTCTTTTTCCTCAATTCACTAACAGGAAGTTGTTATCATTGTCTAACTTGTTACAGATACAGTGCAGCTGCAGCCCGGTCACAGGTCATTCTTTCTACTAGTCTGCTTGCACACATTGCACATGTATTTCTTCCACTCCCTTGTTAGTACACTGCTTTAATCAGTGCTGAGGCTGCTGGAATCACAGGTCTTTATTAGCTAACAAGTTCTCTCTACAGACACACAAGTAACTTGTAATTCCCTGTTTAAGTGAGATATTCAAGTTATTCTATCTATCTATATTTTCCTGCAGCTGACATCAGCGGGGAGGAAATAAAGGGCTGCAGTAATTCAAGTCTCTTCCTAATCTGCCTCAAGGTTAAATTAATGTTATGGGCAGCCTGCAAGAAAATGAAGCTAATAAACAGCATAATTAGAGTGCACCATTTTGGAATACCTAGGGTCTTATGTCCTCAAGTGTGCCTTTTAGGAATTTTGAACACATTAGTTCAAGGCACACAATAACGACTATTCTTTCTTTTTCAGGATTTTACATGAAGAGTGTTTGAACCTAAATTAGAAAAAAGTAACATTTTCAATATATTTACCTTATTAATTCTCCTCCATTCAACGCCGCAGGTCTCCTGTTAGTGCTTGTTTGCAATGGACCAATATGACGTATCGTCAATGGTGGCATCATTTCACGTGACTGCTGTAGCCAATCATTGGCCAACACTATGACAGAGCATGATGACGTTTTGTCCATAATGATGTCACTAAAAGTAGAAGATGCAGGGGACTAGAAGTGAGAAAACAAAGATATTGTAACTTACACACTTGCAATTTCATACGTAGTGAAAACTTTTAACCCTTTCCCGATATCCGCCGTATATATACGGTGGTGGCCGGGGGGAGTATCGACTGGGGGTATGGAGCCCACTCCACGGCATCTAAGCCGCTAGGGACAGGGGGCAACATGTCCTATAGGCTCCCTGTCACACGATCGCAGGGTGCCGATGGATGTCATGGCAGACTGGGGGCTTAAATAGGAGCACAAAGATGGCAGACCTGGGGGCATTCATTAGACCCCCCCTTACAGAAACGTAAATCTAAATTCCCTGAAGGGAAGGTAATGTTGTTACCAAGGTACCGGACAAAGTGAGAGAGAGAAAAATGTTAAAGTATGTTACTTTTTTTGAAAAAAAAAGAAAAGGGAAAAAAAAAACATGAGTCCTGAAATACTGCAATACATTAGTATAGCAATATACAATGCAAGCGATCCAATGGAATACTGGTTCAAGTCCCCTAGGGACTCTATCTCCAACAAAAAATGGAATAAAAAGTGAACAAAAAGTCGAATGTACCCCAATGGTACCAATAAAAACTACAGCTTGTCCCACAAAAAAAAACAGCCCTCATACCACTCAGTCGATGGAAAAATTAAAACGTTAGCAAAACGAAGTTTTTGAACTTGACTTGGGGACTCCTTCTCCCAACTTAAATACAGTTCAGAGAAACAATCCTTGGATATTTGCCTCAATGCAGTAATTAAATAAAATTGTGCCACATTTTCCTAAAAATAATAAACACATTCTCACAGTAAATAGGAAAATGGGAGGTTCAGAAAATGTATATTGAAAAAAAGGAAAACATAGGAGATAACTGTGCAAACTTACAGTAGACCTCAAAAGATGCATATCAAAGTGGCGAAAAAGGTACATATGAAAAAGGACAACATATTTTTAAATAAAGAATGTAGTACACAAGAATATCGGCACTTGTTGAAGTCCAAAATAACAGTAGATATAAAGACTATTGTAGAAGTGTTATCGGTAAATATAATACAATGGAATAACAAAATAAACTGATGTACATCTGCAACACATGGTCATAAGTAAGCCAATTTTTACAGCTCTCAGCAGATTTCCACAGGAAAATATTATACAAAACATTCACAATTATGACACGGATACATATGCAGGCAGGGCCGGCCTTCGGATAGATGGCGCACCGTGCAAAATGATCTTCCGGCACCCCACCCCATCATTAAAAAAAAATGCCCCATAAAAAAATTATAATGCCCCTTTAGTGGGGGATACAGTATAATAATAATATAATATATTACAACCCCTTCAAGGACACAGTATTTTGTCCTCTAATTGTGCCCACAGTATTTTTCCCCCTGTAGTACCCCTACACAGTATAATGTCCGCTTAGTAGCCCCCACACAGTATAGTGCCCCCCTGTAGGTTTTGCCATACAGCCTCCCTGTAGACAGTGCCATAATCCCCCAACTCCTCCTTGTAGATCGTGCCATACAGCCCCCCCACCTCCCCCTGGTAGAAAGTGCCATACAGTCCCCCACCTCCCCCTTGTAGACAGTGCCCCCAAACAAAAACAAAAATTGTACTCACCTAGGCCCTGTTCCCACGACGAACTGAGCTGCTCCACGACGGGATCCTTGCATAGGCCGGCGTGATCCTGTAGCCTAGTACATTGTTTCCCAACCTTTTCGGACTTGAGGCAGCACTGGAAAAATAAAAATTTTCACGGACTGTCTGAACGGCCCCATAGACTAACATAGGTCCGTGCGAGGCGCGTGAAAATCACGCGCGTTGCACAGACGTATTACATGTTCGTGTAAATAAGCCCTCAGTCATAGTACCCAAAGGATACTGATGCTGGTCATAGACATTGAGGCCACGTTCAGACGTGGCAGAATTGCTGTTGAATTCCGCTGCAGACAGTCCTCAGTGGAATTCTGCAGCAGCCTTTTTTTACATTTGTTTCTATACATTTTTAGGAAACGTAGTTCAGACGTTGTGGAAAATAACTGTGCGGGAATTAGGCTGCAGTGTAGAATTTTTCCTCCGCAGCATGCACATTATACTGCGGAGAAGCAGTGGATATTCACTGCGGATTTCAGCATTTACGATGCAAAAACTGAAATCTGAGGCAAGTCCGCTGTGATATCCACAACGTCTGAATTACCCGTCAAATATGCAAATGTTGGTGCAGATTCATTGCGTAATTGCCTCGAATCTGCACCAACATTTGCAGCGACAAAAATTCTGCCACGTGTGAACGTGGCCGAATGTTTGTTGTCAGATCCTGCTTATTTCAACGGGATCAACTATCTTATATCTGTTGGCAAACCATCTAAACCAAAGAAAGCCACTTCTCTCCCACTGCTTTGTTAGATCCAAGGGTATGTTCACACGGAGTGTTTTCAGACGTTTTTCGGGCCGTAAACTTCCCGAAAAATGTCTGAAAAATCAGAAGCAGAACTGTTCCGACGGGGCATTTTTTACAGGGCCGTTTTTCAAATTGGCCGCGTAAAAAAACGACTGCGAAATAGAAGTGCATGTACTTTTTGGAGTAGTTTTTCATAGACTCTATAGAAAAACAGCTCCAAAAACAGCTGTTAAAAACGCAGCGAAAATCGCGAGTTTGATTAAAAACGGCTGAAAATCAGGAGCTGTTTTCACTTGAAAACAGATCCGTATTTTGAGAAGTTTTTTATTTTGTGTGTGCACATACCCTTAGGGTATGTTCACACGGCCAAATTTCAGACGTATACGAGGCGTATTTTGCCTCGTTTTACGTCTGGAAATACGTCTCAAAAACGTCGTCAAACATCTGCCCATTACTTTCTATGGGTATAACGCTGTATTGTCCACACGACGCGTAATTTTACGCGTCATACGGCAATTACGACGCGTAAAATTACGCCTCGTAAAAAGAAGAGCAGGACACTTCTTTGGACGTTTTTGGAGCTGTTTTCTCATAGACTCCAATGAAAACAGCTCCAAACGGACGTAAAAAACGCCGCGAAAACAACGTGAAAAACGCCACGAAAAATGCGAGTTGGTCAAAAAACGTCTGAAAAGCAGGGTCTGTTTTCCCTTGAAAACAGCTCTGGATTTTCAGACGTTTTTGGTCACTACGTGTGCACATACCCTAAGGCTGGGTTCACACGACCTATTTTCAGACGTAAACGAGGCGTATTATGCCTCGTTATACGTCTGGAAATAGGGCTACAATACGTCGGCAAACATCTGCCCATTCATTTGAATGGGTTTGCCGACGTACTGTGCAGACGACCTGTTATTTCCGCGTCGTCGTTTGACAGCTGTCAAACGACGACGCGTAAAAATACAGCCTCGTCAAAAGAAGTGCAGGACACTTCTTTGGACGTTTTTGGAGCTGTTTTCTCATAGACTCCAATGAAAACAGCTCCATAAAACGGACGTAAAAAACGCAGCGAAAACGGCGCGAAAAACGCCGCGAAAAATGCGAGTTGGTCAAAAAACGTCTGAAAAGCAGGGTCTGTTTTCCCTTGAAAACAGCTCTGGATTTTCAGACGTTTTTGGTCACTACGTGTGCACATACCCTAAGGGTATGTTCACACGAGGGCGTCCGTTACGGCTGAAATTACGGGGATGTTTCAGCCTGAAAACATCCCCGTAATTTCAGCCGTAACGGCATGTGCAGGCGCTTGAACGCCGCGTCCATTACGGCCGTAATTAGCGCTGCTATTCATTGGAGTCAATGAATAACGGCTCCAATTACGGCCAAAGAAGTGACAGGTCACTTCTTTGACGCGGGCGTCTATTTACGCCTCGTGTGAACAGACAAACGTCTGCCCATTGCTTTCAATGGGCAGATGTTTGTCAGCGCTATTGAGGCGCTATTTTCAGACGTAATTCGGGGCAAAAACGCCCGAATTACGTCCGTAAATAGGCCGTGTGAACATACCCTAAGGGTATGTGCACACGTAGTCAACAAAAACGTCTGAAAATCCAGAGCTGTTTTCAAGGGAAAACAGACCCTGCTTTTCAGACGTTTTTTGACCAACTTGCATTTTTCGCTGCGTTTTCACGCTGTTTTCGCGGCGTTTTTTACGTCCGTTTTTGGAGCTGTTTTCATTGGAGTCTATGAGAAAACAGCTCCAAAAACGTCCAAAGAAGTGTCCTGCACTTCTTTTTACGAGGCGTAATTTTACGCGTCGTAATTGCCGTACGACGCGTAAAATTACGCGTCGTGTGGACAATACAGCGTTATACCCATAGAAAGTAATGGGCAGATGTTTGACGACGTATTTGAGACGTATTTCCAGACGTAAAACGAGGCAAAATACGCCTCGTATACGTCTGAAATTTGGCCGTGTGAACATACCCTAAGAGAGAACTAGGTGTGTCTCATGTTTATTGCCATAAACATGAGATAATTGTCAGCTGTAAAGTGTGATTCTGACTGTTTTTCGGAACTGACAGCCATAAATGTCATATTCTTTCATGCAAACAACTAATAACCGGCAAACGGTTGCATTTTTTTCAGTTGTACCCAAGTAAATTACACGATTATCTACACACAATTTTCCTATCGGTATTCTTTTGGAGTGAGCGAGGAAACCGGAGTTCCTGGAGGAAACCGGAGTTCCTGGAGAAAACCCGCACAAACACAGTTACAACATACATCGAATAGGCATTTCTAATATTACAATTATTGTATATTTGCCGTCATTTTTAATTGCAAGTCTGATCATAGAAGAAGTTCAGCAACAAACATTTACCTCATTTACATCATTTCAATATATGACCGATTAATTTTAAGAAAAGATAAACAAGTTTTATCATTGATCAATTCATGCTTTTACACTGGCCAATTACGAATTATAACTAGAATTGGTTACTTGTGTCTTCACGTAACCAAAGTATCAGGTATCTGTAGGAAATCACTTACCAAAATATTTAAAATTATTTCAGCAGATTACATGTTAATTTTCCTTAAAATCCCTAGATTTTTATCGAATGAGCGAAACATTTTTTGTCTTGGAGTATTTTTCGGTTCATCTTATCAATCTATAGATGAACCTTTGTGGCTATCTGACAAAGGGACAAAATGACAGATATGTTTGTCACCAGAACTTTGGAATGTGTCAGACTTAAAGAGACTCTGTCACCACATTATAAGTGTCCTGTCTCCTACATAAGGAGATCAGCGCTGTAATGTAGGTGACAGTAATGCTTTTTATTTAAAAAAACCGATCTTTTTTCACAACGTTAGGAGCGATTTTGGTTTATGCTAATGAGCTTTCTAAATGCCCAAGTGGGCGTACTTTTACTTTCGACCAAGTGGGCGTTGTACAGAGGAGTGCATGACGCTGACCAATCGGCATCATGCACTCCTCTCCATTCATTTACACTGCACTAGCGATATAGATATATCGCTATGTGCAGCTACATACACAAACACTACATTACTGCAGTGTCCTGATAATGAATACACATGACCATCCAGCCTGGACGTCATGTGTACTCAGAATCCTGACACTTCTGAATCTTTTTTTGTGAGATTCCGGCAAGTGAAACCAAATCTCGTTTAGCTCCGTGATCTCGCGAGATTTCGTATCCGTTGCTGGAATCTCACAAAAAAGAGTCAGAAGTGTCAGGATTCTGAGTACACATGACGTCCAGGCTGGATGATCATGTGTATTCATTATCAGGACACTAGTAATGTTAGGGCTTGTGTATGAGGCTGCACATAGCGATATATCTATATCGCTAGTGCAGTGTAAATGAATGGAGAGGAGTGCATGATGCCGATCGGTCAGCGTCATACACTCCTCTGTACAACGCCCACTTGGTCGAAAGTAAAAGTACGCCCACTTGGGCATTAAGAAAGCTCATTAGCATAAACCAAAATCGCTCCTAACTTTGTGAAAAAAGATCGTTTTTTTAAATAAAAAGCATTACTGTCACCTACATTACAGCGCCGATCTCCTTATGTAGGAGATAGGGCACTTATAATGTGGTGACAGAGCCTCTTTAACTGAGTTTTTTGACAAACTGAAATGAACCAAAGCAGTCCCAAATATGATCTTTTTCATTTAATATGCAGGAATAAATATATGTGGGTACAGATTGCAGGACTTGGGGGACTTTCAATAGTTAAAGAGGACCTGTCAGCTTTCCTGTATTGACTCTTTTAGTGAATAATTGTATTCCCCATAAAATAACAATACTGGGGCATCTTTTCCTAGAACTCTGCAGTGTGTCATTCAGTGGCGGATTAAGTGTACGATGGGCCCTGGGCTGTTGACACAACTTGGGCCCCCTCCTTCCCCCTCACATGCAATTCAACCCCCCCAACCCGCTAACACTGTACCCATCAGTGCCACTGACCTGACGGATACATGTTTTAGCACTAGATACAGCTGCTCTGTATTCAGGATGTAAAGCAGTTGTATCTTAAAAAGTAAAAATCATTTTTAATAACAAGTATTTAGAAAGTTGCACCAAACACACTGATAGACTGTTTTTATTAAAATAATAGCAATAATATTTTTTTTTTATAACACCTCTCTTTAAAGTGTAACTAAACTTTTAACATGTCATAGTGATATGTCAGAACTTTTAATCGGTGAGGGGTTCGAGCACTGAGACCCCCACCGATCGCTAAAGTGAAGAAGCAGAAACTCACGATAGAATGCTGCGCCGCTTCGACACTGATCGACATTCGTCGGCGTGATGTACGTTCGCACACCGCTTGCTCGGCTTTCCGAGAAAAGCAGATCAGATACGAAGCGGCACAGCGGTCATCTGAGCGCTTCTGCCACTTTGAATTAGCGATCCATGGGGGTCTCAGCGCTCGGACCCCCACCGATCAAAACTTCTGACATTTCACTATGACAAGTTCAGTTACACTTTAAATTTATGACATATCCTGTGGATCCTGTCAGATAGGTGCAGTTCCCAGAGGTGGGACTCGCATCTATCTCTAAAACCGGGCCCCTAAACTCTGTTCTACCTCTTCCTGCTATCGCTGCCTCTGAGCCACTTCCTGACCATGAACTTTCCGTAACTCATAGTAGTGAATGGCAGTTACGGAAGCAGTGTAGCATGCGAGCTACGCTGTTTACGGAACAACCATTCAGTTCTATGGGACTTTCGGAAACAGTGTACCAGAACCAAGCTCAGCACATAAAAACAACACCAGAACCAAGCTCAGTACATATATACAGTACTAGAACAAAGCTCACCACATATATACAACACCAGAACCAAGCTCAGTACATAAATATAGCACCAGCACAAATACAGCTCAATTTAGTGCAACCCCTGCTGTATAGGTTTGTATGGCTAAAACTACAGCTCCCATCATGGCCGGAACAATGATAAGAATATGCTGGGAGCTGCTGTATCCCCCAAAAAAAATATCATACCACCCATCATCTCGCTGCAGATCATACAGTGACTACAGTACTGATTAGAGGCAGAATAAAAATTTACATTAAGTGACTTACCGGTGACTTCATTTCAGATTCTAGTTCTTCTTTTTTCAATTTTCTTCTCCATCCGGTCCAAACCTCTATGGCTTCACCTGGCCACGACCCATTTCTGCAGTTTTCCGCTCAGATGTCTTGGGCTTCTCACTTTTCAAACATTTCTGCATCTATAAACAAAGATGAAGTTATCATGGTACCGCACAATACGTCTCTATATATAACAGTACCATACACTGCACATCTGATTATAATAACGCCATACACTGTGTCCCTGATTATAATAGCACCATACACTGTGTCCCACACACACACAGTGCTCCCTGTAGATAGTGCCCCCATGGAGCCCCCTGTAGATAGTGCTCCCATAGACAGTGCCTCACATATAGCCCCCCTGTTGATAGCGCTCTACATATAGCCCCCCGAATATAGCACTCTACATATAGCTCCCCCTGTATATAGTGCCCTACATATAGTCCCCCTGTAGATTGTCCCCCACATAAAGCCTCTCCTGTAGATTGTGCCCCACATATAGCCCCCTGTAGATGGAGCTCTACATAAAGCACCCTACATATAATCCCCCTGTAGATTGTGCCCCACATACAGCCCCCCTCCTGTATATAATGCCGCCCACACTTTTTAGTTGAAAACAACAACATTTACATACTCACCGTGATCCTGTTCCCACGCCATCCTGTGTCAATGCAGGCCTGTTCTCTTCTGAGCAGGTCTGCTGAGGCTTAGCGCCGCTCGCGTCGTTGAAAGGCGCAGGTTGGCAGGGCAGAATGATATGCCCCGTCAATCAGCGTCCTTCAACAATGGAAGCGGTACGATGATGTCATCGCGCCGCTATCATCGTTGATTGGCAGGGCAGAATGACTTCCTCCGCCAATCAGCGCCTTTCAATAAGTTGAAAGGCGCTGATTGGCGGGACAACTCATTCTGCCCTGCCAATCAGCGTCTTTGTAAGGTGCTGAATGGTCGGGCACAGAACGTACCCGGCCATTCAGCGCTTATGCATGTCATTTTACCTGCGTTCCATAGTGCAGGAGGGGGTGGCGGCTGCTGGTTTCAGTTGCGCCGCCGCCCCCTCTGAAAGGCAGCAGGGCGGACAGTGCGGCCTTATTCCCTCTCAGCCCGCCCCTCCTCCCCATTAGCGGCACTAGCGCGCTGCAATATAGTTTTTTTTAAATGATGTGCGCCCATATGATAATCCGCCACTGGTGTCATTCCTCTGTTATTCCTCCTGAGAACTTATGAATAAATTGAGAACTGGGTGTTACGATTTCCCTTGTCAAAGGGGCGTGTCCCTAGACAGTCTGATCACTGATTGGGGATTGCCAGACTGTGTAGGAACACCCTCCCCCCAAATGGTAACATCCAGATGGCAAATTATATCTAAATTTAGGAGGAAATTTAGGAGGAATAACAGAGTTTGAATTGTGCTGTTGCTCTAAGAATTGTTATCTGTGCGCGCTTCATCTTCAGCGGGTGTCGGCTGTCGGGTGTAAAGCTGACATCCCGCTGCAACGGCAGCGATCACAGTTATCTCCGATCTACGCAGTTTAACCCCTTAAATGCCGCTGTCAATAGCGACAGCGGCATTTAAGTGATTGACACAGAGGGAGGGGGCTCCCTCTGTACCCCGTTGGCCTCTCACAAAAGATCGCGGGGTGCTGATGGTTGCAATGGCAACCAGGAAGCCTAGCAACGGCTTCCTGGATGCCAGGTACGGGAGCCTATTAGGTCCTGCCCATGGCAGGACGTAATAGGCTTAACTGTCCGTTGTAAAATTACAGTTACAATACACTGCACTACTTAAGAACATACAGAAGTAGTGCAGTGTATTGTACTGGGGATCAGAAGATCAGATCTTCAGGTCCCCTAGTATGTGTAAAATAAAAAGTGAAAAAAAAGTCTCAGAAATAAAAGTCCTTTATAATTAGAAAAAAACAAAAACTATTCATAATAGGTATCGCCGCGTTTGTATTGGCCTGACCTATAAAAATATCATATTATTTATCCCGCACAGTGAACACCGTAAAAAAATAAAATCAAAAACAATGGCAGAATTTCCTATTTTGGTCACGTGGTTTCCAAAAAAATTGAATAAAAAGTGATCAAAAAGTTGAACGTACCAATAAAAACTACCGTGTTTTTCATGCAAAAAAACAAGCCCTCACACATCTCCATCGACAAAAAAAATTTAAAAAACTTATGGCTCTCAGGATATGGTGACACGAAAACATTATTTTATTTAGAGAAAGAAAAAAGAGTTTATTATGTAAAAGTAGTAAAACATAAAAACTATATAAATTTGGTATTGCCATAATCGTATCGAACCGCAGAATAAAGTAAACATATTGTTTATACTGCACAGAGAACGCCGTTAAAAAATTATAAAAACAGTGAGAATTTGTTTTTATGTCTCCTCACCTCCCAATTTTTTTTATAAAAACTGATCAAATTATCATATGTACCCCAAAATGATACTAATAGAAAACTACAGCTGGTCCCATGAAAATCAAGCACTCACACAGCTCATGTATGACTCTTGGAATGCAATAATGCAAAACGACGCCCCAGACTAATTGATATGTGCAGCAGTTCTTCACCTAAAACACCACATCATCATTTGCTAGCCCCCACTGGTGGACCCTGTAAATGCAGCGGAAACTATGACATTTTGGGGTCTGTGCTACATATGGGGTTAGTGAAGAAGTCAAAGATTAGGCAATGCTGGAGTGCGGATATTTTGTACAATACCACGGACACCCTTTAGAAGCGCGACTCCTGCACCCAAAAATCTGGCCTGTGCATAAAGGATTGGTTCAAAGCGTACGTCACTATCCATGGATAATTCATTTTATTATTAATTTACCCCATTATTACATCATCCTATTATGACCAGATGAACTCTGCCCAGCTTACATATACCCTGATGTACTCCGCCCAGCTTACATATACATTGATGTACTCCGCACAGCTTACATATACCCTGATGTACTCCGCACAGCTTACATATACCCTGATGTACTCTGCACAGCTTACATATACCCTGATATACTCTGCCCAGCTTACATATACCCTGATATACTCTGCACAGCTTACATATACCCTGATGTACTCTGCACAGCTTACATATACCCTGATGGACTCCACATAGCTTACATATGCCCCCACATTATAAACTGAAACACCAGTAAAACACTAAACAAAACTACCACAAAGCCAAATCTGAGCTCCAAAAGCAAAATGACGCTCCTTCTGGGCCTGGTAGTGTGCCAAAACAGCAGTTTATGATCACATATGGGGTATTACTGTACTCTGGAAAACCGCTTAACAGTTTATGGGGTGTGTGTCTCCAGTGGTACCAGCTGGACACAACACATTGGGCACTGAAATGGCATATCTGTGGAAAATGGCAATTTTCAATCTGCAACATCCACTGTGCACTAATTTCTGAAAAACCTTTGGGGGTCAAAATGCTCACTACACTTCTAGATGAATTCCTTGAGGGGGTGTAGCTTCCTAAATGGGTTCACTTCTCGGGGGTCTTCACTGTGCTGGTACCTCAGCGCAATGCCACATGGCGCCAAAAACCAATTTTGTAAAATCTTCACTCCAAAAACGAAATTGCGCTTTTTCCCTTTAGACCCTTGCCGTGTGTCCAAATAGCAGTTTACAACCACATATGGAGTATTTCCCTACTCAGGAGAAATTGTGTAACACATTTTGGTGTGTCTTTTCTCCTCTATTCCTTGTGGAAATTAACTTTTTTTTTTCCCAATAATATGTAGATTTAGCTCATAATTTTTCATTTTCACTGCCCAATTCTAATAAAATCTTTAAAACACCTGAGGGATCAAAATGCTCACTACACCTCTAATGTAATTCTTTAAGGGGTTTAGTCTCCAAAATGGGATCACACCTGGGGAATTTCTACTATACTAGTACTTTAGGGGCTCTGCAAATGCGACATGGTCCCCAGAAACGAATTCAGCTAAATCTGAGCTGCAAAATCCAAATAGCGCTCCTTCCCTTCTGAGCCCTGCCGGGGGTCCAAACAGCAGTTTCACGCTCGTCACACGGAAGTGCTTCCGTGTGGCATGCGTGATTTTCACGCACCCATTGACTTCAATGGGTGCGTGATGCGCGAACAACGCACAAATATAGGACATGTCGTGAGTTTTTCGCAGCAGACTCACGCTGCGCAAAACTCACGGACTGTCTGCACTGCCCCATAGACTAACATAGATCCGTACAACACGCGTGAAAATCACGCGCGTTGCACGGACGTAATACACGTTCGTGTAAACAAGCCCTAATTCGAATAAATTCAGCAAACAATCTGTTGGGTCAAAATGCTAACTATACCCCTAGATAAATTCCCTGAGGGGTGAAATTTTTAAAATGTAGTCACTTTTAGGGGTTTACACTGTTTTGGCACCACAAGACCTCTTCAAACCTGACATGGTGCCTAAAATATATTGTAATAAAAAGGAGGCACCAAAATCCACTAGGTGCTCCTTTGCTTCTGAGGCCTGTGTTTCAGTCCATTAGGACACTAGGGCCACATGTGGGGTATTCCTAAAAACTGCAGAATCTGGGCAATAAATATTGAGATGCATTTCTCGGGTAAAACCTTCTGTGTTACAGAACAAAAATGTATTACAAATACATTTTTGCAAAAAAAATAAAAATTTAAAATTTCACCTCTACTTTCCTTCAATTCTTGTAAAACGCCTAAAGGGTTAAAACACTTTCTGAATGCTGTTTTGGATACTTTGAGGGGTGCAGTTTTCAAAATGGTGTGTTTTATGGGGATTTCTAATATATAAGGCCCTCAAAGCCACTTCAGAACTGAACTCGTCTCTAAAAATATAGCCTTTTGAAATTGTCTTAAAAATGTGAGAAATTGCTGCTAAAGTTCTAAGCCTTGTAACGTCCTAGAAAAATAAAAGGATGTTCAAAAAACGATGCAAACATAAAGTAGACATATGGGAAATGTTAATTAGTAACTATTTTGTGTGGTATTACTATCTGTTTTCACAAGCAGATACATTTAAAATTAGAAAAATCATAATTTCTTCAAATTTTCTCTAAATTTGTGGGTTTTTTTTTTTACAAATAAGCAATGCATTTATCAACCAAATTTTTTCACTAACTAAGTACAATATGTCACGAGAAAACAATCTCATAATCGCTTGGATAGGTAAAAATATTCCGAAGTTATTACCACATAAAGTGACATGTTAGATTTGAAAAAATGAGCTTGGTCCTGAAGCAGTTAAACAAATTTTTTTTATGTAGTATCTAGGATCCAAATCACACATTCTAATTTGTGCATTTAATTTATACATGTGATAGATGGATACATTATATATATATATATATATATATATATATATATATATATATATATATATATATATAAAGGCAGATTGGATTTGTTTAATCATCAGCCCTATGGTATCAAATTCAGTTGTTTTAAATTCTAATGTAAGCAGGAATAAATGTATGAAGCTGATGATACCGGCTTTACATACTATGGTGAATCTACATCAACACGGTTTATGTTTAGCGGCCTAGAAAAGTGATAGTTGCGCTTTCTAGAGGGAAATTGCCATCTATGTCTCAAGGGTAAATGGCTTCCTCTGCTTCCTATTTGTCTGGGCAAACGCACTAACATTTGAAGGGCGAAGGGCAGTATGACCTATGTGGTAAGAATTCCCATCTACCTGGTGTGACGGTAGTTTCTCCTGTTTAGTTCTAGTCTGGGGAAGAACAGGGCCAAAGGTTTGAAGATTAAAATGTAAACACCAAAATCTATTATAATTACAAGAGTGTTTCAAATTATTTCCTTAAACTATGGCATAATTTACCTCTAGTCAAGGTCTCTGTTGGTGCTGAAAGAGGAAACTGCTTGACCTCTGTGCGACCTCTGATCCTTAGGGTCAGAGCCCATGGAATGCACAGATGTCATGGTTCATAAGTAAGGACTGAAAAGCTCCGAATTCCCAGGCAGAGAGGCGCCAGTGTGTGGATGGATCTAACATGTACACCTTCTCCACCCCCCACACTCGGATGTTCTGTTCCCCACACATGTTCTACATTCCTGTCTAACATGTATGTGCCCATCCCAGACTCCACTGCAGGACCCACTGCACAAACTCTCCTCTGGTTTACTGGAAAATAAAGGAGCTGCAATGCAAAGCGATGAAAAGTATTGCTTTATCTTCTGAAGATTAGCTTAGTTTTTTTAAATTTTTTATTTATTCATGACAATCCATGGCTTTAGAAAAACCCTGTGTTATCCTAACAATGCTACCAATGTACAGTCTGATTGCAGACAAAACTCATTGGGAGTGGTATTTGGATGACTTAAGTATTACTGGAATATTTTATACTGAAAGTATTATTTACAACACATACAAACCCAAAATAAGAACTTTTCCCGTAAAAAAAAAACAAAGGATTTATGGAGTAGGTTTTCAGAAGGTTTTGTTTTTTTTGCTTATTTCCAACAACAAAATATAAAATTGTTAAATATTTTAAATATATAAATGATTTAAAGCTAGCTAAATAAAATACAACATGTAAAAAATATTAAAACTACTCCAAGAAGAATATTTTGTATAGTTTCTCTGAGCAAATAACCACCAGTTTTCTCCTTATTTAGCGGTTAACTATGGTATCTGTTTTATTGAAAAGTCAATTGCTGTCAATTTATTAATGTAAAAAATTTCACCAATCCCAAAGCGAATAAAGTAACAGTGAATATTACAAAAGCTAAACTGCACCAAGTGATTCTCCATGAGGAATCAGCTTCTCTATTGATCTCAACTTCTACAGAATCTTGCAAGCATTTCTCTGTGGTAGAGACGAGCATTCAGAGAATGGAGCACGCTGTATGAGCTGGTGGAGGGAAGGGCTATGTGGAGGGTGGGGGGGGGGGCTATGTGGAGGGTGGGGGGGGCTATGTGGAGGTTGGGGGGGGGCTATGTGGAGGGGGGGGGGCTATGTGGAGGGCGGGGGGGAGGGGGTGTTTCACAGTCAGAAGGATTCACAGAACAGCAATGCATGAATCATTTTTACCCATGTGCCTAGTACTGTCCTATTGCAGTATGATCACTTTATTTATTCTGCCTCCTCATATCCTCTAGTCTTTAAAAGGAGCAGCAGTTTAGCTATAGGGGGTGAAGACGTAGCAGTTGCACCCGGGCCCTGGTGGCTGAGGTGGTCCATTGGCACAGAGCAAAAAAAAAAAGAAAAAGACACTGGTAATTTATAACAACAGAGTACATGGTGGTTTAGGATATTTACATATGAATGTAATAATGTACACAGAGCTATTGTACGATACTGTACGTTCAAATAACTCCTGGAACTTGTAGAAAATAGACAAATAAATTACTGGTATTCTAACTGTAAGAATTGTTATTCTGTCCCCTGCAGTTAGAATCCCTCCATCCGGTATGAAGACTGGGCTGCAATGACATTTTGTCCATAACATCCTGCAGCAGCAATTGGACGATAGGGTCAAGTGCATTACATCACTATGGGCAAAATGTCACTGAAGACTAGTCATTATATTATCAAAGAGGTATTGAATAAAAACGAAAAAATATATAGAGAGAGAAAAAGAGAGACAGACAGTGACACATCTCTGAGATAACCATGCAAAATGTTAATGAAACATGGTCTTCTAGAAGGGTGGTCCTCTAAAAGAAGATGGCTAGTATGCATAGTATATGATGGAACGGAAAGTCTGTCTCAGGAAATCTTGTGTAGATGGTCTTATCAAATAGGTGGTCTCTTTGACAGGTGTCACTAATATATATATATATATATATATATATATATATATATATATATATATATACATACATACATACATACATACACAGACATACATACACACAAACACACATACTACAGATTTATATCCTTAAAACCTATTCTAATATCTCCTTCATTTTTATAATGGTGTAGAATAGTCACAAATGCCCCAAAAATTGCAATTTGTGTAAAAATGTTGCTGCATTTACATCATATCCACTACTTTACAAAAAGTGGTGTGGATTATCAAAAGGGGGTGGGGCCAACCGCAGCCCGATGAATTTAATGTGCTTTACGCCAGAAAGTGGCGTAAATTAAAGCGCAAATCTACGACAACTCACAGGAGCCATAGGTTTAGCTTTCTGGTGCACGGACAGGCAGCACAAGATGTGACTAATTTATTACAAGGTATGCGATTCTTAATAAAATTGCGCGCATCTTACTCTAGCTATCTTTCTATCAAGACTGGCATATGAAACGCTAGTCTTCATAAATCTGCCCCTTTGTCTAGAATAGGGTTAGTTATTTTGATTACAGCAGAATTTTTTACGATGTGTATAGACATGTGCATAGGACATTCACAAACCTTAAAATGTGACTCCAGTAGCTTTTGCGTGATTAGCTGAGATCCCAGATCTCTGTTCCCCTTTCCTAGTAGTGGAGTGGCATAGCACCATGCTTCAGGTCATGTATCGCACAGGAATGTGCTGTCAAGTCTTGCAGCCACTGCTGGTCAATGGAGGTCAGAGGTTAAACAGAATGTTGGAGTTGCATACTTCTTTCAAACTGAGCCCTGTCTGATCAAAGGATCCCCAAATTAGTTTGGCTTTCAATCACTATAATTGTCAGCCTGGTTTGGAGCAGGAGAAACATTCCTTGAAATTCTGTTTCCAATCTTTGGGCATTTTAAAGGGGAGTGCCTAGCTAGTGCATGCTATTAACCTTGAGAGTCTGATGTAATGGTGCAGCTCCTCTCCTCACTTTAAAGAACATTTAAATAGTGAAAGTTGTCCTTCTACACTTAAATCCATTCGCTAAAACGGCTTGACCTGAAAACATGACAATGTAGATAGATTTTCATTGCACAGTGTATAAAAAGAGACATTAGAATCGCCCACTACTAATATACACAGCATACAACTTAGCAACCTATTCAAAGACAACCTAACCTGTTTAATATAAGGGAAAATAATATATATATATATATATATATATATATATATATGTCAAATTTTATAAGGCGCTGTATTATATTTTCTTAACTTTTTTCTTTTATAGAACTTTATTTTTTTCTGTTTAATATAGAACACTAGTAAAGCATTGTATTTGAGAAGGATCTATAATTCTGAAGTACTATTTAGTTTAATTTGTAATTTATTAATCTACTATACATTGACCACTCTTTACATGGGAAGACTTATGGTATATATAAAAGATACATTTCAATGTTATGTAAGGCGGGTCAAGTCGCGAAACGGATGACATCTTGTGGTGCAGTTTAAGTTAAGTACTCTGTTTGTTGTAGTTGTTCTTTTAGCTCATGGAGTAGAAAGATGTAAGAGAATTTGGGGCCCAAGAGGAATATACATCATGATATCTGCAGTGAAAGAGGCCTTTGTTTCTGGGTGTGTGTTTAAGGCAGGAGCGATAGATCTGGAGGGATACCCAGGGATATCAGCTCCCTGATGGATTAATTACGTTCCCACAAACTTGCAATCTCAGGCTTGTTTGATTAACTCCCAGTTACCATGGTAATGGAAAGGGGCCTTCTGGCCAGAATGACCCATGACCCCATTGAAAGGCAAGGACGGACACGATCCTATAGATTTGACCCACCTATTTCAGGGTTCCTAGCTTGGGGCAGGGAAAGATCTCTTCGAGGTGAAGGGCTACTTAAATTGTATTTATTTTAAACATTTTCTTCAGGAAATAACCACACATCCCATTTCCGTGTGTGCCCTGGATGACCCTCATCTCTGCTATGTATGGACGAGACTGAATATTTAGAAAAGTAGAAAAAAAGTTAAAACTCATGGCATGATTTATTGGAACAACACAGACAGGATGCCATGAGTTTAATCTCACAAAGTCAAGTACATTAAGGTATATCGAATGTTCTTGGGATAGATAGATAGATAGATAGATAGATAGATAGATAGATAGATAGATAGATAGATAGATAGATAGATAGATAGATAGATAGATAGATAGATAGATAGAGAGAGAGAGAGAGAGATAGATAGATAGATAGATAGATAGATAGATAGATGATAGATAGATAGATAGATAGAGAGAGAGAGAGAGAGAGAGAGAGAGAGAGAGAGATAGATAGATGATAGATGATAGATAGATAGATAGATAGATAGATAGATAGATAGATAGATAGATAGATAGATAGATAGATAGATAGATAGATAGATAGTAATAATAAAGTTATTTATTAGTTAGCTTTCGATCCTCTTAAGATATGATGGGACGCTTACTAATAATTAACGTTATTAATATTATTGCCTACCAATTATTTTTCTTAATCATTTCGGTTTTGGCGCCTTTACATTTTATGTATTATAATAAGCTTTCGATAAAGTAAATTATATTTGTAAACTAGGTTCACGCAGCATTTTTGTTATGCACCTGTTGACTGAAATAGAATGGTCATGTAAGTTGTCAAAAATGCTACAACCTAAAAAAAACAAAAAACAACAACACACCAATAACAGGGCAAAACATGTCTGAGAAAGGGATTCATTGAATTTCCAGCCAAGGTAGGTAAAGTGAATATTACAAGACATTTAGACATAAACAAGCGGTATAGACCAGAGTCAGGGAAAACCAGATCATGAGATTTCCATCGGCTGTCAATTCTATGTTTTTTACGCTACTTGTGTACCAGGTTCGAGTAAAATACTTGTGAAGAAGACGCACTTCTGCTCTGAGCACTGTTGGTTGAACACAAACCAATTAGCATCTCGTACACAAGAAGCCAGATCTTATTTCCAGGCTGTTGAGAAAGAGGAAGCTTTGGTGTAGATTTTATTGAGCTAGACTCACAGAAAGCTGTAAAGGATGGGAGCAGGAAGCCTGCAGGATACAGTCATCCTTTTTTATTCACAAAGCTGGGATCAGATGTCAAACCACACACTGCAATCTGTTACAGGGAATACCATCAGGGCGGCATGCAGGGGGGCTTAGCCCCCTAGATACTGCCTCACAGAATGCCAGAAATGTGCTGCCAGGAATCCGCCTTAAAGCTGGTTGCATGCGATTTTATTATGCAACTTTAGGGTTTGTGTAAATTGTTTTTTTGTCGTTTTCCTTGTAAAACAGTTATTCTTCAGTACCACCTTGTGAGTGAATTGTACAAGGAGCCCTGACAAACTACAATCTGATCATAATAGTATCAGAAAGATTAAAAACTCTCATTGCTGTATATTTTGGGTAACAACTGGGAAGATTAGCAGATGGGAAATAGAGGATATAAGAAGTCACACAGCGGATTGATGATTTTTGTTGAGAATCATATCGATAAACATTGAGATTTGGATATAGTTGTTTTCTCTCATAAAATGCTACAATTTGTATTAGTGTTTGCTAAATCTTCCTAAAACCTTAAACATGTTGTCCAGTCTTACATTTAAAAAAAAAAAGCTTAAAGTGTAGCTAAACGTTCGGCAAACTTCTGACATGTCATAGTGACTTGTCAGAAGTTTGGATTGGTGGGGGTCCGAGCACTGAGACCCCCACCAATCACTACAATGAAGCAGCTGAAGCGCTCAGTTTTTTCCGGAAATAAATGTATCTGTGTACGGACTCAATACAAAGTCTATGAGCCTGTACTCCGATACATCGGCTTTCCAGAAAAAGCCGAACAGAAACGAAGTGTGAGCGCTTCAGCTGCTTCGTTCTAGCGATTGGTGGGGGCCCCCGTGCTCGGACCCCCACCAATCCAAACTTCTGACAAGTCACTATGACATGTCAGAAGTTTGTCGAACATTTAGCTACACTTTAATAGCTGTAAAATGAAAAGTTATAGAAAATTCTAATACTTTTACATTCTTTTTCCCACTTTGAAACCCACTCTGGGAAAAATGCTGTGGGTGCAAAACGGACACTTTTTCTTCACGTTTTTGTTCATTACGTCATTTGCATTTCAATGCTTCTCAATATTCAAGGTCTCCACCTGCTATTAGTGAATGGAAACATTTAAAGGCTTGAAACCTACCCCAATGTAATCCTACTAATAGTTCAGGTTTTGTTACAATATATTAGTATTGACAATATGTTCTATATTAATTTTTTTTATGAAAATAAGAAAAAACTGATGTGTTTAAAATGTATGGAAACTGATATAAATCAATCTGTGTGTAATTGACAGTTGAAACAAAAATGGAAAGTGAAGAATAGCACATGCTACGCTACTTTACCAATTAACAAAAAATGTATTATCATAGATGTTCCATGTTTTCTTTACAATTGTAGTAAGTTACAGACAGACTGAAATAGATGACAATCTGTTTGTATCGGATTAAATACATCTGTTTTTTTCTTTTCATAAAAATAAACAGAAGCTGTTAAATGGAGAATTAGGATATGGTACCCAGTGGTATGCATGCAAAGTCTACAGGAGATGTGGAAAATCTAAAAACGGAACTTGCTAAATATTTTTAGAGAATATATATAAATTCTTCAATTAAGGAAAGAATACGGTCGGAACGGGTGATTATACATGATCTTTTTCTCCTTCTCCACTCAGTTGCACACAATGTGAGTTGGACCAGAGTGTTACGATGGGAGATATGAATATTATACCCAGTACATATTTGTTGGAAAAGAGAACGGACTACAAAGATGTATTTACTGCACATCAAGGTATAGTTCCAAATTTCCAATGCAAGGGTCTCTACTTACAAGATAGTGTGATAAAATAGCACATGAGAAATCTATATAGAATGGCAGAATAAACTGCTGCCTGACTCAAGTTTCACTGTGCAAGCCTTCTCCGGGACATGACCCTTGTTTTCAGGTAATCACAGATCATAGCAGTACCCTAAAAATGCAGATCTTTATATATATATATATATATATATTAATTATTTATTTATTTTTGCCCACTGCAGATTTGAGTACATGATGTGAATGCTTATTATGTCATGTATTTGCTTTGGATTTACACAGCAGATTTCACCATTTGCAATACATATAATGCACGCAGATTTTGACATGATTTGCAGCAAAATCTACGGCGGAAAACATCTGTGGCATCTGAACATGCCCAAAGTAGTTTTCCAGTTTTATGTAAATAAAGCTAAAAGATCTGACTTGTCTGTTTTAGTAAATACTTGTATTCCCCAAGAAATACCAATATTGGAGCTCCCTTTGTTATAGCTGTAAAGCGTACTATTCCTCTGTTATTTCTCCTGGCAATGTATGATCAAATGGGCTGTCTCTTTACACAGTTTGACACTCCTTTAGTAACAACCAGCTGTCAATTTATTCATACATTACCAGGAGGAATAACAGAGGAACAACACCACGCAGAGTTAGACCATGCGGCAGAATTTTTCCGCTGTAAATCTTGTTGCAGATTCTTTGCGAATTTGCAGCAACATTTTCATATTTGACAGGTAATTCAGGCATTGTGGATATCACAGCAGACTTGCTGCAGATTTCAGCCTTTGCAGTGCAAATGCTGAGATCCGCAGTGAAAATCCGCTTCTTCTCCGTAACATAATGAGCATGCTGCGGAGGGAAAATTCTGCACTGCAGCCTAAATTCCGCACAGTTATTTTTCGCAACGTCTGAACTAAGTTTCCTAAAAATGTATAGAAACAAATGTAAAAAACGGCTGCTGGAGAATTCCACTGCAGACTGTAAGCAGCGGAATTCAACAGCAATTCCGCCACGTGTGAATGTGCCCTTATAAGAAAAGGTGCTGCAGAATGTTTATGAATTTATGGGGAATGCAAGAATTTGCTAGAACAGACATGTCAGGAGAGCTGACAGGTCCTATTTAATCACTGTATAAATAAAACGTTCTACAACTTTCTAATACACTTTGTGTTGCAATTCCTCTCCATTTTCAAGATATTTGCAGGCTGTTAGTGAATGAGAACAGTCTTGTTTACACATACTCAGCTGAGAAGTGGATAGAGAATTGTATCCTGTGAAGACAAAGCTCTGTAAGCTAAACGCTGGACTCCAGACTGATACATTAGCAAACTAGCAGACAGATCTGTGCTGCTGATAATAATGATGTATTTACCTCACAGAGCATTGCCTAGACTGGATACAATAGTATCCAATTCTCAGCAGGGAGTTGATATCTACCCGTTTGCAGCCTCTGAATGTACACTGCGTTCCAAATTATTATGCAAATGTTATTTTTTGCTGATTTTCCTAAATAGTCGATGCAAATGACAGTCAGTATAATCTTCAAGCCATCAACCGTTGGAGTATAATACGAATTTTATTGAACAAATCTCCTAATGATAACAGATTTTTTTTTAGAAGTAAAAAGCTCAAAATGCGCTGTTTCTAATTATTACGCACAACAGAGATCAAAACATTTTAAAGGTTGTAAAGAGAACTAAAATGGTAATTTGTTGAATTTGCAGCATCAGGAGGTCATATTTACAGGAATCACAAGCTCTTTCAATCAAAAAAAACTTAGCAGGCCAAATTACATGTTAACATAGGACCCCTTCTTTGATATCACCTTCACAATTCTTGCATCCATTGAATTTGTGAGTATTTGGACAGTTTCTGCTTGAATATCTTTGCAGGATGTCAGAATAACCTCCCAGAGCTTCTGTTTTGATGTGAACTGCCTCCCACTCTCATAGATATTTTGCTTGAGGATGCTCCAAAGGTTCTCAATAGGGTTGAGGTCAGGGGAACATGGGGGCCACACCATGATTTTCTCTCTTTTTATGCCCATAGCAGCCAATGACACAGAGGTATTCTTTGCAGGATGAGATGGTGCATTGTCATGCATGAAGATAATTTTGCTACGGAAGGCACGGTTCTTCTTTTTGTACCACGGAAGAAAGTGGTCAGTCATAAACTCTACGTACTTTGCAGAGGTCATTTTCACACCGTCAGGTACCCTAAAGGGGCCTACCAGCTCTCTCCCCATGATTCCAGCCCAAAACATGACTCCGCCACCTCCTTGCTGACGTCGCAGCCTTGTTGGGACATGGTGGCCATTCACCAACCATCCACTACTCCATCCATCTGGACCATCCAGGGTTGCACGGCACTCATCAGTAAACAACACGGTTTGAAAATTAGCCTTCATGTATTTCTGAGCCCACTGCAACCGTTTCTGCTTGTGATCATTGTTTAGGGGTGGCCGAACAATAGCTTTATGCACACTTGAAACCTCTGGAGGATCCTACACCTTGAGGTTCGTGGGACTCCAGAGGCACCAGCGGCTTCAAATACCTGTTTGCTGCTTTGCAATGGCATTTTAGCAGCTGCTCTCCTAATCCTATTAATTTGTCTGGCAGAAACCTTCCTCATTATGCCTTTATCTGAACGAACCCGTCTGTGCTCTGAATCAGCCACAAATATTTTCACAGTACGATGATCATGCTTAAGTTTTCTTGAAATATCCAATGTTTTCATACCTTGTCCAAGGTATTGCACTATTTCACGCTTTTCGGCAGCAGAGAGATCCTTTTTCTTTCCCATATGGCTCGAAACCTGTGGCCTGCTTAATAATGTGGAATGTAGTTTTTCTTTGATTGGGCACACCTGGCAAACTAATTATCACAGGTGCCTGAGATTGATTACAATGATCCAAAGAGCCATAAGACACAATACCATCCAAGAGTTTCATTGAAAAACTAATAATTAAATGTTTATGACACTTAAATCCAATGTGCATAATAATTTGGAACACGGTGTAAGCAAGAGTATTCTAATTCACTGACAGCAAACTACTATCCTAAAATGGTAAGGAATTGAAACACAAAGTATATTAGAAAGTTGTGTAACTTTTAATTAAAGGGGTTGTCCAGTCATGGAGAGGTTTTTCACACTGATGACCTATCCACAGCATTACTTAAAGGGAATGTTTCGCTAGAAATGTTTTTTTTTCTTTTTTTAGTTAAACAATTATTATTTAAGTGATTACACATTGTTTTCATTTTTTCACAAGTCAGGAAATATTATAAATTAGATTCTAATTTATAACATTTCCATGTGCTGGTCACTAGAGGGAGCAATTCCCAAAATTGCAGCATTGGCAATGTGGTAAAGCAACCTCATTGCTTTATGCTGCAAATTTGGGGTAGACACACTCACTTTAGTGTCCTCACACAATCCCCCCTCCCTTATTCTGGCTAGTGCCAGGAGAAGGAGGGGGTTGAATCGTCAAACCTCCTACACTGTGTGCCGCCATTTTATGAGCGAATGTACAGTGTAGGAGGATTAGATACAGTGCTAATCAGACAGTATAACACGAACATACACGAACGTAAAACACACTTTACATACACAAACATAACTTACCTGCTCCTGCCGCCGCTGCCGCCTCCGCTCCTGTACCTTGCGTCTTCGCTTCCTTGAACATATGGCCGGAAGCCGCGGCCGGAAGTCAGCATCTGACTGTCTGGCAGCAGCTTCCAGTCCACATGAAAATGGCGCCGGATTCGTTTTGTTTTGTTCTGGTTGGGAGCTTCGTTTTGGTCTGTGTGGGAGCGGCGCATGCGCCGTTCCCACACAGACGGCGTACACTGCAGTGAATGGAACGGCTCCCGTTCGTATTCTCTATGGGGATGTATGTGCCGTATTCCATCTCTGTATGTGTCGTTAACCGACACATACAGAGATGAAAAAAAAATGGCAGCCCCCATAGAGAAGTAAAAGTAAGAATAAAGTAAAAAGTACAATACAAAAACACAAATAAATAAAATTAATTTTAATATCATACTAAAAGAAATATTATATAAAAAAATAAATAAAATTGTGACACCTTCCCTTTAACAGCTGGTCGGTGTCCGGGTGTCGGATCCCCACCAATCATATACTGATGACCTATCCCGTGGATAGGTCATCAGTGTGAAAAACCGCCCCATGACCAGACAACGACTTTAATACATTGATTAATTCTTACTTACATAAAAACAGAAAATTGTTCTAAGAAAACTGGAGTTTCTCATGTTCTATATTACATGACAATGTAATACCCTTATTTCTATATGCCAGTACATTATACACTGTGACATTAAACAGTTTAAATCAACCAACATTTTGTAATCGTAGAATAGCCTGACAACTTTTCTTACCTAATTGAAAATAAAAAAAAACACACAACGTGTTCTAAAAATTCAGATTTCAAACATAATATAACACTGTGACAATTAAAGTACTAAAACGGTTTCGTTTGTCATAAACCCACTGACTTTACATAGAATAATGCACCCCTACTGTGATATGTAAGGCTAAAAGACGCCACCTAGGAGTCCTGTATAAAAGCTCTTGGCCTGAGTCTTCTAATACCCTTAGATTTCACAGGAGGGGTGCATTGCCACATATCTCCATAACTAGAGAGGCTTATTTGCATAAGTATAATAGTGAATGTCCTCCTGTTGAAAACGGGTTGATTTATTCTTTGATGCCTAGGTCTATTTCATCGTATATGCTTTTCCTGTTTACATTTGTTGCTCTATTTTGAAAAATAACCCTATTTAATGTGATAATATACTTTAATATATCATTTTATCTATGATATATGAAAGAGCAAAGCATTTATCATTACTGTTACATGCTTATAAAACATTGCTAAACCATAAAACAACTTGCAATGTTACACTGGATGCTAATCTGAATCAGGATGGTGAATTTACTCTTCGCAAGAGAAAGGGTATATTCACACGAACAAAAAGTAGTGACTGAAAATTACGGAGCAGTTTTCAACGCGTTTTTTGAAGCATTTTTTTCATTCGAAGCTCCTTTTGAGGTGTTTTTTTTTCATAGTGTCAATCGAAAATCTGCTCCAAAAACGCCTCAAGAAGTGACATGCTACTTCTTTTTACGAGGCTTCTTTTTACAAGGCGTTTTTTTTAATTCAGCAGCGTAGAAATACACCTCATGTGAGCTGCACAGTGTATTTCCCATTGGTTTCAATGGGAAGCTGTTTGAAGGCGTTTTTGCTATTGTTTGTCCAGGCAAATTTCAAGGCGTTTACACTCAAAAAACTACGTGTGAACATACGAGTTACATGATGAAATAGTTAGGCCTGATTTACACGAGCGTGTGCGTTTTGCGCGCGCAAAAAACGCTGCGTTTTGCGTGCGCAAAAGGCAATTGACAGCTCCGTGTGTCATCCGTGTATGATGCGCGGCTGCGTGATTTTCGCGCAGCCGCCATCATAGAGATGAGGCTAGTCGACGCCCGTCACTGTCCAAGGTGCTGAAAGAGCTAACTGATCGGCAGTAACTCTTTCAGCACCCTCGACAGTGAATGCCGATCACAATATACACCAACCTGTGAATCAAAAAAGACTTTCAAACTTACCATGAACTGCCTGCTTCCTCCAGTCCGGTCTCCCGGCCGTTGCCTTGGTGACGCGTCCCTCTCTTGTCATCCGGCCCCACCTCCCAGGATGACGCGGCAGTCCATGAGACCGCTGCAGCCTGTGATTGGCTGCAGCCTGTGCTTGGCCTGTGATTGGCTGCAGCTGTCACTTGGACTTAATTGTCATCCCGGGAGGTCGGACTGGAGGAAGAAGCCGGGACTTATCGGTAAGTCCGAACTTCTGTTTTTTTTTACACGTATATGTATATTGTGATCGAAAGTCACTGTCCATGGTGCTAAAACAGTTTAAGTCTTTCAGCACCGTGGGCAGTGACTGTCTCCTGACGTCGCGTACCCGAACATTTTTTGCCGGGTTCGGTCAAAACGAGTTTGGCCGAACCCGGTGAAGTTCGGTGCGCTCATCTCTAATTTGACACTCCGTTTGGATGTTTGTAAACAGAAAAGCACGTGGTGCTTTTCTGTTTACATTCATCCTTTTGACAGCTCTTGCGCGAATCACGCAGTTCGCACGGAAGTGCTTCCGTGCGGCATGCGTGGTTTTCACGCACCCATTGACTTCAATGGGTGCGTGATGCGTGAAAAACGCACGATTATAGAACATGTCGTGAGTTTTACGCAACGCACTCACGCTGCGCAAAATTCACGCATCGTCTAAACTGCCCCATAGAGTAATATAGGTGCGTACGACACGCGTGAAAAGCACGCGCGTCGCACGCGCGTATATTACGCTCGTGTAAATGAGGCCTTAGGGTATGTTCACACAGCTTATTTTCAGCCGTTTTTCGGGCTGTAAATGCCATGAAAAACAGCTGACTATACGGGGGCTGAACGCCTCCAAACATCTGCACATTGATTTCAATAGGAAAAACGGCATTTCGTTTGTAAAAAAACGCCCCATAAAAAAAGGAGGAGTGCATGTCACTTCTTGAAGCCGTTTTTCATTATCTCAATAGTAGAACAGCTCCAAAAACGTCCGTAAAACAGCGTCTTTTGCTATGCTGTTTCCGCAATGCTCATAAAAGAGATTGGGAGTTACGAAACCAGCGTAGCACGGCGAACTACACAGTCTACGAAACTACAGAGTTCCAGAGACCGTGTAGCTCACAATTCTACCCTGTTTCTGTAACTTCTATTCACTTCTATGGGAGTTCCATAAAGTGTAGTAAAACGCGCTCGACTGTTTGCGGAAAACCCGGCCACCACATAACTCAGTTGCAGAAAGTAGGACGGGTGTCAGGGGAACCTATTCTATAGATATGTTTGGGTCCCAGAGCTGTATGTGAGATATGTGCGGGTCCCAGATCTGCGTCCAAGATGGAATACCCCTTTAAAGTTTATTTGATTAATATTTTTAGTCCCACTTAAGGAACTTTACAACCCAATCAGTTTAGAGAAGCATTATTGCCTGTCAGTAATAAACTAACAGGCAATATATGAGCCCTAACAGGCCTATAGCCATGGCAGGCCTGGGGGCCTTTGTCATGCCTCCAACTCCCATGGCACCCAATCAATGCTTTGTGATGGCTTTGCAGGGCCCCCTCCCTCTGTCAATCATCTTAGATGCTGCAGTTGCTATTGACTCCGGCATCAAAGAGGATAAATTGCAGCAGGAGTAGGGATCAAAATAACGAAAATGTACATCACTGTTCGGGAATTAGTAACCAACCGTAACGTATCAATAAGGGTATGTTCACATGCACTGTTTTCAGACATTATTCGGGCGTTTTACGCCTCGAATTACGCCTGAAAAAACTGCTCCATTACGCCTACAAACATCTGCCCATTGCTTTCAATGGGTTTTACGATGTTCTGTTCCCACGAGGTGTTATTTTACACTTCGCTGTCAAAAGACGGCGTGTAGAAAGATGCCTGCAAAAATGAAGTGCATGTCACTTCTTGGGACGTTTTTGTAGCGTTTTTTCATTGACTCCATTGAAAAACAGCTCCTATAACGTCTGTAAAATACGCCGCGAAAAACGTGAGTAGTTACAAAAACGTCTGAAAATCAGGAGCGGTTTTCGCTTGAAAACAGCTCCGTATTTTCAGACGTATTTTGCTATGCCGTGTGAACATACCCTAAGGGGTTAAGCTACACCATCCGCTCTATCTTACTGCAACAGTAACCATATTTTGTTCCAAATTAATAATTTCTAACTTCATGTGGTAAAGGTCATAGCGTTAATAAAGGGAATCAGCCGTGGTGAAAGACACCTGCATAATTAAAGGGTTATTCCCATTCGTTAGGATATGCCATCACTTTATGATCGGTGGGGGCCCGACCTCTGGGACCCTATCGATCCTGAAAAGGAAGAAACCACAGCGCTGAAGTATTCCCTGTACAGCGGCGCTACCAGCCACCTGGTTGTGCAGGTAACTGCAGCCGGCACCATTCACCTGAATAGGGCAATGCTGCAGTTCCCTGCACAGAGGATGGCCGGGGCGCCACTCTTGCTGAAGACATCCGAAAAAACAGAGAAATGAGGGGGTAATCCTGCCAATGACTGAGGCAGAGGAGGCTGGACAAGATGGATCTGTAAGGCTGGATTCACACGAGCATATTATGTCCGTAAAGGATGGAACGTATTTCGGCGGCAAGTCCCGGAGCGAACACACTGCAGGGAGCCGGGCTCCTAGCATCATAGTTATGTACGATGCTAGGAGTCCCTGCCTCTCCGTGGAACTACTGTCCCGTACTGTAATCATGTTTTCAGTACAGGACAGTAGTTCCATGGAGAAGGAGACATTTGGAGCCTCATTGGGAAATTCTCTGGAATTCCAGTCCAGGACTAGGGCATGTAGTCAGAGACAAGGCAGGCCCAGTAGGACAGGATTGACAGCTTTAGGCAAACCAAGAAACAAAATTAGTTCGGAATGACTGGCTCCAACTTGGAGCTTCAGCGGCTTGGTTTCAGATACGATTGGGTCGGGCAGAGGCAGTCCATTCACTGAGGCAACAGCAAAAGACGTCTCCAGAGGGACTGTGGGCAACTGGAGAAGATCCACTAGGTCTTTTTGGATTAAGTTTGCTGTGGACCCGGAGTATAGATATGCGGAGACCCGGTGCGTCTTTTCACGAGACACTATGGTCATGGGAATGGACAGTTTCAAGGAGAACTTTCTATCTAGCGCCGTTCCACCTAGGGTTGTCTCTCTGGAGTTTATTTTGCTTCTGAGGGCACATACGCACAACATGGCCTCCGAGGCTGCAATACAGACAAAGTCCTGAAGTGCCCCTGCAGTGTTTCTCCTGGGCAGACAGTTTGAGCCGGTCCACCTGCATAGGCTCCTCTAGTAGGACAACTGGTGAGGGCAACAGGGATTGCTGGAAGATTAGAGCAAACTTAGGGAATCTTCTCTCCCAGCGAACCTCTTGAGATCGATCCTGAATCCTCATGTCAATACTGGTGGCTAGAAGTATGAGGTCATCCAGAGTAGGTGTCAGATCACAAGCGGCAATCTCATCTTTAGGCTGGATTCACACGAGCGTGTGTGTTTTGCACAAGCAAAAAACACTGCGTTTTGCGTGCGTAAAAGGCACTTGACAGCTCCGTGTGTCAGCCCCGTATGATGCGCGGTTGCGTGCTTTTCGCGCAGCAGCCATCATTATGACACTCCTTTTGGATGTTTGTAAACAGAAAAGCACGTGGTGCTTTTCTGTTTTCATTCATCCTTTTCACAGCTGTTGCGCGAATCACGCTTGTCCCATGGAAGTGCTTCCGTGTGGTATGCGTGATTTTCACGCACCCATTGACTTCAATGGGTGCGTGATGCGCGAAAAACGCCCAAAGAATGCACATGTCGTGACTTTTTCGCAGCGGACTCACGCTGCGGAAAAATCACGCAACTGTCTGCACTGCCCCATAGACTAATATAGGTCCATGCGACTCGTGTGAAAATCACGAGCGTTACACGGACGTATATCCCGTTCGTCTGAATAAGCCCTTAATTTTAGGAGACAGTCCCTGCCAGAATGTAGCCACCAAGGCCTCGTTGTTCCAGGACAGCTCTGCCGCCAGGGTGCAGAACTGAATGGCGTACTCACCGACGGAGGTGTCCCCCTGGCGAAGGGTCAGAAGCTGCTGAGGAGACTCATTCAGGTTCCTCAAATACCATGCGAAAAGTCTGTAGGAAACACTGGAAGTCAACGGTCTCTGGTCCCTGACGTTCCCAGATAGGGTTTGCCCATGCTAGGGCTTTGCCAGCAAGGAGTGAGAATATAAATGTGATCCTTGCGCCATCAGTAGGAAATGCTCTGGCATGTAGACTGAAACGGATCTGGCACTGGTTCAGAAATGCCCTGCAGGTACTCGTGTCTCCGTCGTAGCGAGGAGGTAGAGGCAGCGAGAATTTGGAGTCAGCACTGGTATTGACAGGAGGAACAGCCGGAGCAACAGGAACGGGTGCTGAGATGACTGCAGTTTGTGCATCCAGTCGATGTTTAATGGCGTTCACTGCCTAGAGGAGTTGGTCCTGTCGTAATTGGCAGACTAGCATATCCGCCTACATGGCTTGTGATGTCGTCACGATCTTGGGTTGACCAGCGGGGTCCATGGCCGTAGGGTGCGCACGCACGCTCGGGCCGGCCTTAAAGGGCCAATGCGCCCACATGAAAATCATTAACCCATGATCACCCTGGACTATAAAATGGGCTCTGCCCTTTCTCATTGCCTGAGCGTTGTTGTGTTTACCCGCGTTAGTCTTGCAAATGGTCCCTTAGTATTATCCTGTTCCCAGTGTTCCCATACCTGCTACCTGTATCCCGTGCTACCATTGTTCCTGTGTCTTAGAAAGTTGGAGTCGTGTTGTGCCATAGGTCACGCCTGGTGTCTGCTGCCAAGGTCCCATCTGAGCCTAGCCGTTACTACTGTTTGAACTGCTACAGGTACCCTTGTGCTTGAACTATATAGACATTGACTTGGTACACTATTTGCCCAGCTACTATCCCGCTACGGCGGTACGGCCCAGTGGGTCCACATACCCACAGATCGTAACAATATGCAGATATTGAACTTATTGTGGGTCTACTGTTTATGGTGAATTGGATGTCATCCAAGAACAAAACCCATCCAAATCTTTGAAAAGCATCCAGGGCTGCCATACAGCATGGAATAAGGAGAGCCTATTAACCTCAACTACTGTCAATTCCTTCATTTTCATTGTATGGTTAAGAAGCTCTAGAAAAGCACAGATAGGAGGTGGACCAGATTGTTACTTATGACCGGCTAGGGTCTGGTGGGTTGCTGCCAGGAAATATATAAATAGGTCCTTCGTAGACAGAAACATCAGGTTGGGATTAGGGATAGCAAGGCAATATCTGGAAGATATAGGATGTTAAATTGAGAGAATATATTGTATATTGAAAGCACCTTCTTCTAGAGAAATTGAGTTTTATGGTCCTCCCACCAAATATCAAAACATGTGCCTGTAACCCTCTTGCAGCACCAACATTGATCAGAGGTAGATGACTATATATTTTATGGAGCAGATCACGAGTTTTATACCACCTAGATAGAAGCTTTTAGTTATTTTCTGCGTGTTTCCAGAAAAGAAAGATTTATGTGTGAGTGTGAAACTTTATCCCACAAACAAAAAGAGCGTCCAAGATCATTTTCCCATTTTCTCTGAAAAGGAGGGGTCATTGACTTTGTGACTTTGACGTCCCGTTCCTCAGCTGTCCATAGATCAAGGCGACAATGTGAGAGGGTGGCTCCTTTTTAATGCAAAGCTGTTCAAAGGCAGTGTGCTTTCTGTGGAGTTGTGTTTTAAGCGTTAAAGAACGGTGAAAACTATCTAGCTGCTGATACAGAAGCCACTGACACCCCCCTTGCCCTGCAGTTTCAACAGAAACCAAGTCGGAACAAGGTATCAACTGGAAGGCTGTTAAGAGCAGGATGATACCTGATGTAATGCTTTCGAAAATGCGGGGTTACCAAAGATTGGGGTCAAGGGGCCAGGTCTAGTAGTGAGGTGTAATTTATCATTACGGCGGTCATTAATTGAGAGTAATGTATTTATAAGAAAGGACTTAAGGCTCATACAGACGATCTTAATACTCATCCGTGTGCTGTGCGTTGAAATAACTCACAGCACACGGATCTATTCATTTCAAGAAGGTTATTCAGACATGCGTGAGTTTTCATGCAGCGAGTGTCCGTTATGTGAAACTCACTGCATGTCCTATATTGGTGCATTTTTGCACACCTAGTCACCCACTGAAGCCTATGGGTGCGTGAAAACCACGGAAAGCACATGGACGACATGCATCAGTTACATAGAAAGGCAGAGAAATAAAAAAAAAAGAAAAAAAAAGAAGTGCTTGCACAGATGTGAAAAATGCACGTGACACACAAAGCACCCTCATGCCACTACACAATGCTCACGGACATGAAATGTAGGAAAAACTCTGCGTTTTTTACATGTACAATTCAGACACGCTCGTCTGAATGTAGCCTTAGACTTGGTCCCGGAGGCGGAGGTTGGAGAGGGCCATAGGAGAGAAGTAATAGGAAGAAAGGTAAGATATGACTTTACAGATACCCATCTCTTCATTCCTGTACCATGAAACAGGTCAACAATACAGGTAGCCAGCGCTGCAGTGTGATAAAGTTGGTAATTCTGGTAAGCCCACTCCTTCGTCCTGTATTCAATTAAAAAGGAGTGATAAACATATCCTTAGGAGTTTGTGACCCTAAATAAAGGCTATGGATAGTGAAGGGAGCCTGCGGAAGAACCACCTGGCTAGCATAAACGGGAGTGCTTGGAAATAATACAACTGGCCAGAGGCGTAGCTAGGTTCTCCAGCACCCGGGGCAAAGATACAGTTTGGCGCCCCCCCCCAACCTCTTTCCCGACATCTCCTTCCCCCTCGCCGTGTTTGTTTTCTCTACCAATCGACGTGTCATTTATTTTCATGTAACGCGAGCATAAAATTATATGTACATTTCACAAGCAATATAGTTCTATATACAGCCCCAGAAGCTAGCTCACTACATATATACAACACCAGCACAAATACAGCTCAATTTAGTGCAACCCCTGCCGTATAGGTGTGTACGGCGTAAAACTACAGCTCCCAGCATGGCCCGAACAATGGTAAGGATATGCTGGGAGATGCCGTTTCACAAAAAATAAATCCTATCATAATCATTCCACCCATCATCTCGCTGCAGATCATACAGCGACTACAATACTGATTAGAGGCAGAATGAACATTTACATTAAGTGACTCACCAGTGACGTCTTAGATTCTAGTTATTTTTCTCCATCCGGTCCAGACCTCTATGGTGACTTCTCCCGGTCACAGACCATTTCTGCAGTTTGCCGCTCAGATGTCTTCAGCTTCTCACTTTTCCAACATTTCTGCACCTATAAATAAATATAAAGTTATCATTATACCACACACTACGCCCCTAAATATAATAGCGCCAAACACTGCACCTCTAATTATAATAGCACCATACACCGTGTCACACACACACCGTGACCCCTGTAGATAGTGCCTGCCATAGAGCCCACCCCTGTATATAGTGTCCCGCAAATAACTCCCCCTATAGTGCTCTACAGATAGCCCACTCCTGTATATAGCCCCCCTGTAGATATAGCCCACCCCTGTTTATAGCCCCCTGTAGATATAGCCCACCCCTGTATATAGAGCTCTACAGATAGCCCAATCATGTATGTAGCCCCCCTGTAGATATAGCCCACCCCTGTATATAGTGCTCCACAGATAGCCCACCCCTGTATATAGCCCCCCTTGTACATATAGTCCACCCCTGTATATAGTCCCCCTGTAGATATAGCCCACCCCTGTATGTAGTGCTCCACAGATAGCCCACCCCTGTATATACTATATACAAGGGTCGGCTATCTGTGGAGCACTACATACAGGGGTGGGCTATATCTACAGGGGGACTATATACAGGGGTGGGCTATATCTACAGGGGGACTATATACAGGGGTGGGCTATATACAGGGGTGGGCTATATATACAGGGGGACTATATATACAGGGGTGGCCTATCTACAGGGGGACCATATCTACAGGGGGACCATATCTACAGGGGGACCATATCTACAGGGGGACCATATCTACAGGGCTGGGCTATACACAGGGGGGCTATATCTACAGGGACGGGCTATACACAGGGGGGCTATCTACAGGGGTGGGCTATACACAGGGGGGCTATATCTACAGAGGGGGGCTATACACAGGGGTGGGCTATGCACGGGGAATATATCTACAGGGGGGCTATATCTACAGGGGGCTATATACTATGTAGCCCACCCCTGTATATGGTGCTCTATAGACAGCCCTCTCCAGTATATAGCCCCCTGTAGATATAGTCCCCCTGTATATAGCCCCCCTGTAGATATAGTCCCCCTGTATATAGACCAGCCCTGTAGATATAGTCCCCCTGTATATAGCCCCCTTGTAGATATAGTCCCCCTGTATATAGCCCCCCTGTATATATAGTCCCCCTGTATATAGCCCAGCCCTGTAGATATAGTCCCCCTGTAGATAGACACCCCCCCGTAGATATAGTCCCCCTGTAGATATAGTCCCCCTGTATATAGCCCCCCTGTAGATATAGTCCCCCTGTATATAGCCCAGCCCTGTAGATATAGTCCCCCTGTATATAGCCCAGCCCTGTAGATATAGTCCCCCTGTATATAGCCCCCCTGTAGATATAGTCCCCCTGTATATAGCCCAGCAGATATAGTCCCCCTGTATATAGCCCCCCTGTAGATATAGTCCCCCTGTATATAGCCCAGCCCTATAGATATAGTCCCCCTGTAGATATAGTCCCCCTGTATATAGCCCCCCTGTAGATATAGTCCCCCTGTATATAGCCCCCCTGTAGATATAGTCCCCCTGTATATATCCCCCCTGTAGATATAGTCCCCCTGTATATAGCCCCCCTGTATATAGCCCAGCCCTGTAGATATAGTCCCCCTGTATATAGCCCACCCCCTGTAGATATAGTCCCCCTGTATATAGCCCAGCCCTGTAGATATAGTCCCCCTGTAGATAGACACCCCCCCCCGTAGATATAGTCCCCCTGTAGATATAGTCCCCCTGTATATAGCCCCCCTGTAGATATAGTCCCCCTGTATATAGCCCAGCCCTGTAGATATAGTCCCCCTGTATATAGCCCCCCTGTAGATATAGTCCCCCTGTATATAGCCCAGCCCTGTAGATATAGTCCCCCTGTAGATATAGTCCCCCTGTATATAGCCCCCCTGTAGATATAGTCCCCCTGTATATAGCCCAGCCCTGTAGATATAGTCCCCCTGTAGATATAGTCCCCCTGTATATAGCCCCCCTGTAGATATAGTCCCCCTGTATATAGCCCCCCTGTAGATATAGTCCCCCTGTATATAGCCCCCCTGTAGATATAGTCCCCCTGTATATAGCCCAGCCCTGTAGATATAGTCCCCCTGTATATAGCCAAGCAGATATAGTCGCCCTGTATATAGCCCCCCTGTAGATATAGTCCCCCTGTATATAGCCCAGCCCTGTAGATATAGTCCCCCTGTATATAGCCCACCCTCTGTAGATATAGTCCCTCTGTATATAGCCCAGCCCTGTAGTTATAGTCCCCCTGTAGATAGACACCCCCCACGTAGATATAGTCCCCCTGTATATAGCCCCCCTGTAGATATAGTCCCCCTGTATATAGCCCAGCCCTGTAGATATAGTCCCCCTGTAGATATAGTTCCCCTGTAGATAGACACCCCCCGTAGACAAAGTCCCCCCCGCAGATACAGACACACACGTCTATTACAATTTAAAAAAAATAAATAAATAAATTCAAACTCACCTTAATCCCGCTCCCACGCCGTCCGGCAGCCATGGAGACCTGCTCTCTTCTGCGCAGGTCTCCAGGGGGTTGAACGCAGCGTCTATGAAAGGCGGTGATTGGCTGGGCAGGATGACTTTCCCTGCCAGTCAGTCAGCGCCTTTCATCGACGGAAGCGTCACTGGTACAAAAGGTACCAGTCGCTTCATTCGTGGAGAGGCGCCGAATGGCCGGGCACGTAACGTGCCCGGTCATTCATTGCTTCTAATTGTACCTGTGTCCTTGCGACACAGGTACAATTATAGCGCAGGAGGAGGGGGCGCTGGCGCCCCACTCTGAACTGTGCCCGGGGCACGTGCCCCGCCTGCCCCCCCCTAGCTACGCCCCTGCAGCTGGCGCAGTAGGATGTCCATTTTTAAGGCATTCATTCTGCAGAACCATGACAAGGTGACTTTCAACCACCTAGATAAATCCACTTTATTCGTTTTAAGAAGGTGGCGAAAAGTAAAGTGAAAAAACTTAGGACACCCAGATATTTAATGTGTTTTTAGAAGGGAAATAACGCTCGTAGGGAAGTCACCAGTGTCTTGGGTAATGAAATAATGGCACTATTTTTAACAGATATCCTCATTCGAACAACTTCAACATTAAGCGTTCTATATAAGAGGAGAGGACTGCAGGTTTAGAAGCGAAGATAAGCTCATAAGGGTATATTCCCATTGGAAGATAGTGGTACGGCAGGAAGATACAAGACCACTGCATTGGCAAAATTGCATTGACAATGCAAAACTGTGTGTATTCAAAGAAGTTTTCCAGTTTTTTTGTAAATAATTATTAAATCTCTATATAAATAAAGTTATAAAATTTTCTAATATTTTTTCTGTTTCAGTTCCTCAGCATTTTCAAGATATTTGTTTGTCAGTGAATTCGAACACTCTTGTTTACACTCAGAGGCAACGAACTCTACACCACGTTCCAAATTATTATGCAAATGTTATTTTTCGCTGATTTTCCTAAATAGTCGATGCAAATGACAGTCAGTATAATCTTCAAGCCATCAACCGTTGGAGTATAATACGAATTTTATTGAACAAATCTCCTAATGATAACAGATTTTTTTTTAGAAGTAAAAAACTCAAAATGCACTGTTTCAGATTATTATGCACAACAGAGATCAAAACATTTTAAAGGTTCTAAAGAGAACTAAAATGGTAATTTGCTGAATTTGCAGCATCAGGAGGTCATATTTACAGAAATCAAAAGCTCTTTCAATCAAAAAAAACTTAACAGGCAAAGTTACATGTTAACATAGGACCCCTTCTTTGATATCACCTTTACAATTCTTGCATCCATTGAATTTGTGAGTATTTGACAGTTTCTGCTTGAATATCTTTGCAGGATGTCAGAATAGCCTCCCAGAGCTTCTATTTTGATGTGAACTGCCTCCCACCCTCAAAGATATTTTGCTTGAGGATGCTCCAAAGGTTCTCAGTGGGGTTGAGGTCAGGGGAACATGGGGGCCACACCATGAGTTTCTCTCCTTTTATGCCCATAGCAGCCAATGACACAGAGGTATTCTTTGCAGCATGAGATGGTGCATTCTCATGCATGAAGATAATTTTGCTACGGAAGGCACGGTTCTTCTTTTTGTACCACGGAAGAAAGTGGTCAGTCATAAACTCTACATACTTTGCAGAGGTCATTTTCACACCGTCAGGGACCCTAAAGGGGCCTACCAGCTCTCTCCCCATGATTCCAGCCCAAAACATGTCTCCGCCACCTCCTTGCTGACGTCGCAGCCTTGTTGGGACATGGTGGCCATTCACCAACCATCCACTACTCCATCCATCTGGACCATCCAGGGTTGCACGGCACTCATCAGTAAACAACACGGTTTGAAAATTAGCCTTCATGTATTTCTGAGCCCACTGCAACCGTTTCTGCTTGTGAGCATTGTTTAGGGGTGGCCGAATAATAGCTTTATGCGCACTTGCAAACCTCTGGAGGATCCTACACCTTGAGGTTCGCGGGACTCCAGAGGCACCAGCGGCTTCAAATACCTGTTTGCTGCTTTGCAATGGCATTTTAGCAGCTGCTCTCCTAATCCTATTAATTTGTCTGGCAGAAACCTTCCTCATTATGCCTTTATCTGAACGAACCCGTCTGTGCTCTGAATCAGCCACAAATCTTTTCACAGTACGATGATCATGCTTAAGTTTTCTTGAAATATCCAATGTTTTCATACCTTGTCCAAGGTATTGCACTATTTCACGCTTTTCGGCAGCAGAGAGATCCTTTTTCTTTCCCATATGGCTTGAAACCTGTGTCCTGCTTAATAATGTGGAACGTCCTTCTTAAGTAGTTTTCCTTTGATTGGGTACACCTGGCAAACTAATTATCACAGGTGCCTGAGATTGATTACAATGATCCAAAGAGCCCTAAGACACAATACCATCCATGAGTTTAATTGAAAAACTAATAATTAAACGGGCTATACACAGGGGGGCTATCTACAGGGGTGGGCTATACACAGGGGGGCTATATCTACAGAGGGGGGCTATACACAGGGGTGGGCTATACACGGGGAATATATCTACAGGGGGGCTATATCTACAGGGGGCTATATACTATGTAGCCCACCCCTGTATATGGTGCTCTATAGACAGCCCTCTCCAGTATATAGCCCCCTGTAGATATAGTCCCCCTGTATATAGCCCCCCTGTAGATATAGTCCCCCTGTATATAGACCAGCCCTGTAGATATAGTCCCCCTGTATATAGCCCCCTTGTAGATATAGTCCCCCTGTATATAGCCCCCCTGTAGATATAGTCCCCCTGTATATAGCCCAGCCCTGTAGATATAGTCCCCCTGTAGATAGACACCCCCCCCGTAGATATAGTCCCCCTGTAGATATAGTCCCCCTGTATATAGCCCCCCTGTAGATATAGTCCCCCTGTATATAGCCCAGCCCTGTAGATATAGTCCCCCTGTATATAGCCCAGCCCTGTAGATATAGTCCCCCTGTATATAGCCCCCCTGTAGATATAGTCCCCCTGTATATAGCCCAGCAGATATAGTCCCCCTGTATATAGCCCCCCTGTAGATATAGTCCCCCTGTATATAGCCCAGCCCTATAGATATAGTCCCCCTGTAGATATAGTCCCCCTGTATATAGCCCCCCTGTAGATATAGTCCCCCTGTATATAGCCCCCCTGTAGATATAGTCCCCCTGTATATAGCCCCCCTGTAGATATAGTCCCCCTGTATATAGCCCCCCTGTATATAGCACAGCCCTGTAGATATAGTCCCCCTGTATATAGCCCACCCCCTGTAGATATAGTCCCCCTGTATATAGCCCAGCCCTGTAGATATAGTCCCCCTGTAGATAGACACCCCCCCCCCGTAGATATAGTCCCCCTGTAGATATAGTCCCCCTGTATATAGCCCCCCTGTAGATATAGTCCCCCTGTATATAGCCCAGCCCTGTAGATATAGTCCCCCTGTATATAGCCCCCTGTAGATATAGTCCCCCTGTATATAGCCCAGCAGATATAGTCCCCCTGTATATAGCCCCCCTGTAGATATAGTCCCCCTGTATATAGCCCAGCCCTGTAGATATAGTCCCCCTGTAGATATAGTCCCCCTGTATATAGCCCCCCTGTAGATATAGTCCCCCTGTATATAGCCCCCCTGTAGATATAGTCCCCCTGTATATAGCCCCCCTGTAGATATAGTCCCCCTGTATATAGCCCAGCCCTGTAGATATAGTCCCCCTGTATATAGCCAAGCAGATATAGTCGCCCTGTATATAGCCCCCCTGTAGATATAGTCCCCCTGTATATAGCCCAGCCCTGTAGATATAGTCCCCCTGTATATAGCCCACCCTCTGTAGATATAGTCCCTCTGTATATAGCCCAGCCCTGTAGTTATAGTCCCCCTATAGATAGACACCCCCCCACGTAGATATAGTCCCCCTGTATATAGCCCCCCTGTAGATATAGTCCCCCTGTATATAGCCCAGCCCTGTAGATATAGCCCCCCTGTAGATATAGTTCCCCTGTAGATAGACACCCCCCGTAGACAAAGTCCCCCCCCCCCGCAGATACAGACACACACGTCTATTACAATTTAAAAAAAAATAAAAAATAAATTCAAACTCACCTTAATCCCGCTCCCACGCCGTCCGGCAGCCATGGAGACCTGCTCTCTTCTGCGCAGGTCTCCAGGGGGTTGAACGCAGCGTCTATGAAAGGCGGTGATTGGCTGGGCAGGATGACTTTCCCTGCCAGTCAGTCAGCGCCTTTCATCGACGGAAGCGTCACTGGTACAAAAGGTACCAGTCGCTTCATTCGTGGAGAGGCGCTGAATGGCCGGGCACGGAACGTGCCCGGTCATTTATTGCTTCTAATTGTACCTGTGTCCTTGCGACACAGGTACAATTATAGCGCAGGAGGAGGGGGCGCTGGCGCCCCACTCTGAACTGTGCCCGGGGCACGTGCCCCGCCTGCCCCCCCCTAGCTACGCCCCTGCAGCTGGCGCAGTAGGATGTCCATTTTTAAGGCATTCATTCTGCAGAACCATGACAAGGTGACTTTCAACCACCTAGATAAATCCACTTTATTCGTTTTAAGAAGGTGGCGAAAAGTAAAGTGAAAAAACTTAGGACACCCAGATATTTAATGTGTTTTTAGAAGGGAAATAACGCTCGTAGGGAAGTCACCAGTGTCTTGGGTAATGAAATAATGGCACTATTTTTAACAGATATCCTCATTCGAACAACTTCAACATTAAGCGTTCTATATAAGAGGAGAGGACTGCAGGTTTAGAAGCGAAGATAAGCTCATAAGGGTATATTCCCATTGGAAGATAGTGGTACGGCAGGAAGATACAAGACCACTGCATTGGCAAAATTGCATTGACAATGCAAAACTGTGTGTATTCAAAGAAGTTTTCCAGTTTTTTTGTAAATAATTATTAAATCTCTATATAAATAAAGTTATAAAATTTTCTAATATTTTTTCTGTTTCAGTTCCTCAGCATTTTCAAGATATTTGTTTGTCAGTGAATTCGAACACTCTTGTTTACACTCAGAGGCAACTAACTCTACACCACGTTCCAAATTATTATGCAAATGTTATTTTTCGCTGATTTTCCTAAATAGTCGATGCAAATGACAGTCAGTATAATCTTCAAGCCATCAACCGTTGGAGTATAATACGAATTTTATTGAACAAATCTCCTAATGATAACAGATTTTTTTTTAGAAGTAAAAAACTCAAAATGCACTGTTTCAGATTATTATGCACAACAGAGATCAAAACATTTTAAAGGTTGTAAAGAGAACTAAAATGGTAATTTGCTGAATTTGCAGCATCAGGAGGTCATATTTACAGAAATCAAAAGCTCTTTCAATCAAAAAAAACTTAACAGGCAAAGTTACATGTTAACATAGGACCCCTTCTTTGATATCACCTTCACAATTCTTGCATCCATTGAATTTGTGAGTATTTGACAGTTTCTGCTTGAATATCTTTGCAGGATGTCAGAATAACCTCCCAGAGCTTCTATTTTGATGTGAACTGCCTCCCACCCTCAAAGATATTTTGCTTGAGGATGCTCCAAAGGTTCTCAGTGGGGTTGAGGTCAGGGGAACATGGGGGCCACACCATGAGTTTCTCTCCTTTTATGCCCATAGCAGCCAATGACACAGAGGTATTCTTTGCAGCATGAGATGGTGCATTCTCATGCATGAAGATAATTTTGCTACGGAAGGCACGGTTCTTCTTTTTGTACCACGGAAGAAAGTGGTCAGTCATAAACTCTACATACTTTGCAGAGGTCATTTTCACACCGTCAGGGACCCTAAAGGGGCCTACCAGCTCTCTCCCCATGATTCCAGCCCAAAACATGTCTCCGCCACCTCCTTGCTGACGTCGCAGCCTTGTTGGGACATGGTGGCCATTCACCAACCATCCACTACTCCATCCATCTGGACCATCCAGGGTTGCACGGCACTCATCAGTAAACAACACGGTTTGAAAATTAGCCTTCATGTATTTCTGAGCCCACTGCAACCGTTTCTGCTTGTGAGCATTGTTTAGGGGTGGCCGAATAATAGCTTTATGCGCACTTGCAAACCTCTGGAGGATCCTACACCTTGAGGTTCGCGGGACTCCAGAGGCACCAGCGGCTTCAAATACCTGTTTGCTGCTTTGCAATGGCATTTTAGCAGCTGCTCTCCTAATCCTATTAATTTGTCTGGCAGAAACCTTCCTCATTATGCCTTTATCTGAACGAACCCGTCTGTGCTCTGAATCAGCCACAAATCTTTTCACAGTACGATGATCATGCTTAAGTTTTCTTGAAATATCCAATGTTTTCATACCTTGTCCAAGGTATTGCACTATTTCACGCTTTTCGGCAGCAGAGAGATCCTTTTTCTTTCCCATATGGCTTGAAACCTGTGTCCTGCTTAATAATGTGGAACGTCCTTCTTAAGTAGTTTTCCTTTGATTGGGTACACCTGGCAAACTAATTATCACAGGTGCCTGAGATTGATTACAATGATCCAAAGAGCCCTAAGACACAATACCATCCATGAGTTTAATTGAAAAACTAATAATTAAATGTTTATGACACTTAAATCCAATGTGCATAATAAATTGGAACACGGTGTAGTCCGATTTGTGGTCTTTTATTATTCCAAATAAATTTACGTAATAAACCATTAATACTTTTAACGTATTGGGGTCTGAGATACAATGGTAGTGATTGGAGAATATATAGGAGTTTGGGGAAAATTACCATTTTTAATAAATTAGCCCTACCAAGAAATGAGTGTGTGAAGTTCCTCCATGTGTTTAGTTGGGATCCCAGATACAATATGAAGGTTCCTACATTATGTTTGTAAAGGGTGGTAGGAGATCTTGTGACCTGAATACCAAGATAGGGTATCGATGTCATGTTCCAGTTGAAATCATATCTAGGAGACCAAGTGGGTTTTGTGGGGCCTTTCAGAAGTACTGCTTCCGATTTCAACGTGTTAATCTTGAATCCTGATAGGGATCCGTAGGTCGCAATGTCTCGTAATATGGGGTCTAGGGAGGTTAGTGGGTTTGTAATATATAATAATATATCATCTGCAAAGGCAGATAGTTTCAATTCCATTGAACCCACATGTATTCCTTGAAAAGGAGTTACTGTGAGAACATGTCTAAGGAGGGTGTCTATGAAGACATCAAATAAAAGGGGGATAGCGGGCATCCCTGTCGTGTACCTCTATGTATATCAATGGGCATAGTGTTATGGCTATTTATAGTGAGGGCTGTGTGAGCCTGGTGTTGGAAACCTCTAAGAAAGTTAATTAAAGCGTCTCCGAAGCCACGATATCGAAGGGTGGTGTGTAAAAAAGGCCATGATACTGCGTCAAATGCCTTTTAGGCGTCTAATCCCAAAAGCATCGTAATCAGTGAGTGTGGTGTGGAAGCTTGTACTGTGGCCGCTATTGCCTGTCTAATGCCTTTAGTTGAATGTCTATTTTTAAGGAAACCCATTTGACTCTGTGTAATCATAGGGCCCAAGACGGTCTGCAATCTGCTAGAATTTTAGTCAGTAATTTATAATCTTGGTTCAGTAAGGATATGGGACGGTAAGAGCCAACTGCAGTCGGATCTTTTTTGGGTTTTAGAATCAGAATAGTTCTGGTCCTGAAGAACTCGCAAGGCCGAAGGTCCGACATATAGATGTCATTCAGAATTCTGGTTAATGGAGACACCAGATCTGGAAAAGCATCTTATAATATTCTGGAGAGAGACCATCTGGGCCTGGTGTTTTATTGTTCGGGAGAGCAATCTCTCGATCAAGAAACGGCTGGTCTAGTGAGGGAAGCTTAGGCATTGCGATAGAGGACATTAGGCCCGAGAAAAAAACCTGCGTTGGGATAGTTAGAGGCATATAAATTAAGGAGGCTATATCTGGAGTCCTGGATTGTTATATCCAGATGCAGGAAGCGACCCTCAGGGTCTGGAAGAGATTCATGTATTGTGTAAGGTAATGTCTTGTGTAGGATAATGGACACTCCTCTTTTTTTTGGAAGTATGTGAAGCTGTCAGACAATCTCCAATCAAATAGGCCTTCAAAGTACCCTCCCCTTCCTTACTCCAATGTGTTTCCTGTAAGACGACAATATGAGGCCTTAGTCTATGTAAATGGGGCGTAATTTTCTTGCGTTTAACAACAGTGTTTAAGCCTGCTACATTCCATGATACTATTTTGAATGTTGGAAGTGGTGTGTGTGGTGGTGCATCAGGGGAAATAGTACTCATCCTATTCCCGCAGGTAGGTTGTGATAAATACATGATTCGTCATTCTTTGAAGACTCCTCGTCCCAGCCAGCGAAGAGCCTCCTTCGTAGTGAGAACTCAGATGTCCGAATGGGGGGGGGGGGAGGGGGAGCAGTATACCATAAGGGAAAAAAACAGATTAATATATAAACATAACAAATGTGACGGAGATGGAACATAGAAATGCATTGGTATCTCAATTACATGGCCTAAGAAAATGGAGAGTCTCTCCTCCAGAAGGGCATAGAGATATTCTAGTCAAGTGACTCCCTAATTAGGGATCTCCTGGCTTGAACCGGGTCCTCATAGAATACAGGTCTTCCATTTTCCATCACCTTCAGGCAAGCTCGAAATAATAACTGGAACCGGATCCGTTGCCCGAAGAGATGCTTACATATTGGAGTGAAGGCCCTTCGTTTAGTTGCAACTGCTACAGAGAAGTCTTGGAATATTAGAATCTTTTGACAAGAAATCTGCAACTGGTTACATTTCCAATAAGCTCGAAGGACCGTTTCCTTAACAGTCCAGTTAAGGTATTTGGCAATGACCGGTCTGAATCTAGTGTCTCCCTCGCCTTTCAAGGGGCCAAACCTGTGGGCTCTTTCAATGCTCAAGGGGTCTTGTGGTAAATGCAACTGTAGCTCCATTAGGAGGTCTTTTGTCAGATATGGGATGAGAGCATCATTAGAGATATTTTCTGGTATGCCTAAGAAACGTAAGTTGTTTCTTCTATCTCTATTTTCAAGATCCTCCAATTTATCACGGAGTAGGTTTTCGGTGTCCTGTCTCTGGAACATGACTCGGTCTAGATCTGAGAGGGTGTCTACACATGATACTATTCTGGTCTCAAGATCGACAAGTTTTTGAGCATTGGCTGTTATCTGTGCCAGAGCTGAGTTTATAGAAGCATGAAGCACATCAAAGCGTTTGTCAAACATTGGCAGTAGATGACGTGAGACTTCTTGAGCCATATCAAAGGCCTGTTCAGATGCATGTGAAGACATAGGGGATGGTGCTGGAGATAGGTTAGGGGGTGTTATGTCCCCATCTGTGAGAAGTTCTAGAGACATCGGGGTCGAGTCAGCTATCAACTGTGGAGATATATTTTGGTTTAGTCTTTTATTATCTTTGAGCTGTTTGACTTTTGACATCTTTGACATTGTCGGTCGTGGTATCTGTGTTGTCTGGTCGATCTTAAGTGCTAAGTTGAGGGAGATCTATAGAGGAACTTGTCCAATACCATACACGCAGGAAAGGAGAGAGAGACGAGATTCCCGGAGGGAGAAAATCACCGATGTTAGTGCATAGGTAAGTCCATCGTCCCGATGGACATGAGGTTATTACATGGGGTCGGTTTTGACCAACAGTGGTATTTCAGCGTCCATATGTAGGTAAGTATCCACTGGTACAGTGTGGTATCAGGGAGGTGTGATACCAGCAGACTTATTCAGGGTTTCAGAGTTGCGGAGTAACAAAGCCTTGTAGAAAGTTTTAGAGAGTATCCCTATAATAGGGGTTTGGTGAGATGATGTAAGTGCCAAAATTAGGGGGATTAGACAGTTCAAGCCCCCTATTTTGAAGTGCGTGCCGTAAGTTGCACCACTATGTTGAGTGTCTGTGGCAAGTCAGGATCGTACTATCCTAGTTCTCAGGGCACGGCAGTGTGGCTTACCGCTCAGGCTTTTCCCAGATTTTCTGGACGACTCCAGTGGCAAGATTAAATCTGATGAGCTTCGTAGTATTACCCACTAAGTGGGCTATGTAATTTAGCAATTTGGGAGTAATTAGAGGTCGGATGGTGTTGATATACTGTGGACTGTCTCCCAGTTCAGGAGCTCTGGTAAAATGTGGCCATGCAGGATGTCCCGCCCACTGGAAGTCAATTTTATTTCATGGGTGTCCGCTATGGTGGTGTGTAGCTATTATTTTATCCCTTTAGCAGTATACGTAGTCAATCTTGTTTATGGCCACTGCCAAAGTGGAGATACTTAATGTAAAGGATCTGCCAGACACAGCTTCTGTGTCGACACCCGTGGTTAATCAGTCTGCACCTGCTCCTAAGTCTGATAGAGTGACTCGATCATCTACCACTCGGGCTGGGAGGCTGAGAAGTGGGAGAGCCTATCACAGCCTGGCCAGACGGAGCTAGCTCCCGCCCTCTGTGTAATGACGGGGTAGGGAGACAGACAGGTGAGTCCTAATCTACCCGTAAATATGAAACCTAATAAGATCTTGCTTCCCTTTCAGGTCTCTTTTTGAGGGTAGGTCTGCTACCGGCAGTGCCTTCGTGGATTCAGGGTCTTCTGCTAATATTATGTCTGTGGAATTTGCTATGTCTCTAGCTATGCCATTGATTGATTTGCCTAAACCTGTCCCGGTAGTGGGTATCGACTCCACTCCACTTGCTAATGGTTATTTTACGCAGCATACCCCTGATTTTGAACTATTTGTTGGCTCCATGAATTTGGAGCAGTGCTCTGTACTGTTGATGCAGAGATTATCGTCCGATTTGATTTTAGGCCTTCCCTGGTTGCAGATGCATAATCCCACGTTTAACTTGAATACTGGGAATCTTACCAAATGGGGTAATGAATGCATGTCGTCATGTTTTTCTTTTAATTTTATTTTTCTCCCTGAGGAGGTGAACACTCTACCTGAGTTTATTCAGGACTTCGCTGATGTTTTTTCTAAAAAGGCCTCCGAAGTGTTACCTCCTCATAAAGAATACGATTGCGCAATCGATTTGGTACCAGGAGCTAAGCTCCCTAAGGGTAGGATATTTAATCTCTCTTGTCCCGAACGTGAAGCCTTGAGAGAGTATATCCAGGAATGCCTGGCCAAGGGTTACATTCGCCCCTCTACTTCTCCGGTAGGTGCTGGCTTCTTCTTCGTAGGGAAGAAGGATGGTGGTCTTAGGCCGTGCATCGATTACCGAAACTTGATTAAGGTCACTGTAAGGAACCAGTATCCCCTTCCTTTGATTCCTGATCTCTTCAATCAGGTTCAGGGGGCCCAATGGTTTTCTAAGTTTGATCTACGGGGGGCTTATAACCTTATCCGCATCAGAGAGGGGGATGAGTGGAAGACTGCGTTAAACACGCCCGAAGGTCATTTCGAATACCTCGTCATGCCCTTTGGGTTGTGTAATGCTCCCGCGGTCTTCCAGAATTTCATAAATGAGATTTTAAGAGACTACCTGGGGGTATTTCTTGTAGTGTACCTTGATGACATACTTGTATTTTCCAAGGACTGGTCCTCCCACATTGAGTGTGTCAGGAAGGTGCTCCAGGCCCTTCGGGAAAACAAACTGTTTGCTAAGACCGAAAAATGTGTGTTTGGGGTGCAGGAGATACCATTTTTGGGTCAAATCCTCACTCCTCATGAATTCCGCATGGACCCTGCCAAGGTTCAGGCTGTGGCTGAATGGGTCCAACCTGCCTCCTTGAAGGCGTTACAGTGCTTCCTGGGGTTTGCTAATTATTACAGGAGATTTATTGCTAACTTCTCGGTCATCGCTAAGCCTCTTACGGATCTTACTCGCAAAGGTGCTGATCTCCTCCACTGGCCTCCAGAGGCGGTCCAGGCTTTTGAGGTCCTTAAGAAGTGCTTTATCTCGGCCCCAGTGCTGATTCAGCCTAACCAAATGGAGCCATTCATCGTGGAGGTTGACGCCTCCGAGGTGGGAGTGGGTGCTGTCGGTCCCTCACCCATCTCCGTCCCTGTGCCTACTTCTCCAGGAAGTTCTCGCCCACTGAGAGTAACTATGACATTGGCAACCGCAAACTCTTAGCCATTAAATGGGCATTTGAAGAGTGGCGTCACTTCTTGGAGGGGGCTAGGCACCAGGTAACGGTCCTTACTGACCACAAGAATCTGGTTTTACTAGAATCTGCCCGGAGGCTAAACCCGAGACAAGCTCGATGGGCGTTGTTTTTTACTAGATTCAACTTTTTGGTCACCTATAGGGCTGGGTCTAAAAATATTAAAGCTGATGCACTGTCGCGTAGTTTCATGGCCAGCCTTCCTTCGGAGGAAGATCCTGCTTGTTTTTTGCCCCCAGGTATAATCATTTCCTCTGTTGATTCTGATTTAGTCTCCGAAATTGCGGCTGATCAAGGTTCAGCTCTCGGGAACCTTCCTGTTCCCCTGCAATTCTGGCTAAGGGTACTCAGGTAAAATCATGACTCTGCACTATCTGGTCATCCAGGCATCCTGGGTACCAAGCACCTCATTGCCAGAAACTATTGGTGGCCTGGGTTGCCTAAAGACGTTAAGGCCTACGTCGCCGCTTGTGAAATTTGTGCTAGGTCCAAGACTCCCAGGTCCCGACCAGCGGGCTTACTATGTTCTTTGCCCATTCCCCAGAGACCTTGGACCCATATCTCCATGGATTTTATCACCGATCTGCCTCCATCTCAAGGCAAGTCGGTGGTGTGGGTTGTAGTAGACCGCTTCAGTAAGATGTGCCACTTTGTGCCCCTCAAGAAACTACCCAATGCTAAGACGTTAGCTACCTTGTTTGTCAAACACATCCTGCGTCTCCATGGGGTTCCTGTCAATATAGCTTCTGACAGAGGGGTACAATTTGTTTCATTATTTTGGAGAGCTTTCTGTAAAAAGTTGGAGATTGATCTGTCCTTCTCCTCGGCCCTCCATCTTGAAACTAATGGCCAAACCGAGAGGACTAATCAGTCTCTAGAACAATATTTAAGGTGTTTTATCTCTAACTGTCAATATGATTGGGTCTCCTTCATTTCCCTCGCCGAATTTTACCTTAATAACCGGGTCAGTAACTCGTCAGGGGTCTCCCCCTTTTTCTGTAATTTTGGGTTTAATCCACGGTTCTCCTCCGTTTCATCTGGTGGTTCCAACAATCCCGAGGTAGATGTCATTCATCGGGAACTGTGCACAGTCTGGGCCCAGGTTCAGAAGAACCTAGAGGCATCCCAGAGCATACAAAAGACTCAGGCAGATAGAAGACGTTCTGCTAACCCCTTGTTTGTGGTCGGGGATCTGGTGTGGCTGTCTTCAAAAAATTGGCGCCTTAAAGTCCCGTCCAAAAAATGTTCTCCCCGGTATATAGGGCCGTACAAGGTAATTGAAGTCCTTAACCCTGTCTCCTTCCGACTGGAGTTACCCCCGTCTTTTCGAATACACGACATGTTTCATGCCTCCCTCTTGAAACGCTGCTCCCCGTCCTTGGCTACCTCGAGGAAACCTCCGGTCCCTGTTCTCACCCCTGAAGGGGTAGAATTCGAGGTGGCCAAGATTGTGGACAGCAGGATGGTCCAAGGCTCGCTCCAGTACCTGGTCCATTGGAGAGGATACGGGCCTGAGGAGAGGACTTGGGTACCCGCCCGGGATGTTCACGCTGGGGTATTGCTCAGGAGGTTCCATCTTCAGTTCCCCAATAAGCCAGGTCCACCTAGAAAGGGTCCAGTGGCCCCTCATAAAAGGGGGGTACTGTAAAGGATCTGCCAGACACAGCTTCTGTGTCGACGCCCGTGGTTAATCAGTCTGCACCTGCTCCTAAGTCTGATAGAGTGACTCAATCATCTACCACTCGGGCTGGGAGGCTGAGAAGTGGGAGAGCCTATCACAGCCTGGCCAGACGGAGCTAGCTCCCGCCCTCTGTCTATTCATACCTTTATTTCCTGCACCTCCTTTGCCTGTGATTCTGCCTGTTTCCTGGCTCTGCTGCTGCTTGTACTATTGTCCTCTGTTTCATATTGAACCTGGCTTTACTGACTACTCTCCTGCTCTGCGTTTGGTACCTCGTACACTCCTGGTTTGACTCGGCTTGTTCACTACTCTTGTTGCTCACGGTGTTGTCGTGGGCAACTGCCCCATTTCCCTTAGCTTCTTTGTACCCTTGTCTGTTTGTCTGTCTTGCACATATTGAACGTAGGGACCGTTGCCCAGTTGTACGCCGTTGCCTAGGACGAGCCGTGCAAGTAGGCAGGGACTGAGTGGCGGGTAGATTAGGGCTTACCTGTCTGTCTCCCTACCCCGTCATTACACTTAAAGTCTTAAATAATGTAGCCGTATACTAGCAAAACAATCAATCCACTGGGCGAGGCTTGAAAATCTAGCTCTTGGTTTAAAGTGTGAGTTAGGCCTCAATATCGTTTAATTCCGTTACTGATATGGAAAGGCCTCAGGGGCACAGATGTAAAGAAAGGTTTCACCTTCTTTCCTGTATACCACGTCTTTCATGACCAGAGCACTTCCTGAGACAGGAGTAGTCTGTAGTATAGGTCCCGGCTTTAGCCGTCACCTGGCCTCGATGTCGGAAGCCTTCAGTATTTCAGTGTATCCAAGATAGCGGCCGCGGTCTGCACACGTCGTATTCCCCAAGCTGTCGAGCTCCACAGGGCAAGAGCAGGTGTACAGCGGCCTTTATATGCGAGATCAGGGATCCGGCGTATAGATCCTTTGCTTCCAGAGCCCAGAGTGGAAGATGCGCCAGCCGTTCCAAGGACCGCGGCAGCAGTAAATTGAGGCCCTGGCTTCAGGCCGAGTGGTAGGCCGCAAAAGTAAAAATGCTCCCAGAGAGCCAAACTCGGTATCAAAATGTTCAGTGAGGGATGCGGAGTTTGAGACTTGTCTCAGAATCTCACTATTGGCCAAAAGTTGGGCAGGATGGCACTGGATTCAGCTTAGTGGTCAGGAGCCTGTACCAGATGCGTCCGGCCTGTTCCACTGCTAGTCATGCCCCCTGGGGTCTACTACTTAACATGGGCTTACAAAAAAGCCCACTATTCGCTCCTATTGGAGCACTGATACACCATTGCCCACTTTACCGCCTCACCATGCTCGTTTCGAGATCCTGCTACGGTTCCTTGCATTACAACAACGAGGAATGCCCACCCACAAATTACCCCAGTTTTGACAGAATGTTTAAAATTATACCTGTAGTGAACCACTACAATTCCAAATTTAGAGAGATTTACACCCCACAAAAATGCATTGCAGTGGACGAATCCTTGGTGCAGTCTACACTTTCGCCAGTGCCTGCCTAACAAAAGGTCTAGGTATGGCGTGAAGCTGTATAAAGTGTGTGAAAGCGTGTCCGGATACACTTTTAAATTCAGAATCTATGAGGGAAGACATTCTGCAATAGAGCCCCCAGACTGTCCCCCTGTCCTAGGAATAAGTGGCAAGATAGTATGGGATTTGCTGCACTCCTTACTGGACCAGGGATACCATCTATATATTGACAACTTTTATAATAGTGTCCCCCTTTTGAAGTGCCTTGCTGCTAGAGGAACCGCAGCATGCGGCACAATTAGGAGAAACCAAAAGGGTCTCCCCAAGGACTTTGTAGATCATACAGTGCGGTGAGGGGAAAGCAGGGCTGTTTGCAGAGACAATTTGCTGCTGGTCAAATACAAGGACAAGCGTCATGTCCTTGTATTGACCACTCTCCATGCAGACTGATCCAGCCCTGTCCCAGTGCGAGGAACCACAGAGCAGACCATCAAGCCTGTGTGTATCCTGGACTACATTAAACTCATGGGAGGGGTGGATCTTCCGGACCAGGTTCTGCAGCCCTACAATGTCCTCAGAAAATCAAGAACCTAGTATAAAAAATTGTCCGTATACCTGACACAAGTGGCAATATACAATTATTTTGTTCTGTATAAAAGTACAGGCAAAAGGGGGACTTCTCTTGATTTTAAAGAAAAAAATTATTAAAACTTTGATTTTTGGAGACCAGGAAGGGGAGGGCAGCAGTGAAAGCAGTAGTGCTTCTGGAATAGTGGGCTCAAGAATTGTTCATGGGCAGCATTTCCCTGGTGTACTCCCGCCCCCCCCCAACTGAAAAGAAAAGGAGGCCCCAAAGAAGGTGTCGAGTGTGCTCGATGAGGGGCATTAGGAAAGACACGACTCACTACTGTGAGACCTGCCCCTCTAAACCGGGCCTCTGCATTAACGAGTGCTTTCGAATATACCACACCTCTGTTGATTTTTATTAAGCCCTTTTTCTTCCTGCCTTCTCCTATCGCCTGGGTATTTACTTCATAAAATTTATTTTATTTCCCATTTTGTCCCAATTGACATTTAAAAACAAAAAACTACCAAATAAAACAAAAAAGTCCCATTATACCCCTAGATGAATACCTTGAAAGTTTAAATTTTATTCAAGGAGGCATTTCATGAATTTTCTAAATGTTTTGGCACCCATGTTGCACAAAAATCTTACGACTAAAAAGTGGGCCCTAAAAACCTCCTAGAACTCCTTCAATTCTGAGTTCTGATATGCAATCCCGACATCCCAGTAAAATCACTAAATAAATAGAACTAAAAATGTCGATTATACCCCTCGATAGGAATATCTTGAAGCACAGCAGAAAAGGCGCACTAAATATTAAGGCTTCAATATTTGTAGGGTCTAAATACTCACTACACACCTAGATAAAAAGCATAAGGGGTATAGCTTTCAAAATGTGACCCTGTGTTGTCACTGAAATGGCATATCTTTTTTTTTTCAAAATGTAAGATGACCTGTAATGACTATGTCCTGCCGCACAAAGCTCAATTTGTTTTACTGTATCATGAAATGGGCATATCTTTTTTTATTTGGAGGATCTCTAATAATCGAGCTGTTCCATATCAATACACCATGGGCTTTATTACAGTTTTATTCAGGTTTCTACTGGATCTTTTACACAATACTTCTAGCAATACTGACATTATTTTGGGAACTAGTGATATTTTATTATCTTTTGTCCCATACATATAATTTCTACAGCTTGCTAATCTCTGATTTATAAATCTTACAATAGTAAAATATTTCCACTTACAGCACTGTGACCCCCCTCCAGCGATGAGGTGCGCATGCTCGGTGGAACTGCTGGCGGCGATGCGTTGCCCTCTCCAGCTCAGTTTTGCACACTGCGCATGTCCGGAACTCCCGTTATGTGTCGGGAATCCGGATGTGTGCTGCAGTGCTTGGAGCCGGAAGTGGGGCTTGCCTCGCTTCCGGCCGCGCCATTGAGCATGCGCCATTGCTCACGCTGGTGTAATGAGGCACATTTGTTTCAGTCTCCCCACAGTATTTAAGGGCTGAATACTTTTAGGACACAACACATACCCCCTGAGGAAGCACCTGTAGCGAAACGCACGTTGAGGTTCTATGTTGTAGAGCGGACACTTATGACCATCGTTGCTGCAATGGGTAAGACTGCTGTTTGAGCGATACACTTGTGTATAGACATTCCTTTCTCTATGTCCCTTGCTAACAATTAATAATACACACTAAGCTAAGGGACAAATAATACGATAATGCACTTTTGTCTACAAACATACCCTTTTTTAAATAAACATTAAATATAGCTTGTACATATACATATGCTATTCAGCAACTGTGACTTTTTCGCTCTATCTGTTCTTTTTTTTTAAACTCATTTTATTGAAAGTACACAGTGCACAAGGTATGATAAACATAACATTTTGGGTGACATGCAAGAAACCCATTATTCCAATGTAACATAACTATACAAACAACAACATCGATCTCTGTTACACAATGAGAAAAAGAAATGGTACAACCTTTTCCGGTCTGTTATTGAGAATAACCAATACATTTATAGGAACAAAAGTAATGCAAATATATACCACTCTGTTATAAATACTTGTACCATCCAGGACTGATCACGTCCAAACTACTATTGAACCTTCCCCCCCCCCCAGTTGGGGCCCGCTACCCCGTCCCTACTTACTCACTTAAACCCCAAGGCTGTTTAGGGAAGACCTGAGGTCACCTACATTAAATGATGCAAGAGGCGATGAGCACCAACTACCCCACACTTCCAGAAATTTATACGGACATCCCCTATGTTTGTATACTAAATTAGCGTAGGGTATTACTGAGTTGAGCAGTGATTTCCATTGTGGAACCGTTGGGAAAAGATCTCCCATCCAACGAAGTGCAATAGCCTTTCTGGCCATGAACAGGGTCTCCCGTAAAAATATACCTTCATAGTGTGACCAGGAATTTGGTGGGAGCAGACCCAACAAACACAGTCCAGGCTCACAGGGGACTCGTTTACCTGTTACTGATGAGAGAAAGTCTGTGACCTCTCTCCAGAATTTAGATATTACCGGACAGTGCCATACCATATGGTCAAAGTCTGCCCGATCATGCTGGCACCTTTTACAGCTAGCCGAGGAAGATCTGCCCATATGCAATAGCCTGGTAGGAGTTATATAACATCTATGGATGATGTAAAGCTGCGTCATTTTATTATTAGCCGCTGGTGAAACCGCGAGGTGTGAAGACATTGCATCAAGCCAATCCCCCTCAGTCAGGTTCGGAATCAGCCCCTTCCATCTGAGTTCCACCGCACATCCCGCATGTGCTAACCTTTGAGACAGCAGGAACGTGTAAACTACTGATATCAGGCCCCGCGGGCCTTGTGTTCGAAGCACCCCTATAAGGGGTAGGGAAGAAATCAAAGTCTGAGCGTGTCTGAATTGGGCCCTAAGAGCGTGATGCAGCTGTACACATCTAAATGTATCCCTCTCTGGCACCTGGAATGTATCTTGTATCTCCCTGGCTGATAACGCGTGTCCATCTCCAGTACTCAAATGCTTCATTTGTGTCACCTCTAAATCCTCCCAGAATGCATGATCCTGAAATCCCAAAAAGTGAGGTAATCCATGGTTGGACCACAACGGCAACTCTGCTACCGTATCTTTAAATTTCAACAGTGATTTTGCATGAGCCCATACCTGCTTCGCCAGTTTAATCAACGGTAACGTATGCTTAGGGCTAAAATCATGTGGTTCTAGAACGGGCCATAAGTTAGATACTCTGAGAAAATGTGCTAAATGATGTTCGGCATTGGGCAATGGATCATCCAACATCCACAGCCTAATATATCTAAGTTGACCTGCCAAGTAGTATAAAAACACATCCGGTAGGGCCGCTCCCCCCCTCTGTTTGGGCCTCTGCAGAGTGTCTATTCTGAGCTTGTGTCTATTCTTTCCCCAGATATATGGAGTAAATAAAGAGTTGACCAAATTAAAGAACTTTTTAGGAACCATTGTGTCCGCGTGCTCCAAGACATATAGCAGTTTAGGCAGCACTACCATTTTAATTAGGTTAATTCTACCTGCCACTGATAAGGGGAGTGACTTCCAGACTGCAAATTTATCTTTCAAATAAGAAAGTAGAGGGTACACATTAATATCGTATGAGTGTGAACTATCCCTAGATATCCAAACTCCCAGATATTTAAAACTATGCACCACTTGTAGACCCTGAAAATGTGAGCCCCACCCACAATTGTTAGAATGGAGAGGCATGAGAAAGGACTTACTCCAGTTAACATGCAGGCCCGAAAAACTGCTAAACACCTCCATCAATCTCATAGCCCTGGGTAGTGAGGCATTCGGGTTGGCCAGGAACAGCAGCATATCGTCAGCATACAATCCTATGCGGTCTTCCCGTGGTCCGATACGGATTCCCTGAAGGGCCCTATCTTTTCGAATCCCTATAGCCAGGGGCTCTATGGCAAGTGCGAACAATAATGGGGACAATGGGCACCCCTGTCTCGTACCCCTATGAAGCAAAAAGGATGGGGACAAAATCCCATTAACCACTACCGAGGCTCGAGGCTCTTTATATATGGTCGTAATCCATTTGATAAAGTTGGTTCCAAACCCAAATTTCCTGAGGACCTCACAGAGGTATGTCCACTCAACAGAGTCAAATGCCTTGGCAGCATCCAAGGAAGCCAACGCCCAATCCTGCTGCTCCCACCACCCCATCTGAGTAACCACCTGAGCTCTGCGAATACTATCCGAAGTGGATTTCCCTGGTATAAAACCGGTCTGATCAGAGTGTATGACATCATTGATGACCCGCGCTAGTCTATTGGCCAATAATTTAGTCAGTATCTTATAGTCTATGTTAAGCAGTGATATGGGCCGGTAAGACCCACAATCCTCTGGGTTCTTGCCTGGTTTCAGAATAACTACTATGGTAGCTTCTTTCATAGAATCCGCCAGGTCCCCCGCCAATAAGCACGCCTCAAATAGAGAAAGAAGTTGGGCTGACATAACCTCAATATATTGAACATATACTTCCAGAGGAATCCCATCCGGGCCCGAGGCCTTCCCTTTAGTCATATCCAATATACACTCAGAAATCTCCTCTACTGTGAAGGGGGACTCCAGTAACTCACAACCCTCCTCTGACAACTGTGGAAACTGCATGTCATCCAAATATTTCTCCAAGTCTTCCATTGAGTGCCCAGCCCTAGACGTATATAAGTCCCTATAGAAGTCTGCAAATTGAGCCACTATCTCCTGGGAGGTATGAACCAAAACATTCTGAGCGTTTCGAATGTTCAACACTGGAGGAGACAAGGTATTCTGTCTCACCACATGAGCCAAGAGTTTGCCGGATTGGTTACCCAATTAAAAAAAGGATTGGCCAGTGAAGAAGATTCTACGTTCCGCCTTCTCCTGTAGTACTAGAAGATAATCTCTCCCCACCGAGAGCCAAGCCTCCCTGTTTTGTGGGGAGGGATCACCCACAAAGGCGGCCTCCAATTCTCCACATTTTCCCGCCAAATCCCTTTCCCTTTGGGCCGAGGAGCGCTTAACAAAAGATATTGATGATTTCAGGCAGCCTCTCAAATACGCTTTCAGCGTATCCCATCGTAATAACCCATTCTGCTCCTGCCTATGTGCTTCGAGAAAGACATCTAGCTGATCTGGGATTCTATCGTTCGATTTGATTAATTGGAGCCAAAACTGATGAATTTTAAAGGAACAGTGTCATCACAAATAATTTTTTTATATGTTAAAGATGTTAGTGCTTTAATAAAAACGTTTATTTTCATTTGTATGTTTGTGTTTTACTGTTTCTTATTTTTACACTTTTTTCTTCCCTATGGGGGCTGCCATTTTTTGTTCCATTTCTGTGTGTGTCGATTAACGACACACACAGACATGGAGTACGGCAGCCACAGTCCCATAGGGACTGCGGACGGCTCCCGTCCCATTGACTGCCGTGTACGGCGTCTGTGTGGGAACTGCGCATGCGCCGCTCCCACACAGTCCTATTCGAAATTGGCGCCGTCCGGCGCCATTTTCCTGTGGACCGGAAGTCGCGGCCGGACAGTAATATTACTACTTCCGGTCGCGGCTTCCGGACTTGTGCACATGGAACAGCGGCAGCAAAGGGAGCGGACGGGCCGGAGGGAGCCGCGGCGGCAGGAGCAGGTAAGAGATTTCAATGTATGTTAGTGTTTGTGTGTGTTTACTACTGTATGTAAACCTACTACACTGTGGGTTACCTCAAAAAATGGCGACACACAGTGTAGGAGGTTAAACCTTTCAAACCCCTCGTTTATCCCGGCACTAGCCAGGATAAAGGAGGGGGGGATGCTGAGAGCTCACTAGAGCGAGGGCTTTTAACCCAATGTTGCAATGCTGCAATTTTGGGAACTAGCTCCATCTAGTGACCAAAAATGGGTAGTATTATAAATTAGAATTAATTTATAATATTTCCTGACTATTTCCTGACTCGTGAAAAAAATAAAAAAAATTTGAACCATGTTTAATCACCCACACACTAAATGTTTAATTTTTAAAAAAACAACATGTTTTTCTGGCAACACATTCCCTTTAAGGGCCCCCCTCCTACCAACCTCCGGTAATGACATTTGCAGAAGAATCGGACTGTGATCAGAAATTGCTCTGGGAAGATGTTCAATGCTCACCATAGAGTTATATACCGAGGGCGTGCCAAAAATATAATCTATACGAGACAATGCATCAAATTGTGGTGTGTGACAAGTGAATTCGCGAAGTCCCTTATGACTAACTCTCCACAGATCTACCCAGCCTATCTCCTCCATTAATGAGGCTAATGGGGAGACCCCTTGTCGTACGTCCCCCTCTCCACTACACAGGAACCGATCAATAGCCTGATCCATTATAAGGTTCAGGTCTCCTAGGAGGATCACTCTGGCTTCTTGATATGCGGAAGCAAAAGAAACCGCCTCCCTAAGTAGTGCCAGAGACCCTGGCGGTGGGTTATATATCCCCATTATGACATAAGATGTGGAGTTAATGTTGGCGTGCACAAATACGTATCTCCCCTCAGGATCAATTCTGGTATGCATCACTTCCCACCTAAGGGTTCTATGAATTAATAGAGATACCCTTCTAGAGGCAGAAGTTCTAACAGAGTGTCTACTCCACTGAATCCAGGGCTTACATAAAAGCTGTACTGTGTCTGCTGTCAGATGCGTCTCCTGAAGACAGATTATATGTGGGTTCACATTTTTAAGCACAGAAAAAATCATATTCCGCTTCCTTGGAGTCCCCATGCCCCTCACATTCCAGGACAAGAACTTAAGTGACGCCATACTCAGAACACTCTCTATGTACTGATAACCGCCCTTCCCTCTCCCCACTCCCCCTAGGTAGTGCCATTCCCTGATACGCTCTCAAAATGTAAGGTACTCGTTTTCTGACATAGTGTAAAACAGAGATCAAAAACATGAACCACATAAAAACCCAGTTAGCCATCAGAAGCTCAACAGGAGCTCAATAGCTATATACTATATATGCAGGGGGTAGCTTCCACCGATAAGGAATATACACAGTGGAATCACAAATCAGGCTGCGTACTCCAACCAGTTCCCCCCTGTAATGTGCTTTACTGTGCCACAGAATAAGAGGAACAACCGCCCGTTAGTCAGAATCCCCTATTAACACTTCGGTAACCTACTACACTCCCGTATCTTAACAGGAATAATATATGATCTGGAACCATTCTGAACTCCGATCCCCCTACTAGGCATAATACAGGAAGATAAAGCATTATGATAGGAAACTTTAAACAATATCTCTCCCAAGTATAACCTATCCCCACATGCAGGACAACAAAAGTCCGTTCAGGATACATATTCACCATGCCAGTCCCCAAGAAAACCTTCATCTTCTAGGCGACCTCATATTCCTCAGCAACCATTCATCCGCCTCCTCCGGGTTGGCAAAAAATACTGCTCGATCTCCATCGACGACTCTCAAGCGGGCCGGATAAGCCATAGAATATGGAATTTGTCGGTCTCGCAGCTTTCGTTTAATCATCACAAACGATGCACGTTGCCGCTGTAATTCCGGAGAGAAATCGGGGAAAATCGACACCGTGACGTTGTCCACTTTAATGGCCCCCTTGCGTCTGGCTGCCTGCAGGACCAGTTCCCGATCCTTACAATTTAACAATCTCGCCAGGAATGGTCGAGGGTTCGCTCCAGGGGGTGGCGGCCTCGCCGGCACCCTGTGCGCTCTTTCCACTGCAAAAGCCTGCGAAAACACGGTATCTGGAAACATATCTTTCAGCCATTTCTCTGTAAACTCGTCCGGACGGGGTCCTTCTGCTCGTTCTGGTAGGCCTATAATGCGAAGGTTGTTCCTCCTCAGCCTGTTCTCCAAATCATCCGCTTTCTGGCGCCATAAATGCACCTTTCCAGAGAGGTCTCGAAGAGTGCGGGGTATATTAGCTGTACGGTCCTCCAGGTCAGACAGCCTGGTTTCAGCATGCTCGACTCGGTCCCTCAAGTTGTGCAAATCCTGCCCCAGGAGACCCACATCCACCTTAACCTCCTCTATTTTTGTCGTGACCGAGGTCTTGGTCTCTAATATCGCCGCCAGCAGCGTCTCCGATACTTGCTGCAATGTCAGGCCAGGCTGTGCTGTTACCTCAGCCGCAGGGCGTAACTCCGACTGCCCTCCAGGAACTTTTGCCGGCCCCTCTGCTCCATGCTGTGAGGCCTCGCCGCGGGCGCCATCTTGGACCGCACCTCGGGCAAACTCTTTCAACTTCTCCGCGGCTCCTGCCGCTTTTGACGGACCCATTTTGCTCCTCAGGGGTCTCTTACCCTTTCTCCGCAAGTTATAAGAAATGGTGGCAACAGTAATTCCTCCGCAGGATAAATAATAGGGGTCTCTGGTCAGAGCCGAAGTTCCGTGCGACCGCTCACATCAGTGCCTGGCCACGCCCCCCCGCTCTATCTGTTCTACTAGGGTCTTTTTCCTTATATGAAATTTTTAAAACTTGTGTTTGTTATATTCGTATAATAAATAAATTTTTACTTTTATATATAATTGGCTATTGGCTCTGCTGTTTCTTCTTGTATGGTTCATGGTATTATAGACCTGCCTGTATGGTGAATTACACTAGCGTTCAAAAGTTTGGGGTCACCCAGACAATTTTGTGTTTTCCATGAAAACTCACACTTATATTTATCAAATGAGTTGCAAAATGACTAGAAAATATAGTCAAGACATTGACAAGGTTAGAAATAATGATTTTTATTTGAAATAATAATTTTCTCCTTCAAACTTTGCTTTCGTCAAAGAATGCTCCATTTGCAGCAATTACAGCATTGCAGACCTTTGGCATTCTAGCTTTTAATTTGCTGAGGTAATCGGGAGAAATTTCACCCCATGCTTCCAGAAGGCCCTCCCACAAGTTGGATTGGCTTGATGGGCACTTCTTGCATACCATACGGCCAAGCTGCTCCCACAACAGCTCTATGGGGTTGAGATCTGGTGACTGCGCTGGCCACTCCATTACAGAAAGAATACCAGCTGCCTGCTTCTTCCCTAAATAGTTCTTGCATAATTTGGAGGTGTGCTTTGGGTCATTGTCCTGTTGTAGGATGAAATTGGCTCCAATCAAGCGCTGTCCACAGGGTATGGCATGGCGTTGCAAAATGGAGTGATAGCCTTCCTTATTCAAAATCCCTTTTACCTTGTACAAATCTCCCACTTTACCAGCACCAAAGCAACCCTAGATCATCACATTACCTCCACCATGCGTGACAGATGGCGTCAGGCACTCTTCCAGCATCTTTTCAGTTGTTCTGCGTCTCACAAATGTTCTTCTGTGTGATCCAAACACCTCAAACTTCGATTCGTCTGTCCATAACACTTTTTTCCAATCTTCCTCTGTCCAATGTCTGTGTGCTTTTGCCCATATTAATCTTTTCCTTTTATTAGCCAGTCTTAGATATGGCTTTTTCTTTGCCACTCTGCCCTGAAGGCCAGCATCCCGGAGTTGCCTCTTCACTGTAGACGTTGACACTGGCGTTTTGTGGGTACTATTTGATGAAGCTGCCAGTTGAGGACCTGTGAGGCGTCTATTTCTCAAACTAGAGACTGTAATGTACTTGTCTTGTTGCTCAGTTGTGCAGCGGGGCCTCCCACTTCTCTTTCTACTCTGGTTAGAGCCTGTTTGTGCTGTCCTCTGAAGGGAGTAGTAGGAAATCTTCAGTTTCTTGGCAATTTCTCGCATGGAATAGCCTTCATTTCTAAGAACAAGAATAGACTGTCGAGTTTCACATGAAAGCTCTCTTTTTCTAGCCATTTTGAGAGTTTAACCGAACCCACAAATGTAATGCTCCAGATTCTCAACTAGCTCAAAGGAAGGTCAGTTTTAAAGCTCCTCTAAACAGCAAAACTGTTTACAGCGGTGCTAACATAATTGCACAAGGGTTTTCAAGTGTTTTCTAATCATCCATTAGCCTTCTAACACAGTTAGCAAACACAATGTACCATTAGAACACTGGAGTGATGGTTGCTGGAAATGGGCCTCTATACACCTATGTAGATATTGCATTAAAAACCAGACGTTTGCTGCTAGAATAGTCATTTAGCACATTAACAATGTATAGAGTGTATTTCTGATTAATTTAATGTTATCTTCATTGAAAAAAACTGTGCTCTTCTTTCTAAGTGACCCTAAACTTTTGAACGGTAGTGTATGTGGCGATGTTTTTGCTATAAACAATACCCAGCCCTTAATAGAACTGCTTTTGGAGTGTATATATTGATCAAAAAGCATAAGGGGTATAGCTTTCAAAATCTGACCCTATATTGTCACTGAAATGGCATATATTTTTTTTTTCAAAATGTAAGATCACCTGTAATGACTATGTCCTGCCGCACAAAGCTCAATTTGTTTTACTGTATCGTGAAATGGGCATATTTTTTTCATTTGGGGGATCTCTAATAATCGAGTTGCTCCATATCAATACACCATGGGCTTTATTACAGTTTTATTCAGGTTTCTACTGGATCTCTTACACCCGACAATACTTCTAGCAATACTGACATTATTTTGGGAACTAGTGATCCTTTACTGTTCCTATAGATGGTTTTGGACACTGTCCCTTTATATATTCTGTAGGTGATTGGTTGTTTAGTGCGCATAGCGGTTCCTACCTTGTCAAGCAGGGGTCTGTTATGGTGTACCGCGTCGCTTGGCACGTTCGTCCCTTATATAGGGATTGATGAGGCTAAAGAGACGTATGACCAGTCACTATAAAAAATAAGATGTCATCATGGCCCTACATGTGTTTTTATCTTGTGAACAAACTCGAGTTTGCCACATAGTTGGATACATTTTCCTCCATTTTTAAAAAAATATATTGCCTTTCACTCCAGAACAGTTTATTTTTTCCACTATAATTTATTATATATCAGACTAGAATGCTGTTCACAACGGCATCAGAATGACACAAATGTGGGACATTTGCTTTGTTAGCAAGACATAGTCAAACAGGCAAATGTATTTTTCAGGACATGCCTCCCTTATGAGAACATAGTGGTCAGCATGCTCACTACACTCATGAATAGCTTAAAGGGAACCTGTCACCAGCATTTCACCTATTAAACCGACTATACCTGGTGGTAGTGGGTGAAAAATCATTTCTATATAACCTATAATTATCTTCTTAGTCGGCTCTGTAGCTTTAGTATTTAGCTTTTTAGTGTTCCCACACCGTATGCTAATGAGCAGAAAAGAGTCAGATCTTCATTTGAAAAGAGTCAAATCTTCGTTTGGAAAGAGTCATATCTTCATTCCTCAAGTCTTTCCAAGTTTACTTTGCCTCCTTACTTTTGATTGAGAGCTCCTCGCCTTCCCCCAGCACACAAAATCCTACGCTTGTGCATTGATGTCCTCTTTTAGTGTGTGCGCACAAAGGGACACCGGATTATTATGATAAAAGGCGCAAAACGTTTGCAGACCGATATTTACAGTCGGAGGAGGAGTTTAGGAGCGGGGATAACGGCAATGAACTTTTTATAGGAGCGGCCAGTGAGGGAGAAGTAAAGTTCAATAGGTGAAATGCTGGTGACAGGTTCCCTTTAAGGTGTGTAGTTTTAAGAATGGGTCATTTCTTGGGATTTTCTATCGTTCAGTCAGTTCAAAGCCTCTCCAAATGTGCATTGGGGCCTAAAACATTTTCAAGCAAAATTGGTGTCCTGAAGGCTACCAGGTGCTCTGTTCCTTTTGGGCCCTGCCATGTGTCCAGGCAGCGCATTACTGCCACAATGGGGGTATTTTTGAACACAGGAGAAACAGGGTGATAGATTTTGGGGTGTGTTTCTTCATTCTCATGTTCGCTTTACAAAGAAATCGGTCTTTAAAGTGATACTTTAATGAAAAAAGTTAAATTTTATTTTTTTCACCTGCTATGCATTAAATTTAGCAAAAAACTGTGGTGTGAAAATACTCACTACACCCCTAGATAAATACCTTAAGGTGTCTAGTTTTCTAAATGGGGTAGTTTATGGTGATTTTCTATCGTTCTGGCAGCTCACAGCCTCTCCAAATGTACAGATGGGCCTAAAACATTTTCAAGCAAAATAGGAGTCCTGAAAGCCTCTGGGTGCTCCCTTCCTTTTGGGCCCTGCCGTGAGTCAAGGCAACGCATTAGGGCCATAATGGGCGTATTTTTGAAAACAGGAGAAACAGGGTGATAGATTTTGGGGTGTGTTTCTTCATTCTCATGTTCGCTTTACAAAGAAATCAGTCTTTAAAATGACACATTTGTGAAAAAAAATGTAATTATATTTTTTTACGCCTGCTTTGCACGAATTCTTACAAAAATAACTGTGGGGTTAAAATACTTACAACACCCCTTAATAAATACCTTAAGGTGTGTAGTTTTCAAAATCGGGTCACTTGTGGGGGTTTTCATCATTCTGACACCTATGAGCCTCTGAAAACCTGGCTTGGGGCAGGAAAACAAAATGTACTTTAAAACTTATAAAATTATTATTAGATTTGTAAGTCTCCTAAATTGCGCAAACATTTTTTTTTTTTCAAAAGTGCTACCAAAATAGAGTAAAGAGATGGAAATATATATTTAATAAAAAAAATTGTACAGTATGTATATATGTGATATATTTCAGTTACAAATAAGGAAAAATGTTAATTTTTACAAAATGTCTTCAATTTTTCTATTTTTTAATTAATTTACGCAAATCGTATCAGTTTACTTTTACCATTAAAATAAAGTACAACATAGTTACATAGTTACATAGTTACATAGTTAGTACGGCTGAAAAAAGACACATGTCCATCAAGTTCAACCAAGGGAAGGGAAAAGGGAAGGAAAAATTTCTACACATAGGAGCTAATATTTTTTTGTTCTAGGAAATTATCTAACCCTTTTTTAAAGCCATCTACTGTCCCTGCTGTGACCAGCTCCTGCGGTAGGCTATTCCATAAATTCACAGTTCTCACTGTAAAGAAGCCTTGTCGCCTCTGCAGCTTGAACCTTTTTTTCTCCAGACGGAGGGAGTGTCCCCTTGTTTTTTGAGGGGGTTTTACAAGGAACAGGATTTCACCATATTTTTTGTATGTGCCATTAATATATTTATATAAGTTAATCATGTCCCCCCTTAGTCGTCTTTTTTCAAGGCTAAATAGGTTTAATTCTTTCAATCTTTCCTCATAACTTAAATTCTCCATGCCCCTTATTAGCTTCGTTGCTCTTCTTTGTATTTTTTCCAACTCCAGGGCATCCTTTCTATGAACTGGAGCCCAGAACTGAACTGCATATTCTAGATGAGGCCTCACTAATGCTTTGTAAAGTGGCATTATTACATCCCTGTCCCGCGAGTCCATGCCTCTTTTAATACACGACAATATCCTGCTGGCCTTTGAAGCAGCTGATTGACACTGCATGCTGTTATTGAGTTTATGATTTACAAGTACACCCAGATCCTTCTCAACAAGTGAATCCGCCAGTGTAGCGCCCCCTAGGACATATGATGCATGCAGGTTGTTGGTACCAAGATGCATAACTTTACATTTATCTACATTAAACTTCATTTGCCAAGTGGACGCCCAAACACTTAGTTTGTTTAAATCTGCCTGTAATTCATGAACATCTTCCATAGTCTGAACTATATTACATAGCTTGGTGTCATCTGCAAAAATAGAAATAGTGCTATTAATCCCTTCCTCTATATCATTAATAAATAAGTTGAATAATAGTGGTCCCAGCACTGAACCCTGGGGTACACCACTTATAACCGGGGACCATTCAGAGAAGGAATCATTGACCACAACCCTCTGGATACGGTCCTTGAGCCAATTCTCAATCCAATTACAAACTATATTTTCTAAACCTATAGTCCTTAATTTACTCATTAGGCGTCTATGGGGGACAGTGTCAAATGCCTTTGCAAAGTCCAAAAACACTAAATCCACAGCGGCCCCTCTGTCTAGACTTCTGCTCACCTCTTCATAAAAACAGATTAGGTTAGTTTGACAACTTCTGTCCTTAGTAAAACCGTGCTGGCTGTCACTTATAATGCTATTTATTGTCACATAATCCTGTATATAGTCCCTCAATAGCCCCTCAAACATTTTCCCCACGATGGATGTTAAGCTTACTGGTCTATAATTACCCGGGGAAGACCTAGAGCCCTTTTTGAAAATAGGCACCACATTTGCCCTGCGCCAGTCCCTTGGCACTATACCAGTCACTAGAGATTCTCTGAATATTATGAAAAGGGGGACAGAAATAACTGAACTAAGCTCTTTAAGAATTCTAGGGTGTAACCCATCTGGTCCCGGAGCCTTGTGCACATTTATTTTATTTAATTTAGCTTGGACCATCTCTACATTCATCCAATTCAGTATATCAACTGATATATTAACAGCACTGGCACCGGCTACATCAGCTGCTCTTTCTTCTGTTGTATATACAGAGCTAAAGAACCCATTTAGTAACTCTGCCTTCTCTTGATCCCCTGTGATCAACTCCCCATTACCATTATCTAGGGGTCCTACATGTTCAGACCTTGGCTTTTTTGCATTTATATGCTTGAAGAATTTTTTAGGATTTGTTTTACTATCCTTGGCCACCTGCCTTTCATTTTGTATTTTTGCTAATTTTATTACATTTTTACAGATTTTATTAAGCTCTTTATATTTTACAAAGGCTACAGCTGTACCCTCAGATTTGTATTTTTTAAATGCCCTTTTTTTGTCATGTATTGCCCCTTTCACAGAAGGTGTAAGCCATGTGGGGTTTAATTTGAGTCGTTTATACTTATTACCTGTAGGAATAAATTTTGCACTATAATAACTCAAAGTAGATTTGAAAATCTCCCATTTATCATTTGTTCCATTATTTGACATTAGTTCTTCCCAGTCTATATCCTGAATTGCAGCCCTCATCCTGGGGAAATTGGCTTTCTTAAAATTAAATGTTTTTGCCCTCCCAGCCTGCGTTTGTTTTTTACAGTATAGGTAAAATGTAACTATATTATGATCACTGTTACCGAGGTTTTCACGAACATTGACATTCCCAACAAGATCTGCATTATTAGAAATGACCAGATCCAACAGAGCTTCACCTCTAGTCGGGTCTTCCACAAACTGGCCCATAAAATTTTCCTGCAACAGGTTGAGGAAATGTCTCCCCTTTGCAGTTGAAGCCGAACCATGACACCAATTAATATCCCGGAAATTAAAATCTCCCATTATCACTACAGTACCCGCCTGTGCAGCCCGCTCCATCTGTTTATATATCTGACCTTCCATCTCCTCAGTTATATTGGGGGGTCTATAGATTACACCAAAAGTAATTTTTTCAGTGTTTACCTCCCTTTCTAGTTCCACCCACAAGGTTTCAACCTCCTCACAGTCTTGACCCACTATTGTCTCTTTCACACTCGCCTTCATATCACTTCTCACATACAGACATACACCACCACCTTTCCTATTTGTCCTGTCTTTACGAAAAAGTGTAAAACCCTGTAGATTTACAGCCCAGTCATGTGAAGAGTCCAGCCATGTTTCAGCAACACCAACTATATCTATATTTTCTTCCAGTATCAAGGCCTCCAGCTCCCCCATTTTGCTTGCTAGACTTCTGGCATTTGTGAACATACACTTTAACTTGCCTGTCAGTTTTTCACTTTTATTATCAGAAATGTGATTTGACATTAATCGGTCCTTTTTATTTACACTGATGTTTTGTAACGAAAGGATCTCCTTATCTTGTTGTCTAGCCCTCTCCCCACATTCTGTTTCTCCCCCCACCAATATAGTCTGACCCCTCTCTAACCTGGCTACCCCTTTTTTTTCTACATTGACCTCCCTCCTCAGCCCTAGTTTAAATACTCCGCCACCCCAGCTAGAATTCTCTCCCCCAGCACAGCGGACCCCCTTCCATTTAGGTGCAAATCATCTGCAGAATACAGTTTGTACCCCAATGAAAAGTCAGCCCAGTGCTCTAGGAACCCAAATCCTTCTCCTCTACACCAAGACTTCAGCCATGCATTTAACTCCCTAAGCTCCCGCTGTCTTTCCTGTGATGCGCATGGCACAGGCAGTATTCCTGAGAATACAACCTTGGAGGTCCTTCCCTTCAGCTTGTAGCCTAGTTCTTTAAAATTATTCTTAAGGCTCCTCCACCTACCATTTATTCTGTCGTTGGTACCGACATGGACCACGACAGCTGGATCATCACCAGCCCCTCCCAGCAATTTGTCCACCCGTTCCACCACATGCCGAACCCTGGCACCAGGGAGACAGCAAACCATTCGGTTGAGGCGGTCTTGGCGACAAATTATTCTATCCGTCTTCCTGATTATAGAATCCCCTACGACTATCAATTGTCTTGGCTTGCCTGCATTACCATCCCGCCGACTACTAGCTGGGCTGTTCTCCCGGCTGTTAGGGAGATCAGTATCCACTAGGGCTGCCTTTTCTGAGACTGATACCCTCGCATCATCACCCAACGTGGCAATTTTGCTTGGAATGCCAGAAACCGGATCGGCCTTCCTTGTCTTTGACCCCTTTCTACTGCCCCTAACTACATTAACCCAGCTACTTACCTGATCCTGCTCACCCATGTCTTCACCCTCCAGTTGTAACCCACTAACTGCATGCTCTGTGAGCAGCAAGCTCCGCTCAAAATTGTCTATCCTCCTCAGTGTTGCATTCTGCTCCTCCAGATCTCTAATACGAGCTTCCAGGTGAACAACATGCTCACATCTGCCACAGAGATATTCACCCTGGAACTCCGGCTCCAGTCGTGTATACATATGACAAACTGTGCACTGAAGAAAACCTCCAATCTTGCTATCCATTATCCAAGTTACACCAAAACAGCGAACAATTGTCAAAGAAAAAGAAGAGTACTTACTGGGGCTTCAACTCCTCTTTTCAACTCCGGTTTTAGAACTCCACTTAGTTCACAAGCCACTTAAACCACCAAGCTCAGAAAGAGCAAGCTCAAAATGAGGTCTGATGACTAATTTATACCACCTGTGTCCAGTTAACCCCTTCCCCCTCGTCAACTGCTCAGCTGGAACGAATCTGTGTCCAGTTAACCCCTTCCCCCTCGTCAACTGCTCAGCTGGAACGAATCTGTGTCCAGTTAACCCCTTCCCCCTCGTCAACTGCTCAGCTGGAACGAATACAGAAATACAGCAACACAATACAGAAGTACAGCAACACAATCCGGTTTTAGAACTCCACTTAGTTCACAAGCCACTTAAACCACCAAGCTCAGAAAGAGCTTCACATGTTCGTGAAAATCTTGGTAACAGTGATCACAATATAGTTACATTTTACCTATACTGTAAAAAACAAACACAGGCTGGGAGGGAAAAAACACTTAATTTTAAGAAGGCCAATTTCCCCAGGATCAGGGCTGCAATTCAGGATATAGACTGGGAAGAGCAGTCATATAATGGTACAAATGATAAATGGGAGATTTTCAAATCTACTTTGGGTAATTATAGTGCAAAATTTATTCCTATTAGGTAACAAGTATAAACGACTAAAATGAAACCCCACATGGCTTACACCTTCTGTAAAAAGGGCAATACATGACAAAAAAAGGGCATTTGAAAAACACAAATCTGAGGGTACATCTGCAGCCTTTTAAAATTATAAATAGCATAATAAAATCTGTAAAAATGTAATAAAATTAGCAAAAATACAAAATGAAAGGCAGGTGGCCAAGGATAGTAAAACAAATAGAGGCATGGACTCACGGGACGGGGATGTAATATTACCACTTTACAAAGCATTAGTGAGGCCTCATCTAGAATATGCAGTTCAGTTCTGGGCTCCGGTTCATAGAAAGGATGCCCTGGAGTTGGAAAAAATACAAAGAAGAGCAACGAAGCTAATAAGGGGCATGGAGAATCTAAGTTATGAGGAAAGATTAAAAGAATTAGGGTATATTCACTCGCAGTGACCAAAGATGTGTGAAAATACGGAGCTGTTTTCAGGCGAAAAAGCTCCTGATTTTCAGACGTTTTTGTAGCAACTCAGCGTATTTTACAGACGTTGTTGGAGCTGTTTTTCAATGGAGTCAATGAAAAATTGCTCCAAAAACGTCCCAAGAAGTGACATGCACTTCTTTTTCGCAGGCGTCTTTTTACGCGCCATCTTTTGACAGCGACGTGTAAAATAACACCTCGTGGGAACAGAACACTGTAAAACCCATTGAAAGCAATGGGCAGATGTTTGTAGGCGTAATGGAGCAGTTTTTTCAGGTAAAACGCCCGAATTATGTCTCAAAACAGTGCGTGCGAACATACCCTTAAACCTATTTAGCCTTGAAAAAAGACGACTAAGGGGGGACATGATTAATTTATATAAATATATTAATGGCACATACAAAAAATATGTATATTAGCTCCTATGTGTAGAAATTTTTACCTTCCTTTTTCCCATCCCTTGGTTGAACTTGATAGACATGTGTCTTTTTTCAACCGTACTAACTATGCAATATGTGACGAAAAAACAATGTCAGAATTACTTGGATATTCAAAACTTTCGCAGAGTTATTCTCTGATAAAGCCAGACATGCCAGATTTGACAAATCTGGCTTGGTCATTAAAGAGGCTCTGTCACCAGATTTTGCAACCCCTATCTGCTATTGCAGCAGATAGGCGCTGCAATGTAGATTACAGTAACGTTTTTATTTTTAAAAAACGAGCATTTTTGGCCAAGTTATGACCATTTTCGTATTTATGCAAATGAGGCTTGCAAAAGTACAACTGGGCGTGTTGAAAAGTAAAAGTACAACTGGGCGTGTATTATGTGCGTACATCGGGGCGTGTTTACTACTTTTACTAGCTGGGCGTTCTGATGAGAAGTATCATCCACTTCTCTTCAGAACGCCCAGCTTCTGGCAGTGCAGACACAGCCGTGTTCTCGAGAGATCACGCTGTGTCGCCACTCACAGGTCCTGCATCGTGTCAGACGAGCGAGGACACATCGGCACCAGAGGCTACAGCTGATTCTGCAGCAGCATCGGCGTTTGCAGGTAAGTCGATGTAGCTACTTACCTGCAAATGCTGATGCTGCTGCAGAATCAACTGTAGCCTCTGGTGCCGACACGATGCAGGACCTGTGAGTGACGTCACAGATCTGCACTGCGAGAAGCTGGGCGTTCTGAAGAGAAGTGGATGATACTTCTCATCAGAACGCCCAGCTAGTAAAAGTAGTAAACACGCCCCGATGTACGCACATAATACACGCCCAGTTGTACTTTTACTTTTCAACACGCCCAGTTGTACTTTTGCAAGCCTCATTTGCATAAATACGAAAATGGTCATAACTTGGCCAAAAATGCTCATTTTTTAAAAATAAAAACGTTACTGTAATCTACATTGCAGCGCCTATCTGCTGCAATAGCAGATAGGGATTGCAAAATCTGGTGACAGAGCCTCTTTAAGGTCCAAACAAGCTTGGTCATTAAGGGGTTAGAGGGAGTCCCCGGATCTGTTGTTTGCAACTCCGATTATATTGAGGCAGCGGAGCTCCATAGATCGGTTTATGCTTTAGATAATGGAAAAAAAAAAGCCCAAAAAGTGTAACGTATATATTCGGTAAACATACCCTAAAAAGTATTTAGCTAGAAATGCTTTAAAAACGGGCAACCTCTTTAAAATATTGGATCTAACCTGAACATAATAATCTGACTGCTGTAAAACAGCAACATACTCTATATGCAGCAACTGATCAAAAGTGATCAATAAAAAACATCAATTATTTTTTGGTCCCCATTGGATTTTGTTGACTTGGCCGCAGCAGATGTGCTGCCCATACTGACATCTAGGCTGCAGTCAGTAAATGGTTGCCATGGTTCACATCAAGTAAACAAAGACCGGTGGGAGACCACAGACTCATTGGCACAGGATCAGTGGGGGATTTAAAAGCAAAGTATGTGACTAATCCATATTTTTAGCCATGTACAACTTTTAGGCCGGATTCACACGAGCGTGTGCATTTTGCGCGTGCAAAAAACGCTGCGTTTTGCGCGCGCAAAAGGTACATAACAGCTCCGTGTGTTGGCAGCGTATGATGCGTGCCTGCGGGATTTTCGCGCAGCCGCCATCCTTATGACACTCTGTTTGTATGTTTGTAAACAGAAAAGCACGTGGTGCTTTTCTGTTTACATTCATAGTTTTTACTGCTGTGCTTCCGTGTGCTGCGCGTGATTTTCACGCACCCATTGACTTCAATGGGTGCGTGATATGCGAAAAACGCACAAACATAAGATATGTTGTGAGTTTTACGCAGCAGGCACACGCTGTGTGAAACTCACGGACTGTCTGAACAGCCCCATTGACTAACATAGGTCCGTGCGAGGCGCTTGAAAATCACGCGCGTTGCAGGCAGGTATAAATAGACAGAGGGCGGGAGCTAGCTCCGTCTGGCCAGGCTGTGATAGGCTCTCCCACTCCTAAGCATGCCATCCTGAGTGGTGGAAGATGGAGTCAGTCTCACAGACATAGAAGCAGGTGCAGACTGATTACCTATGGGCGTGGATACAGAAGCTGTGCCTGGCAGATCCTTAACAGTACCCCCCCTTTTATGAGGGGCCACCGGACCCTTTTTAGATGGACCTGGTTTATTGGGGAAACGAAGCTGGAACCTCCTGACCAATACCCCAGCGTGAACATCCCGGGCGGGTACCCAAGTCCTCTCCTCAGGCCCGTATCCTCTCCAATGGACCAGGTACTGGAGGGAGCCTTGGACCATCTTGCTGTCCACAATCTTGGCCACCTCGAATTCTACCCCCTCAGGGGTGAGAACGGGGACAGGAGGTTTCCTCGAGGGAGCCAAGGACGGGGAGCAGCGTTTAAGGAGGGAGGCATGAAACACGTCGTGTACTCGAAAAGATGGGGGCAACTCCAGTCGGAAGGAGACAGGATTGAGGACTTCAATGACCTTGTACAAGCCCTATAAACCTGGGAGCAAACTTCTTGGACGGGACTTTAAGGCGCAAGTTCTTTGACGATAGCCACACCAGATCCCCGACCATAAACAAGGGGTTAGCAGAACGTCTTCTATCTGCCTGAGTTTTTTGTATGCTCTGGGACGCCTCTAGGTTCTTCTGAACCTGGGCCCAGACTGTGCACAGTTCCCGATGAACGACCTCTACCTCGGGATTGTTGGAACTAGCAGGTGAAACGGAGGAGAACGTGGATTAAACCCAAAATTACAGAAAAAGGGGGAGACCCCGGACGAGTTACTGACCCGGTTATTAAGGGAAAATTCGGCGAGGGGAATGATTGAGACCCAATCATATTGACAGTCAGAGATAAAACACCTTAAATATTGTTCTAGAGACTGATTAGTCCTCTCGGTTTTGCCATTAGTTTCAGGATGGAAGGCAGAGGAGAGGGACAGATCAATCTCCAACTTATTCCAGAAGGCTCTCCAAAACAAAGAAACAAATTGTACCCCTCTGTCAGAAACAATATTGACAGGGAGCCCATGGAGACGCAGGATGTGTTTGACAAACAAGGTAGCTAACGTCTTAGCATTGGGTAGTTTTTTGAGGGGCACAAAGTGGCACATCTTACTGAAGCGGTCTACTACAACCCACACCACCGACTTGCCTTGAGATGGAGGCAAATTGGTGATAAAATCCATGGAGATATGGGTCCAAGGTCTCTGGGGAATGGTCAAAGAACGTAGTAAGCCCGCTGGTCGGGACCTGGGAGTCTTGGACCTAGCACAAACCTCACAAGCGGCGACGTAGGCCTTAACGTCTTTAGGCAACCCAGGCCACCAATAGTCTCTGGCAATGAGGTGCTTGGTACCCAGGATGCCTGGATGACCAGATAGTGCGGAGTCATGATTTTCCCTAAGTACCCTTAGCCGGAATTGCAGGGGAACAAACAGCTTGTTCTCAGGAAGGTTCCCGGGAGCTGAACCTTGATCAGAAGCAATTTCAGAGACTAAATCAGACTCAATAGAGGAAATGATTATACCTGGAGGAAAAATACAAGCAGGATCTTCCTCCGAAGGAGGGCTGGCCATGAAGCTACGCGACAGAGCATCAGCCTTAATATTTTTAGACCCAGCCCTATAGGTAACCAAAAAATTGAATCTGGTAAAAAATAACGCCCATCGAGCTTGTCTCGGGTTTAGCCTCCGGGCTGATTCTAGGAAAACCAGATTCTTGTGGTCGGTAAGGACCGTTACCTGGTGCCTAGCCCCCTCCAGGAAGTGGCGCAACTCTTCAAACGCCCATTTAATGGCTAAGAGTTTGCGGTTGCCAATATCATAGTTACTCTCAGTGGGCGAAAACATCCTGGAGAAGTAGGCACAGGGACGGAGATGGGTGAGGGACCTGGTACCCTGGGACAAGACAGCCCCCACTCCCACCTCGGACGCGTCAACCTCCACGATAAATGGCTCCATTTGGTTGGGCTGAAGCAACACCGGGGCCGAGATAAAGCACTTCTTAAGGACCTCAAAAGCCTGGACAGCCTCAGGAGGAGATCAGCACTCTTGCGAGTGAGGTCCGTAAGAGGCTTAGCGATGACCGAGAAGTTAGCAATAAATCTCCTGTAATAATTAGCGAACCCCAAGAAACACTGTAACGCCTTCAGGGAGGCAGGTTGGACCCATTCCGCCACAGCCTGGACCTTGGTGGGGTCCATGCGGAATTCATGAGGAGTGAGGATTTGACCCAAAAATGGTATCTCCTGCACCCCAAACACACATTTTTCGGTCATCGCAAACAGTTTGTTTTCCCGAAGGACCTGGAGCACCTTCCTGACATGCTCAATGTGGGAGGACCAGTCCTTGGAAAACACAAGTATGTCATGAAGTTACACTACAAGAAATACCCCCAGGTAGTCTCTTAAAATCTCATTTATGAAATTCTGGAAGACCGCAGGAGCATTACACAACCCAAAGGGCATGACAAGGTATTCGAAATGACCTTCGGGCGTGTTAAACGCAGTCTTCCACTCATCCCCCTCTTTGATGCGGATAAGGTTATATGCCCCCCGTAGATCAAACTTAGAGAACCATTGGGCCCCCTGAACCTGATTAAAGAGATCAGGAATCAAAGGAAGGGGATACTGGTTCCTTACAGTGACCTTATTCAAGTTACGGTAGTCAATGCATGGCCTAAGACCACCATCCTTCTTCCCTACGAAGAAGAAGCCAGCACCTACCGGAGAAGTAAAGGGGCGAATGTAACCCTTGGCCAGGCATTCCTGGATATACTCTCTCATGGCTTCACATTCGGGACAAGAGAGATTAAATATCCTACCCTTAGGGAGCTTAGCTCCTGGTACCAAATCGATAGCGCAATCGTATTCTCTATGAGGAGGTAACACTTCGGAGGCCTCTTTAGAGAAAACATCAGCGAAGTCCCGAACAAACTCAGGTAGCGTGTTCACCTCCTCAGGGGGAGAAATAGAATTAACAGAAAAACATGACGTCAAGCATTCATTACCCCATTTGGTAAGATCCCCAGTATTCCAGTCAAACGTGGGATTATGCAACTGCAACCAGGGAAGGCCTAAAACCAAATCGGACGATAATCCCTGCATCAACAGTACAGAGCACTGCTACAAATGCATGGAGCCAACAAGGAGTTCAAAAACAGGGGTATGCTGTGTAAAATAACCATTAGCAAGAGGAGTGGAGTCGATACCCACTACCGGGACAGGTTTAGGCAAATCAATCAAAGGCATAGCTAGAGACATAGCAAATTCCACAGACATGATATTAGCAGAAGACCCTGAATCCACGAAGGCACTGCCGGTAGCAGACCTACCACCAAAAGAGACCTGAAAGGGAAGCAAGATTTTATTACGTTTCATATTGACGGGAAATACCTGTGCGCCCAAGTGACCTCCCCGATGATCACTTAGGCGCGGAAGTTTTCCGGCTGCTTATTCTTACGCCTAGGACAGGTGTTCACTTGATGCTTGTCATCCCCACAATAGAAGCAGAGACCATTCTTCCTGCGGAACTCTCTACGTTGTTGGGGGAACTCGGAGGCCCCGAGTTGCATAGGTACCTCCGAGTCTTCCGTGGAAGAACGAAGCAACGAAACCTCTGGAGGCATCATGGGGGAGTCAGACGAGAAAACACAAAAACTTTCAAGTTGTCGTTCCCTGAGACGTCGGTCAAGTCGTACCGCTAAAGCCATAACCTGGTCTAGGGAGTCAGAAGAGGGATAGCTAACTAGCAGGTATTTCAGGTCGTTCGACAGACCCAACCTAAACTGGCACCATAAGGCAGGGTCATTCCACCGAGAAGCTACGCACCACTTCCTAAAGTCAGAGCAATACTCCTCAACAGGTCTCTTACCCTGACGTAAGGTCACCAGCTGACTCTCGGCAAAGGCAGTCCTGTCAGTCTCGTCATAAATGAGTCCGAGAGCAGAAAAGAAAAGATCAACGGAGGAAAGTTCAGGGGCGTCAGGAGCCAAGGAGAAGGCCCATTCTTGGGGCCCTTCCTGGAGCCGGGACATAATTATACCCACCCGCTGGCTCTCAGAACCTGAGGAGTGGGGCTTTAAGCGAAAATAGAGCCTACAACTCTCCCGAAAGGAGAGAAAAGTCTTCTGGTCCCCTGAGAACCGGTCGGGCAACTTGAGGTGGGGTTCAAGAGGTGAGGTGAGGGGCACTACCATGGTAGCATCAGGCTGGTTGACCCTCTGAGCCAGGGCCTGGACCTGTAGGGAGAGACCCTGCATTTGCTGAGCCAGGGTCTCAAGGGGGTCCATAGTAGTGTGAGGGACCAGGGTTGACTAGGTATATGGGCTTGTGATTATGTAATGATGGGGGTAGGGAAACATACAAGTGAGCCCTAATCTACCCGCCACTCAGTCCCTGCCTACTTGCAACGACCCGCCCTAGGCGACGGGGTACAACTGGGCGACGGTCCCTACGCTCAATAAGTGCACGACAGAAAAACAGACAAGGGTACACAGAAGCAAGGGAAAAGGAGCAGTTGCCCACGGCAACACCGTGAGCAACAAGAGTGGTGAACGAGCCGAGTCAAACCAGGAGTGTACAAGGTACCAAACGCAGAGCAGGAGAGTAGTGAACAAGCCGAGTCAAACCAGGAGTGTACGAGGTACCAAACGCAGAGCAGAAGAGTAGTCAGTAAGCCAGGGTCAATATGAAGCAGGGTCAAATAGTTCAAGAAGCTGCAGCAGGGCCAGGAAACCAAATGAGAAGAATCACAAGCAAGGAGGAACAGGAAAGGCAGGTATAAATAGACAGAGGGCGGGAGCTAGCTCCGTCTGGCCAGGCTGTGATAGGCTCTCCCACTCCTAAGCCTGCCATCCAGAGTGGTGGAAGATGGAGTCAGTCTCACAGACATAGAAGCAGGTGCAGACTGATTACCTATGGGCGTAGACACAGAAGCTGTGCCTGGCAGATCCTTAACAGTGTGCTTTTGGAATTTAAAAGTAACTTTTTTGAGAGTAATGCATGACCCATACCAATTACTGTTGTTTGTGTCCACTTGGTGACCTTGATGTTTGTTTTTATAGCATATTGTGTAACTGTTTGGAACAAGAGTGACCACAAACAGCAGAGGGGCCCTGTGCAAGAACTATATGCGGCCCCTTACTCTCTAATACCTCATCAAAGAATACCCACCCTTAGGTCTTTCTAACAATCCACCAATAATTGTGAATCATTGTTATTAGCTCAGTCCCTTACTTACAATCTAATGGACAGTACGAATTTGCTCTTAAGATGACAGGGGCCCTTCTTCCTCACTGTGCAGGTGGCAACAATGGTCTGTTCGCCCCAGGTTTGGAAGATTAAGGTTATCTTGTATACAAGGCGGGCAGAGTTGTAATGATGCTGAGTCCTTGACGAAGTGTGACCACACGCAAAACGTCCATAAGCTAATTACTCCACATGTCAACACCGGAATCTGAATAAAGAAAGATTTTGCTACAGTGGTAAGTGCTTCAATAATAATAAAATAGGTGCACTCTCGCGAATTACACTTCCTAATTTTATTGACGCAAAGTATGCCACTTTAATAAATGCGGGCCAATGTTACTTTCCAAGTGATGCAGAGATATCATTAATGCCATGTATATATTCAATGGCCACAAATCCAAATACCTATGTCACTAAAGGCCCTTTTAAAATGGTTAATGTATGGGTTAATAATGTTTGTATTTCTGGTCTAGCTAATGTAGATTGTGGTTCTGCAACTCATTTCCTGGATTTTCAGGTTGCAAAGAGATTGGCTATTCCCCTTTATCAGTTGAGTACCCCAGTCAAAGTCTCTGCTATTGATAATACACCTCTCTCTCAGGGTCGGTCAAGTTCTCTACTCCGCCTGTTACATTGGAATTGGGTACTTTGCATACTGACCAAATCACTTTCTTTATCCTAGAAAATTTGCCTTCTGAGGTAATATTTGGTATTCCATGGTTGTAGACACATAATCCTGTTATTAATTGGGTAAAAGCAGATTTGACTAAGTGGAATTCTAAATGTTATGATTCTTGCATGTCTTTGTCTACTACTATTGTATTTTACAACGCACTATCGTTGCCTGAGTTTATTCAAGATTTTGAGGATTCCTTTTCTGAAATCGGTTGTGAATCTCTCCCTCCTCATAGGACGTATGACTGTTCCATTGTACTTCTCCCTAATCATAAACTGCCTAAGGGGCGGATTTATAATCTTTCTGCTCCGGAAAGACAGGCCATGAAAGATTATATTAAAGTCTCCGTAAGGGTCACATTCGTCCATTTCCTTTTTCTAAGGTGGGTGCAGGTTTTTTTCTTTGTTGAAAAGAAAGATGGCGGTTTAAGACCCTGTATTGACTATCGTGAATTAAATAAGATTACCGTTAAAAATCAATATCCTCTTCCACTCATCCCGGACCTGTTTAGTTAGATCTCAGGTGCCGGGTGGTTCTCTAAACTTTATGCGGGGCCTACAATTTGGTTCGTATCCGCAAAGGGGATGAGTGGAAGACAACATTTAATACTCCAGATGGTCATTATGAGTATTTGGTCATGCCTTTTGGGTTATGTAATGCTCCAGCAGTTTTTCAAAACCTGGTTAATGATATTTTCAGAAATTTTATTGGACGCTGTGTGGTTGTGTGTCTGGATGATATTATTGTGTTTTCTTCCCATTGGTCCGCTCATGTTCAACATTTAAGATCCGTCCTTCAAGTCCTGAGGGAAAATTGTCTTTACACGAAATTTTAAAAATGGCTTTTTGGAGTTCAGGAAGTTAATTTCTTGGGATATGTGCTGTCTCCTCAGGATTTTCATATGGACTCTGCTAAGGTTCAGACAACTCTTGATTGGATCCAACCCACTTCACAAAAAGCTCTGCAGAGGTTTTTGGGTTTTGATAATTATAACCGAAAATGTATTTATAATTTTTCCTCCAATGCCAAACCTTTGACGAATCTTACGAAAGTGGGTTCTGATCTTGTAAATTGGAAACCTAGTGTGGTCTCCGCCTTTGAAACCTCAAAATAGTGTTTTGTAAAAGCAGCTGTACTTTCTCAAAGTCATCTTTCTAGCCCCTTTATTGTTGAGGTTGATGCCTCAGAAATAGGTGTGGGGGCTGTGTTGTCTCAAGGATCTTCTGTATTGACTAATTTGCGCCCCTGTTTTTTTTCTTCTTGCTAATTTTCTGCCATTGAAAAGAACTACGATATAGGTAATCATGAGCTCTTTGCCGAAGAGTGGCGCCACTTTCTAGAGGGGGATAGACATCAAATTACTGTACTGACTGACCATAAAAACCTGACTTTCTTAGAATCAGCGAAAAGACTCAATCCCATACAGGCTAGGTGGGACTTGTACTTTACCAGATTTGACTTTATTGTAACTACAGACCCGGGTCTGAAAATATCAGGGCTGCCGCATTATCTCAAAGTTTCTGTTCCTCACAAGTCCCCGACATTCATCCTGAACCTATTTTATATAAGGGGATAGTAGTTTCTGCAATATCACCTGATCTTGCCTGAGATTAACCCCTTAAGGCCTAAACTAGGCTGCGTCCTTAAGGCTCAGAGCCTATTTTTCAAATCTGACATATTTCACTTTATGTGGTAATAACTTCGGAATGCTTAAACCTATCCAAGCGATTCAGAGATTATTTTCTCCTGACACATTGGGCTTTATGTTAGTGGTAAAATTTGGTCGATATATTCAGTGTTTATTTGTGAAAAATAGCAAAATTTAGAGAATATTTGCAAAAAAATAACATTTTTCTGAATTTAAATGCATCTGCTTGTAAGACAGATCGTAATACTACACAAAATAGTGACTAGTTCACATTTCCCATATGTCTCCTTGATGTTGGCATCATTTTTTGAACTCTCTTTTATTTTTCTAGGATGTTACACGGCTTAGAACATAAGCAGCAATTTCTCATATTTTGAATAAAATTTCAAAAGCCTCTATTTTTTTTAGGTACCAGTTCAGTTCTGAAGTGGCTTTATGGGGCTTATGTATTAGAAACCCCCCATTTTAGAAACTAGACCCCTCAAATATTCAAAACAGCATTTAGAAAGTTTATTAACCCTTTAGGTGTTTCACAGGAAGCAAAGTAGTGGTGAAATTTACAAATTTCATTTTTCTGTCAGAAAATCCTTTTTATTAAATATTTTTTCTGTAAAACAGAAGGTTTTACCAGAGAAATGCAAATCAATTCTTATTGCCCAGATTCTGCAGATTTTAGAAATATCCCACATGTGGCCCTAGTGCGGTAATGGACTGAAACGCCGGCCTCCAAAGCAAAGGGGCACCTAGTGGATTTTGAGGCCTCCTTTTTATTACGCACCATGTCCGGTTTGAAGAGGTCTTGTGGTGCCAAAACAATGGAAACCCCCCAAAAGTGACCCTATTTGGCAAACTACACCCCTCAAGGAACTTATCGAGGAGTACAGTGGGCATTTAGATCCCACAAGTTTTTTGCTGCAATTTGTGGAATTAGGCTGTGCAATTGAAAATCAAATTTTTCCAATAAAAGGTACGAATTTTTAATTTTGACAAGGAATAAAAGGAGAAAAAGCACCCCAACATTTGTAAAGCAATTTCTCCCAATTACAGCGATACCCCACATGTGGTCATACACTGCAGGTTGGACAAACAGCAGGGCCCCATGTAGATTTTGCTGGATTGGTTTCTGGACGCCATGTCGCATTTTCAGAGCTTCGGAGGTACCAGAACAGGGGAAACCCCTTAAAGTGACCCCATTTTGGAAATTAGACCCCTTGAAGAATTCATTGTAGTTTTCATGGGGTGCATGCGACTTTTTGATCAGTTTTTATTCTATTTTTAAGTGACTAAAAAACAGCAATTATACTATCGTTTTTTTATTCTATTTTTTTTACAGCGTTCAGCGTGCGCTATAAATGACATGGCGATACGATTACGGCGATACCTTATGTTTATAGTTTTTTTTTATGTCTTATGGCGTTTGCACAATAAAATACTTTTTATAAAAAAATCATGCGACTTTTTGATCAGGTTTTATTCTTTTGAAGAGGCATGGTGACTAAAAAAACAGCAATTCTGCTATTGTTTTTATCCATTTTTTTGCAGCGCTCACCGTGCTCTATAAATGACATATTTACTTTAAGATAAGAACTTTTTTATTTTTCCATCAAGAAAGCCGTGCGAGGACTTGTTTTTTGCGTAACGAACTGTAGTTTCGATGATTTTTAGGTACATGCGACTATTTGATCTCTTTTTATTCCATTTTTTGGGAGGTGAAGTGACCAAAAAAGTGATTCTGGTATGGTTTATTATTATTTTCTTTTATGGCGTTCACCGCGCGGGATAGATAATGAAATACTTTTGTCAAATTGTGTCAAAATCTCTGCTACTCTGCGGAGAGAGGTCAGCGGGTCTGTGAGGGTCAATATGACATCGTCAGCCAACAATCCAATTTTATGCTGTCGGTGTCCCACAGATATCCCCCGCACTCCCATATCCATCCGTATCAATTCTGCCATTGGCTCCATTACCATGGTAAAAAGTAAGGGAGATAATGGGCAGCCCTGTCTCGTTCCATTAGTGATATTGAATGGTTTAGACAGCATCCCGTTTGCTAACACCCGGGCAGAAGGTGTAGAGTACAGAGCCCCAATCGCCCCCAGTATAGAGCCAGAAAACCCAAATAGTTTCATAGTTTCAAAGGCGAATCCCCAATGTATCCTGTCGAACGCCTTCTCCACATCCAGAGTAAGGAGAACAGAAGGCGTCCGAGCAGTCTCCACCTTAGAAATCAAATTTATAATGCGCCTTGTGCCATCTGGCGCCTGTCTCCCTTGAGTGAAACCCACCTGATCATTATGAATTACTGTGGGAAGTATCGTCAAGAGACGTTGGGCCAATAATTTCGCATAAAGCTTCGTATCACAATTTAGCAATGAGATGGGCCGAAAATTAGCCGGGAGAGTCGGAGGCTTCCCTTGTTTTGGAATAGTTACAATGGTAGCCTGCAACATCTCAGCCGGGAGGCTTCCCCTAGCTATGGCTGCGTTAAAAATACTGGCTAGATAAGGGGCCAAAATAGATTCATTAAGTTTATAATATTCAGATGAGAACCCATCCGGTCCCGGGGCTTTACATGATTTAGCTAGTCTTATAACTTTGGACACCTCGTCCGGTAGGATAGGAGCGTTTAGTTGGTCAAGTTGAAGAGAAGTTATTTTAGGCAACTGAATCTGATCTAGGAATGTATCTATGGCCTCTGCTGTAGGCGGTACTATAGTGGGGTCGTCTTGTAAATTATACAATTTGGAGTAAAACTGGCTAAACCTGTCTGCAATACCTTGAGGATTCGAGATCTTTGGCTCACTTCCCTCCGCTATCAAAAACGGTATTTTAGACTTCTGCCGTTTTTGTTTAACTCTATTCGCCATATATTTACTCGCCTTGTTATGTGAGGTGTAGTAGGTCATGCGAAGGGAGGTCAAACTTTTGTCAAAGTCTGCTATCAGGAGTTCTCTCAATTCCTGTCTTAGTTTAGCCAAAGCGTCATGTACAGTGAGAGACGGGGATGATTGCTGTTGTAACTCCAGGACCCTAATCTGTGCTAGGATGCAATCTGTGTTCATCTGTTTTTGTTTTTTATAATGGGAACTCTGTTGGATCAAGAGACCACGCATCACCGCCTTATGGGCATTCCACAAAACAAATGGATCTATGTCCGGGGAGTCATTCAGGTCAAAGTACTCCTGTATCTGAGAGGAAATACGTCCTCTATATCGGGTTAAAGCCATCAAAAAGGTATTGTTCCGCCAAGACCTGCGAGGACGAGACCAGGGTGACAGCGCTACCTGCATGGAGATAGGGGCATGATCTGACCAAGTAATTTCTCACACGTCAGCTTTTATCACTGAATTCAGCAGCCACTTATCTACTAGAAATAGGTCTATCCTAGAAAAGGTGTGGTGACAGGACGAGTAAAAGGTGAATTCTCTAGCCGAAGCATTATGACATCTAAATACGTCGTAAACCTCCTGCTGCTGAGCCCACGGCGATAAAGTAGGGAGAGATCTCCTGCTCTTACTGGTAGAATCTAGAAGTCTGTCTGGAATGACATTAAAATCTCCGCATAAGATAAGCTGACCCTGTTGAATTTTGCGGACTTTCCGCATGGTTTTGTTTAGAAATCTGATCTGAGAAGCATTAGGGGCATATATATTGACCAATGTAATTAAAGTATCATTAATGGAGCATATCAGAGCAAGAAATCTCCCCCCAACATCCATCTGGGAGTCAACTAATTTAAAATCTATCGTATCCCTAATGGCGATCAAAACCCCCGCCTTTTTCCGTTCAGCATTAGCCATAAAGACATGGGGAAATCTAGCATTTGCAAAGGTCGGACATTTAGATTGCTGAAAATGTGTTTCCTGCAGACACATAATATCCGGACTTCAGAGCCTCCTTCCAGGCAGACGACCTTTTAAAAGGGCTATTCAGACCCTTAACATTCAGGGATACTATCTTAACCGCCATAATCCCTATTACAGAGCTGCAATATAACATAGTTAAGGCATTGTATCAACTCTACATTGAGGACTTGGAAAATACAGAAAAGGATATTCTTGGAAAAGCTGTTTGGGTGAGACAACCGGGAAGACAACCGGGAAAAACAGAAACACAAAAACCTGTATTCATATTGGAAAAACAACATTCCCTGGGGCCAGGGACAGTTCCAGCAGGATCCCATCAACCCTGGCGATCCCGTAAAGGTTTCGGGGGTGAAAGTTCGACCAGATGAGACTCGACCTCATATGTAGCCAAGAAAAGCCAGTCCCTCAGCGAGCTTCAGCATTCCTCGACCATTCTGGGGAGATCCTCGCCGGTCCCCTAGGACATGATTTCCGCTGTGGGTCAGAGAGCGGGAAACCCCAGTCCGACATCAATTTATCACCGTCAGCAGGCTTGATCAGGACATGAGTACGATCATCTTTCCCTATCAACAGCTTAGTAGGGAAGCCCCATTTATAGGGTATCTTGTGATTACGTAGCAACATGTTTACCGGAGAGAAGGCCCTCCTTGCTTGTAACGTAGCCTGCGAGAGATCCGCGTAGAGATGGACGCCGCCATATGGATCTGCAAAGGCTGCCTTTTCCGTGCAGCAAACATCAGGGCCTCTTTCACATGGAAAAAATGAATGCGGGAAATCACATCCCGCGGGATGTCAGCCGGTAGAGCCTTGGGTTTAGGCAGACGATGGGCGCGATCAATAATCCAATCCGGAGGGTGGAATTCAGGCAAGAGGGTTTTAATCAGCTTCTGGAGATAACCCTGAAGATCCGCTTGTGCCACCGATTCAGGAATTCCCCGAAACTTAACATTGTTCCGTCTGTTCCGATCCTCCATATCCGCCATTTTGCTTTTTTGCTTTTCATAGCCTCCATCTCCTCCTCTAACACATAATGCGCGTCAACCAGATCATTATGGGCCTGTGTGAAATCTCCCATCTTGTTCTCCACATGATCCACTCTAGCACCCAGATCTTCTATGGAAGTATTAAGCTTGGCAGTGATTTTGGCCATATCCTGTTGCAAAGATCCTCTGAGCGCCATTACAATGCCTTTAATAAACGTTTCTGACGCCACCTGGTCTGTGGTGGGTAGATTAGATATTGGGTCTCCTCCCTGTGCAGCATCTTCTTCTGAGAACCGTGAGCTCTGTCTATCAGGGTTAACTATAATCCCGTCTTCCCCCCTCTCTAGCCTCTGTTCCTCTGCACTGTCAGCTTGGGGTGTTTGCAAGAGGCTAGGCGCGGATAGCGTGTCTCCCTCTCTCTCCTTGGATCTATGTTGGGGGTACACCGGAGTGCGTGAAGACTCACCCAGAGAGGCCGCAGGGGAAGCTGGTCCCGAGTCCCTGCCACAAGCGCCGGAATCTCCTGGGGAGTTGGAGCCGGCGCCATCTTGGATGCCATCCCGCCTCATGCTGCGGGTAGAGAAGAAGTCCGTCAGGCGCTTCGGGCCGGATTCGTTGCCCCTCTTCCTGGTCATCATCTCGCCTGCGATCAGGGGAACTGGGAAATGACAGGTAAGTCAGCTTTCGGTCGTTTAATCACCGTCGCTTCGAGGTCTGAGGACTGAGCTCCGAGCTAAGCGTCCGCCACAGTCAGCATCCAGGCCACGCCCCCAATGAAATACTTTTGTAGTTCAGGTTGTTACGGACGTGGCGATACCAATTATAGTTTGTTTATTTATCTATTTTTTATTAATAATGAAGGAGATTTTTACTTTTATTTTCTTATTTTTACACAACTTTTTTTTATTTTTTAACACTTTTTTACTTTGTCCCACTAGGGAACTTGAGGGCAGGAGGCTCTGATCGCTATTCTAATACGCTATGCCATCGATGGCATAGTCGGACGCCATTATTAGGCCATAGCCACCATCACCGGCCGCTATCGTGTAGCGGGCCGACGATGGTAGTTTAACCCCTAAGAAGCCGCGATCGCAATTGAAAGCGGCTTCTAAAAGGTTAATCAGTGGGGACACCGTGATCGGTCCCTGCTGAAGGAGCTGTGGCAACGGCTGTACAAGACAGCAGCTGTCACAGCTCCTGTATGTGTCGGGAGAACGGCTGAAATGGGCGATCCTCCCGTGACGTACTATTCCGTCATGGAATGCGAACGCTATGGTTACCATGACGGAATAGTATGTCACTGAGCGCGAATGGGTTAAAGAATGTCAGCAACTTGCTCCACAAACCATTCCTGCTGGGAGGTTGTTTGTACCTCCTCAGTTCAGATTACGTTTGTACAATGAGTTACATGATTCTGTTTTGCGTGGCCATCCAGGGATAACTGGTACTAAAAAATTTGTCTCGCTGCTCTATTGTTGGCCGCTGTCCATGGATTTTATCACCAATTTCCCTCCCTCTAAAGGGAAAACTGTCATTTGGGTTGAGGTGGACCGTTTCAGTAAAAATGTGTAATTTCCTTCCTTTGCCTCAACTCCCTGATTCCAAAACTGTCTAAATTATTTATTGATCAAGTAATTCGTCTGCATGGTATTCCGGAAAATATTGTCTCTGATAGAGGTGTACAATTTGTGGCTAGCTTCTGGAGAGCTTTCTGTAAGAAACTTGGTGTACAGTTATCTTTCTCTTCTGCATTTCATCCTGAGACTAATGGTCAAACTGAGCATCTTAGGTGTTATATTGCTGATAACCAGGTTGAATCGTATCGTATCTTCCATTAGCGGAATTTGCTATAAATAATCGTCACTATGTTGCTCTTGATACCTCGCCGTTTTTCTGTAATTATGGGTTTCATCCTTGTTTTGGTTAATTTTCTGCCTCTTTTAGTGATAACCCTGAGATAGAAGTTGAATAAAATAAACTGTGCACAGTTTGGGCTCAGGTTCTATTGAACTTGAAGAACTCCCAAGTTATTCAAAAGACAAATGCTGACAAAAAAATGTAGGGTGGTTCCTGTGTTTAGTCAAAAGGTGTGGCTTTCTACTAAAAATCTGTGACTGAAAGTTCCGTCTCATAAGTTTGCCCCTAGGTTTATTGGTCCATATGAAATTGTTGAAGTTATTAACTCTGTGTCTTTTTGTCCGGCTCTTCTTCCATCTTTTAAAATTCATGATGTTTTTCACAAATCTCTCCTTACATTTTTTTTTCTACCTTCTAATCCACTCAAGAAACCTCCTCTTACAGTTCAGGTAGAAGGAGATATGGAGTTTGAGATTCAAAGTATAGTGGATTCCAGAAGGGTCAGGGGTACTCTCCAGTACTTGGTGTCAGGGCCGCCATCAGGGGGGTATTAGGGGTAGTGGTGTGAGGGGCCCGGCCAAACCTAATTGAAAGGGGGGCCCGGCCACTGCTGCGACTTGTCTTTGGTAGAAAAAAACCAAATGAATGTCGTGAGCTGCGGGCCCCCCCTCTCATGGGGGCTGTCAAACACCGCCGACCGATGATTCGCACCCGCAAACTCGCGACCGTCCGAGCACGCACCCGGCAAAAGCGCGCAACCGCGACAGCACGGGCGCTCGCAGAAGCAACAGCACGCACGCTCGCAGCCTCGACAGCACGCGCGCACCCGCGATCGGCCGCGCGCGCACTTGCGATCGGCCGCGCGCGCACCCGCGAACGCAGCGCGCGCGCACCCGCGAACGAAGCGCGCGCACCCGCGGACACACATGGACCCAACTTACCTGGAGCCTGGCTGGAGGTGAAGGACTGGACGTCTGGACCGAAGACCTCGCCTGGAAGACCTCACCTGAAGGACCTCGCCTGAAGAGGACTGGAGTGGGAGCAGCTCTTCTGACACGGTGAGTAAAGTGTGTCAAAGTGCTGTTTATGTATGGCCCTGTTCACACAAAGTATTTTGCAGGCAGAAAAAAAATCTGCCTCAAAATTCCTTAAAGAATTTTGAGGCAGATTTTGACCTGCCCACACTATCTTGCCGCGTTTCTTTGCTGCGTTTTTTGCCCGCTGCGATTGAGGACAGCAGGCAAAAAACGCCGCGAAAAATGCATTTTCTGCCTCCCATTGATTTCGATGGGAGGTCAGAGGCGGAACCGCGGCAAGAAAGGACGTGCTGCTTTTTCTTTTTTCCACGACTGGCTCCCATTGATTTCAGATTAAATCAATGGGAGGCGGTTTTGGAAGTTTTTTGGTGCTGATTCTGACGTAGTGTCCGAGTCAATATCAAGGGCCAAAAACTCTGTGAACTGGGCCTTATTGTTAGGGCTTATTCAGACGAACGTGTAATACCTATGTTACTCTATGGGGCCGTGCAGACTGTCAGTGATTTTCATGCAGCGTGAGTCCGTGTGTCCGCTGCGTAAAACTCACGACATGTCCTATATTTGTGCATTGTTCGCGCATCACGCACCCATTGAAGTCAATGGGTGCGTGAAAATCACGCCCAACACTTCCGCAGCAGTATAAACTATGAATGAAAACAGAAAAGCACCACGTGCTACAAACATACAAACAGAGTGTCATAATGATGGCGGCTGCGCGAAAATCACGCAACCGCGCATCATACGCTGCTGACACACGGAGCTGTTATGGACCTTTTGCATGCGCAAAATGCCACGTTTTTTGCGCGCGCAAAAAGCACACGCTTGTGTGAATCCGGCCTTAGGGTAGGAACACACTCGGCATGAACGCTGCGGATTTTATGCATCACATTTTATTGTGGAAAATCCGCAGCGTATTACAGACGCAGCAGAGTGGATGAGATTTGAACAAATCTCATCCACACGCTGCAAAAAAAAATGGACCTGCAGTGTGGCTTTTGGCTTTTTAAGCAGCAGCGTGTCAATGTATTCTGTGGAATCGCTGCTCCTCTGTTGCGGAAATGCTGCGGTTCTGCCGCAAAAATCACACATGAGAAAAAAAAAGAAGGTACTTTTTTAAATTGATAAAGTTTAGACCTACCCCGGCCGTAGTCCTGGTGACGCGATCCTCTATTCTTAGCGCAGCCCCGCCTCCTGTCATAACGTTTCATCCCATGTGACTGCTGCAGCGGTCACATGGTCTACAGCGTCATCCCAGGAGGCGGGGCTACGTTCAGAAGAGAGAGTCACCTAAACCACGGCCGGGGCAAGTCTAAACTTTTTTTTCCCTGCAGGATTCCCGCAGCGGACACGCCTCACGAAACCTGCGCCACTATTTGGTGCGGTTTTGCTGGCAGAATTCCCTGCGGCTACCTGGGCGGATAAGCTGTGTAGTTCACCCAACAGAAACCTCAGACGGAACCCCGGAACGGAAGCGAACGGTTATGTGAATAGGCCCGAACACAAAAGTTTTGTATTTTTTTAAGCTGGTTCACAAAAAAAAATAATTCCAAATTCTACTGGACCAACTGCCTATATAGAGACCGGCAGCAGCTCCAGGAGCGACATCATAAGGAACACACTAGGCGGATATGCTGAGTAAAACTCCACAGCTTATCCGCCCCGGTAGCCGCAGGGAATTCTGCCAGCAAAACCGCACCAAATAGTGGCGAAGGTTTCGGGAGGCGTGTCCGCTGCGGGAATCCTGCAGGGAAAAAAAGTTTAGACTTGCCCCGGCCGTAGTCCTGGCGACGCATCTCTCTCTTCTGAACGTAGCCCCGCCTCCTGGGATGACGCTGTAGACCATGTGACCGCTGCAGCGGTCACATGGGATGAAACGTCATGACAGGAGGCCGAGCTGCACTAAGAATAGAGGATCGCGTCACCAGGACTACGGCCGGAGCAAGTCTAAACTTTTTTATAAATTTAAAAAAGTGCCTTTTTATTTTTTCTCATTTGTGATTTTTGCGGCAGAACCGCAGCATTTCCGCAACAGAGGAGCAGCGATCCCACAGAATACATTGACACGCTGCGGCTTAAAAAGCCAAAAGCCACACGGCAGGTCCATTTTTTTTGCAGCGTGTGGATGAGATTTGTTCTAATCTCATCCACTCTGCTGCGACTGTGATACGCTGCGCATTATCCACAATAAAATGTGCTGCATAAAATCCGCAGCGTTCATGCCGAGTGTGTTCCTACCCTAAGGCCGGATTCACACAAGCGTGTGCTATTTGCGCAAGCAAAAACGTGGCGTTTTGCGCATGCAAAAGGTCCATAACAGCTCCGTGTGTCAGCAGCGTATGATGCGCGGCTGCGTGATTTTCGCGCAGCCGCCATCATTATGACACTCTGTTTGTATGTTTGTAGCACGTGGTGCTTTTCTGTTTTCATTCATAGTTTATACGGCTGCGGAAGTGCTGGAAGTGATTTTCACGCACCCATTGACTTCAATGGGTGCGTGATGCTCGAACAATGCACAAATATAGGACATGTCGTGAGTTTTACGCAGCGGACACACGGACACACGCTGCGCGAAAATCACTGACAGTCTGAACGGCCCCATAGAGTAACATAGGTCCGTGGGAGGCGCGTGAAAATCACGCGCGTTGCACGGATGTATTACACGTTCATCTGAATAAGCCCTAACAATAAGGCCCAGTTCACAGAGTTTTTGGCCCTTGATATTGACTCGGACACTGCGTCAGAATCAGCACCAAACAACTTCCAAAACCGCCTTCCATTGATTTAATCTTAAATCAATGGGAGCCAGTCGCGGAAAAAAGAAAAAGCAGCACGTCCTTTCTTGCCGCGGTTCTGCCTCTGATCTCCCATCGAAATCAATGGGAGGCAGAAAATGCATTTTTCCCTGCATTTTTTGTCTGCTGTCCTCAATCGCCGTGGGCAAGAAACACGGCAAGATAGTGTGGGCAGGTCAAAATCTGCCTCAAAATTCGGTGCGCGGTTCCAGGCGGTCGCGGGTGCGCATGCGCGGGAGTTTGCGGGTGCACGCGATCGGTCGCACGAGCGGCGGTCTTTGACGGCCCCCATGACGACCCCCATGCTACCCAGGGCCGCCATCAGGGGGGGTATTAGGGGTACTGATGTGAGAGGCCCAGCCAAACCTAATTGAAAGGGGGGCCCGCAGCTCACGACATTCTTTTGGTGAAAAAAATGGGCCCCATTGCAGGGGCCTGTTTTTTTTCTACCAAAGGCAAGTCGCGGCAGTTTGCCGGGCCCCCCTTCCAATTAGGTTTGGCCGGGACTCTCACATCAGTACCCCTAATACCCCCCCTGATGGCGGCCCTGGGTACCATGATATAGTTCTGGACGGAGTACCGTTAACAGGCGGTGCCACGGTAGGGGGGCCCAGAAAATTTAGCTGTAGGGGGCCCTGAAATTCCTGATGGCGGCCCTGCTTGGTGTACTGGAAGGGGTATGGGCCATAAGAACGAACTTAGGTTCCTGCCTATTCAGTACATGCTAGTTGTTTAGTTAAAATCTTTAATTTAAAATTTCCTTTGAAACCTAGGCCGAGATTTAGGGGTCTGGTGGCCCCTCGTAGAAAGGAGAGTACTGTTAGGAAACGTCTGTTCCTTTAAAGATTGCCATGACTACTAGTCTAGCTTCTGGGCGGTTCTGGTCTTCCTTGTTGAGCCTATCCCAGTTCTCTGTCTTTCTTCCTGTCAGGTATAAGGGTGGAGTACTTATACCAGGCTTCCTCTCCTCTTTCTTTGCTTGTGAATTTCCTTGTGTTCAGGTGTTTTGATCAAGCTACTAACAATACTCTATACCTCTGACTTCTGGACTTCTTGGAAACTGACCTCGGCTTTTCTCTGGATAACCCCTTGTTTGCTGATTTGGAATATCTGCTCCCAGCTGGTTTTGACCTCTGCTATAACTGTTAACCTCTTGCTTACTGATTTGGACTGTTTACCCTTTGTCTGTCTGGCTATCCTGTTCAGGTTTGCCTGCATTGCACCGCTTATCCAACACTGAACTCTGCTAAAACAACCTGGGTTCTATGCAGAAAAAACCATCCTGCTTTGCGGTAGGCTCTGGCAAAAACCATAGAGTAGCCTTAGACACTGTTCATCAGAGTTGTGATGGATTTGAGGTTGCAGATTTATTTGCTCACTCGCTCGCTCGCTCCCGGCAGTTTCCAGCAGGCTTTGGGGAATCGCTCACCTAGCAATTCCATATTCTTCCACCCTGAGAATTGCTTAACCAGTGATTCCATAACATGTAGTCTAAGAAGTTCTGCATTCATTTTGGGACAGCACAGAGGGGACCCTAAAATGGCAGATCCACAACAGAGGGGCACAACTGGAGGGCACCAGGTAATATTACTCTATATACCCCATATTTAAAATGTTATTAAAGTGACCCTCTGGTCCCGGGACAAGGTCACCACTGAATATTTATATTGCAGATTTCCTGACAGCTATGTGCTGCAAATACTACTACCATATTATCCTAAAGCTACATGAATAACTCTCTGTGAAGCATATGCTGCAAATACATCTTGTACAGACATCTCTTCAGCAGAAAACATAATATATATACCCACAACTGCACACCATATGTAGCACAGACATTCAGCCCCCAAATATTGATCTTACAGCATTTCCTGGAAGCAGGGTCTCTTCGCACTTTCAGTTGTGTATGCTTTGTAGACGAGCCTGGATTATTCAAGGTTATGAAGATGCCCTTATTCTTTGCAAATTATCCTGAAGACTAGTCATTCAAACTTTATTACTATTTTGCCTTTTCGGGAGTTGCTGGTGAGATTGTCTGTCACTTTCACTGTCAGCAGATGGGGCCAATCCAAAGAGCCTCAGGATTCATCTGTAGAGAGAGTAACGTAGCATTAGGTAATCCAATTTAGGGGGAAAATAAACATTAAACACTGTCATATCTGCCAAAAGGAGTTAACAGAAAAGAGGCAAACTTGGTTCAACTAAGCTGTTAAATGTTATGACCTGTCAGCTATAAAAACAAAAACAATGTTTATTTTCCACTTAACTCCTTAACGCCGAAGGACGGATATATCCGTCCTCCGCAGCTGCTAGTTCGCGCAGGAGGACGGATATATCCGTCCTGTGATGGCGCGGGTACTGAGACTGTACCCACGGGATCAGCGGCAGGAGCACGGCTGTTATACACAGCCAGGCTCCTGCTGCAACTGCCGGAAAACGAAGTGCGCTCTGATTCCGGCAGTTTAACCCATTAAATGCTGCTGTCAATAGTGACAGCGGCATCTAATGTGTTTGACAGAGGGAGTGAGCTCCCTCTGTCACCCGATCGGCGCCCCCGCAAACAAATCGCGGGTCGCCGTCGGGTTTCCATGACAGCCGGGGGTCTAACAAAGACCCCCAGGTCTGTCTTCAGCAACTGCCTGTTAGGCGATGCCGGAGGCATGACCTAACAGGTTGCCTGTCAGTTTTACACTGACAGGCAATAATGCTTTGGTATACGAAGTATACCAAAGCATTATATATGCGATCGGCACATCGCATAGTGAAGTCCCCTGGTGGGACTTAAAAAAAAAATGTCAATCAGTTAAATAAAGTTTGTGGAAAAAATAAAATAAAAATTACAGTCAAAATCAAATAAAACTACTTTTTTTGCCCAAAAAGTGGTTTTATTCAGTAAAAGTGTCAAAACAAATCACACATATATGGTATCCCCGCGATCGTAACAACTTGACCAATAAAATGAACAAATTAATTAAACCGCCGGATGAACGGCGTCCAAAAAAAACGCAAAAAACAACGGCAAAATTCTCTCTTTTCTCCCATTCCCCCCATAAAAAATAAAATAAAAGTTAATCTATAAGTCCTATGTACCCCAAAATAGTACTAATGAAAACTACACATTGGCCCGCAAAAATCAAGCCCACATACGGCCACATCGACGGAAAAATAAAAAAATGACGGCTCTTGGAACGTGGCGATGCAAAATCAAGTAATTTTTTTCTAAAAGGCTTTTTATTGTGCAAACGTAGGAAAACATATAAAACCTTTACATATTTGGTATCCCCATAATCGTGCGGACCCATAGAATAAAGTTAACATGTTATTTACGCTGCATAGTAAACGGCGTAAATTTACAACGTGAAAATCAATGTTGGAATAGCTGCTTATTTTCAATTCTCTCCTAAAATAAAGTTAATAAAAGTTAATCAATATATTGTAAGCATCTAAAAATGGTACAATTACAAAATACAACTCATCCCGCAAAAAACAAGCCCTTATACGGCTATGTCGACGGAATAAAAAAAAAGTTACGACTCTTGGAATGCGACCATGAAAAAACAAAAAATAATGATTGGTCATTAACGTGCAAAATGGCCCGGTCATTAAGGTGCTAAAATACAAAGGCCATCACATACTGGAAGTGTATGCAGCTATACAGTATTTCATGTAGAAAAAAAAACAAACAAATATATATATATATATATATATATATATATATATATATATATATATATATATATACACACACAAATAGATAGAGAAAACACAGCACTCAAGGCAAACTGAACATTAGGCCATGTGCATGTTACCAGTGAAAGGATGAATCAACACCTTGGAATGGAATAAACAGCAGAAGACAAGTAACAGCACCAGGACTTCAAAGTTGGGGAGATGTTGGTTTATTCACCACCAGGTGGAAAGAATGAGCAACGTTTCGGTTCACACCTGAACCTTTCTCAAGCTAATCCAAAAAGTGCATAGTGCCAAGTACAGGGTGGGCCATTTATATGGATACACCTAAATAAAATGGGAATGGTTGGTGATATTAACTTCCTGTTTGTGGCACATTAATATATGGGAGGGGGGAAACTTTTCAAGCTGGGTGTTGACCATTGCGGCCATTTTGAAGTTGGCCATTTTGTATCCAACTTTAATTTTTTCAATGGGAAGAGGGTCATGTGACACATCAAGCTTATCGAGAATTTCACAAGAAAAACAATGGTGTGCTTGGTTTTAACGTTACTTTATTCTTTCATGAGTTATTTACAAGTTTCTGACCACTTATAAAATGTGTTCAAAGTGCTGCCCATTGTGTTGGATTGTCAATGCTACCCTCTTCTTCCACTCTTCACACACTGATAGCAACACCGCAGAAGAAATGCTAGCACAGGCTTCCAGTATCCGTAGTTTCAGTTGCTGCACATCTCGTATCTTCACAGCATAGACAATTGCCTTCAGATAACCCCCAAAGATAAAAGTCTAAGGGGGTCAGATCGGGAGACCTAGGGGGCCATTCAACTGGCCTACGACGACCAATCCACTTTCCAGGAAACTGTTCATCTAGGAATGTTCGGACCTGACACCCATAATGACATAAATAACTCATGAAAGAATAAAGTAACATTAAAACCAAGCACACCATTGTTTTTCTTGTGAAATTCTCGATAAGTTTGATGTGTCACATGACCCTCTTCCCATTGAAAAAACTAAAGTTGGATACAAAATGGCCAACTTCAAAATGGCCACCATGGTCAACACCCAGCTTGAAAAGTTTCCCCCCTCCCATATACTAATGTGCCACAAACAGGAAGTTAATATCACCAACCATTCCCATTTTATTTAGGTGTATCCATATAAATGGCCCACCCTGTATATATATAGGAGTACACAGGATATACAGTATATAGTGCAATTAACAATACATATATTCTAAATCAATCCATCTAGAGACATGATCATAAAAACAGTGGAAATATGTGAATCAATATTTAAGTACAACATCTCTCAATACTAAATAGATAGTGCAACATATCAATAAGAAAGATTATAACTATCTCAATCAGTATCATTAACTCACAATGAAGGGGAGGAGGATCAGAGGCAAATAATGTATTCAAAAAATGATTGTTATAATTAGAAAAGTAGAACTTAGGCTTCATGCACACGACCGTAAAAACTCCCGTTATTACGGGTCATAATTACGACCCGTAATAACGGGCTCATAGACTTCTATTGGCCACGGGTACCTTCCCGTTTTCTTACGGGAAGGTGCCCGTGCCGTTGAAAAAGATAGAACATGTCCTATTTCAGGCCGTAATAACGGCACGGACAGCCCATAGAAGTCTATGGAGCTCCCGTAATGACGGGTGGCTACATGTGTGCACCCGTCATTACGGCAGCGTTGCTAGGCGACGTCACTAAATAGTCACTGTCCAGGGTGCTGAAAGAGTTAACTGATCGGCAGTAACTCTTTCAGCACCCTGGACAGTGAATTCCGATCAGAATATAGAGCAACCTGTAAAAAAAAAAAAAAAAGACGTTCATACTTACCGAGAACTTCCTGCTTTCTCCAGTTCGGTCTCCCGGCCGTTGCCTTGGTGACGCGTCCCTCTCGACATCCGACCCGACATCCCTGGATGATGTTACAGCCCATGTGACCGCTGCAGCCAATCACAGGTCAATCACAGGCTGCAGCGGTCACATGGACTGCCGCGTCATCCAGGGAGGTCGGGCCGGATGTGAAGAGAGGGACGCGTCACCAAGACAACGGCCGGGTAAGTATGAATTTCTTTAACTTTTATTACAGAAAGGGCTGTCCCTTCTCTCTATCCTGCACTGATAGAGAGAAGGGCTGCCGATTAGTGCAGTGCTATTTTGCAGCCAAAAACGTGCCCGTAAATACGGGTGGAATACGGGTGACACCGGACCCATATTTACGGGCACGGGTCCGTAAATACAGGTGCAAAACGGGTCGAATACGTGTGACACCGGACCTGTATTTACGCCAGTATTTACGGGTGGGAAAAAAATATGGTCGTGTGCATGATGCCTTACTGTGTCAGCTCTCAGAGGTGCGTGGAGCAAACAACAGCGTCCCGCGATCAATAATGCGCATGCGCAAGATGGCGGACTACCGGAAATACTTCAAATGGAACGCATCCCTGGACCGCAGTGCGATCGCGCATGCGCGGAGACAACACTGTCCCAACGCATGTCCGGACCATGAAGAATAAGTAAGTAATAGCAATTTGAAAAAAATGACAGAAGATGTATGCTTTATATGCAGCTCAAAATATATGAAATGCATATATATGATAATATACGGATAATACTCTACACGGAGTGTAAATTGTAATGGCCACAGACTACAATGTCAGTGGGAAGAAAGGTTATACCTGATTGCAGGTAACCACACCACAAAATAGGTGTCTACAACACACACACATTTTTTTATACATAGCCATGAAAAATATATAAGATACAATAATCACTGTCAGATACAACATGTGCATAAAAAGATAAAGGTCAGATTGGTTAGAATTCTATTAAGGTTTATTCCACACATATTTCCGAGAGAGCATCTAATGTATAGAAAAAATACAGAGTATACATATAATATTTTCACAAAACAATTCTTAGAATGATGATATAGAATAGCAACCACTGCTTCCATGGTATATATCCCTTTATATAGAGAGTCAATATCTGTAACGAAAAAGTATAGTGAGTGAATGTACATATATTTTTTCTATATAAAAAGAATCATAATATGATTCAAATATACATTTGTGAATATAAAAACATTAGTGTAAGAATCTAACTTACACCCAAGAGAACAGACAGAATCAAAACTACTCGGACTCATGGCAAGTCACAACAAATCTATATAGACTGTTGAATATGTGAAGAATATGCATAATCCACATTAAGTCCCTTTGGGGACATAGTTTCAAGAGTAAAAAATCCACTCAAGTTTTTTTCGTTTGAGGGCCAGCTCTCTATCGCCTCCCCGTCTGTTTAGGGGTACAGAGTCAATAATTTTAAAACGCAATTGGGATACGTTATGTCTGCAATCTAAAAAATGTCTAGATAATGGTAGGTCTCGTCTTTTGGTATTAATGCTAGACTTATGGTTCCTCATCCTGAGAGTTACTTCAGTGGTGGTCTCACCCACATAATACAGGCCACAAGGACAACTCAGTAAATAAATTGCAAAGGTGGTTTTACATGTGGTTTTACCTGTTTGAGGATGACAAAAACGATCTCCCTTAATCATATGATTACACATGTTACACCCAAGGCACGGAAAGCAACCACGTTTTGAAGGGGGGCCAGAACACTCTGTGACCCTTTGATTTTAGATCCAATGTCTGCCTTTACAAGCCTGTTCCTAATAGTTCTACCTTTACGATCTGCTAATAATGGCAGAACTTGAAATTCCTTGATCAGGGGAAAAGCCCTAGTCAATAGGTGCCATTCCCTTCTCAAAATGTTCCCAATTTCTGGGCTAGATGTAGAGAAAGTTGAAACAAAAGTTATGCAAACATTCCTCTTGTGTCCAACTGTCTGTTTCAATAATAATTGTTGTCTGTCCATTGCAATTGTTTGTCTTTTATATATATATTAAGCATATCAATCGGATATCCCCTACTTATAAATTTATTGCACATTTCATTTTCTCTTCTAGATAGCTGACAATTCTTCTCACTCTGAGAAGTTGGCTGAAAGGGAATGATCTCGCCATTGCCCTAGGATGTCCACTATTATATTGCAACAAGCTATTTCTGTCAGGTTTTTTTTAGAAAATATGTCTGTAGTGAGAATACCATCATGCAAATGAATCTTGGTATCCAAAAATTCAACTGAAGAGCTAGAATAGAGCATGGTAAATTTAATCCCCTGACACATGTTATTAAAAAAAACTTTACATTTATTCAGTTCCTCCTCTGAATCGGTCCAGATGAGGAAGACATCGTCTATGTATTGCCACCACCGTAGGACATACCCAAAATGGTGGGACACATAGACAAGGTCCTCCTCAATCCGCCGCATGAAAATGTTTGCATAAGTCAGAGCCATGTTAGAGTCTTAGATAATATATATATATATATATATATATATATATATATATATATATATATATATGCATTTCATATATTTTGATCTGCATATAAAGCATACATCTACTGTCATTTTTTTCAATTTGCTATTACTTACTTATTCTTCATGGTCCGGACATGCGTTGGGACAGTGTTGTCTCCGCCAATGCGCGATCGAACTGCAGTCTAGGGATGCGTTCCTTTTGACGTATTTCCGGTAATCCGCCATCTTGTGCATGCGCATTATTGATCGCGGGACGCTGTTGTTTGCTCCACGCACCTCAGAGCTGACACAGTAAGTTCTACTTTTCTAATTATTACAATCATTTTTTTTATACATTATTTGCCTCTGCTCCTCCTCCCCTTCATTGTGAGTTAATGCTACTGATATTATATTCACAAATGTATATTTGAATCATATTATGATTCTTTTTATATAGAAAAAAATATATGTACATTCACTCACTATACTTTTTCGTTACAGATATTGACTCTCTATATGAAGGGATATATACCATGGGAGCAGTGGTTGATATTCTATATCATCATTCTAAGAATTGTTTTGTGAAAATATTATATGTATACTCTGTATTTTTTCTATACATTAGATGCTCTCTCGGAAATATGTGTGGAATAAGCCTTAATAGAATTTGAACCAATCTGATCTTTATCTTTTTATGCACATGTTGTATCTGACAGTGATTATTGTATCTTATATATTTTTCATGGCTATGTACAAAAAAATGTGTGTGTGTTGTAGACACCTATTTTGTGGTGTGGTTACCTGCAATCAGGTATAACCTTTCTTCCCACTGACATTGTAGTCTGTGGCCATTCAAATTTAGACTCCGTATAGAGTATTATCCGTGTATTATCATATATATGCATTTCATATATTTTGATCTGCATATAAAGCATATATCTTCTGTCGTTTTTTTCAAATTGCTATTACTTACTTACTTCTTCATGGTCCGGACATGCGTTGGGACAGTGTTGTCTCCGCGCATGCGTGATCGCACTATATTTCACTTATAGTATTACACTTGCACACACACTATTCATTTATTATTTCTTACTACACATCCCATGCACCACACACCACTCCCCTCAAGACTAGTGGGAGTGGCTATTATTATTTAAAGCACCTGCTCGCCCTTTCATCAGCATTTCTGGCCTGGCTGTGTCCATTTGTAAGTATGGCCTTTTTCGGTGTTTTTGTGATCGCACTGCGGTCCAGGGATGCGTTCCTTTTGAAGTATTTCCAGTAATCCACCATCTTGCGCATGCGCATTATTGATCGCAGGACGCTGTTGTTTGCTCCACGCACCTCTGAGAGCTGACACCGTAAGTTCTACTTTTCTAATTATAACAATCATTTTTTGAATACATTATTCGTCTCTGATCCTCCCCTTCATTGTGAGTTAAGGCTACTGATTGAGATAGTTATAATCTTTCTTATTGATATCTTGCACTATCTATTTAGTATTGAGAGATGTTGTACTTAAATATACCTATCATGTCATATTGATTCACATATTTCCACAGTTTTTATGATAATTTTTCTAGATGGATTGATTTAGAATATATGTATTGTTAATTGCACTATATACTGTATATCTTGTAGAAAAAAGCAGAGGATTGGAGCAGCACTGTGAAAATGCCTTCATAGAGGAGGTGAAACGTTGTGGTTCCATGTTGGATGAATAAATTCACTTTATTTGAGTGCTGCTTCACGTTCTCTTTTTTGGATATACTGTATATCTTGTGTACTCTTATAAATACTTTGGCACTATGCACTTTTTGAATTCTTTCCACCTGGTGGTGAATAAACCAACATCTCCCCAACTGTGAAGTCCTGGTGCTGTTACTTGTCTTCTGTTGTTTATAGACAGATAGATAGATAGATAGATAGATAGATAGATAGATAGATAGATAGATAGATAGATAGATAGATAGATAGATAGATAGATAGATAGATATCTAAATAAATAATTAGTTAATATGGGCAACAAAAATTTGGCTAATGAGCTAATGACATATAGTTAAAAAAAATGTCTGCGATAAATAAATAATTTTCCTAGATAGTAAACATAGATAAATGTGAGCCCACCATACATGTCTCATTTTCGCAAAGGAATAACTTCATCCAATCATTCTACTCAGTGTGCAAACGACTCATTTCCAAAGCTGTGCTCAATCAATTGCATTGTATGTCACTTTAAAGACAAAGAAAATGGGAAACAACTACACTATCTGTCAATGCCACCATGAAAAAGGTTGTGTGCCTACACAGTGACTTTTGTTGTGTCATAGTAGACAGAACTGAATGCCATAAAAGCCTCATTGATAAAAGCTTTTGTTGCACGACCACAGGGCAATGCAGTTGACTGCATCTTCCCATGATATTCCGAGTAATGGATTACAGCAATACTAGCCCAGGCTAAGCACAAAAGTTACAATTTGGTCCTAGCCTTCGAAAAAGTCTTCATTCAATTGACTATTTTACTTATGGATTCTTCAGATCACCTTAAAATCAAGGGTGGAAAATCCCAGAAGCCAGCTGGCCAAACAGATTAAAAATGTGCTACCACTTTGGTTATCTATGGATTTGTTCTTACAAGAGTTGGGTCCATACCAGGGATGAGGCAAAATGTCTCAAAAACGACATGCTTGACATGTAGGTTGTGTCATGGTTATGATTAAATATTCAATGTAATGGAATACAATATATGGAGTTCATAGAGGGGACCACCCACTCTTTTAGCAAGAGTGGTGGACCACTTGCAGCTAGCTACACATTACACAATATCTTCATGAATTTCTAATTGATCAGATACTGAGTAGCATGCTGTGCCTACAGTATTTTGTTAATCTATGCTTTACCTAAAATAATGTAGGTTTGCAATGTTTTACACACTGCTCTATATGCTCTTATCTAAGAAAGCTTTGAAGATGTGGAATACCGGGCAATATTTGAATGATCTGTTTGAATGAAATGGGTAGGCCACTATCAGTATAAAATATCTAAAGTGCCTCAGACAATAAAACAGAGCCAAAAAGAACTGGTATTAGGCAAAATGAAGTATGTATAGATAATTTATATAGCCTCTCCACTTTACCAGGCTCCCATAGTACTGTTCTCTACTGCAGGCTTGTGTGGGAGGGACATCCAAAAAGGGAAAATAAAAATCCCAGCATGCATCTCCACCTGTAATCCCATTGTGAGCGCAGCACCTCAACCAGCGTCTCTGCTACAATTTTACAGCTGTATAAAGTGTGCCTCGCTGTACCTGAAAAAGTATAAAAAAATAAATTGTAAGATTCACCCAGCCCCATTTGTAAATAAAGTTTTATCCACTCCACACTCAAAACTGTGATCTGCAGGTGTGGGTGTATACACACACACACACACACACACACACACTAATATGTATATGTGTATATATATATATATATATATATATATATATATATATATATATATACACTACCGTTCAAAAGTTTGGAGTCACCCAGACAATTTTGTGTTTTCCATGAAAACTCACACTTATATTTATCAAATGAGTTGCAAAATGACTAGAAAATATAGTCAAGACATTGACAAGGTTAGAAATAATGATTTTTATTTGAAATAAGAATTTTCTCCTTCAAACTTTGATTTCGTCGAAGAATGCTCCATTTGCAGCAATTACAGCATTGCAGACCTTTGGCATTCTAGCTGTTAATTTGCTGAGGTAATCGGGAGAAATTTCACCCCATGCTTGCAGAAGGCCCTCCCACAAGTTGGATTGGCTTGATGGGCACTTCTTGCGTACCATACGGTCAAGCTGCTCCCACAACAGCTCTATGGGGTTGAGATCTGGTGACTGCGCTGGCCATTCCATTACAGATAGAATACCAGCTGCCTGCTTCTTCCCTAAATAGTTCTTGCATAATTTGGATGTGTGTTTTGGGTCATTGTCCTGTTGTAGGATGAAATGGGCTCCAATCAAGCGCTGTCCACAGGTTATGGCATGGCGTTGCAAAATGGAGTGATAGCCTTCCTTATTCAAAATCCCTTTTACCTTGTACAAATCTCCCACTTTACCAGCACCAAAGCAACCCCAGACCATCACATTACCTCCACCACGCTTGACAGATAGCGTCAGGCACTCTTACAGCATCTTTTCAGTTGTTCTGCGTCTCACAAATGTTCTTCTATGTGATCCAAACACCTCAAACTTCGATTTGTCTGTCCATAACACTTTTTTCCAATTTTCCTCTGTACAATGTCTGTGTGCTTTTGCCCATATTAATCTTTTCCTTTTATTAGCCAGTCTCAGATATGGCTTTTTCTTTGCCACTCTGCCCTGAAGGCCAGCATCCCGGAGTCGCCTCTTCACTGTAGACGTTGACACTGGCATTTTGCGGGTACTATTTAATGAAGCTGCCAGTTGAGGACCTGTGAGGCGTCTATTTCTCAAACTAGAGACTCTAATGTACTTGTCTTGTTGCTCAGTTGTGCAGTGGGGCCTCCCACTTCTCTTTCTACTCTGGTTAGAGCCTGTGTGTGCTGTCCTCTGAAGGGAGTAGTACAGACCGTTGTAGGAAATCTTCAGTTTCTGGGCAATTTCTCGCATGGAATAGCCTTCATTTCTAAGAACAAGAATAGACTGTCGAGTTTCACGTGATAGCTCTTTTTTTCTAGCCATTTTGAGAGTTTAATCGAACCCACAAATGTAATGCTCCAGATTCTCAACTAGCTCAAAGGAAGGTCAGTTTTATAGCTCCTATAAACAGCAAAACTGTTTACAGCGGTGATAACATAATTGCACAAGGGTTTTCAAGTGTTTTCTAATCATCCATTAGCCTTCTAACACAGTTAGCAAACACAATGTACCATTAGAACACTGGAGTGATGGTTGCTGGAAATGGGCCTCTATACACCTATGTAGATATTGCATAAAAAAAACAGACGTTTGCAGCTAGAATAGTCATTTAGCACATTAACAATGTATAGAGTGTATTTCTGATTAATTTAATGTTGTCTTCATTGAAAAAAACTGTGCTTTTCTTTAAAAAATAAGGAAATTTCTAAGTGACCCTAAACTTTTGAACGGTAGTGTATGTATATATATATATATATATATATATATATATATACACACATATTTTTGCAAAAATATATATCAATAAACAATCACACTGTGTGTGCAGTAAAAGAAGCTGGGCTGGAACCATGAGAAGTTTATGACACTGATTGGTCAGCGTCATACACTCCTCTGTACAATGCCCAGTTGGTCAAAAGTAAAAACACGCCCAGTTGGTCATTAAGAAAGTAATTAGCATAAATCTAAAATTGCTCATAACTTGCTCAAAAATGATCGTTTTTCAAAATAAAAACCACTGCTCTTATCTACATTACAGCGCCGATCAGTTTATGTAGGAGATAGTTCACTTATAATCTGGTGACAGAGCCTCTTTAAAGAGGCTCTGTCACCAGATTTTGCAACCACTATCTGCTATTGCAGCAGATAGGCGCTGCAATGTAGATTACAGTAACGTTTTTATTTTTAAAAAACGAGCATTTTTGGCCAAGTTATGACCATTTTTGTATTTATGCAAATGAGGCTTGCAAAAGTACAACTGGGCGTGTTTACAGTAAAAGTACAACTGGGCGTGTATTATGTGTGTACATCGGGGCGTTTTTACTTCTTTTACTAGCTGGGCGTTAGGAATGGGAGTGTATGATGCTGACGAATCAGCATCATCCACTTCTGTTCGTTAACACCCAGCTTCTGGCAGTTCTCGAGAGATCACGCTGTGACGTCACTCACTTCCTGCCCCAGGTCCTGCATCGTGTCGGCCACATCGGCACCAGAGGCTACAGTTGATTCTGCAGCAGCATCGGTGTTTGCAGGTAAGTAGCTACATCGACTTACCTGCAAACGCCGATGCTGCTGCCGAATCAACTGTAGCCTCTGGTGCCGATGTGTCCTCGCTCGTCCGACACGATGCAGGACCTGGGGCAGGAAGTGAGTGACGACACAGCGTGATCTCTCGAGAACACGCTGTGTGTCTGCACTGCCAGAAGCTGGGCGTTCTGAAGAGAAGTGGATGATACTTCTCGTCAGAACGCCCAGATAGTAAAAGAAGTAAGCACGCCCAGATGTAACACACATAATACACGCCCAGTTGGACTTTTACTTTGAACACGCCCAGTTGGACTTTAGCAAGCCTCATTTGCATAAATACAAAAATGGTCATAACTTGGCCAAAAATGCTCATTTTTTAAAAATTAAAAACGTTACTGTAATCTACATTGCAGCGCCTATCTGCTGCAATAGCAGATAGGGGTTGCAAAATCTGGTGACATAGCCTCTTTAAGGCTCAGAGCCCATTTTTGAGATCTGACATATTTCAATTTATGTGGTAATAACTCTGGAATGCTTAAACTTATCCAAGCGATTCTGAGACTGTTTTCTCGTGACACATTGGGCTTTATGTTAGTGGTAAAATTTGTTTCATATATTTACTGTTTATTTGTGAAAAACGGCTAAATTTCGAGAAAATTTTGAAAAAATAGTATACCACCCAAAATAGTTACTAGTTTACATTTCTCATATGTCTACTTTAGATTGGCATCATTTTTTGAACATTCTTTTATTTTTCTGGGACGTTACAAGGCTTAGAACATAAACAGCAATTTCTCATATTTTTAAGAAAATTTCAAAAGCCTTTTTTTAAGGTACCTGTACAGTTCTGAAGTGGCTTTGAGGGGCCTATGTATTAGAAACCCCCATAAAACACCCCATTTTAAAAACTAGACCCCTCAAAGTATTCAAAACAGCATTTATAAAGTTTTTTTAACCCTTTAGGCATTTCACAGGAATTAAAGCAAAGTGGAGGTGAAATTTGCAAATTTCATATTTCTTGCTGAATTTCAATTTTATTCAATTTTTTTTCTGTAACACAGAAGGTTTTACCAGAGAAACACTACTAAATATGTATTGTCCAGATTCTGCAGTTTTTAGAAATGTCCCACATGTGGGTCTAGTGTGCTTGTGAAAAGAAACACAAGCCCCAGAAGCAAAGAAGCACCTAGTGCATTTTGGGGCCTCTTTTTTATTAGAATATATTTTAAGGGGCATGGCGGCGTGAGGCAGCACTGATTCGGAGCTCTGGACACATAAGCTTACCTCACAGTGAATACTCACCCGGTACCGCACCTAAACCACATGCCAAGGGGCAAATCTAAGCCCGGCACACCCAGAGCCTCCCGTGAACCCTCCTTAGTTAGTTTCCTGCAGCCAGCGCCAGCCCAGCAGCAGAAACCTGTCAGTCGCGCTGCTGCAGGTGTCATGGCGTCCTCCACTGCCCCGACCACGTGCGCCGTGCCGGAGGTGTCGCAGGACTTTCCAGCTGCTCTCCTGTCGGCCTCTCCCTTGCCGGTAGCGCCTTCCATAGGGGCTCAGGAGCTGGGCACACAGATGGATCGTACCCTAGCTGGCCTATGGGAGATGGTACGAGCTCTCCCCACACAAGCCGACATGGCGGCGCACATGTCTCAGCTGGAGGAGAAACAGGCCAAAGCCTTGATGGAAGTCTCCCAATCTGTGCGCTCTCTGGACGATCGAGTCACTCGTCTAGAGAACAACAACCGGTCACTAGCCTTTGAAGTGTCAACGCTCTCCACAACCATGAGTAATCAGGCCATGTGTCTGAAGGACTTTGCCTTTCATGTGGATGATATCGAAAACAGAGGCAGGTGCAATAATCTCAAGTTACGGGGGATCCCTGAGTCAGTGCCTTCAGAAGAGTTGCAGGAAATGGCGTACACCATCTTTAACAAGTTGCTAAATCATGCCCCTGGAGCGCCGTTGGAGTTGGACAGGGTACATCGCATGGCGGGCCCTAGAATCAGTGACTTCGACCGCCCCAGAGATGTGATCTGTAGAGTCAATTTCTACAGACAAAAGGAGGACATTTTGCGTAATGCATGGGACCACGGTTCGGTCCATTACTACGGGGCTGACGTCTTGATCTTGCCTGATGTCTCTCGCCTAACACTCTACATGAGGCGTATCGTTAAACCTCTACTGGATGCCACTAAGTGGGCAGGTGCCTCTTATCGGTGGGGCCACCCTTTTCATATAATTCTACGGAAGGCTGGCCAAACCTTTGCCGTTAAAACGCCACTTCACCTCACGGAGGTCTTCCGATTCTTGGAGTCTGAGAGGGTCCCGGATTGGACCCTACCGCCTCCTCCATTAGCATCTAGGAGAGACCCGACGACTCAACCGAGACGACCGGAGCTGCTAGATGAGGGATCCAGACGCCCGGCGCGTAGTCCTCGCCAGGGAAACTAAGTTTGAAGGGACTGAATGGCTCCTTGTTCCTTTTCTCCTCTACGGCTTGATCCCCGCCGGCAGAGTTCACTGTTGCAAGTGCTCGTGGTGGTAGGCCAGGAGTTCGGTCTCATCGCATGACCCATGGTGCGGGCCGTTGTAGCGGCTTTACCCCCATCGTAGGGCCATCAAGTACTAACGGGACTGTTGGACTTGTGGGTGGTGGAGGCCATGTTCTCAACGTTATGTCATAAGGGAGGGTGTTTGGGTTATCTTACCGCCTGGGCCCTGTGTTAGTTTGGGGTTTTGGCTGTCATTCTGTTAATGCCTAAATATTACTTATGAAGTATGTTGTCCTGGCGCTCCAGATGCCTTGTGTTGCTGTGTCTTTCTATGACTCCACTTTGTTGACCTGTGGGCTTGCTCGTCCTGTTATTTGGGTCGTGCAACTCCCAGAAGTCCCTTGAAGCCTTTGGGCTTTTCTTCTTCTCTTGCTTCTGTCCAGTTCTTTGTCCCTTCTATCTTATACTTTCATTCTCTTGTTTGACCCACTTCTCCCCCCCCCCCCCCGCTCCTCTCCCCTTATCCTTGTGGTCGTATCACCGCCCGCACTATGTCTAAATTAACTATTACCTCTCTAAATGTCCAGGGCCTGAATATACCGGAGAAAAGATCTTCTTTGCTACGTCTTCTCTGGAAAAAAAAGGCTTAGGTGGTCTTCTTACAGGAGACACATTTCCGCTCCGACCAGCTGCCGTCGCTCCGCAACTCGAGATTCCCAGATGTATACCACAGTTCCTCACCGGACTCTAAAACCAAGGGCGTATCCATTTGTGTAGCAAACTCTGTACCTTGGAAGTGTTTGGGATGTCACACAGATGACGCAGGACGATACGTATTCGTGAAAGGTAAGATTGCAGACTGCACCATGACTTTCGAAAAAACATTTACCTACCGAACTCGGGTCAACTGACATTACTGGAGGAGGTCCTGACTATATTAGACGACTTTGCGGAGGGGACGTTGGTTTTAGGCGGTGACTTTAATATGGCCCTGGACCCCAGAGTAGATACCATGTCAAACCAGCCGGCCGTTGCTAGACCCTTCACTCGTTGTCTACAGAGTTTGCTCCACTCACATCAATTAGTAGACCCCTGGCGCATACTACACCCACAAGATAGAGACTATACAATTTTTTCTCACCCGCACAATATGTACTCATGTATAGACTATTTTCTGCTTCGGCACCCCCAGCTTCCACTTCTTTCCTCAACCTCAATAGATTGCATATCATTTTCCGACCATTCCATGATCACTTTAACCCTGTCCCTCCCCTCCTTACACTCGACTCCGTGGCAGTGGCGTCTGAACGACTCATTGCTTCACGATCCTGGTCTTGGAGGAAGTGAAGTCTTAACTCCGCTTTTACTTGGACGCTAATGTTACGGCCAATTCTAACCCTCTTTCAGTCTGGGAAGCCCATAAATGAATTATGAGAGGAGTTCTCATACGGATTGGCTCCAGACTCAAAAAGGAACGTGCAGCAGTATTCACAGACCTTGTGGGGAAAATACCTGCCCTCGAACTCACTCATAAAAGGCTACTGGATCCGAGCTCGGGTGCGGAACTAATAAGGTTACGGGATAAACTGCGTACTTTGACACTCTCAGCAGCCAAGGCCTCTCTCATTAAATGCCGTAGACACTATTTTGAATTTGGCAATAAGCCGAGTCGCACATTAGCATGGGCTTTGCGGGCACAGCGGATGCGCACGTATGTCCCTTGCATTACTACACCTGAGGGCACAAAGGTACACTCGCCGGGCCAAATTGCGGAAATCTTTCGTTCCTATTATTTAAAGTTATACAACCTAAGAGATTCTGAAGGCATTCCTAGATGGGACGTCATCAGATCTTATCTTCAATCCTCGGAATTACGTAAGATTCCGCAAAAGGCGGTGGCCAGCCTAGACACCCCGATTACGGCAGATGAGTTTCTTGCAGCTCTCAAGACCTCCCCTTCTGGTCTGGCCCCAGGGCCCGATGGTCTTTCTCTGGCCAACTACTTAAAAACGTACTCCTCTCCTCACCAGTCATTTTTGGCAGCCTTTAATTCCATTACGGAAGGTAGATCGCTGCCTACAGACACATTGAGGGCTCACATCACAGTAATCCCCAAGGAGGATAAAGATCCCTCCCAATGCAGTAGTTACCAGCCCATCTCCCTTCTAAATTTAGACTTAAAACTTTTCTCAAGGATTTTGGCTACCCGAATCACACCATTTTTATCGACAATAATTAATGGAGATCAGACGGGCTTTCTTCCTACGAGAGAGTCTAGAGATAATACCATTCGAGCAGTCAACATCATTGAGCACATTACCGCCTCCTCGGTCCCAGCGTTTTTTCTCTCCACCAATGCCGAAAAAACGTTTGACCGGATTGACTGGTCGTTCCTCCAGGAGACTTTATCTTATATAGGTCTGGGCCGGGGTATGCTCAGTTGGATTTTGAGTCTGTACTCCTCCCCCTCGGCATCGGTGAAGGTCAACGGCCATCATTCCTCCTCCTTTCCCACCACTAACGGAACCCGCCAGGGCTGTCCACTATCTCCTTTGATTTTCACGCTATGTTTGGAACCCTTCTTATGCCATGTCCGAGCCAACCCAGATGTTGCGGGTGTCCAGGTGGGGGCCACTACCCACAAAGTCGCAGCATATGCGGATGACTTATTATTTTTCCTCTCACGACCCCGTATTTCGGTGCCGAACCTGATGGCCAAATTCCGGTCATTTGCAGCGCTGTCTAACTTCAAAATAAATTTCCAAAAATCGGAAGCTCTTAATGTCTCCCTCTCAACACAGGAGGTGGCAGCCTTGGCGGATTCCTTCCCCTTTAAGTGGGCGACTAGTTCCATTAAATATCTTGGTATTCAGCTCACAAGTCTGCCCTCACACCTTTATACCTGTAACTACCCAAACATATTACAAACACTTCAGGGAGATCTTGGGAGATGGTCGAAAGGGACCTTCACTTGGTTCGGTTGTTGCGCCATATTCAAGATGAATGTGTTGCCTCGGCTGTTGTACATCTTTCAGGCACTCCCAATCTACATACCACGGCTTTTCTTTACTTCACTCTCTTCTCTAATGCTTAAGTTTATCTGGTCGAACAAACCCGCACGCATTGCATGAACGATTCTGACCCGCACGAGATTTGACGGTGGTTTGGGCTTGCCTGATATTCACCGCTATTATCAGATGGCACATTTGACGCGTATTATAGATTGGTGTAGACATGCCGGGTCCAAACCATGGGTCAAGTTGGAACAATCCTTCATATCCCTTCCTCTCTCGGCGGCCCCGTGGCTACTGGATCAGATACCAGCATCGGCAAAATCGCACTCCCTTATAGGTCCCACCCTGCGAGTTGCGGCGCAGGCGTTCAAACATTTACGGATCTCCCCGTCACCGTCACCGCTATACCCAGTATTAGACAATCCCTCTTTTCAGCCGGGTTGTGAACCCGGGCCATTCTCCCGCAAACGTTTAGTATGGGCGACACAGGCCCGACATTATATCACTGATGGCAGTTGGAAGACGACATCCCAATTAGCGGACGGGGCGGATCCGGGACACCTTCCGCTTTGGCAGGCCCCCCAGCTCCGTCACTTTCTGTTATCTCTTGCTCCTGCGGCCGATTTCTCACGTGATCTTACAACATTTGAAATGCAATGCACAATGTCGGGCACGGTCAGTCACGCCCTTTTGGTAAACTATAGTCTCATAAATTCCCCACGGCAGACTCACAGCCCTCATACTTGGCTAAGTGGGAGACGGATCTTGGCATAAGTTTTACTGCGGATGAGCGTACTCGACTGTATACCATGACTCATCAGTCCTCTATATCAAGTAGAATTCAGGAGGCGGGATACAAAATTCTGACGAGGTGGTACAGGGTCCAGGCTTAATAAGTTTTATCCAGAGGTGTCTCCTATGTGTTGGAGATGCGGGGTGGGGGTCGGGGATCTCCTACACACGTTTTGGGGGTGTCAGCGCTTAAAAACGATCTGGGAGACTGTTTGGACTGTAACATCTCGGTTTACGGACTATACGCTGCCCAGATCCCCGGGCTTCTTCCTGCTTCATCTGTGTGACATCCCGATCTCCACATACAAGAAGTCAATAGTACGGCATCTGATCAACACGGCAAACAGGTAGAGGCCCCTTCGGTGCGCCTTTGGTTTCAGAAGATCCAGGAAGTGAAACAGATGGAGGAGCTTACGGCTTCCCTACGGGACACTCATGATAAGTTTATGCGTGTGTGGTCTACGTGGGTAGGCTTTGAGAATTCTTCGGAGTATCTTGATCTAATGTCCTAATGGTGCGTTATTGGATATTTGTGTTTCTCTTCTGAGACGTCTGATTAGGGGGCAGACCCTGAGGATAAGTTCCCCCTTCATACCCTTCTTTCCCTCCCCTCTTTCCTTTACCTATCCGGTTCCCTTTCTCTCTTTTGTGTTTTCTATGACTGTATAATTTGCAGTGGTGCTCACATGCCATATCTATGTTTTACAGAGCTGTGAAATGTGTTATTTCTATGTCATTCACCTTTGATAAATAAATAAAAACTGAATAAAAAAAAAAGAATATATTTTAGGCAGCATGCCAGGTTTGAAGAGGTGTTGAGGTGCCAAAACAGTAGGAATACCCCAAAAGTGACCCCATTATGTAAACTACACCCCTCAAGGAATTAATGTATAGTTGTTGTTACAATTTTGACCACACCGTTTTTTCACAGCACGTATTTGAATTGGGCTGTGAAATTTAAAAAATGAAATTTTTTGCAATAAGATGTAATTTTTGATCAAAATGTCTTATTTTCACAAGAAATAAAATACCCCATTTTGTTGCCCAATTTCTCCTGAGTGCAGCAATACTCCACTTGTGGCGATAAACTGCCGTTTGGGCCCATGGGAGGGCTCAGAAGGAAAGGAGCGCTATGTGTTCTTTGGAGTCCAGATTTTGCTGGATTGGTTTTTGGGTGCCATGTCGCATTTGCAGAGCCCGAGAGGTATCAAAGCAATGGAAACCCACCAGAAGTGACCACATTTTGGAAACTACACCCCTCATGGATTTCATTTATAGGTGTTGTGACCATTTAGACACCACAGTTTTTTCACAGAACTTATTTGAATTGGGCTGTGAATTAAAAAAATTATAACTTTTTCCAATAATATGTCGTTTTGGTTCAAAATTTCTTATTTTCACAAGAAATAAAACACCCAATTTTGTTGCCTAATTTGTCCTGAGTGCGGCAATACCCCATTTGTGGTGATAAACTGCCGTTTGGGCCCATGGGAGGGCTCAGAAGGAAAGGAGCGCTGTGTTCTTTGGAGTCCAGATTTTGCTGGATTGGTTTTTGGGTGCCATGTCGCATTTGCAGAGCCCCAGAGGTATCAAAGCAATGGAAACCCACCAGAAGTGACCCCATTTTGGAAACGACACCCCTTAAGACATTCATCTAGAGGTGTAGTAAGCATTTTGATCCCACAGGTATTGTCTAAAAGGTAATGCGCAGCAGATGGTGAAGTGTGAGATAGGCAATTTTCTATATATGTATGCCATTTCAGTGTCCAATATATTGTGCCCAGCATGCGCCACCGGAGACATACACCCTATAAACTGTAGTGTGGGTTCTCCTGGGTATGGCAATACGCTACAAGTGGCTGTTATCAGCTGCCTGGACACACAGCAGGGCCCAGAGGGGAAAGATGAGGAGGATAAGCTGTGCGGAGTGCGTCAGGGTAGATGAAAAATCTAAGGGATGTATGATAAATTTAAAAAAACTATCATACAGAGCCCTGGTTTTTCAGGACATGTGTCACATTGATATATCGTGTCCTTCCTTATCCCCCTCTTATAGCAGACTTTGCACCTCTTTTGACTTTTTCCCTTCTTGCCAGTTTGGGGAACTTCTCCTGGAAAGTGTTGCCCTAGTATGATGCGTGTGGCCTCGCTTCCAGAAGTACTGGGTGCCCCCCCTTCTTGGTCCCTAAAGATTAGGTTCTTTATAACCACCTCTTGAAATTCCAGGAAAGTTCCCCTCTGGCCTGCACATCGATGTAGCACGTACGCATTGTACAATGCCATCTGTATGATGTGCACGGCCAGCTTCTTATACCAAACCCTCGATTTCCGCATGGAGCTGTAGGGCTTCAGGACTTGATCTGACAAGTCCACCCCTCCCATGTACCTATTGTAGTCCAGGATGCAGTCTGGTTTGGGGGTCTCTGTACTGGTACCTCATCCTGGTATATTGGTACTGGTGTGACGTCTCTCTTGTCTTGTACTTGACACACAATATGTTGCTGCTAGATTGTGCCCTGCTCTCACCCCTTCTGATTGTTCGTCCAAGCAGGGTCTTAGGGAGGCCTCTCAGATTTCTTCTAGAAGTGCCGCATGCCATAGGACTTCTGGAAGCGAGGCACTTGACGAGTGGGACGCTGGTATAAAAATTATTCAGGTAGAGGTGGTAACCCTGGTCCAGCAGTGGGTGCACCAAATCCCACACACTTTTTTCATTAACTCCCAGTAGGGGGGGCGGCATTTTGGGGGCTGAATGCTTGTGTCCTTCCCTTCATATATCCTAAGTTTGTAGGTATACCCTGATGCCCTCTCGCACAGATTATACATCTTCACGTCATACCTTTCCCTCTTACTCGGCAGGTACTGGTAGAATTGAAGCCTCCCTTTAAAATGTACCAATGACTCATGAATAGAAATACACTTCTCTGGGGTGTATGCTTGGGCAAACCGGGCATTGAAATTGCCTAATAGGGGTCTCCGTTTATACAAACGGTCAAAACTAGGGTCATCTAGGGGTGGGCAATGCTCATTATCAGTATAATGTAAGAAGCGAAGTATTGCCTAATTTATATAGTTCAGTTCTGAAGTTGCTTTGAGGGGCCTATATATTAGACACCCCCATCAAACACCCCATTTTAGAAACTAGACCCCTCAAAGTATTCACGTATTTAGAACGTTTATTAACCCTTTAGGTGTTTCACAGGAATAATTTACATATTTTATTTTTTTTTGTCAGAAAATCCTTTTTATTCAATTTTTTTCTGTAAAACAGAAGGTTTTACCAGAGAAACGCAACTTAATACTTATTACCCAGATTCTGCAGTTTTGAGAAATATCCCACATGTGGTCCTAGTGTGGTAATGGATTGAAGCACCGGCCTCCGATGCAAAGGAGCACCTTGAGGATTATGAGGCCTCCTTTTTATTAGCCATTATGTCCGGTTTGAAGAGGTCTTGTGGTGCCAAAACAGTGGAAACCCCCCAAAAGTGACACGGTTTTGGAAACTAGACCCCTTGAGGAATTCATTGTAGTTTTCATGGGGTGCATGCGACTTTTTAAACAGTTTTTATTCTATTTTTAAGCAGCGTGGTGACTAAAAAACAGCAATTATACTATAGTTTTTTATTAGAGAAGAGAAGAGATTGATCCAGCGCTAATGTTGGTTTTAAAAGGGAAAAACACGTCCCATGTTTATTGTGGAAAAAATTAAAAATGGAAGGGAGACGCAGTCCCAAGGCAAAGGTAGGAGATGTGTGGGTAAATACCCAAAGCCTACGCGTTCCTTGGGACTGCGTCTCCCTTCCATTTTTAATTTTTTCCACAATAAACATGGGACGTGTTTTTCCCTTTTAAAACCAACATTAGCGCTGGATCAATCTCTTCTCTTCTCTGCTACTACACACCGCGGGCCGTCGCGGGGATCCGACTGACGCTATCTGAAGACGCAGACCGGTGAGCTGGAGGTTTCTCCCTGTTTCTATAGTTTTTTATTCTATTTTTTTACAGCGTTCAGCGTGCGCTATAAATGACATGGCGATACGATTACGGCGATACCATATGTTTATAGTTTTTTTTATGTCTTATGTCTTTGCACAATAAAATAGTTTTTGTAAAAAATAATTTACTTTTTGTTCATCAATAAAGCCGTGCTAGGACTTGTTTTTTGCGTAACGAACTGTAGTTTTGATCATTATCATTTTTAGGTACATGCAACTTTTTGATCTCTTTTTATTCCATTTTTTAGGAGGCGAAGTGACAAAACATTGTGATTCTGGTACGGTTTATTGTTAGTTTCTTTTATGGCGTTCACCGTGCGGGATAAATAACAAAATAATTTTGTAGTTCAGGCCGTTACGGACGCGGCGATACCACTTATGTATAGTTGATTTGTTCATTTATCTATTTTTATTAATAATAAAGGACTGATAAGGGAAAAAGCGGGATTTTTACTTTTATTACTTTTAAAACTTTTATTTTCTTATTTTTACACAACTTTTTTTTTACATTTTTTGTTGTCCCACTAGAGGACTTGAGGGCAGGAGGCCCTGATCGCTATTCTAATACACTGCACTACATGCGTAGTGCAGTGTATTAGAGCTGTCAGCTACTCACTGACAGCTAGCATAGTGGGGCCTGACTTTGTCAGGACCCACTAGGCTTCCGTAGATTGGCATAACCGGACACCATTGTTAGGCGTCCGGTTGCCATAGCCACCATCGCTGGCCGCTATCGTGTAGCAGGCTGACGATGGTAGCTTAACCCCTAAAAAGCCGCGATCGCTATTTTAAGGGGTTAATCAGCGGGGACACAGCGATCGGTCCCCGCTGTAGGAGCTGTGGCAACTGCTGTACGAGACAGCAGCTGTCACAGCTCCTGCATGTGTCGGGAACACGGCCAAAATGGCCGTTACACCCGTGCCGTACTATTAGGTCATGGAGCGCGAACGATACAGCTACCATGACCTAATAGTAGATCCATGAGCTGGAAGGGGTTAAAACCTGACAGTTTCTGCACTGTCCAGTAGCTGCACTGATACAATATATACACACACACATACACACACACACACACACACACACACACACAAACACACACACAGAATATACATACATATATATATATATATATATATATATATATATATATAGAGTTGTTTAAAAAAATAGCAATGAGTTTAAAAAAGCAAATGAAGTGAAAAATCAATATAATAACTTTTATTTTCCTAAATGCAAATGCACTGCAAATAATACACATTCAGTTCCAAATCAAAACAATAACAAAATGTATCCAATTTGTGTTAACCCCTTCCCGCACCTTGGCGTAAATGCACGTCCAGGTGAGCAGTAACTTCGCGCACCTGGGCGTGCAGTTACGTCCGCGCTTTAACAGTTAACCGCCGCGCGGCGCTACACCGCAGCGGCGGTTAACTGTGCAGGGTGACAGCCCTGCTCTCCCCGTTGCCGATCAGCGGCCAGTCGCCGCTGAAATCGGCAATTAACCCCTTCGATGCGTTGGTCGATTGCGATCATCACATCGAAGAGGTTTACAGCGGATCGGCAGCCCCCCACATGCATTTGCGGGGGCTGGCGAGCCTTATCATGGCAACCAGAGGCCAGACAATGACCTCCGGGTTGCCATGTACGGAAGCCTCGGAGGATCAGCCTCAGGCCGGTCCTCCGATGCTTCCTGTCAGTGTGACAGTTACGTCACAATGACAGTTAGAACACATTACACTACGTGTGTAGTGTAATGTGTTCCAGCAGCGATCAGAGCTGCAAGTCGAAGTGTCCCGTAGTGGGACAAGTAAAAAAAGTAAAAAAAAGATAATAAAAATGTTTTTAAAAAGTGTAAAAATAAAAGTTATAAGTGACATAAACAAAGAATGCTTTTTTTCCTATAATAAGGCTTTTATTATAGGAAAAAAATTAACACGTTAAAAAAAGTACACATATTTGGTATCGCCGCGTTCGTAACGACCCCAATTATAAAACTGTAATATTATTTTTCCCGCACGGTGAACACCGCGAAAAAAATAAATGAAAAACAGTGCCCGAATCACAATTTTTGGGTTACCACCCCTCCCAAAATATACAATAAAAAGTGATCAAAAAGTCGCATGTACGCCAAAATTGTACCGATACAAACTACATCCCGTCCCGCAAAAAACAAGCCCTTACACCGCTTTTCTGACTGAAAAATAAAAAAGTTATGGCTCTCAGAATATGGTGACACAAAAAATAATTTATTTTATAAATAAGTGATTTTATTGCACAAACGCTGCAAAACATAAAAAAATTATATACATATGGTATCGCCGTAATCGTTTCGATGCGCAGAATAAAGTAAAATGGTCATTTATAGCCCAGGGTTAAGGCCATAAAAAAACTAATAAAAAACATTGTCAGAATTGATGGTTTTTGGTCACCTGGCTTGCCAAAAAATGGAATAAAACGTGCTCAAAAAATTTCTGGTACCCCAATATGGTGCCAATGAAAACCTACAGATTGTCCCGCAAAGAATAAACCCTCATACAGCTCCGGTGGAGAAAAAATAAAAAAGTTCTGGCTCCCAGAATATGGCGATGCAAAATGTGCAGTGTCCAAAAGCAGATAAGATCGGGCGCAATTTATCAGTGCGACACCGGCCACATATCTGCGGATTATTATTTATTTACTGCATTATTATACCCTCTTATTATAGCAGGAAGGGAGAAAACGGATCCAGCGCTAGGTAGAATTAAAATGGATTGTCTGTTCCAAGTTTAATGAATTGGGTTAAAAGGAAGTCCAGTTGTATGTAGTCCTGGGTGTGTAGAAAAGTGGAGGTATAGTGTCCTCGGGGCCTACGCGTTTCGGACGACTGCCGCGTCCTTAAACTTGGCTGTGGTAATTTGAAAAGAGCGCGCTGTCAGTTTTGTACTCAGTCAGTGGGAACAGCTGATTGTTAATTGCGTGTCATTATCTGGATGGCGTTGGAACGCAAACCGGAAATGGTCATCAGGTCTCGTATTATGATCTTTGGATCTTGCATGTAAGTGTGCAATAATATTTAAGGACTTTCTTTACCGATATTATGTAGATTGTGGAATATGTTGGTCCGTATCTTGAGCATGTTCTGGTTATTTGTATGTATTTTTATTTTGGATCTAATTTGACGTTTCAGATTTCTTTAGGGGTATCGGACAACAACGGTGGCTGGCATGGTTGAGTTCCCGAGCCTGATGTGTCTCCCAAGAAACATCATGAACGTTCATTACTGATGGTAAGTACATGTAATAGAATGAAAACTGATAGTATATCAGGAGTTATATATAAGTAATGTGGTTATGATGACCAGGATATATTATAAAATCTAAGCAGATATTAACATAGCCTTGACAGATAAATCAGAGTATATAAGAGTAGCTGTTTAAACCCGGAATGTGACTAGTACAAATGCTTTACTTTGTTATGTATGTAGTAAATATCGATGTGGTATTATGTGGCAAGGCGCTCTGAGTATAGGATGAGGATATCGTGGGGAAAGTGAAGGTAGGACACAACTGAATCACTTAGTGGATTTGGGAACATGTATTGGGACAAACAGGGCTGAGTGATGTGAGGGTTAGAATGTGTACATGACAAAAAGCATATTGTAATGGCAGGAAGGAGGTGAAGGGAAAGTGAGCCCTAATCTACCCACCGCCCTGTCCCTGCCTACTTGCAACGACCCGCCCTAGGCGACGAGGTACAACTGGGCGGCGGTCCCTACTCTGTCTATGTGCACAGGAAAACAAACAGGGAACACGCAAGGGAAGGGGCAGTAGCCACGGAACGCCACGAGGAAACGGAGCGGCGAACGAACAGTCAGGACAGGACGAAGTGAGTACACCCGAGCGGGCACGGAGACAGAAGCAAGCCAGGGGCAAAGCAAAGCAGGTCAAGCAGAACTGCAGCAAGGCAGAAGCACGGCAGAAGCAGGCTGGAGCAAGCAGCAGTGGGGCCAGGAATCCAAAAGAATTACAAGCACTGAGGGAGAGAACAGGGCAGGTAATAAAGGACAGGGGGCGGAGCTAACTCCGACAGACCAGGCCGCGATAGGCTCTCCCACTCCTGAGCCTGCCACCCTGGTTGGTGGGAGATGGTGTCAGTCGAACAGGTCTGACCTCAGGTGTGGATTGATTAATCCCAGGAGTATGCCTAGATGAAGTACCTGGCAGATCCCTAACACATATATTATGTATGTACCACTTGGAGAAATGTGTACCTTGGATAAGATGATGAGATTTCATTGGAATTTATATTGTTAGTTGAATCATGATATTTTGTGTAACATAATTTAATCCTACGTTATGCTTATGTGAAGCTAATATTGCTGTTATGGTTGACTGTTTAGTATTGATACATTAATTCTTTTCTTAAATTTAAGCCCTTTGGATATCTTGTATTTAATCTGTAGATCCAGTAGGCTTCCCTGAGATGGGTTTTGTGTTTTATATCACCTCCCCGTTTGGAGGGGTGAATCTTTTCAATGGCATAACAGCGGAAGGATTTGGTGGATCTATTGTGTTGGAGGATAAAATGCTTGGATGCATTAGATATATTTAGAATATTTTCGTTTCTCACGTAGCTGAGGTGTTCCAGAATTCTCGTTTTAAATTTCCGATTTGTGCAGCCTACGTATTTCAAGTTACATTCTATGCACTCAATGATGTAGATGACAGATTCGGAATTGCAATTTATGTAATTTTGGATATTAAAGCTGTCTACTTGTGTAGAATCACTAAAGGTTTTAGTTGTCTGGACGTGGGAGCAAACTTTACAAGGATGCTGGCCACACTTGTAGAAACCTTTGGTCTCTAACCACGTTGTTTTTGTTTTCTCGTTAGATTTAAATAAGGATGGAGACAGAGTATTGCCTAAAGAAGAGGCTTTCCTTGCCACTATTCTACAACCTCCTGCTAACACCGTACGCAAAGTATCATCTTCCATAAGGATAGGTAAGTAATTGGTTACTATATTTTTTATTTGCGTGAACTGATTACTCTGTTGTAAAATCAACGTAGGTTGGTTGTCGGTGGATTGGGTTTTATGTATTGTGTCTGTTGTTCTGTTGTGATGACCCAGAAGCTGAGTTCTAAATTTCTTAGTCATGATATTACAGGCCCGATTAAGTGACCATTTTGGATAGCCTCTTTCATGGAGTCTTACTTTGAATAATTCTTGTTCTGTCTCAAATTGACTCTGGGAGGTACAATTCCTTTTAGCACGGTGCATTTCACCCACCGGAATGGCCTTGATGGTATGCCTGGAGTGGTTACTTTCTGCATGTAATATGTTGTTCGTGGCCGTAGGTTTTCGATGCGTTTTGGTCGAATAATGCGTTTTGGTCGAATAATACCCTACCAGCTCACGTACAGATTCAATGGATCGGTTTCAAATGGTCATGGAAAAAGAACTCCATCACCTTGCTGACAGCCTCAAAGGCCAACGTCCAATCAAAAACATGTCAACCAAACTTAAAGAAGCAGCCAAATCATTACAAGAAAATAAACAACTAATTATAAAAATGTCGGATAAAGGAGGCAATGTCACAGTAATGAACAAAGTAGATTACCAACAATCCATTCTGGACATGTTATCGGATGAAACCACTTATAAGAAATTGGACATAAATCCTGTCGAGATAATCAAACATTTAATGAAAAAATTATTAAATGATGGCCAACAGGGAGGCTTTATCAGCCAGAAACAAATGGACTTCATCTACATTGACCAACCGATTACTCCTATAATCCATGCACTCCCAAAGATTCATAAACAGACATTTCCTCCACCAATGAGACCGATCGTTTCTGGTATTGGATCAATCCTAGAGAGACTATCTGAATGGTTAGAGACATTGTTACAGCCATTGGCACAAACAACACCCGGCTTCCTCAGAGACACTAAACACGTCCTAAATCTGTTACACAACAAATATTGGGATAAGAAATACAGTTGGCTCACATGTGACGTCGTATCATTATATACATCGATCCCACACCAAATAGCCCATGCTGCCCTTGACTATCATATGACGAAACACAGTACATATGATAAAAACTTCCAATCTTACATACTGGATGTACTTATGTTTCTCTTAACCAACAACTACTTCCAATTTGATACAAAATATTATTTACAACTCAAAGGTGTATCCATGGGGGCAAAATTCTCCCCCTCAGTAGCAAACTTAGTCATGGCATGGTGGGAACAATTCCATATTTTCTCCACCGAAAACGTACACAGCCACTGTATTGAATGGTACGGAAGATACATCGATGATATATTGATTATCTGGAAAGGGGACACTGATATCATCCCCACGTTTGTAGAAGCCCTAAACAACAATGGCTGCAATCTAAAATTTACCTACCACTTTGATGCCACCAACATCATCTTTCTAGATCTGGAGCTAAAGGGCGTCAATGGTCAAATTATTTCGACCAAAACGCATCGAAAACCTATGGCCACGAACAACATATTACATGCAGAAAGTAACCACTCCAGGCATACCATCAAGGCCATTCCGGTGGGTGAAATGCACCGTGCTAAAAGGAATTGTACCTCCCAGAGTCAATTTGAGACAGAACAAGAATTAATCAAAGTAAGACTCCATGAAAGAGGCTATCCAAAATGGTCACTTAATCGGGCCTGTAATATCATGACTAAGAAATCTAGAACTCAGCTTCTGGGTCATCACAACAGAACAACAGACACAATACATAAAACCCAATCCACCGACAACCAACCTACGTTGATTTTAAAACAGAGTAATCAGTTCACGCAAATAAAAAATATAGTAACCAATTACTTACCTATCCTTATGGAAGATGATACTTTGCGTACGGTGTTAGCAGGAGGTTGTAGAATAGTGGCAAGGAAAGCCTCTTCTTTAGGCAATACTCTGTCTCCATCCTTATTTACATCTAACGAGAAAACAAAAACAACGTGGTTAGAGACCAAAGGTTTCTACAAGTGTGGCCAGCATCCTTGTAAAGTTTGCTCCCACGTCCAGACAACTAAAACCTTTAGTGATTCTACACAAGTAGACAGCTTTAATATCCAAAATTACATAAATTGCAATTCCGAATCTGTCATCTACATCATTGAGTGCATAGAATGTAACTTGAAATACGTAGGCTGCACAAATCGGAAATTTAAAACGAGAATTCTGGAACACCTCAGCTACGTGAGAAACGAAAATATTCTAAATATATCTAATGCATCCAAGCATTTTATCCTCCAACACAATAGATCCACCAAATCCTTCCGCTGTTATGCCATTGAAAAGATTCACCCCTCCAAACGGGGAGGTGATATAAAACACAAAACCCATCTCAGGGAAGCCTACTGGATCTACAGATTAAATACAAGATATCCAAAGGGCTTAAATTTAAGAAAATAATTAATGTATCAATACTAAACAGTCAACCATAACAGCAATATTAGCTTCACATAAGCATAACGTAGGATTAAATTATGTTACACAAAATATCATGATTCAACTAACAATATAAATTCCAATGACATCTCATCATCTTATCCAAGGTACACATTTCTCCAAGTGGTACATACATAATATATGCTTTTTGTCATGTACACATTCTAACCCTCACATCACTCAGCCCTGTTTGTCCCAATACATGTTCCCAAATCCACTAAGTGATTCAGTTGTGTCCTACCTTCACTTTCCCCACGATATCCTCATCCTATACTCAGAGCGCCTTGCCACATAATACCACATCGATATTTACTACATACATAACAAAGTAAAACATTTGTACTAGTCACATTCCGGGTTTAAACAGCTACTCTTATATACTCTGATTTATCTGTCAAGGCTATGTTAATATCTGCTTAGATTTTATAATATATCCTGGTCATCATAACCACATTACTTATATATAACTCCTGATATACTATCAGTTTTCATTCTATTACATGTACTTACCATCAGTAATGAACGTTCATGATGTTTCTTGGGAGACACATCAGGCTCGGGAACTCAACCATGCCAGCCACCGTTGTTGTCCGATACCCCTAAAGAAATCTGAAACGTCAAATTAGATCCAAAATAAAAATACATACAAATAACCAGAACATGCTCAAGATACGGACCAACATATTCCACAATCTACATAATATCGGTAAAGAAAGTCCTTAAATATTATTGCACACTTACATGCAAGATCCAAAGATCATAATACGAGACCTGATGACCATTTCCGGTTTGCGTTCCAACGCCATCCAGATAATGACACGCAATTAACAATCAGCTGTTCCCACTGACTGAGTACAAAACTGACAGCGCGCTCTTTTCAAATTACCACAGCCAAGTTTAAGGACGCGGCAGTCGTCCGAAACGCGTAGGCCCCGAGGACACTATACCTCCACTTTTCTACACACCCAGGACTACATACAACTGGACTTCCTTTTAACCCAATTCATTAAACTTGGAACAGACAATCCATTTTAATTCTACCTAGCGCTGGATCCTTTTTCTCCCTTCCTGCTAGCCTGCCGTGTGCCGACACGAGGATCCGAGCGCTACCCACAACACACTGGAGTGTGCCAGGTGAGCTGGAGGTTCTCTCCCCATTTTTTCTACCCTCTTATTATACCCTGATGTACCTCGCACAGATAACATATGCCCCCACATTATAAACTGAAACACCAGTAAAACCACAAACAGAACAACTACCAAGCTACATCTGCGCCCCAAAAGCCAAATGGCATCCCTCCCTTCTGAGCCCTGCAGCGTGCCTAAACACCAGTTTACGTCCACAGATATGGCATCGCCATACCCGGGAGAACCCGGTTAATATTTTTTGAGGTATTTGTCTTCAGTGGCACAAACTGGGCATAACATATAGTGCACTAAAATGGCATATGAGTGGAAAATGTTAATTTTCACTCCGCACCATGCGCTGCGCATTAACCCCTTCGCGCACCACAACATAGCATGTCTTAGTGTGGGGGGTGATGTATGGAGCGTCTCACGTGAAAAATAAAGAATTTAAAACGGCAAAATCGCAGTTTTTTTGGTCACCTTGGCTCTACCTAAAAATGTAATAAAAAGTGCTCAAAAAGTTGTATGTACCAAAAAATGGTACCAATAAAAACGACCGCTCGTCCCTCAATAAAAAAGCCCTCATACCGCTCTATTGACTGAAAAATAAAAAAAGTTGTGGCTCTTGGAACGCGGGGAGGAAAAATCGAAAAAGGAAAATAAAAAAATGCATCAGTCCAGAAAGGGTTAATTACTTTCTAATGAAAAACCATTTATGACCACACGTGGGGTATAGCCGTACTCGGGAGAAATTGCTTTACAAATGTTGGGCGGCTTTTTCCCCCTTTATCCTGTGTGAAATTGAAAAAATGCAACATTTTAGTGGAAGAAATGTTGATATTCATTTTCACAGCCTAATTCGAATAAATCCTGCAAAAGACTTGTGGGGTCTAAATGCCCACTATATCTCTAGATAGATTCTTTAAGTGGTTCTAATTTCCACTTTTGGGGGGCTTCCACTGTTTCGGTCTCTCAGTGGCTTTGCAAATGCGACATGGCACCCAAAAACCATTTCAGCTAAATTTGAGCTCCAAAAGCCAAAAAGCGCTCCTTCCCTTCTAAGCCTTGCTGTGGGTCCAAACAACAGTTTATTACCACATATGGCATATTTCCGTAATCGGGAGAAATTGTTTTACAAATGTTGGGGTGCTTTTTCTCCTTTAGTCCTTGTAAAAATTAAAAATGGCTACCTTTTTTCAGAAAAAAAAGTCGATTTTTACCTTTACAGAATAATTCCAATGAATTCAGCAAAACAACCGTGGGGTCAAAATGCTAACTTTACCCCTAGAAAAATTCCTTGATGAGTGTAGTTTCCAAAATGGGGTCACTTTTGGGGGTTTCCACTATTTTGTTCCCTCCAGTGCATTTCAAACGCGACACGGCACTGAAAACTATTCCAGCAAAATCAGAATTTCAAAATCCAAATGGTGCTCCTTCCCTTCTAAGTCCTGCTGTGGGTCCAAACAGCAGTTTATTACCACATATGGGGTATTGCTACAATCAGGAGAGATTGCTTTACATATGTTGGGGTGTTTTTTCTCTTTTATTCCTTGAAAAAATTAACAATTTCTACGTTTTTTCAGAAAAAAAGTAGATTTTCATCTTCACAAACTAATTCAAATAAATGTAGCAAAAAATCTGTGGGTTCAAAATGATAACTATACCACTAGATAAATTCCCTGAGGGGTGTAGTTTCCAAAATGAGGTCACTTTTTGGGGTCTTTATTGTTTTGGCCCCACAAGACCTCTTCAAACCTGACATGGTACCTAAAATATATGCTAAAAAAAAGGAGGCCCCCAAAATCCACTAGGTGCTCCTTTGCTTCTGAGGCCGGTATTTCAGTAAATTAGCGCACTAGGGCCACATGTGGGGTATTTCTAAAAACTGCAGAATCTGGGCAATAAATAATAAGTTACATTTCTCGGGTAAAACCTTCTGTGGTATAGAAAAAAATGTATTACAAATGAATTTTGTAAAAAAAAAAATGAAATTTGTAACTTTCACTTCTACTTTGCTTTAATTCCTGTGAAACGCCTAAAGGGTTAATACACTTTCTGAATGTGGTTTTGAATACCTTGAGGGGTGCAGTTTTCAAAATGGGGTGATTTATGGGCACTTTCTAATATATAAGGCCCTCAAAGCCACTACAGAACTGAACTGGTCCTTGTAAAAATCGCCTTTTTACATTTTCTTGAAAATATGAGAAATTGCAGCTAAAGTTCTAAGTCTTGTAACGTCCTAGAAAAATAAAAGAATGTTCAAAAAACAATGCCAAACTAAAGTAGATATATGGGAAATGTTAACAAGTAACTATTTTGTGTGGTATTACTATCTGTTTTACAAGCAGATACATTTAAATTTCGAAAAATGCTAATTTTTGCAAATTTTCTCCAAATCTTGGTATTTTTTACAAATAAATATTGAATTTATCAACCAAATTTTTTCACTAACCTAAAGTACAATATGTCACGAGAAAACAATCTCAGAATCGCTTGGATAGGGAAAAGCATTCCGGAGTTATTACCACATAAAGTGACACATGTCAGATTTGAAAAATCGGCTTCGTCCTGAAGGCCAAAACAGGCTCAGTCCTGAAGGGGTTAATCCTTAACAGAAAGTAAAGAAAGAGGAATATTAGGCTGGTCAAAAAAATAGCAGTGCCAGCATTTTTTTAAAAAAACTCAAAAATGTTATGTATAAATGGAAATAATGTTTTAGATTTCACTTTACTGAACTTTAGTGGCATAACCATTGTTTCTGAGAACTGGTTGACTTCTGTGTTCCATGGAGTCTACAAACTTCTGCGCCCTCTGAATAGGTATTCCAGGCCAGGAAGAATGGACGACATTCCACAGTTCTTCTGCATTTTTGGAATTTGCCTCATAAACTGCATTTTTTATGTTACCCCACAAGTTCTCTATGGGATTGAGGTCAATCCTGTTTGTCTGTAACCAAGATGTTGTTCGCTTACTGGCGTGTTTTGGGTCATTGTCATGTTGAAACACCCATTTCAAGGGCATTTCTTCTTCGGCATAGGGCAACATGATCTCAAGTATTTTGATATATTCAAACTGACCCATAATCCCTTGTATGTGATAAATAGGCCCAACACCATAGTATGAGAAACATCCTCATATCATGATTTTTGCAGCACCATGCTTTACTGTCTTCACAATGTTAAACACTAAGGCCCCATGCACAAGAACGTGCTTTTGGGGCGGCAATTCCCCCTGAAAATCCACGGGAGAATTGCGGCCCCATTCATTCCTATGGGGCCATGCACACGACCGTGTGCATGTTTTATTACGGCCATGCTCTGCGGTTCAGGCTCATAGGAAATAATGGACGCTGCCATGTGCACGGCTCGCGGGTGACACTCCCCTGCCGGGCGACCCGAAAATCACGGCCGTGCACATGGCTACGGCTGTGTGCATGAGGCCTAATGGTGCCCAAAAGACACCATTGACTTTTATAATGGAGTCCATCAGGATTCTCTCAGTATCAACATGCGTGATACTGTCTGCGGGGCCCTGTATCTAAGACTACCACATGGTAGGTTTAGCTAAAGGGCAGGGTGATGAGGGGTTGATACTGGTTGAAGATGATGTGAAGAGGGGGTGATACTGGGGGAGATGATGTGAAGAGGGGGTGATACTGGGGGGGAGATGATTTGAACAGGAGATGATTCTGGGGGGAGATGATCAGTGGCGGCCCGGGGCCAAAGACTCTCAGGGGGTCTGAACCGCACATGACCGCATGGGCCCCCTCATGCCCGGTGGCATCACTTGCACCGGAGGGGGTCCCAGTGCTAGCGACGGCCACATTCACTTGTATCTGCGTCCTTAGGACACAGATACAAGTGAATACTATAGGATGCAGGCCACATTAGACCTGCAGCCTATAAGGCGCTGGGAAGACTCCCTGCGCAGGCCGGCTTGGTGACGTCACTGCATCACACTGGTCTGCGCATGCGTCCCGCCCAGAAGATGTGTAGCGCTTTGTCCGTCACGGGGCAAGGTAAGTAAAATATTTTTTCTTTTATTTGGGTTTTTTTGGGGGAGAGAGAGCGCTGTGTAGCACTATATATAAGGGGGGAAAGCGCTGTTTGACACTATATACAAGTGGGGGTAGCGCTGTGTGACACTACATACAAGAGGGAGAGCGCTGTGTGACACTACATACAAGGGGGGAGCGCTGTGTGACACTATATACAAGGGGGTTCGCACTGTGTGACACTATATACAAGGGGGAAGCGCTGTGGGACACTATATACAAGGGGGGAGCGCTGTGTGACACTATATACAAGGGGGGTAGCGCTGTGTGACACTATATACAAGGGGGATCGCTGTGTGACACTATATACAAGGGGGAGGCGCTGTGTAACACTATATACAAGGGGAGTAGCTCTGTGTGACACTATATACAAGGGGGGGACTAGCGCTATGTGACACTATATACAAGGGGGGAGCGCTGTGTGACACTATATACAAGGGGGAGCGCTGTGTGACAATATATACAAGGAGGAGCGCTGTGTGACACTATATACACGGGGGGAAGCGCTGTGTAACACTATATACAAGGGAGGGTAGCGCTGTGTGACACTATATACAAGGGGGGAAGCCCTGTGTGACAATATATACAAGGGGGGAAGTGCTGTGTGACATTATATACAAGGGGGGTAGCGCTGTGTGAAACTATATACAAGGGGGAGCGCTGTGTGACACTATATACAAGGGGGGAGCACTGTGTGACAATATATACAAGGGGGGAAGCACTGTGTGACACTATATACAAGGGGGGAAGTGCTGTGTGACACTATATACGGATCGAATAGACAGATTGCTGGGTGGGGCTGGGGAAGACCCGGAGGTCATGGTATACATTGGTACCAATGACAAAGTCAGTGGGAGATGAAAGGTCTTTAAAAATAATTTTAGGGAACTAGGAGAGAAGCTAAAGTCCAGGACCTCCAAGGTAGTGTTCTCAGAAATACTACCAGTGCCATGAGCGTCACTAGAAAGACAGCGGGAGATTAGGGAGTTGAATAAGTGGCTTATAAATTGGTGCAGGAAAGAAGGGTTTGGGTTCATGGAGAACTGGGCTGACTTCTCTGTTGGCTACAGGCTCTATGGTAGGGACGGGCTGCATCTAAATGGGGAGGGGTCAGCTATGCTGGGGGAAAGAATGGTTAGATGGCTGGAGGAGCTTTTAAACTAGGATCTGGGGGAGGGAGAGTGAGGAAACACAAGCGGGGTTAGATAGAGTACATAGGGAGTGGGATACAGAAGGGGATAATGGTGATTTAGTGGGGGCTGGGGTTAGCAAGCCGAGTAGGGAGGTGACTACGAATAAATACGGACCTAAGAATATTAAAGGTGTCGGTAAGATTAAATGTATGCTGGCGAATGCAAGAACTCTTGCACGTAAAGTGGACAAGTTGGAGATTCTAATGACTGACATGGATTATGACGTAGTGGGCATAACAGAAACCTGGCTGGATGAGAGCCATGACAAACAAATGTGGGAGGGGCTATACCGTATTCAGATGAGATAGAAAAGATTTTTAAAAAGTTGAAGGGGTTTGTCTGTTTGTAAAATCCAGCCTAAGACCAGTCCTGAATGAAGACATTGGGGAGACTGTGACAGTGTGAAATCTTTATGGGTAAATATTCATGGAACGGTTAATGACGGTAAACTACCGATTGGAGTTTATTATAAGCCACCGAACATAGCGGAATAGGCTGAGGATGAAATGCTGCAACAAATAGAAAAAGCAGCAAATAATAATGGGGTCTTTATTATGGGGGACTTTAACTATCCTGACATTAGTTGGGACATTGAGGCTGCTGGATGTGCTAAAAGCTGGACATTTTTATACAATATTTAAGAGAAGTATTTCACTCAGTTGGTTAATAAACCAACCAGAGGGGATAATGCGCTGGATCTGGTCTTATCTAATAGACCAGACACAATATCAGATGTGGAGATCTGGGAGCACTTGGGCAATAGTGACCACAATATGGTAAGTTTTAATATAATTTTCAATAAAACAATATGAAGGGGAGCAACAAAAACTTGGAATTTTAGGAAAGCAAAATTCAATTGACTTAGGGAAACACTTAGTCTTGTTGACTGGGATCATGTAATGCTAAATAGGAATACTGAAGATAAATGGAGAGCTTTTAAAGATAGATTACATGAATCGTGTAGTAAGTTTATACCCACTGGTAACAAAATGTCTAGGAATAAAAGGATGAATAGAGTAGAAAAAATTGGGACCACCGGCGCTGCTATATGAAGGTGAGCAATATGAAGACTTAGGCAACCATCTAGATAAAGGACTATATTGTCAAACAGGCTACGCGTTTCAACACCGAACCGGTGTCTTCCTCAGGCCAATACAGACTGTGCGGTTCCAGCAGGTGACGTCTTCTCAGATTGAAGTCACTCACTTTTACCTTTTCTTCTTCATCCAGCCAAAACCGCAATGACAACTTCTCCCGGACACGATTTCCTAAGCCATAGAATACAGGCTACTCCAGCCTTAGTAGTCTCCAGTCTGAGTCTGGGGTGACAAAGGTGAGCGTAATTGTCACATCTATCGTGGTCCTTTGTTTTACCTGGCTTTTACTTTGCACTATGTGGCGCCGTGTTCTTTTTTCTATTTCATTTTAGTTTATATCAGCTGGACGTGTACACGGAGTCCTTTTGTGTGTTCGTTCCTGGCAATCGAGAAGCTCATCTATTGGACACAGTTTTCTGACTGTTTATGAGCCTCGGACACTGGCTGCCCATACAGTCCATCTTTATCCGTACACCTGCTGGAACCGCACAGTCTGTATTGGCCTGAGGAAGACACCGGTTCGTTGTTGAAACGCGTAGCCTGTTTGACAATAAAGTCCTTTATCTAGATGGTTGCCTAAGTCTTCATATTGCTCACCTTCATATAGCAGCGCCGGTGGTCCCAATTTTTTCTACTCTATTCATCCTCTCAACTGACAGCAAATTTCGTTTGGCTGTGTTTTGGACCTGGCTGCAGCTTTCCATGCCTTTATGACACGATACTGGTGTCCACTACCCGAGGTGAGCGTAATTGTCACATCTATCGTGGTCCTTTGTTTTACCTGGCTTTTACTTTGCACTATGTGGCGCCGTGTTCTTTTTTCTATTTCATTTTAGTTTAGGAATAAAAGGAGACCAATATGGATGAATAGGGAATTACTGAATATAATAAGACAAAAACAAAAATCATTCAAAACATTGAAGGCTGAGGGCTCAGCAAAAGCATTCCAGAGTTACAAAGATCTCAGTAGGAAATATAAAAATGAAATCAAGAAAGCTAAGTTATCTACAGAAAAACAAATCGCTAACGACATTAAAATAAATCCCCAAAAAATTTACAAATATATTAATGCCAAAAAGAACAAATCTGATAATTTTGGCGCTCTTAAAGATCAGCATGGGAATACAATTGTAGAGGACAAAGGGAGGGCTGAGATCTTAAACAAGTATTTTTCTTCTGTGTTCACTGATAAGCTGCCAGTACCAGATATTCAGGGGGACAGTGATAAAGGTTCCCCACCCAATATTACCTGCTTAACACAGGAGGAAGTACAGCTACATCTGAGCAAATTAAATATTGATAAATCCCCTGGCCCAGACGACATTCATCCACGAGTTTTAAGGGAATTAAGCTCAGTATTGGACAGACCATTGTATCTCATCTTCTTAGACTCTCTTGTAACAGGATCAGTGCCACAGGATTGGAGGACGGCTGATGTTGTACCAATATTTAAGAAGGGTAAAAAGGTGGAACTGAGTAACTAACATCAAGTAAGTTTGACATCTGTGGTATGTAAAGTATTTGAGGTTATTCTAAGAGATGAATTACAAAAGTATATAGCAGAGAAAAGTCTAATTACTGATAACCAGCATGGATTCATGAAAAACAGGTCGTGCCTAACCAACATGCTCGGTTTCTATGAGGAGGTAAGTGCAAATCTGGATGTTGGTCATGCGGCTAATGTGATTTATTTGGATTTTGCAAAAGCATTTGATACTGTTCCACACAACAGTCTTGTTCTGAAGCTACAGACACAGGGATTGGGGGAACTTGTATGCAAGTGGGTAAAGAATTGGGTAAGGGACAGAAAATAAAGAGTTGTTATAAATGGAACTTACTCAAAATGGGTTGAAGTCAGCAGCGGGGTACCACAAGGATCGGTGTTAGGCCCAATTCTTTTTAATCTCTTTATTAATGACCTTGTGGATGGGATTGATAGCAAGGTGTCAGTTTTTGCTGATGATACAAAACTTTGTAGGATACTTAAAACTCAGCTTGACTTTAAAATATTACAGAAAGATAAGTTGGCAGCATGGGCAAAAACATGGCAGATTAATTTTAATGTTGATAAATGTAAAGTAATGCACTTAGGATGGAATAATAGTATTAATTCATATACGTTAAATGGAATAAAACTGAACTATAACGGAACAGGAGAAGGACCTGGGTATTCTGGTAAGAAATAAGCTAAGCAGCAGCACTCAATGTCAGGCAGCAGTTACAAAAGCAAATAGGATTTTAGGGTGTATAAAAAGAGAGATAAAAACCCGGATTCAAATGTAATATTACCACTCTATAAATGCCTTGTAAGGCCAGATCTAGAATATGGAATTCAGTTTTGGGTTCCACATTGTAAAAAGGACATAGGAGAGCTGGAGAGGGTTCAAAGGTAGGTGACTAGACTATTAAATGGGATGGGAGATGTCGCTTACAATGAAAGGCTAGAAAAATTGGGCTTGTTCAGCTTGGAAAAAAGACATCTTAGAGGAGATCTTATTAATTTGTATAAGTATATGTGTGGTCAATACAGAGAACTAACACATGATCTGTTCCTTCCAAGGACTATACAAAGGACCAGGGGACACCCGTTGCATGTGGAAGAAAGACGTTTCAGACATCAATAGAGAAAAGGGTTGTTCACGGTTAGAGTGGTCAAGCTATAAAATGCCCTTCCCCAAGAGGTAGGGATGGCAGATACTATGTCAGCATTTAAAAAAAGGCTAGATGCTTATTTATTTCTGAATAACATTGAGGGTTATAGTTAATCAAGCAATGAATGACGGGTAATTTATTGAGAAAGGTTGAACTTGATGGAGCTATGTCTTTTTTCAACCTATGTAACTATGCAACTATATACAAGGGGGGTGGCGCTGTGTGGCACTATCTATAGGGGGGCTGTGTGTGATGCTATCTACAGGGGGCTGTGTGTGATGCTATCTACAGGGGGTCTGTGTGGCACTATCTATAGGGGGTCTGTGTGGCGCTATCTACAGGGGTTCTGTATGTGATGCTATCTACAGGGGTCTGTGTGACGCTATCTATAGGGGGCTGTGTGGCACTATCTACAGGGGAATGTGTATGGCGCTATCTACTTGGGGGCTGTGTGTGATGCTATCTACAGGGGGCTATGTGTGATGCTATCTACAGGGGGGCAGTGTGTGACACTATCTACAGGGGGGTGTGTTGCGCTATCTACAGGGGGTGTGTGTGATGCTATCTACAGGGGGGCTGTGTGTGTGACGCTATCTACAGGGGGTATGTGTGCGGCTATCTACAGGGGGTTTGTATGATGCTATCTACAGGGGGCTGTGTGTGTGGCGCTATCTACAGGGAGCTGTGTGCGGCGCTATCTATAGGGGGCTGTGTGTGGCGCTATCTACAGGGGGCTGTGTGTGGCGGTATCTACAGGGGGCTATGTGTGGCGCTATCTACAGGGGGCTGTGTATGGTGCTATTTGCAGGGGGCTGTGTGTGGCGGTATCTCCGGGGGTCTGTGTGTGGCGCTATTTACAGGGGGCTGTGTGTGGTAATATCTACAGGGGCTGTATGTGACAGTATCTACAGGGGGCGGTGTGCGGTGCTATCTACAGGGGGCTGTGTGTGGTGCTATCTACAGGGGGGCTGTGTGGCTCTATCTACAAGGGGAGTGTGGCTCTATCTACAAGGGGAGTGTAGCACTATCAACAGGAGGTGTGTGTGTGGCACTATCTACAGCGGGTGTGTGTGTGGCGCTATCTACAGGGGGGGTGGCGCTATCTATAGGGGGTGTGTGGCAATATCTGCAGGGGTGTGTGTGGCGCTATCTACAGGGGGAGTGTGTGTGGTGCTATCTACAGCGGCTGTGTGTGGAGGTATCTACATGGGCTGTGTGTGGCGCTATCTACAGGGGGCATTGTGTATGTGGTGCTTTACTTTACAGTGTTTAACGTAATTATATTCAGAGGCACAGTGTTTGGTACTATTTTATTCAGGGGTGCAGTGTATGGTGCTATTATATTTAGGGCAGTGTGTGGCACCATGATAATGTTATCTTCGTTTTGTCACGTAGGGTTCGTGGACCCACTGCACCGTACCGCCTTGGCGGTATGACAGCTGGCCAACAGGGCGCAGGTCAGAGTCTATAGTTTATATAGGGTACCTGTGGCAGCTCGGACAGTAGCAAGGCAGGCTTGGCAGGAACTAGGCAGCAAGTAGACGTCAGACGTGGAGAAAAAGGACAGGCGTGGTATACAGCACAGCACGGCTACAGCCAAGCACGGCACTAGATTTGGATACAGGTTACAGGATACAGGAACAGGGAACACTGGGAGCAGGAAACACTAGGGGACCATTTGCAAGACAGACTTGGAATACAACAACAAAGCTCAGGCGTGGGAGGATGGGGCTGAGACCTTCTTATAGCCCAGGATGCTCTGGAGCAATTGGCTCAATCACCAGCATGCGTGCGCTCTGGCTTCTTAAGTCTGGACTGAGCTCGTGAGCGCATCCTCGTGGTCACTGTGGAGCAGGACGGCCGTATGTGCAGACATCTCTTGAGAGAAGGGCGTCGACTGGATGGAAGGAGTTCGTGGTCAGCGACCACGGACGTTACACGTTTATAGGTGTGGAAATTTTGGAAAAGTGGGGAGCCATAGACATCTGAGAGGCAAATTATGCAGAAACGGGTCATGGACGGGAGAAGTCGTCATGAAGTCTGGACCGGATGGAGAAGAGGAAAAAATACGACTAGAATCTGAGACGTCATCACTTGTGAGTCACTAGATTTATAGAGAATCTGTTACCTCTCCTGACATGTATATTATAGGAAAACCTTGTATTTCACAAAAAGTCTTAGTGCAGTCCAGGACTGATAGACAAATGCGTGTTACCATTCCCCATGTCAGGAGGATGTGTCCCTGCACAGCGTGATACTGTCAATGATGGTTGGAGAATGTCAATATGTAGGGACACAGCCCTGTGACAAGGGGAATTGTAACACCCAATTGTTAATGCTTGCACAAAAAGGTAGTGTTAACAATAGTTATGGCGCGGCAGGGCGGCGGCGGAGAAGGGAGGCCCAAGTTTGGGTAACGGCCCAGGGCCTATGGTCTACTTAATCTGCCACTTGTGATGATGTAAGGAGGGGGTGATACCGGGGGAAAGACGATGCAAGGAGGGAGATGAAACTGAGGGGAGATGATGTGTGGAGGGAGATGATACTGGGGGGAGATGATGTAAAGAGGGAGATAAAACGGGGGGGGGGGGGGGGATGATGTGAGCAGGTAGATCTTGGCAGGAAATCAGCACATGTGCAGATAGATACCAGGAAGTGAAACCACATTCAGGCATGGTCGAGACTGGTCACATGCTCCTACATGTCATGAGGATGGACGAGAACAGCAAGGCAGATGGGAGAAAGGTTTCTCTTTACTAGGCGGCGTGTCTTACAATAGGATGTAAAAAACAGCGGAACAGGTAATGAAGGTATATTAGTATGTGTAATATTTTCCTGCCTGCCACAAATTAGAAATAAGTCCAGCTAAAGTGGCCAACCCCTTTAACATTGGTTATATTAAAGGGGTATTCTCAACTCACACATGTATAGCATAGCCACAGGATATGCCATAAATGTGAGATACCTGCCGATCCCACCTCTGGGACCCACATCTATATGGAGAACAGGGTTTCCCCAACTTGCTTTTATTCAGTTATATGGGAGTTACCGAAACTGCCAAGCAAGCGAGCTCGACTGTTTCCGTAACTCCTATAGAACTGAATGAAAAGAGCTGCGCACATGGGACCCCATTCTCCCCATAGGTTGGAATCCAAGAGGTGACAAAAAAATTATATTATTATATCTATCTAGTACTAGAACATAAAAAACCTTTGTTATTGACGTATTCATATCGACCCTAAGAATAAAGTTAACATGTTATTTATATTGGATAATAAACAGCATAATGACGCAAATAATAATGATGGAATTATTGGGTTTTTTTCCATTCCCCCCTAAAAAAAGAAGAAAAATTAATTAATAAATTATATGTACCCAAAAATGGTGCCATTAAAAACTGAAACTCAGCCCAAAATAAAAATAAAAAAGTTATGGCTCTTGGAATGCGGCAATAAAAAAAATAACAAAAAATTGCTTGGTCCTGAAAACTTAATGTTCCTTATTAGACTATAAGCCCAAGAGAATACCTGAAAACGAGTGTAGACAGAACTCGGGTGTAATTTCTGGGGTCGGTAACCCAGAACAGCACAGCATACCAGGAACAGACTTCAGTGGCACCATGCAGACTTGTCGGAGAAGAGGTTTGGCAGCAGGCAAGGGCACTAAATGACTGGGACCGTTATTGGGTTGGTGTAGGCTAACCTGAAGTACAGAATCTAAGCAATCCACCGTTTCTCACCCTTAAACCCCACAAGACGTTATGAAACTTGCCGTTAGGATTCCCAGGTTGTGGTTCCCCGGATAGTCCCCAATAGATGGGTTAGTAAATGGATAAATCACATCAAGCGGAGTCAAAACGAAAAGCACAAAGTAGGTATGTGGGACACTCACCGATCCTTAAGATCAATTATTTTATTCCATTATCTTAAAATACAGGCATAGTAGATGCATGATAACCTATATAAATATATTTCTTGCTAGTTCATTATACTCAAGATACCACAATATTCACATATTAAACCAAAAAAGGAAATCTTGATATCATGCAATTATATTCGCCAAAATACTATTTTATTAAACAAATTTACAATTTATTACACATCAGTACAAGAGTACAAAAATAACCCCCCTCCCAAGTATATACTATAGACATTTAAAATATATTAAAAGAAAGCCAGGTGACTCCTAATATAATATCGTAGGTCATGAGTAGTGATAACTCCTCACAAAATATATATACCCCTCAGGTAAAATTCAAATTGAATACCATGTGTGTTACTGTGTACACAAAGTACAAAACATGATCAATTATAACAATCGGAATATTTGATCCATAAAAATAGCGTGACCATACTAGTAATCCTATTTCAAAGCAGTGTAAGAAAAAAGATGACAGTACAATTGGTAACACACATCGATTTAAAGTTACTGGTGGTGATAATTCAGCATACCTGAGGAGGACATAATGAGAGTGTGGTAAGGCACCTGGACACCGAGCACCTCGACGCGCGTTTCGCAACCTTCGTCAGGAGTGTAATTGCTACTCTGACAGTTCCAGTTTAAATAGTGTAGGAAAACCCCAATGACCAATGGTGCATCGCGAACCGCTCACGCCCACCAACGTCCCACCGTCAGCGTCATGACGAGAACCACTGAATGCAAAGCATCAGCGATGTCCGTCATTATCCTGACTACTTCCGGTCTAAGAGTGGTGAGTACCGCAGCGCGCAACGCAAGCGCACCATAATCAAACATCATAATTATACAAATGCATCATTAATAGGGTGATATCAACAATATATCTACAAAAGATTATAAGACAAACATTGACATGAACATTTTTAGATAGTTAAATATATATCAATGCATCCCATACTATGCAGTCATTAGTATGCATAACTAGTTACGTAGTGCATATAGCAAGATTGCAGATGATATTATTAGAACTGGATTTAAAACCATATAGTATCAATTTACAACACACAGATGATAATCAATGTGTGGATATATTGATTTACTTGTGCCAAAGAAAATATATGCATATAAAGCATGTATCTACATGTATAAATAAAAATATATATATAGAATAATAATAATAGACAATACAACTTGATCATAATGAAAAAATAATAATGAAGTGAAAAAAATACACAATACACAATTTTATATACAACATCATTGTGTTACGAAAATTGGCTATATATTATATAGCCAATTTAAATTAATGACTAGTGTATGAAAATATGTTTATATATAAAATATAATTTAGTTTAATAACTGTGAAAATATAAATATGCAATAATTTCATGGTGAGACAAGGAATGCCGCAGTAAAAGCCATGAAAGTCCCACAAGGGGCGGACACACGGGATATCCACCAAGCGGGGGCCCTCCGCTCAGGAACATATACCGGGACCAACCCCACGCCAGACAGCCAAGCCATCGCCGAAACAGTCATATCCAAACCAAGAAAAAATATACATATAAAAGATATATATATAAAAAAAAATATCTATGTGGGGATGACCACGAGGGAGTTAAAAGTGCGCGTGATGGAGCACATTCGGGACATTAAGGGAATCACCAATGGAGAATTCGATCAAGGTTTTGGTGATCGGAATAAGCCATTGGCTAGGCACTTCAGGGACCACCATGACAGGAATTGGAGACAGCTCAAAATTAAGGGGATTGATCGGATCTATCAGGGGAATCGTGGGGGTGATGTCTTTAGGGACCTTTTGCGGAAGGAGACTAAATGGATTGTGATCTTGGATACTATGTCTCCTAAAGGCCTTAACGAATCTCAAAGTTTTGCATCCTTCTTGTAAGTATTGTGTTATATTTATGTTTTTTAATTGATATATTTTTGCTACTCTGATTAGATCCCGTTTGACTGACTCTGTCATGAATTCAGTTACCGTTAACCTATACTATCATTAAGCTATACCATAAGTCTGTTGTTATGCAATTTCATCCACGTATGGTACCTGTTTTTTGACAGAGTTGATATTCGTTTTGTTATTTGTAACATCTATTGCATAAAGTTTTGTACTGGATTGGCAATTGGCTATCATATGTATTCACCTCAATGATATTATGCTGTATCTGTTCATAATGTATTTGTGTATTGTGTGTGTAATGTCATTATTCATATTGTTACTTTTATATTTATGAATGTATATGCATGGTGTATACATATTTTTGTAATATCAATTTGGATTCTGTGCCTAAAATATGTGTATATATGTGTGGGTATTTATTATACACAATATAAAATAATAATTTTTTTGTGTGTGTTATTTTATTTTAATTAATGATGTATATTGACTATGTAATTTGTGAAAATACATTTGAACTAATTTCACAGTGGTATATGTGTATGGTATGTGCTTGGACTATGCACAACCATATATTGTAATTATATGTTTGTATGTATGTATCGTTTGGTGCACATTTTTCACTTAACACAATAATACAAAATATTATATTATATATATATATTTTATATATATATATATATATATATATATATATATATTATTTTTTTTATATATATCTTTTATATGTATATTTTTTCTTGGTTTGGATATGACTGTTTCGGCGATGGCTTGGCTGTCTGGCGTGGGGTTGGTCCCGGTATATGTTCCTGAGCGGAGGGCCCCCGCTTGGTGGATATCCCGGGTGTCCGCCCCTTGTGGGACTTTCATGGCTTTTACTGCGGCATTCCTTGTCTCACCATGAAATTATTGCATATTTATATTTTCACAGTTATTAAACTAAATTATATTTTATATATAAACATATTTTCATACACTAGTCATTAATTTAAATTGGCTATATAATATATAGCCAATTTTCGTAACACAATGATGTTGTATATACAATTGTGTATTATTACACTTTTTGTGTATATATATATATATACATGATTGATTTTTTGTTCACTATTTTTTTGTTTTTGTTTTTTTCACTTAATTATTTTTTTTTAATTATGATCAAGTTGTATTGTCTATTATTATTATATATATATTTTTTTATTTATACATGTAGATACATGCTTTATATGCATATATTTTCTTTGGCACAAGTAAATCAATATATCCACACATTGATTATCATCTGTGTGTTGTAAATTGATACTATATGGTTTTAAATCCAGTTCTAATAATATCATCTGCAATCTTGCTATATGCACTACGTAACTAGTTATGCATACTGATGACTGCATAGTATGGGATGCATTGATATATATTTAACTATCTAAAAATGTCCATGTCAAGGTTTGTCTTATAATCTTTTGTAGATATATGGTTGATATCACCCTATTAATGATGCATTTGTATAATTATGATGTCTGATTATGGTGCGCTTGCGCGCTGCGGCACTCACCACTCTCAGACCGGAAGTAGTCAGGATAATGACGGACATCGCTGATGCTTTGCATTCAGTGGTTCTCGTCATGACGCTGACAGTGGGACGTTGGTGGGCGTGAGCGGTGCGCGATGCACCATTGGTCATTGGGGTTTTCATACACTGTATTGTCAGAGTAGCAATTACACCTCCTGACGAAGGTTGCGAAACGCACGTCGAGGTGCTCGGTGTCCAGGTGCCTTACCACACTCTCATTATGTCCTCCTCAGGTATGCTGCTTTAAATCGATGTGTGTTACCAATTGTACTGTCATCTTTTTTCTTACACTGCTTTGAAATAGGATTACTAGTATGGTCACGCTATTTTTATGGATCAAATATTCTGATTGTTATAATTGATCATGTTTTGTACTTTGTGTACAGAGTAACACACATGGTATTCAATTAGAATTTTACCTGAGGTGTATATATATTTTGTGAGGAGTTATCACTACTCATGACCTACGATATTATATTAGGAGTCACCTAGCTTTCTTTTAATATATTTTAAATGTCTATAGTATATACTTGGGAGGGGGGTTATTTTTGTACTCTTGTACTGATGTGTAATAAATTGTATATTTGTTTAATAAAATTGTATTTTGACGAATATAATTGCATGCTATCAAGATTTCCTTTTTTGGTTTAAAATAGTAGATGCATGAACAGTACAAAGGGAATGGCCAGTTCATGTTAACCGCGCTTCCTTAGGACCTCTGAGGCAAAACGAAAGCTTGGTGAAACACAGGAAATCACATGGAACAACAGAAAAAATTACAGGAAACTTGCCCCTTTAAGGTCCAGGAGGAGTGGAGTCACAAGTCGCGCCACATCCTGCGGCTGGAACCGCACATTGCCAGCAGTGGTGATTTGTCTGCTTGTGAATATTTATGACGTGGCTGACAAAGTAGCACAAGTGAAGTGTCAGCTAGAAATCATTCAGTTCCTCCAGAGGATCTTCTTCTGCTTGGATGCCTTCCAGCCGGCACCTGCTCTACATCCAGTAGTACTTGCACCTTCCCTAGTCTGCATCTTCCTGCTCCCCAGACATACAACGGTGATCTTAAGACCTGTGTTCTCTTTACTTTGAAGTCTGTGCCGCGAAATTTCCCTCGAATAGGGCTAAGGTCACCTACATTATTTCCCTGCTCCCTGGAGAGACCCAGATCTCTGGAAATGTAATGACTCTACTAGCTCCTCACTACAACTTTCCTGATGACCTTCCGAAGGTTGTTTGAGGAACTTGCGTGCACATTTAGGCCCCATACACATGACCGTAGATTCTATCCGTAATTACGGACCCATTCATTTCTATGGCCGACGGACACCTTCCCGTATATTTACAGGAAGGTGTCCGGGCCGTAGAAAGTTTCAGTGAAAAATAGGACGTGTCCTATTTTTTTATTTTACGGACCGTGCTCCCATACTTTATAATGGGAGCACGGCCTGCAAATGCGGGTGACTATTCGCGGTCGGCTGTGCCCATAATCACAGACCATGATTACGGGCACGGTCGTGTGCATGGGGCCTTAGAGCTGCTTTTGCGATGTTTCATATCAAGCAAGGACCTTTATCTGTAGGGCAATATACCATCAAATTCCGTATCCTGGCTTCTGACTTATCCTGGAATAATGAAGCTTTAGTGGCTGCCTTCTTTGAGGGGCTGGTAGGCCATATCAAGGATGAACTGAGCGGCGTGATATTCCCTCTTCCCTGGATGACATCATTACTCTAGCCACCCGGGTTGACATCCTCTTCAGATAGAATGCTCAGGAGAAGCATTTCTGTCGCTTTCCATTTCTTTCTCCTTTGACACGTCCGACTCCTGTCCAGAGGATCCTACCGCCCATTATAGATCCTCAATGTATGATAGCTCATTACCTTCCTCCTAACGGTCTGACCTTTGTACCACCTGATTTGTGCTGGGCACATTCCTCCATGTTGTCTTGTCACCCAGGCAGGTTATACCCTACGCATCTCCTTGCAAGATTCCATTGGTGGCTCCATTGGAGACGAGATGTTACAGACTTCGTTCCATCTGTGCCCAAGTCAAGCCTTTATAAGCCGTTTTAAAAGTATTATAACTGACAGCCAGCACGGAATTACTAAGGACAGAAGTTGTCAAACCAACCTCATTTGTTTTTATGGCAGAAGTGCTTGTGTGAGCACTGAGTCGTTTCGTTAGACCGCTATATTGATTTCCTGGAAAAAGCCGAACAGAAACAAAGCGGTTGAGCACTCACACGAGCACTTCTGCCGCTCCATTTTAGCAATTGGTGGGGGTCTCAGTGCTCGAACCCCCATCAATCAAAACTTCTGACGTGTCAGAAGTTTGTTGAAGGTTTAGTTATCCTTTAAAAAAATTAAACCTATTTAGCCTTTCCTCTGATACATCGCTATATTGAATTGCTGATTTATTTTGTATTCACAATGGACATGTTGTCTATACATCTCAATGCTCCGTATCTACCTCTGATGTTTTACAATAAACTTTAATTGTGAATTTAACAAAAACCTGATTAGTCTTGAAAATAGATGACTAAAGGGGGGGGGGGGGCATGATTAACTTGTATAAGTATATGAATGACCCATACAAGAAACATAGTGAAAACCTGTTCCATGTAAAATCAGCTCAAAAGACAAGGGGGCACACCCTCCATCTAGAGAAAAAAAGGTTCAATCTCCAGATGCAACAAGCCTTCTTTACTGTGAGAACTGTGAATCTATGGAATAGTCACCGCAGGAGCTGGTCACAGTAGGAGAAGTAGATGACTTTAAAAAAGGCTTCGATAATTTCCTAAAAAGAAAAAATATCAGCTCCTATGTCAATGAACAGAATTCTTGTTTAAATGTTGATCTAGCCAGATTGCCACTTGGGATCAGGGGGGAATTTTTCCTTTTTAGGGAAGATTGATTACTGCCTTACAGGTAATTTTTATATTTACAGTGAAGGAAATAAGTATTTGATCCCTTGCTGATTTTGTAAGTTTGCCCACTGTCAAAGACATGAACAGTCTAGAATTTTTAGGCTAGGTTAATTTTACCAGTGAGAGATAGATTATATTTTAAAAAAATAAGAAAATCACATTGTCAAAATTATATATATTTATTTGCATTGTGCAGAGAAATAAGTATTTGATCCCCTACCAACTATTAAGAGTTCAGCCTCCTCCAGACCAGTTAAACGCTCCAAATCAACTTGGTGCCTGCATTAAAGACAGCTGTCTTAAATGGTCACCTGTATAAAAGACTCCTGTCCACAGACTCAATTAATCAGTCTGACTCTAACCTCTACAACATGGGCAAGACCAAAGAGCTTTCTAAGGATGTCAGGGACAAGATCATAGACCTGCACAAGGCTGGAATAGGCTACAAAACCATAAGTAAGACGCTGGGTGAGAAGGAGACAACTGTTGGTGCAATAGTAAGAAAATGGAAGACATACAAAATGACTGTCAATCGACATCGATCTGGGGCTCCATGCAAAATCTCACCTCGTGGGATATCCTTGATCCTGAGGAAGGTGAGAGCTCAGCCAAAAACTACACGGGGGAACTTGTTAATGATCTCAAGGCAGCTGGGACCACAGTCACCAAGAAAACCATTGGTAACACATTACGCCGTAATGGATTAAAATCCTGCAAGGTCCCCCTGCTCAAGAAGGCACATGTACAGGCCCGTCTGAAGTTTGCAAATGAACAGCTGGTTGATTCTGAGAGTGATTGGGAGAATGTGCTGTGGTCAGATGAGACTAAAATTTAGCTCTTTGGCATTAACTCAACTCGCCGTGTTTGGAGGAAGAGAAATGCTGCCTATGAACCAAAGAACACCGTCCCCACTGTCAAGCATGGAGGTGGAAACATTATGTTTTGGCGGTGTTTCTCTGCTAAGGGCACAGGACTACTTCACCGCATCAATGGGAGAATGGATGGAGCCATGTACCGTCAAATCCTGAGTGACAACCTCCTTCCCTCCACCAGGACATTAAAAATGGCTCGTGGCTGGGTCTTCCAGCACGACAATGACCCGAAACATACAGCCAAGGCAACAAAGGAGTGGCTCAAAAAGAAGCACATTAAGGTCATGGAGTGGCCTAGCCAGTCTCCAGACCTTAATCCCATCGAAAACTTATGGAGGGAGCTGAAGATCCGAGTTGCCAAGCGACAGCCTCGAAATCTTAATGATTTACAGATGATCTGCAAAGAGGAGTGGGCCAAAATTCCATCTAACATGTGTGCAAACCTCATCATCAACTACCAAAAACGTCTGACTGCTGTGCTTGCCAACAAGGGTTTTGCCACTAAGTCTTGTTTGCCAAAGGGATCAAATACTTATTTCTCTGTGCACAATGCAAATAAATATATATAATTTTGACAATGTGATTTTCTTTTTTTTTTTTTTATATAATCTATCTCTCACTGGTATAATTAACCTAGCCTAAAAATTCTAGACTGTTCATGTCTTTGACAGTGGGCAAACTTACAAAATCAGCAAGGGATCAAATACTTATTTCCTTCACTGTATTTATTATTTTTAGATTTCATTTTTTAAAACCTTCCTCTAGATCAATAGGGGTAAAACCTTAAGTTCTACAATTTCTCCCTTCCCTTTCTCCAATCCCCTGGTTGAACTTGATGGACATACTGGTCCTTCTCAATGAATTAGAATATCATCAAAAAGTTAATTTATTTCAGTAATTCAATTCAAAAAGTGAAACTCATATATTCTATAGATTCATTACACACAGAGTGATCTATTTCCAGCATTTTTTTCTCTTTTAATGTTGATGATTATGGTGAACAGTTAATGAAAACCCAAAATTTAGTACCTCAGAAAATTAGAATATTATATAAGCCCAATTTCACAAATGATTTTTAATACCGAAATGTTGGCCTTCTGAAAAGTATGTACAGTATTTGCCCTCAATACTTGGCTCCGACTCTGCATCAATGCGGCGTGGCATGGAGGCGATCAGCCTGTGGCACTGCTGAGGTGTTATGGAAGCCCAGGTTGCTTTGATAGCGGCCTTCAGCTCGCCTTCATTGTTGGGTCTGGTGTCTCTCATCTTCCTCTTGACAATACCCCATAGATTCACTATTGGGTTTAGGTCAGGCGAGTTTGCTGGCCAATCAAGCACAGTGATACACTATGGTTATTAAACCAGGTATTGGTACTTTTGGCAGTGTGGGCAGGTGCCAAGTCCTGCTGGAAAATGAAATCGGCATCTCCATAAAGCTTGTCAGCAGAGGGTAGCATGAAATGCTCTAAAATTTCCTGCTAGACAGCTGCGTTGACTCTGGACTTGATATAACACAGTGGACCACCACCAGCAGATGACATGGCTCCCCAAACCATCACTGACTGTGGAAACGTCACACTGGACCGCAAGCAACTTGGATTGATGCCTCTCAACTCTTCCTCCAGACTCTGGGACCTTAATTTCCAAATGAAATGCAAAATTTACTTTCCCCTGAAAACAGGACTTTGGACCACCGGGCAACAGTGTTGGTCCACTGTGTTATATAAAGTCCAGAGCCAACGCAGCCATCTACCAGGAAATTTCACAGCACTTCATGCTTCCCTCTGCTGACCAGCTTTATGGAGATGCTGATTTCATTTTCCAGCAGGACTTGGCACCTGCCCACACTGCCAAATGTACCAATACCTGGTTTAATAACCACAGTATCACTGTGCTTGATTGGCCAGTAAACTCGCCTGACCTAAATCCCATAGAGAATCTTTGGGGTATTGTCAAGAGGAAGAGGAGACACCAGACCCAACAATGCAGACGAGCTGAAGGCTGCTATCAAAGCAACCTGGGCTTCCATAACACCTCAGCAGTGCCACAGGCTGATCGCCTCCATGCCACGCCGCATTGATAACACCTCAGCAGTGCCACAGGCTGATCGCCTCCATGCCACGCCGCATTGATGCAGTAATTCATGCAAAAGGAGCCCCGACCAAGTATTGAGTGCATATACTGTACATACCTTTCAGTAGGACAACATTTCGGTATTAAAAATCATTTTTGAAATTGAGCTTATTTAATATTCTAATTTTCTGAGACACTAAATTTTGGGTTTTCATTATCTGTTCACCATAATCATCAACATTAAAAGAAAAAAAATGCTGGAAATAGATCACTCAGTGTAATGAATCTATATAATATATGAGTTTCACTTTTTGAATTGAATTACTGAAATAAACTTTTTGATGATATTCTAATTCATTGAGAAGGACTAGTATGTATTTTTTTGACCATACTAACTTTGTAACTATGTAATATGGGTAGTGGTAGACTGTTCTTCATGGATGGCTCATTTTATTCCCCTGCAGAGATTACCTTCTTCTCCACAACTGGCCAAAAAGTTATTTCAAAAGACATTTCACATTCATGGCATTCCACAACATATATTTTTATCATCAGGGAGTCCAGTTAGCTTCTATGTTCTGGAGGTCCTTATGTAAACGTCTAAATATATCTCAAGTTATCATCTTCAGACCAATGGGCAGATGTAATGGACCAAGCAGTCGCTGCAAAAATGTGTGCGCTCCTACAACATTGCACACCAAGATAACTAGCCTGATCACCTGCCAAGGTCAGAATTTGTCCATAATAACCATGTCTCCTCAGCTTCAGGCAAATCCTCTTTCGAGGTGGTTCTCTAAATCCAACCTGGTCTTCCTCTTTCTTTGTACCGTCAGTCCACTTTACCCACGGTCAATGCCCCTTGCAAGGATCTAAGCGCCATCTGGAAAGAAGTACATCTGGGACTACAACATGCCCCAGTTCAAGCAACAACAAAAAATCTGCAGATAAGCATCGTCGGCCTGGTCTTACCATTTCTCCTGTGGAGATTGTTAATCAACCAAAAATATCAAGCTAAGAGAACCCTCCTTCAAGCTGGCACGCCATTTCGTTGGTCCCTTCGACCAACACGTTAATCCAGTCATTTATAGTCTTCAGCTCCCTTACAATTTTCCGCATTCCGACAGCTTCCATATCTCTTTGCTACAATTTCTGGTATTGAACAGGTTTTCAAAATCTTCCATGACTTCCAGACCAACAAACACTATCTCCTCTTCCAAGTTTGAGATTAATCGGATCCTTGACACCAAGTTTATGCGTGGAAAACTCTACTCTTTTAACTGATTGGAAAAAGATACAGTCCTGAGGAAAGGTCGTGGGCACCAGATAGAGATGTCCTCTTACCCTTACCTCAGGAGACAAAGAATGTATTGGGAAGGACACGAAGAGGGGGGGGGGGGGGATACTGCTACATACCTTTCACAAGCGCCAGAGATGCTCCTCTGTGTCTCACCAGCATGTGCAGCGCGTTGCCTGAGTATCAGTTCCTGTTCTTGGATACTGTCTCTAGTCTGCATATATCTTCTATAGCCTGCCTGTTTTGACCCAGCTTTTAATATTCTGGATTTTGCCTCTCGTCTAGCTCCTTGGATTAGGGGGACATAAGCATGAATTAAGCGTACTTCCCCCCCTATGGTATCACGGCACCCCCCTCTTTCCTTTGATTTATTTGGTAGGTTCCGTTCCCACATCTGCTTTTGGTTTATACTTACCAAGTCAAATTCAGGTCATCGGTGCGGACAGCATGCAAACCCTTTAGAATGTTTCTGGCCGTCTCAAGCGAGATTCTGATTGGATGTCAGATGTCCAGTGGTGGGAATCCAGTGGATAAATAGGAGCAGTTTAAAACTGGATAGTGTTCGCTTTAGAAGACCAGCAGCTGGATTACACCCAGACTTCCCTCATCGCAGCCCCTATAAGGGAGGGTTTAGCCACCCAGCTTTACTGTGCGGAAATGTTCATTTTATTTTGATGAGATTAAGTTTATTATTATTTTAATATGATATTTATATTAACACCTTATTGACCAGGCCTGAAAAGACCTTAATGATGATTTTTTTCATTTTTACCTCTCTCTACATTTCACACTAAATAACCTGTTAAATTAATTATTTTGGTTATTACGGTCATGTAGATGCCTAATGTGTAGGTTATTTGTAATGTCTGGGCAATAAAATATATTTTATGCAAAATAATGACTTTTTTTTTGTTACATTTTTAATTCCATGAAGGGATAACTTTATTTTATACTTATAATGTAAGCATACTCCTGTATGTTAATACATTACACCCGTGTCACTATGACACAGCCTGCTGTTAGGACAACACATAGTGTACCTTAAAGAGGCTCTGTCACCACATTATAAGTGGCCTATCTCCTACATAATATGATCGGCGCTGTAATGTAGATAACAACAGTGTTTTTAATTTAGAAAAACGATCATTTTTGACGGAGTTATGACCTATTTTAGCTTTATGCTAATGAGTTTCTCAATGGACAACTGGGCGTGTTTTACTATATGACCAAGTGGGCCTTGTACAGAGGAGTGTATGACGCTGACCAATCAGTGACCAATCAGCGTCATACACTTCTGTCCATTCATTTATACAGCACATAGCGATATAGCTATATCGCTATGTGCAACCACATACACAAACACTAACATTACTGCAGTGTCCTGATAATGAATATACATTACCTCCAGCCAGGACGGGATGTGTATTCAGAGTCCTGACACTTCTCTGCACGTCTCTGTGATTTACAGCACAGCAGGCGTAGTTTCGCGAGATTACGCTGTAAACTGTAATTTACAGCAAGATCTCGCTGTGCTGTGCTGTGCTGTAAATCACAGAGACGTGCAGAGAAGTGGCCAGGATTCTAAATACACATCCCGTCCTAGCTGGAGGTAATGTATATTCATTGTCAGGACACTGCAGTAATGTTAGTGTGTGTGTATGTGGCTGCACATAGCGATATAGCTACATCGCTATGTGCAGTGTAAATGAATGGAGAGAAGTGTATGACGCTGATTGGTCACTGATTGGTCAGCGTCATACACTCCTCTGTACAACGCCCACTTGGCCAAAAAGTAAAACACGCCCAGTTGTCCATTAAGAAACTCATTAGCAGAAATCTAATATAGGTCATAACTCCATCAAAAATGATTGTTTTTCTAAATAAAAACCACTAATCTACATTACAGCGCCGATCACATCATGTACAAGATAGGGCACTTATAATGTGGTGACAGAGCCTCTTTAACAGCAGGCTTACAGAAAGGACAGCCCTGGGGTCCTTTCTAGGTTCCCAGGGCAGACTGCAGAGGGTTCCCCCAGTCTCTCATCGTGTTACCGAGTTTCCCGTGATGTGATTGAAAAGGGGAGTCTCTTTTGTTTATGCCGCGATCACGTACCGTGGCGATCCTAGGGTTAAACAGCTGGGGTCGGAAGTGTGCGCTCATATGCCTTATCTACAGCTACGCCAAAAGACGTACATGTAGACTGGGGACCTGCATCGCCCGTTGTCAAAGGACACCGGGCAGTTGTTAAGAGATTAAAGGTTCAGTGGCTTATTTGAGGTCAAGTCATGATTCAATTTAGAGGTATAGTGTAACCCCTTAATAGACTGCGGCCATTTTTATCCAATTAATGGTGTCCGTGTTTTTATATATTAAAGTGAAAATCTATGGTTTTATGAAAATTTTAGGTTGTGGCGCATGTGATACCAAATAGTTTCACAATTTCCCTGAAGATTTGAGAGGTTTGAACTGCTGCTGGGAGACCCTTTAGGGAAATTAAAAGAGCCATCTTAGTGAACTGGTCAACAACCACAAAAATCACAGTATTCTTGAACAACTGGCAGATCAATAATAAAATCCATAGAAATTGAGCTCCGGGTTTTGAAAGGATCTGGAAGAGTTAGGAGAAGCCTGAGCAGTCTGTAATGTGAAGACCTGTTCCCAGCGCAGACTAAACAGGACCTGATGAATGATCTAGATTCAGAGACTAAACAAAACGAGCAAAAGGTTCTGAAGACTAGTTTGGTGGTTTTCTTGATACAACCAAAGTATTCGATTTTAGAAAAACGAAATTTCAAGGTGAATATTTTAAAAATTAATTAAAAGGGTGGAATAAGGCTATGTTCACACGGAGTATTTTGGGGGAGGAATATCTGCCTCAAAATTCCGTTTGGAACTTTGAGGCAGATTTTCCTCTCCCTGCACGCCGATTTTCGCGCCGTTTTTCGCCCGCGGCCATTGAGCGCCGCGGGCATAAAACAGCGCGAAATACGCTTTCTCTGCCTCCCATTGAAGTCAATGGGAGGTCAGAGGCGGAAGCGCCCGAAGATAGGGCATGTCGCTTCTTTTTCCCGCGAGGCAGTTTTACTGCTCGCGGGAAAAAGACGCCGACGCCTCCCATTGAAATCAATGGGAGGCGTTCTCGGGCCGTTTTTGCCGAGTTTTGCGACGCGGTTTCCGCGTCAAAAAACTCGGCAAAATACTCAGTGTGAACATAGCCTAATAAAACAGCAGGCGTGAGAGACCAGTGTACACTATTAAAAATGGCTACTGAGCATCTAAGCTATATGTCAAATAAATTAGCAAAGGTCAAAGAAAGAAGAAAATACCATGGTTTACTAGAGAAGTAATATAGTAAAAGATGTCTGCCTATAAACTGCGGTATTATGCAGCATTAATGTATTGTGGATACTTTTCCACCGCTCCCGCCACTTTCTAAATAATGGGCTGAGGATAGTAAAGGGGGCCACACGGATCAGCAAATATACCATTATTCACGCCGAAAGTGGCGGAAGTTATAGCGCAAATCTACTTGTTTGTAGCTGGACCGGATTTGACTTTCTGGCGCACAGAAATGCGCTTAATTTATTAAGAGGCGTGCAAATGAAACGCTAGTCATAATCAATTTCCCCGTGTTTTTTAAGATGTTCACTCGCTGCAGTTGTTCAGGGGGGGCTTTGAGTGGTGACATATTGGGGAAAAGGTAACCTTGTTGCCATAGCAACCATTTCACTTCCAGTGCAGTTCAGAAAATGAAAGATGAACTCTGGTTACTATGGACACGAAATTCCCTTTTCTGGGACAGGTTTGTGACTTATTGCTATGTGAGACTCTGTATATCCTTGTCCTCGGTTACACCCGCCTGGTCTCTACTGTGTCACGTTGTGTCGCCCGCTACCTACAGAGCGACATCTTTCTGCTACATGTATTAGTATAGTACATGTGTTGCCACCACTGTGAGGAGCCAACGGCAAGGCCGGATGTACGTCCCAGGAAGTGATGTCGTTCAAACATGGCTGCGCCCTTGTCGCTGAAGAATTTCCTGGCTTTCCTGTGCGATATCAGCGCTACTGTGAGAAGCGCATGATGTGTGAGGGGAAGACGCACCAGTGAGGAAAAGCCGGCACATAAGTAAGAGAGTGCTGCGTGTACGAGCGTGGAGAGAGACTGGCGTAGCTGCTGGGTGCCGGGATGTCTCGCCTCATAGCTTTAGCGCCACATGGTACATGCGTGCGCCTAATGATCTCACAGGAGAGGTCCTGAATAGATCGGATGGCGCTAACGTATACATGCTCCGATATTCCGCCAATAAAACTGATCATGAGAAGTCCGGACTATAACACACGTCTGTGGCGATGGCATGAACGTCATCAACTGATGGAAACCTTTTCCATTGTAGTCAGTGTTATGAAAAGAAAGTGTGGGGACATTTTATCCAACACTATAAATAAGAGAAACGTGTATACACCTTTACAACCATTATTTATGTTGCTCCAATGCATCTAAAATTAAAAGAATTGAAGCGACTTTGCAAATAGTCTTTATTAAAAAAAAGTCATACCGTTTTGTGTCTACAGCTCCTATTCAGTCTTATGTGTCTCCATGGTTACAGACTACAAACAAATGCTGTGCAGTCTGATCCTGCCATACTCACTCGTGATTCTTTCATTGCTCAAATAAAATTACATAGTAGATTATTACCAATCATGTTAAACAGGTTTTCTGGGAATAATGTGAAATCAGTGGGGGTCCAACCCCCAGGTCCCCCACTGACAAGCAAAAAGAGGGAGCCCTGCGCGGCTCATCCTTATGTCCGGTTTTACCTGGTCCTGCAGCTAGGCACTATTCAAGTCAATGGGGTTGAGGTGTAGTACCAGGCAAAGCTGCATGCAAGGTCTGACTGGCCTATCAGAGGACCAGGGGATGACCAGTCTATGACACAATAATGGGCTCCTAATATTACAAGACCCCAAAGGTTCAGCAGAGGACAGCCCCAATTGAAACTGACTTTGAAGCCAATCACTTACCACAGGGGGATTTATCAACAGGTGTACGTTAGCATTATGGGGTTAAAAAGACGCAACTTATGGGGCATTCCATGTTTGCGTAAGAATTTGCGCTTTTATGCTATGTTTACGCCAAATCTGTCCTTTTTTTAAATAAGGGGGCGGGCCACGGCCTGACATTCACTATACTTTACGCCAGCGTAAATTATGGTGGAAATCTACGTTAGATTGTAAATAGATTTTCCTTCCTGCCGCACAGACGGCCAAAGATGTGCCTAATTTATTATGAGGTGCGCAATTGAAACTCCAGTCTTAATAAAAAAAAAATCCCCACATAGCGTGTGTGTGTGTGTGTGTGTGTGTGTGTGTGTAAGTTTTGTGTTTTGGTGTTTGGAAGAAATATTTATTTTTGTATGACAAGCCATTAGACTTTCAACAGAGATAACTTATAGCCCAGGATCACACACGCGGTTTTTGGCTCTGTTTTTTTTTAGCCAAAGCCAGAAGTGAAGGAATGGTGTAAAAAAAAAAGACTGATGCATCTCCTTTCTGTTGTGTCCACTCCTGTGTTTAGCTAAAAACCCAGATACAAATTGATAGTATATTCTGTACTTATGACTACATTATATGACAGCTGCTGTGTGCTTCTCTGCATGGCAGGAACGTTCTGTGACTTCTGCTGGGATAGATGGAGCTTGATGCAGCATCTAGGTTCATGCATTTTGCACTGGTTGGAAGCAACGCGTCACCAAATGCATAAAGGGCCGGGAGAGATACCCTGTCACTGGGATATGATTTTCCAGTTGATGAATGTCTAAGGATCTGTTCACATCTGCGTTGGGGTACCGTTCTGACGTTACGTCGGAGCCCTCCGTCAGAACGGGACCCTGAGCAGACACGAACTGACCCAGACGATTTCCGTTTCCATCACCATTGATTTCAATGGTGACGGAGTCGGTGCCCGTGGTTTCCTTTTGTCTCTTTTGTGCACCGGATCCGTCGTTTTGCCAGAAGCAATAGCGTAGTCAACTACGCTATTGCTTCCGGCAAATCTACGGGTCCGGTGCACAAAAGAGACAAACGGAAACCACAGGCACCGGCTCCGTCACCATTGAAATCAATGGAGACGGAAACCTCTTTTTTCCGTCAGTGTCAGTTTGTGTCTCCTCAGGGTCCCGTTCTGACGGAAAGCTCAGACGGAACGTCAGAACGGGACCCCAACGCAGATGTGAACAGAGCCTAAGATTGTCATATCTTGTCCATGAAGTGTATGTAAAGTAGCTTTGATTTTCATTACGTCTAAGAGAAAAAAGGGGACTATTGTCATCTGTGGAAGATGTTTCATTAGTTATTCATATAAATCATTACTGTATTTATAATGTTTATGTTTTGTTCCTAAGGATATTTGGATATCTGTAAAACCAAAGTAATCATTGAAAAGTGGGGAAGTTGCTTGCCTCTAAGAATGAAGACCGTGCTTATGGTAGCAGAAAAACCTTCATTGGCTCAGTCTATTGCCAAAATCCTTTCCAAAGGTAAAGAAAACATTGTTGGAATAGTTAGGGTATGTTCACACGCAGAGTCATAAACCTCTCAAAATACGAAGCTGTTTTTCAAGAGAAAACAGCTCCTGATTTTCAGGCGTTTTTTGTGCCACTCGCGATTTTTGCTGCGTTTTTCGCTGCATTTTTTACGGCTGTTTTACAGCCCGAAAATAGGCCGTGAACGTACCCTTAGATTAAAAAATTCATACTTTATTCTGCCCAGTAAGGCCTCATGCACACGGCCGTGCCCATAATCACAATCCGCGATTGCGGGCATGGCTGGCTGGCAGTGGCCCCGGGCCGCAGCCCGCATTTTCGGCCCGTTCTCCCATACAAAGTATGGGAGCACGGCCCGTAAAATGCAAAAGATAGAACATGTTTTGCGGTATTGTTCCACGGCACAGATACCTATCCGTAGCGATACGGAAAGGTGTCCGCGGCCAATAGAACCGGGATATTTTTTACGGTCATGTGCATGGGGCCTTAATGTCTTATCGGGTTAATATAGTGTATGTATAGTTGTTATGTTTATTGGTTGCATACAATTGTACAAGTTCATGTTTCGATATCACTTGCCAAATATCCTTAGTCTACAGTACACCTACATATATATGAACATTTGTAGTAGGATATTGAGAGGCGATAACTGGGTTATAAAACGAGCAAAACGAATAGAATAGCCATGATTGTAATGACACACATATGACTACAGTGGCCCTACTTTTCTCTATCCAGTTTTTAGCACGCTTGACAAAAGTAAATTCCATTGTCCATCTCTGTTCTACAAAAATGTATAAAAAACAATGGAACACGAGTGTCGGGCGGTCTAAAGACAACCGGACACCTGCACTAATGGGTGGGATCGATTTCAACATTGATCTCACCTGTTTAACCCCTTAGATGCGCTGCTCAATAGCGACTACTGCATCCAAGTGGTTTTGGAGGGAGGATGCTCCCTCTCTCACCCCATCGGCACCCTGCGATTGCAACCGTAGGGTGCCAATGGCTTCTTTGGCAGCCGGGTTCCTAACAAAGGCCCCCAGGTCCGCCTGTAGTGGATGCCTGCTAGGCCATGCCTGAGGCATGACCTAGCAGGTGCCTGTCCGTTTTACACTGATGACCTAGCAGGTGCCTGTCCGTTTTACACTGACAGGGAATAATATGCTGTAATACAGAAGTATTGCAGTGTATTATAAAAGCGATCAGAAGATCGCATAGTAAAGTCCCCTAGAGGGGCTAAAAATAAAGTTATCAAAAAGTTTAATAAAGTTAATAATAAATAAATAAAAATCCCAAATAAAAAAAATGAAAAACTCACTTTTTCCCTTATAAAATACTTTAATATGGAAAAATAAAAAATGAAAACATTACACATATTTGGTATCGCCGCATCCGTAACGACCCCACCTATAAAGCAATTACATTATTTAACCCGCACGGTGAACGCTGTAAAATTGCTGTTTTCTGTTTATCCTGCCTTGAAAAAAATGTGATAAAAAGTGATCAAAAAGTCGCATGTACTCCAAAATGGAAGCAAAAAACAAAAGCCCTCATACAGCTGCATCGGCGTAAAAATAAAACCATTATGACTCTTAAAACATGGCGACACAAAAACAAATCATTAAAAAAAAACGTTTTTACTGTAAAAGTATTAAAACATACAAAATCTATATAAATTTGGTATCGCCAAAATCGTAATGACCTGCTGAATAAAGTTATGTTATTTATACCACACAGTAAACGGCGTAAATCTAAGACGCAAAAAAAGTGTGCCGAAATGTATGGGGTTTTTTTCCATTACCCCCTCAAAAAAGTTAATAAAAGTTAATCAATAAATTTTATGTACCCCAAAATGGTGCTATTAAAAAATACTTGTCCTGCAAAAAACAAGACCTCGTACAGCTATGTCAACGCAAAAATAAAAAAGGTAGAGCCCTTGGAAGGCGACGAATGAAAAATGCAAAAAATAGCTTGGTCATTAAGGTCTAAAATAGGCTGGTCATTAAGGGGTTAATTTGTTGGATTTTTGTTTTGTACATTTTATGTACCTTTTGAAAAAAATAAATTCTAGTCCCCTTGAACTTGTAATCTCCTGATCGTTTCTATAAGACATTGCAGTACTTCTGTAAGGGGTAGTCCCATGCCGAACATTTATGACATATCCACAGGATAGCTCTGGGACCTGCTCCTATTTTAAGAACGGGGGAACCCCGACTTTGTCCCTGCCTGGTGAGATAGCTTCTGGCTTCGTTACTCCCAATCTCCGAAAACAGTGTAGCTTGCTGCGCTATATTGTTTCCGTAACTACAATTCATTTCTTCAAGAGTTACGAAAAAAGCATAGCTCTGTAAACCCGGCCAGCTGGCCATTGAGTTTCAATCTGGATGCAGCGGCCAGCAGCCGCCTCACCAGATCTGGGACCCGCATCTATCAGACATTTTTGGCATATCCTGTAGATAATCCATAAATGTCTGAGATAGGAATACCCCTTTAAGATCAATGGTTCTTACTAGATATCTCTCCTTGCAATTGGAAGTTCACCACATTAGGCAGTTGACTACGGAACAGTGTCGGTTGAAAGCATTTCTTGTTTCTCGACTAAACAAGTGGTACAGGGGTGGCACTCTCATTTTGGTTATCTTTCTGTCTAGGTTGTGCGACCTCTCGGAAAGGCTTGAATGGAGCATGCTCTGTACACGAGTACACAGGATCTTTCATGGGACAGAGTGTGCGATTCAAGATGACATCTGTCTGTGGCCATGTCATGAGCTTGGACTTTATAGGTATGTCATACAGCACGTTTACCTGTACATCATAATAAGCTCACCTGAGAGCTCTGAGACATTTTTGGAAACATTAAAAAAAACTGTTGTTTTGTGTCAACAAAAAAGGCTCCGATTTTATTTTACATGCATCATATTCTTAAGGTGTCCATACACATTAGACTAACGTTGGCTGAACCCGCAGATTTCGGCAGGACTGGCTTGTTATCTAATGTGTATTATATGTTTTTCTGACGTCCATGTCGGCAGATGTCGGAGGAAAAAAAAGAATCATAAAAAGCAGAATAAAGCTCCCTGTATTTCCATAATACCCAGGAGGTTCTTGAGAACATTTTCCTTATTACTACAAAGAAAAACCATTGGGCATGTTGAATTTCAACATGCCCAATCCTTTGTTCTCATGGGAGATAAGCCACTTCCAGAATTCTTTGGCAGAGGCTTATTCCCCTTTCCTGGGAGGCCGGGAGGAATAGTTGTCGTTGTTCGGCCAACAGATATTGAAGGTGTATGACCACCTTTAGAAATAGTGCACAGACAATATGTATCTAAAGGCCCTTTTACACTGGGCAATTATCGGACAGACAAGCGTATAAAGAACACTCGTTCCCGATCATTGTCCTGTAAACAGGGCAGCGATCAGTAAACGCTCCTTCATCGGCTGATTGTATCGTTCATGAAGCCTAAAATATTATCATTGTCGGCAGCACATCTCCCTGTGTAAACGATGATAATGTATGGGGACGAGTGATCGGAGTAACGACCACTCGTCCCCATACATAGCTCCTTGGGACAGGAGCAAACGAGCGCCGATCAACAAGCTGTCTTGTTGAACGGCGCTCGTTGCAGCGGCCAAAATTGGCCGGTGTAATAGCGCCTTTCTTTACCCTCCCATTTGTCCCCCTTTCCTTCTCCTCCCCTTCGCTCCCTATGTTATACTAAATACTTTGTCAAAACTAAATAAAAACATTTAAAAAAACAAAATAGTGCACAGACAATTGTGAGTTTAGGACTACTTTTTATTGCTGTGCACAAGCCATTGACTTCGAAAACATAGAATGTTGCAGCAAACGGTAGCAGCAACAAAGCTATCAAATAAATATTTTACAGGTATGTCGGACATGGTTGAACATTTCGATCATACCTATGTGTAAGAGCAAAATCATTTATATAGTTATTTGGCACTAAGAAAAAAAAAATCGTGTCTGCTCCATTTTTGAATGACCCGCCCTGCTGTGTCTTTGAATCTCTGACCCTAGTCTCTACATACACAGGAAGCCCGAGCTTCTGACTTCCAAACCGTTTCCCGTATTATTACGGAGATGACTGACCTCTTAAATCGGTATAGCCCATTCGAGGCCCCGCTATCATGTTGTACTGCACGGCAGTTTTAAAGGGATTCAGTGCCAATATCTATTTTTAACAATGTTCAAAACTAGTGGTACAGAATTTTCTCCGTCTATTATCGTGGTTGATATAATGGTATAAACAAAACAAACCATGAAGCCATTAGCATACATCCATGCATCTCAAATTATAAAATAAAAGTGTAATGTAAGCACTTTCCCTGCATTAATTGTAGTGTGACCACAGCTATTATTCTAGTTGAGCAGTAAGCATGGTGCGGAGGCAATTACTTTGCTGCCTTGCTTCCCATGCATCTCTGTGTAGTCTACGTGCAGGAAGCACAGGAAGAGGTTTAATGAGGTAGCTCAGCATGTAGCAAGGCCCTACATGAGGTCTTAATAAAAAAGGAAGGGCAGGTTTCGCAGCCACGTGTTGCATGTCTGCAGAGAGAAAGAGGCAGCAAGTCACAATCTGTGAGGTGTACAGATCTAATGGATGGGAGCGCCCTCTACTGGCCCAACCATGTTCTCTATAGATACTCTAATGGAATAGAACAAAACTATGTCCAAAGTTCTATTTATATATCGCTGTACAATCTGGTGGGTTATTTGCTGGTTGGAGGCACTGCTTGTGTAAATATTCATAGTTGACAATTTTGGGAATTATATGAAATGTGTAAGATATAATTGCCACATTTGATTATAATGCGTTTGGTTCTCTTTTATGCTTTCCATTCCAATAAATCTAGACTTTATAAGGTAATCACACTGAATTGAGTGCTGGTTTACACCCGACCTTGTCATTGGCTGGATTAGTATTCCAGACAATATAGGCTGCTGATTGAAAAAGAGAAGTTTCTAGGTATAACACTTTATTATAGAGATTAGGGCCTGTTCACACCTGCATCTGTGTATTTCGTTGTTTTGCTCCGTCATAGGAGCAGAACGACGAAAATACCGGAAGCGCCGGTTACGTTGTATGATGGACGCCATTGGTGCCAGACAGAACCCATTGACCCTAATGGGTTCTGTCGGGTTTTCGTCATGGTGTCCGTGGTTTTACCGAAAGCAATAGCACAACATGCTAAACTATTGTATTTTTAATCGAACCTGTGACGAAGGCCCCTAATGGAGCCTCTAACGCAGACGTGAACAGGATCTTAGTCATTAGACCCAGATATTTTTTCACTTTTTTAATGCTATCTACATTAAAGGTTTTATGTGCCTTGCTGATCCAGCATTGTATAGCTATGAACTGCTTGTTTCAGGAAAATATAACAACTGGGATAAAGTGGACCCAGCAGAGCTGTTCAGCAAAGCACCCACAGAGAAGAAGGAGGCCAATCCCAAACTCAGCATGGTGAAGTTCTTACAGGTGGGTAAATGATACTCAAACTTTGCTATTGGTTAATGTACAGTCCCATCAAAGTCTATCGGTGCTGAAGGGTTACAATGTCCAGTTGAAAAACTGGAGGTACACTTTAAAAAAAAAAAAAAATGCCACTTCCCTCAGTTGTACATTGCTGCCCCAGTTACAGGAGACAACTATAGTGTTATAAGTAACAGTTAAAGGGGTTTCCCAAAATCAACAGTTATCACTAGGTGATAATTGTCTGATCGCTGGGATCCCCACTGATCGCAAGAACTTGTTTCCTGAACCCCAAGATATTCCTCATTGCACCCCCCCCCTCCACAGACAAGAGAAGCTTGAATGGAGCGGCGGTCAAGCATGCACCCGTCGCTCTATTCAATGATTATGGCACTGATGGAAACAGCCGAGCGCTGTACTTGGCTGTTTCCGTCATTCCCATAGAAGTAGCGTGGCAGTGCACATGTTCCACCGCCGCTCTATCAATTTCCTCACTACTGTCAAGCAATGAGGTGGAACAGGGGGTCTGGGATCCCCGTTCTCACAATTAGTGGAGTCCTAGCAGTTGGGACCCCAGCAATCAGACAATTATCACCTTTACGGTGGATAGGTGATAATTGTTGATTCTGGGAATACCCCTTTAAAGAACATCTCAGTTGCCATAGATCAAAGAACTCTGACATAATAGTGATGTACTGAACACATGATCACTGGGAGTAGTACTGTCACGGGGCCCGTGGATAGAGACACTATCATGGGGCCTACAATGGTTTGAACCCACAGTGTTGCCAAGGGATTTACATGGGGTTAAAACAGGAAGCAGAGTCTAAGGGGACCCAAGTTATTTACCCTCTAACCCCGCTGGACTTCCCTGCTGTGGAACTCCAGGTCACTAACATCGGAGTAGTTTTCCTTGGCAACGGCCGACAAAAACAGGTGTGGTACAGAAATAGCAGACAGTATCCACAGTCAGGTATAGCAAAAGTCAGGGCTGGCGGAAGACTGCCACTCATGGTTGGTAGAGAAAAAGGTCAGGGCAGGCAGCAGAGGTTCGTCGCGGGTAACAAGCAAGAGGTCAGGGCAGGCGGCAAGGATAGTCAACGATATAGGCAGAGGTCAATCACAGAAAATCCAAGCAAAGTATAGTGCAAGGTGTCAATAGGAAGGAACCTAATTGCTCAGGAAGTGTGTCTAGGAAAGGGCGGTCCCTTTTTACTTAGGGAAAGCGGGTGGAGTCACAGAAGCCAGGCCAAGTGGTGAGCGTTAGCGGTGTGGCAGGACTCGAGCAACAGAGACCAGAGGAGAGGAGTGGTGCTGGCCAGGAGCCAGAAGAAGCCAGGATCTGGTAAAAATACACCAGCGGCTGTTACAAGTAGAGGACGTGGCAGTATTAAATCATGTACTCTATACACTGCTTGTATATTAGGCGAATAAGAGAACAAGGGGTTAAAAACGGATTCTACTTCTCTGAGGTCAGACTATCACTGGCAGCCCACCCTATTATTTGTGCAGAGGTAGCCACATCTGAATAAAGCCCCAGCCTGACCACAGGTATCAGAGGCTTATTTCCTGATATTATTGTTTCTGTCAGCATGTGCATATTCACCAAATGGTTAATGTGTAAAACTGGCATTAAACAGACGCTTTGAATGGGTCAGCACCCAATAGATCTTCCAACTGTACTTTTGGCTGCTGCCACTGCAAAAATACATTAAATATATATTACATTCTGCAGGAAACAGACCATAAACTACATGCTACGGTCAAATACAGTCTGAAAATATCTAACATGACATCAGAATTTTGACAGATTATCGTTGAATAGTTGTTTGCATGTAAAATTTTGGCCACGTAAGGACAGATAATTGGGGAAGCACTCAAAATCAGCCATATCCACTGACATTTATTTCATTCACATGGCCAGTCAAAGGCTGTCTTCCAACCAGTTGCATATACTATAGGCATCCAATAGATAACTCTATGTAAATTGCCACAAAGTCTTATGATAGTGAAACTTTATTTAAAGATATACATGAATACATGTTATAGGGGTTGTGCAGGATTAGAAAAGCATTGCTGCTTTTATCAAAAAACCACAATACATCTGTCCATAGCTTGTGTTTGGTATTGAAGCACATCTCTACTGAAGTGAAAGAGGCTGAGCTGCAATACCACACAGAACCTGTGGACAGGTGTGGCATTTTTTTTCGTAAGAAAGCAGCCATGTTTTTAGAATTCTGGACAATCCCTTTAAGGCCTTATTCACACGAACGTATAATACGTCCGTGCTACGCGTGTGATTTTGACGCGCGTCGCACGAACCTATGTTAATGAATGAGGCCGTTCAGACTGTCGGTGAATTTCACGCAGCGTATGTGTGCTGCGTGAAACTCATGACATGTCCTATATTTGCCCGTGTTTCGCGCTGCACGCACCCACTGAAGTCAATGGGTGTGTGCAAATCGCGCTCGGCGCAGGGAAGCACTTCCGGGTGATGCGCGCTACAGTAGTAAAAACTATGAATGAAAACAGAAAAGCACCACGTGCTTTTCTGTTTGTAAACATAAAAACAGAGTGTCATAATGATGCCGGCTGCGCGAAAAACACGCTGCTGCGCACCATATGCTAATGACACACGGACCTTCTGCGCGCGCAAAACACAGCTTTTTTTGCGCACGCAGAACGCACACGCTCGTGTGAATCCGGCCTAAGACTGAATAATAGTAAGATGCTCTCAAAGTAGCAAATTTTGTCGACCTATAATGCTGACTCACCGGCAATACTCTATCGGTGTGATTTGTTTCATCTCCGCTCAGCTGCATCCATACATTTTTAAACCTTCTCATTATGGGCAGCTGTGTCATGTGATCTTAGTCTAAACACCAGACCAGAGCATGTAAACCGGAAGTCAGTCTCCTCTGTGTGACTGGCATCCTGTAAACTACAGGATTACATCAGCATCCCTCATGCCCCCCAACGCATTTAGACAACTCCCCTCCCTACCAAGTTCTGCCGCCTTTTTTCCTCTGTATATGTTTGTGTGACCATGCATAGAGTGTTGCTGATTATTTCTGCTATTATTAAGTTATCAGGAGTGCAGTGATATAGTAGTGGAGTTCCAGAGTTATTAAACTCTCCTGACTTACACTGCCTTTTTCTACAATCTGATGTGTGCCAGAAGTTCAGTGTATTCATATGAGATTTCACACTACTCTCCCCTGCCTCCAGCTTGTAAGCCTGAGGCATGGGACAGCAGCATAAAGCTGCATCTCATTGGATTCCACTGGACTCTGCACAGAGCAAATAGCAGAGAAAGGCAGTGTGAGTCAGGAGAGTCTAATAACTCTCATCATTCTAGGCTGCTGCCTCCTGCTTGTGAATAATAGGCATTTCTTTGTCAGCTCTTACAAGCAGTAGGCAAGGGAGAGCAGTGTGATGTGGCATCTCATAGGAATACACTGGGGATTTTGCATACATCACTCACAGATATAAGAGAAATGCAGTGTGTCTTAGAAAACTTTTATAACTATCATCATCCTAGGCTTATGATTGATAGGATTCTCCCTGTCAGCTTTTACAAGCAGGAGGCAGGGGAGAGCAGTGTAAAGCTGCATCTCATATACAATGGAGACTCTGCAGTGTGAAGCAGCATCTCATAGAATACGGTGTAAGTCTGAGAATTTTAAAGGACAATAGTTCTATGTCAGTAAGCTCTATAACTTGCTGCACTTATATAGTACTCAGGGCAGAGCAAGTGCAGTTTAATGAGACTCTGCCCCCCCCCATTCATTTCTATGGGGCCATGCACACGACCGTGGTTTCCACGGTCCGTGCATGGCCCAGGAGCTCATAGGAAATAATGGACAGCCCGTGATTTGCAGGTGACACTCCGTGGCCGGCCGACCCGAAAATCACGGCCGTGCACATGGCTACGGCCGTGTGCATGAGGCCTAACATTTGCAAAGATCCTTTATTAGATTAATCTGAACAAAAGTTGTTTGCAGGTATAATTAATAACATCTTGTTAATTTTTTTTAGACTTAATAATTTTCTTCTAAGACAATTTTTTTTTACTTAAAATGGTTTTCTGGGATTTTAAAATTGATGGCCTATCCTTAGATTGGTGGTGGTCCGACTCCCTGCACCCCCTCCAATCAGCTGTTTGAAGGGGCCGAGGCACTTGTACGAGGGCTGCAGCCTTTTCAATGTTTACATTGATTTAATTTTTGTTCGTACTTGCACATGTCGTTACATTCATAGCAGCTGTGCAAGGTATTGCAGCACTATAGCACAGCGCTTAGGATAGGCCGTCAATTTTAAAATCCTGGATAACCCCTTTAACTTAAAATATGTACGTTTGATATCTTCTTGGATGTAAGATTTAACACAATATTGTTTTATTGCAGATTGTCTGTGTATGTTTAGACAATAATGGCCACATGGGGCAGTTTTTGACACAGTTTTTTCAAGGAACAGCACCACCATGTGGCTGAATTATATTGTAGCTGGTTAGCTAATAAAAATATATCATACCTACAATGCTTTTGTCTTTTTTGACACAAAAGTATTTAACATTGCATAATTGTTTCTGGCTAACACGTACTACACTATTTTTTACTGTACTACTGTAGGGAAAGAAAGGATTTCTTTACATAGCTAAATAGTTCCTTTTTATAAAGCATCTTTCACACATATGAGGACTCTGTCGGAAAGTAATACAAGCAGATCTTTTTTTCCCATAGTAATAGATATATAATATAGATATATATTCCCCCTTTTACTCAGGTGGAAGGACGTGGATGTGACTATATAGTCTTGTGGCTGGATTGTGACAAGGAGGGAGAAAACATCTGCTTTGAGGTAACTTCATGTCATTCCGTCAGCTCTTTAGCTTTTATTGCTTCTGTTCTATTCTTTAGATTTATATTATTTTGGTCTTTACTTTGCTTTAGGTGCTGGATGCAGTGCTACCAGTGATGAATAACACACACTCAGGGGAGCTTACCGTGTACCGTGCTAAGTTCAGTTCCATCACAGATACAGATATTATGAATGCTATGAACAGACTTGGGGAGCCCAACAAGAATGAAGCACTTTCTGTCGATGCTAGACAGGAGTTGGACCTCAGGATTGGCTGTGCCTTTACAAGGTGCCTTTATGTTCTTTTACCTTTAAAGGGCTTATCCCAAGATTAAATGTTATCCCCTAACCACAGGATAAGTGATAACATGCTAATCGGTGGGGGTCCGACTACTGGGGCCCCCACCGATCACAAGAACGGGAGTCCCATTACTCCGATTGAATGGATCGACAGGTCGAGCACGTGCCCTGTTGCTCCATTCATTCTCTATGGCACTTTCGATATATGGCTATCTCGCCGTCCCATAAAAAGTGAATAGAGCGGCAATGCGCATTCTCAATCTGCCACTCCATTCGTTTGGAGGAACTGGACCCCCATTCTCATAAACGGTGAGGGTCCCAGTGGTCGGACCCCCACCAATCAGCATATTATCACCTTTCCTATGGTTAGGGGAAAACCCCTTTAAGGAATTGTGTGATTGTTGTTTTTTTTTTTGCTGTATACTTTTTCCACACTCAGTACAGTATATAGGAAAATTGAGGTTCCTTTACATTTTAAAGGAGTTTCTTGATTCTAGTTTGTTTACTTGCATACAATATAAATGTGAGGCACTTACTTATAATGACTGTGTGATCTTGCTCCTGATCCACACTACAGAATACCTGCATCATATTTGGGCAATAAGGCTAGGGGTAAAGCTCATTCAGAAGGGTTAGCATTTTCCATTGCCCTAGACTCTGTAGGCAAGTCTACTCATGCGCTAAAGGGTTTCATGCATGTGCTTCAGCATGGCCTGAGATAATCCACAATGCAGTTACATATCTTTATTACATGGCCATTACATGTGGATTCCATATGAATGACATTTACCTGTTGCCATATTGTTTATATATGGCATAGATCTTTTGCAATGTGGACCATGGGCAAAATGAAAACAGTTTATATTAGTAAGCGTTTTAAAGAGATTAGAAAAAAGGGTCTGCTCCCCCCCCCCCCCCCCCGGAAACAATACCACGCTCAGCCCCATTAACTTAACCCCTTCAGGACCCAGCCTGTTTTGGCCTTCAGGACACACGATTTTTTCAAATCTGACGTACTTTATGTAGTAATAACTCTGTAATGCTTTTACCTATCCAAGTGATTCTGAGATTGTTTTCTCGTGACATATTGTACTTTATGTTAGTGAAAAAATTTGGTTGATAAATTTGGTATTTATTTCTGAAAAACACCAATATTTAGAGAAAATTTTCAAAAATTAGCATTTTTCTAAATTTAAACGTATCTGCTTGTAAAACAGATAGTAATACCACACAAAATAGTTACTAAATAACATCCCCCATATGTCTACTTTATGTTTGCATCGTTTTTTGAACATTCTTTTATTTTTCTAGGACGTTACAAGGCTTAGAACTGTAGCAGCAATTTCTCATATTTTAAAGAAAATTTCAAAAGGCCATTTTTTCAGGGACCAGTTCAGTTCTGAAGTGGCTTTGAGGGCCTTATATATTAGAAAATCCCCATAAATCATCCCATTTTGAAAACTGCACCCCTCAAGGTATTCGAATCAGCATTCACAAAGTGTTTGAACCCTTTAGGCGTTTCACAGGAATTAAAGCAAAGTAGAGGTGAAATTTACAAATTTTATTTTTTTGCAACTCAATATTTTATTGCCCAGATTCTGCAGTTTTTAGAAATATCCCACATGTGGCCCTAGTGTGGTAATGGACTGAAACACCAGCCTCGGAAGCAAAGAAGCACCGAGTGAATTTTGGGCCTCCTTTTTTTAGAATATATTTTGTCAGGTTTGAAGAGGTCTTGTGGTGCCAAAACAGTGGAAACACCCCAAAAGTTACCCAATTTTGGAAACTACACCTCTCAAGGAATTTATCTAGATGTATAGTTTGCACTTTGGCCACACAGGTTTTTCGCTGAATATATTGGAATTGGTCTGTAAAAATGAAAATCTGAAAATGCACCCCAACATTTGTAAAGCAATGTCTCCCGATTACGGCAATACCCCACATGTGCTAGTAAACTGGTGATTGGACCCACAGCAGAGCTCAGAAGGGAAGGAACGCCATTAGGATTTTGGAGCACAGATTTTGCTGGATTGGTTTTCGGTGCCATGTCGCATTTGCAATGCACTGGAGGGACCAAAACAGTGGAAACCCCCCAAAAGTGACCCCATTTTGGAAACTACACCCCTCAAGGAATTTTTCTAGGGGTATAGTTAGCATTTAGACCCCACAGTTTTTTGGCAGAATTTATTAGAATTAGGCCGCAAAAATGAATATCACAATTTTTTCCACTAAAATGTTGAATTTTCTCATTTTCACAAGGGATAAAGGAGAAAAAAAACAACCAATTTTTGTAAAGCAATTTCTCCCGAGTACGGAAATACCCCACATGTGGTCATATATTATTTTTTTTTCATTAGAAATGAATTAACCCTTTCAGGACTGATCCATTTTTTTTGCTTTCTTATTTTCGGTTTTCACTCTCCACCTTCCAAGAACCATAACTTTTTTCTTTTTCCGTCATTAGAGTGGTGTGAGGGCTTATTTCTTGCGGGGGGAGTTGTAGTTTCTATTGACACCATTTAAAGTACCATAAAATGTACTGGGAAACTGAAAAAAAATTATTTGCGGGCTGATATAGGAAAAAAAATCTGATTCCATTTTTTGGGGGTTTTGTTTTTACAGTTTTCGCTGTGAAGTAAAACTTTTCTTTATTCTGCGGCTCAATACAATTACGGTGATACCAAATTTATATAGTTTTTTTTTTTATATCATACTGCTTTTACAAAGAAAAATCGAATTATTAAAATAAAAATTGTTTTGTTTCTTCCTACCTGCTCAGCTGGGAGAGGGACTTGGGCCTAACATTTTCTGCAGAAAATTAGGACCGTTTGTTTACAATGACACATAAATCCTCCATGGCTAGCAGATTTCAGGAGGCGGGATTCAAGATCTTATCGCGATGGTATAGAGTGCCTTCCAGATTGTATGCAATGATCCCTGCGGTCTCACCGTTGTGTTGGAGATGTGGAGAACAGGTGGGCACGATTTGACACATTTTCTGGGAGTTCCCGCAGCTGACAGATTTCTGGTCAGAGGTGTGACGAATCTCCTCCAAATTCACGGATTGCCCCCTCCCGTGCACGCCGGCCTTTTTCCTGCTCCATCTGTACGAGGTTACATTATCTACGTACCGACGCTCTGTGGTTCGCCATCTGGTGAACGCAGCTAGAGCGTGTATTCCTGCGCTGTGGAGACAAACTTGCCCTCCATCGGTTGGCATGTGGTTCGGCAAGATCCAGGAGATTATGAGAATGGAGGATCTCACGGCATCCATGATAGGGACTCATGCTAAATTTCTCAAAACATGGTATCACTGGGTCAGATTCCAATCTTCTGTTGAGTTCAGGAGCATCGTGACTTCTTGAATATAATCCCGAGGTATAGGGGGCTATGTCAGTTTTCTTCCCTCCCTTTTTCTCCCTCTGTCTCATCTCCTCTTTTGCTTCTCTCTCTTTTTCTGATATGTCCACTCACGGACCAATGTGCATGGCTGCGTGTTCAGGATGCATAGGTCGTCCGTTTCAAGTACTGTATCAGCTGTGCGCTGTTGTTCTTCTTGCACTTACTGTAGAAACATATACTGGCCTGCGAGCCGATGTTTGTGCTGCTTATGTTTGCACAATCGTGTTTGTGTTGTGGAAAACGGAAAATAAAAGAATTAGAATTTTTTTTTTCTTGTTTCACCACATTCTGAGAGCCGTAACTTGAACCAGCGATCATTGGATCGCTGGTACAATATACTGCAATACTAACATTAATATAGTATTGCAGTATATTGTTATTTTTACAGGCTTCTGTAACCGCACGATCGCTGTTCCTGTCCGTTAGTCCCGGGTGTCAGCTGTAATACACAGCTGACACCCGCAGTGTATGGAGCGGGCTCAGCACTTGAGCCCACTCCATACATCAACCCCCGCACCATGACGTGCAATTAAGTCATAGTGCGCAAAGGGGCTAATGCACAGCGGATGGTTCAAAGTGAATATTGCAATTTTCCACTGATGTGCCATTTTAATGCATAATATGTTGTGCCCAGTTTGTGCCACTGAAGACAAATACCTCATAAAACGTTAAGCGGGTTGTCCCGGGTATGGCGATGCCATATATGTGGGTTTTGCTTGGTAGTAGTTTTGTTTGGGGTTTTACTGGTATTTCAGTTTATAATGTGGGGGCATGTGTTATCTGTGCGGAGTACATGAGGGTATAATAATGCGGTAAATAAATAATATTCCATAGATATGTGGCCGATGTCGCACTGATAAATGGCGCCCGATCTTATCCGCTTTTGGAACACTGCACATTTTGCATAGCCATATTCTGAAAGCCAGAACTTTTTTATTTTTTCTCCACCGGAGCTGTGTGAGGGCTTTTTTGTTGCGGGACAATCTGTGGTTTTCATTCGTACCATTTTGGGGTACATGCGATTTTTTTGGTCACTTTTTATTCCATTTTTTTGCAATCCTGATCAAAAACCAGGAATTTTGACAATGTTTTTTAGTTTATTTTTTTGCGGCATTCACCGTACACTATAAATGAAATTTTTACTTTATTCTGCGAGTCGGCACGCTTACGGCGATACCATATGTATATGGGTTTTTTTATGTTTTGCATCGTTTGCACAATAAAATCACTTATTTATAAAAAAAAAAAAATTTTGTGCACCATATTCTTTTTAATTTTTTAGTCAAAAAAAGCTGTGTAAGGGCTTGTTTTTTGCGGGACGGATTGTAGTTTGTATTCGTACTTTTTTTGGGTACATGTGACTTTTTGATCACTTTTTATTCTTTATTTTGGGAGGGGTGGTGACCAAAAAAATAGCGATTCTGGTGTAGTTTTTTATTGATTTTTTTTTGGGGTGTTCATCGTGCGGGAAAAATAACATTGTTTTATAGTTTGCGTCATTACGAAAGCGGTGATACCAAATATGTGTACTTTTTTAACGTGTTCATTTTTTTCCTATAATAAAAGTCTTATTAAAGGGGAAAAAAAAAAGCATTTTTTGTTTATGAAACTTATAACTTATTTTGATACTTTTTTAAAAACATTTTTATCACCTTTTTTAAACTTTATTTACTAGACCAACTAGGGGACACTTAGACTTGCAGCTTTGATCGCTGCTGGAGTACATTACACTACCTATGTAGTGTAATGTGTTATAACTGTCATTGTGACTTGACAGTCACACTAACAGGAAGCCTCGGAGGACCCGCCCGAGGCTGCTTCTCCGAGGCTTCCATACTTGGCAACCCGGAGGCTATTGTCTGGCCTCCGATTGCCGCAACAAGCATCGGCAGCCCCCACAATCACTTCATGGGGGCTGCCGATGTGCTTCAAACTCCTTAAATGCGGCGAACGCAATCTGTCACCGCATTTATGGGGTTAATTGCTGAAATCAGCGGCGATGGTCCGCTGACCGGCAAGGCTGGAGTGTCAGCTGTCGGGGACAGCTGACCTCCCGGTTCCCGGACACTGTCCGTTAAGACAGTGGGCGCCGGGAACCGCTCCCCTACTGCACGTCCTGGTGCGGAAAGCAAGCCTTCTGCAGGACGTACATTTGCGGCGCAGCGCGGGAAGAGGTTAAATGGGATTGAGCTATAATAACAGACACAACCTATGGACAAGCATGGCACTGTTTCTGGAAAAAAACAGACCCTTCTTCCTAATCCCGGACAACTCCTTTAATATTTAACTATATGTTGATAGCAAAAGATTTTTATAGAAAAGGAAAACACCTTTAATTTTTTATGTATAACATATTACTTGATACTAGCCTCATATTCTTCGTCTAGTTTATGAACATTGTTTTCACGCAGGTTTCAAACAAAGTATTTCCAAGGCAAATATGGAAACCTGGATAGTTCTCTAATTTCTTTTGGCCCCTGCCAAACCCCCACATTAGGATTCTGTGTGGAGAGACATGATAAGATCCAGTCTTTCAAGCCTGAAACATACTGGGTCCTTCAAGTCAAGGTGAGCCATCCATGGAATTATACTTCCAATATGCATTGTAGTGATTATAGTGTTTTCTGAGATATGATTGTGACAAATACTTTCAGGGTAGCTATCTTAAAGGCCCTTTAATACAGGCCAACGATTGGGCAAATGAGCATTCATTGGCTGATCGTATCTTTATGCAGCACACAAATATTATCGTTGTTAGCAGCACATCTCCCTGTGTAAACAGAGAAATATGCTGCTGACATGATGGAAATGCACGGGGACGAGCAATCGTAGCGATTGCTCGTCCCCGTATATTACTGATCAAAACTCCTTGTGAAAGGAGCAAACGAGCGACGATCAACGAGCTGTCTCGTTGATCGCCGCTTGTTTTTATGGCCAAAATTAACTGGTGTAAAAGGACCCTAACAGTGAAGATTGTTCATGTTTCTGTAGAATATTATGTACACTACCGTTCAAAATTTAGGGTCACTTAGAAATTTCCTTATTTTTGAAAGAAAAGCACAGTTTTTTTCAATGAAGATAACATGAAATTAATCAGAAATACACTCTATATATTGTTAATGTGCTAAATGACTATTCTAGCTGCAAACGTCTGGTTTTTAATGCAATATCTACATAGGTATATAGAGGCCCATTTCCAGCAACCATCACTCCAGTGTTCTAATGGTACATTGTGTTTGCTAACTGTGTTAGAAGGCTAATGGATGATTAGAAAACACTTGAAAACCCTTGTGCAATTATGTTAGCACCGCTGTAAACAGTTTTGCTGTTTAGAGGAGCTATAAAACTGACCTTCCTTTGAGCTAGTTGAGAATCTGGAGCATTACATTTGTGGGTTCGATTAAACTCTCAAAATGGCTAGAAAAAGAGAGCTTTCATGTGAAACTCGACAGTCTATTCTCGTTCTTAGAAATGAAGGCTATTCAATGCGAGAAATTGCCAAGAAATTGAAGATTTCCTACAACGGTGTGTACTACTCCCTTCAGAGGACAGCACAAACAGGCTCTAACCAGAGTAGAAAGAGAAGTGGGAGGCCCCGCTGCACAACTGAGCAACAAGACAAGTACATTAGAGTCTCTAGTTTGAGAAATAGACGCCTCACTGGTCCTCAACTGGCAGCTTCATTAAATAGTACCCGCAAAACGCCAGTGTCAACGTCTACAGTGAAGAGGCGACTCCGGGATGCTGGCCTTCAGGGCAGAGTGGCAAAGAAAAAGCCATATCTGAGACTGGCTAATAAAAGGAAAAGATTAATATGGGCAAAAGCACACAGACATTGGACAGAGGAAGATTGGAAAAAAGTGTTATGGACAGACGAATCGAAGTTTGAGGTGTTTGGATCACACAGAAGAACATTTGTGAGACGCAGAACAACTGAAAAGATGCAGGAAGAGTGCCTGACGCTATCTGTCAAGCATGGGGGAGATAATGTTATGGTCTGGGGTTGCTTTGGTGCTGGTAAAGTGGGAGATTTGTACAAGGTAAAAGGGATTTTGAATAAGGAAGGCTATCACTCCATTTTGCACCGCCATGCCATACCATGTGGACAGCGCTTGATTGGAGCCAATTTCATCCTACAACAGGACAATGACCCAAAGCACACCTCCAAATTATGCAAGAACTATTTAGGGAAGAAGCAGGCAGCTGGTATTCTATCTGTAATGGAGTGGCCAGCGCAGTCACCAGATCTCAACCCCATAGAGCTGTTGTGGGAGCAGCTTGACCGTATGGTACGCAAGAAGTGCCCATCAAGCCAATCCAACTTGTGGGAGGGGCTTCTGGAAGCATGGGGTGAAATTTCTCCCGATGACCTCAGCAAATTAACAGCTAGAATGCCAAAGGTCTGCAATGCTGTAATTGCTGCAAATGGAGCATTCTTTGACGAAAGCAAAGTTTCAAGGAGAAAATTATTATTATCATTATTTCTAACCTTGTCAATGTCTTGACTATATTTTCTAGTCATTTTGCAACTCATTTGATAAATATAAGTGTGAGTTTTCATGGAAAACACAAAATTGTCTGGGTGACCCCAAACTTTTGAACGGTAGTGTATGTGCTGGTTTGGCATAAAGACCAGCAATGGCTTTTTTGCTTAAAGAGGCTCTGTCACCAGATTTTGCAAGCCCTATCTGCTATTGCAGCAGATCGGCGCTGCAATGTAGATTACAGTAACGTTTTTATTTTTAAAAAACGAGCATTTTTGGCCAAGTTATGACCATTTTCGTATTTATGCAAATGAGGCTTGCAAAAGTACAACTGGGCGTGTTGAAAAGTAAAAGTACAACTGGGCGTGTATTAGGTGCGTACATCGGGGCGTGTTTACTACTTTTACTAGCTGGGCTTTCTGATGAGAAGTATCATCCACTTCTCTTCAGAATGCCCAGCTTCTGGCAGTGCAGATCTGCAGGTAAGTAGCTACATGGACTTACCTGGAAACGCCGATGCTGCTGCAGAATCATCTGTAGCCTCTGGTGCCGACACGATGCAGGACCTGTGAGTGACGTCACAGATCTGCACTGCCAGAAGCTGGGCGTTCTGAAGAGAAGTGGATGATACTTCTCTTCAGAAAGCCCAGCTAGTAAAAGTAGTAAACACGCCCCGATGTACACACAATACACGCCCAGTTGTACTTTTACTTTTCAACACGCCCAGTTGTACTTTTGCAAGCCTCATTTGCATAAATACGAAAATGGTCATAACTTGGCCAAAAATGCTCGTTTTTTAAAAATAAAAACGTTACTGTAATCTACATTGCAGCGCCGATCTGCTGCAATAGCAGATAGGGGCTGCAAAATCTGGTGACAGAGCCTCTTTAAGTGATTTTACTTACAGATATTGTAAGGAGTAACTAATATATTCAGTGAAGCGTACTGGGGCATCTTGTCAGTGTGTTAAAGTGTCAATTTACTTCTATTGTATTTTTTTCCTTTAATTCAGGTAAATCGCGGCCAAGAGCATCCTCTTACTCTGGACTGGGATCGTGTTCGGGTCTTTGACAGAGAAGTTGCTCAGATGTTCTTAAATCTAACAAAGACAAGCAGGGAGGCAAAGGTAACTGCACTATTTCTCTTGGGATATCAACACCTGTTAGAGTTTATAAGTAAAGCTAAACATTTTCTTATAAACACTGATTTACTGATGCACAAAGTATATTGGAAAATTATAGAAAAAAGAAAAAAGAAAAAATGATCCAGGAATATTGGAAAATTGTATAACTTTTTATTATACAATAAACAAGCTTTATTTGCTGAAACTGGAAATGATTAAAAACCTGCCCAGTAACCATCAATCAGAACACGGCGTACATTTCAAATGTAAACCCTTGCCTAATAATCTCGGGGAAAGGGGGGTGTAGATGCAGGTGACCACATCCTGGATGTCTCATCAATGAAGTTCTTTCCCATGAACATATGTACATTGGAGACCCCTTCCCTCTTTACTTGTATTACTCATGTTAATGTGTTTAGTTCTATTTTCAGCACTAAGTCCAATTCCTACCTCATGGACAGACTTGTTTGTGCCATATTATGTACTATGATGTATTTTATCTGTGTAGTATACTTTCAAATGCATTTAGCTAAACCCACTCCTTATCGCAAAATATTACGTTTTATCTGTGTTGTGCTTCCTGAAGCAAACTTTTAATAAGATGTGTTTCCTGCAGGTAGAATCTGTCAGCAAAAAGGAGAAGGCCAAGCAGAGACCTCAGGCATTAAACACTGTGGAAATGTTGAGAGTGGGCAGTTCAGCTTTAGGTATGTTCAATATAAGGGCAGAGAATTCTGTATGTTCTAGTACAAAGTAAAACCATGCATTGAAAGACTGGCCATTTAACTACTTGAAGGGGTTTTCCCATCTTTGACTTTTTTTTTTAATTCACAAATAAAGTTTATTGTAACATCAGAATCACATACAGAGTATTGAGATGTGTAAACAACATGTCTACTGTAAGTACAAAAGAACATAGTAATTCAATACAGCAATGTGACAGTGGAATCACAAGTAATAGCATACAAGGCAGTATAAGGCAAACAGGGTAACTGGAAGCATACGCTCCTCAAGCAATTATCAACCAGTGCGCAGAGCCTATCTCGGCCTAAGGCATAATATAAAGAATTAACTAGGAACTCAAAACAGTTTCCACAAGTACAAGTGTATAATATAACATAAGTATGATCAACAGGTAACATTCAGCGGATGATCAGGACCAATATCTATACAGCATAGAAAGTGAAAGTGTATATATGGATTGAAAGTAGGGTGAACTGAATATGGGCCAAGTAGGAGCCACGTCTGATAGAAAACAAATTCAGGGCTCGGGGGTGTGTAAAAGATCTATGTTGGGAGGAACAGACCGTGGCAGGAGACTGCAGCCATCTGTCCCAAATTTTGGTGAATTTGAGAGGACAGGTTCTATGTTGGTATAACCACTTCTTGTGAGGTAGCATACTACCAACAATGGATAGTCATTCTGCAAATGTAGGGGCACGGCAAGACAACCAGGTTTTGGCTAACAACTGTTTGGCGTAATATAATGTCTCCACAATAAAAGTATGGATATGACGTGAGTCATATTCCGCAGAGTCAGGAGTGAAGAGACAAGTCTTAGGGCACAGCGGGATAGGAGTCCCCATGTCAGCGTTCAGACATTTGATAACCTGATCCCAGAACCCGGCTACCTTAGGGCAGGAACACACCAGATGATAAAAAGTACCCAAGGTAAGCCTACATTTAAGGCATTTGTCAGGGTATTCAGAATGGAATCGATGCAATCTAGAAGTGGTATTGTCAGGGTCATTGTCAGGGTAACTTCCTTTTCCCTGTTATTTCACACCGAATAGCCACCTTTGTAAATTGGAAACTGAGTGCATGCATGGAAGAAATATACCAGGCAGACAAGTTGGTACACATCCTCCCTCAGTGAAGCAGGAAGTAAGATTAAACTTTATTGAACAAAGAATGTACAAATCTCCTCCCTAGAGATGTGGGACGTGCTTAAGCCCTATTGGCTCTATTCAGCTGTGAGTTCATCTGTACACTCCTCTTGCATTCCAGGGGCAGTGTCTCCATAGGCGTGTTCCTGATTCAGGCTCCATTTTGTTGCATTCGAGCTCTTTGTGGAATATACTGATATAAAGTAATAATGTTTTTGCAAGCAATATACAGGCTAATGATCCCTGACAGTCCCCACTAAAAATATTATTACTCTATCCCTGAGTCTTGCCCAGCAACCTACTACTGACCACTCGAACCAGGTGGGTAGGGGTTTTGGATTTCTTCACCAGCTTGAGACGCGCTACTCCTTATGAGTAACCCCCCCTTTGTACCTGGGCTTCCAAGGTTTCGGAGTGGTCCTAACTTTCCCTATTCTACTCAGGATACAGGATGGTTGTCTTTAAAGGGACTGTCGGTGTCCCCTCGTCTATTTGTGTAAAGATAGTGGGCACAGGTGAGGTGGGCCCTAGTTGGTCGGCTAACCCTTGTAAAGCATCTCGGGTATAATTTACAAACTGCTGCTGGTTGTAATATATATATAAATAATCCAGTCTACATTTTTATTAACGGTGATATTTGGGATAAGAGACTCAAATTCAAACTGGTATGTAGCTACGTGTCTATTAGAAGAACTATGCCAAAAAGTGGTCACCCCATCAGCCTGGGTGATTGCTACATGTTCCCCCTCAACACTCTGTGCAATAACACGAAAAAGGATAAGGATGTATATGGTGATAGTCATTCTTTGGAAGAGACCCTCTTGCAGTGCCATCCATGTTGGCCTTCCTTCCGGCTTAACTGCAGTGGGCGAGATCAGGAGGACCTAGTATGGACCCTCGAATCTGGCTTCTAAGCCCCTCGCATTCTTTACTGTTAAACCTACTAATATTGGCTATAATCCAAACTTCTCCTCCACGGCACTTGTATTGGTCATAATTGTCGCACTGTCACTTACTGTCCTAATGGGACTTTTACCCCTGCAGATATAACAGGTCATGGGCAGCATCTTCCTCAAACCTAAAGACACCCAGATAACATAACCTCCGGGCTCTCATTGCTGTGACAACAACCAGTGACCTTCACATCACACCTCCACATAAAACTCCTCAGATTGTAATTTGCAGTACCGTGGCATATTTACACACATTATAATTATAAACCTCAGACAATATAAACAATAGGGCCTCAATTAATAATATAATGTTATCACCAATCTCATGCTATCACCCTCAGGTTTTGGGTCCCATCAGTTCATTGCAAGTCCTGTACATCATCGTCTTCTTCTTCTGTCTTCTGCTCTTCTGTGGAGTCAGACTGTACAGTGGTGTCCAGTGGGGGATTTATTATTATCCTCCTTTTGGTCACTTACTTATTAAAACACTTGATACTGCTGACGGATTCGCTCAGGTCTTTGGTCTTTACTTCACTTTGCTGATGCCATCAGGACTTGGTTTTGACCTTCTCGTCTGTCAGACACCGTCTCTTTTAGTATACGTCACCGGGCTGTACATAGCACCTCATGCTGTGAGCCTGTGGTGAGTTCCCACGTAGACGGAGTAGTGGAGTTTTATTGTGACTACCACAATCCCTCCGCATCTGTCCTCTTCCTCTGGCAAGTTACTTGTCTGGGCGGCTGCTTAGAATTGTGACACTGCCGTCAGTTCATGATAAACGCGTTGTACTGGCTCAGGCTGCGCCTGCCGCATCTCAGTGATGGAGTTCATCATATTAAAAGTCTTCTAGTTCATGTTTACTGGCACTTGCTGGGGACCCCCAACCCTTGTCAATTGTTAAAATAAATACTAATCTGGTGATAACATCATCCGCATACATTATAAACGTTGTTCTAAGTACATACAATAATAATGACAGGCCCTTAAACGACATCAAACAAACAGCTTTATGTAAGAAAAACGTCTCTGTTCCACTGGACAGGGCACCTAGAAGATGTGTAATTACTGGGTACATTGTATTTGCACTTGGTGTTACACTTTTCAGCAGGATTTGTGCCTTGATCTCAGCTGATTACCTGGAACATCTCCTACTCACAGAAATATACACAGATTTCACATGTTTATCTGACAAGTGTCTCAAACCAATTTTTCTCCCCCTACTCTGGTTCGTTTTACCTGAGAAGGCCTCTCAACGTCTGTTCTCTTCGTAGGAGGAGGGTATAATAAGGTTGGCACCGGGCTGCCAGGACTGTTCTGTAGGCAAATCAAACCGCTCTAACAGAATTTACCAGCCTCAGCTGTAAAGCCTGGGACATACCAATTAGATCTTACCACATCGATCCTTGCAATCTTGGGGCATATGTGAGGTCATACACCATCAATGCAAGTGCCATCAAGAATGCCTTGGGTGCTACCGATTTACCTTCCTTTATCTGTCCACATTCTGTCAGAATCTGGTTCTCACGCCTTCCGCTCCCAGTTGGACACTTCCTGTGGAGAACAATCTTTTCATCGCATAATCAGTAATTGATCTTAATCAGATAATTAATTTGAAGAAAAACTAACAAATAACATCTTTACATTAAACGTTCACACTGAGCAATAACTAAAACTGATACCTACAAACTGATTCTCTATCTCTTTATATACATATATTCAAATGGGAATCTACTTGCACCAAGAAGTTATCATCTACACAAACATAATACTGACGCATGCCTACCATATGCTGAGGCTGGTCCAGAACTTTACATAAAACTTAACCTGAGTATTTAATATTCTCACAACACTTTCTAAATATCGTTATTAAACAAACTAACTTTGGAATAACATCTGGAGAACTGCTGACATCTTATCATTGTACAAACACCAGGTCAATACTTGGGATAAGCACTGTTCCCCTGTCACAACACACAATGTCTGCAGTGGGGAAGATACCGGGCGGGCTTCAGGCCCCCCTGAGAACAGGTCTACACACACGAGCACATTGTCATACACTTCTACCTCGGGTAGTTGTATGTTTTGCAGTCGCTGGGACAGGTAATCTGGCCGGGCTGCACTTTTCACAGGTACCTTTACTGTTTTACTTATGTCATGCCGTGCGCATATCATGCAGGCTGCTACAAACCTAGTGGTGGCATTATTGTATCCAGGGACAAGCCAATTTACTGATACCTGGCTGCGCATACTCTTGTTGTAAGTTCTGTCTTCTCTTGCTCTCTTAATTGGCTTACCCGATGATCCAATATAGTTCCTACTACCAATGGGCCCATAATTGTGGGCGATGCCAAAAGCGTACCTAGAGTCAGTGTAAATGTCGGCCGGCTTACCTTCTGCCAGGTTACAAGCCTCAGCAAGCACCTCCAGCTCTGCTCCTTGAGATGAACAAGAAGGTGAGAGTGGTTTCTGGATGATTTACCTGGTGCCTCGTATCCTGTCTTGTTCATACTGTATATGATGAAGTATTTCTACATTACAAATTTACATTAAAAACCCATGTCACATATAGATAGAACATTTCAAACGGATGGCATCTTCATTCTCTAAAATAAAAACAAATGTTATACACTTCTCCACACTCATCTGATAATCCAGAACACTTTGAGAATCTCACTTTTATCAGGTTCTGTAAATACTTGATTAATACAAAAACAAATATAAATTATTAAAATCTTTACATAAAATTAACAATGCTTAGATAATTTTCACCTCCTTCCCTACTAAATCTGTAAAGACTCATCTGTGAGTGACCTCGGCCTCTTGTGTAAATTTGCTGGAGGGGAATGGTCTCTTACACATTTTGTAGATCTCCTGGAACAAAATTCATTAATTCAAAACAAACCAAAATTGTACCCGATCAGTCCCTTCACCATTCCCCCCTTTTTGGACTCTGCGAAAGTAATGTAGCAGAGTTCAAAACTACATCTCAACATAATAAGGTTGGACACTCTATCTGGGGGGCACAAGTTTAACCCCCTGTAATACACAACAGCCTGGAACAAAAATGACTTCTGACAAAAATACATTTTATCTTAAAAATGACTTGCAATCGTTTACCTGTAAAACATCATATTATCAAAAATAACATTTAGGCCACACTACAGCACGCGCCTCGTGTGAAAACAAAAACAAAACAATTGTAATTAGTTATCAAATAAAACAGAAAATAATATATCTGCTAATATTAATTACTGCAAACCAATAAACTGTATATAAAAATAGGGAACAGTGGGGGTATATACATTTTCAAGACCCCATGTCTCACAATATCCGTATTTTAATTCATTTGAATTAACATCAAAACATTCCAATATGAAATCTTATCACATCATAACACATAAATGTGCAGCGTAACTTTTATCTTTTTGCAGACAAATCCAGCGGTCTGTAATATTTTCCTCGCTTGGTGTAGTTACGGACAACAGCTCATGCGCAAAGATAAGAAACTTTCCTTTACCCAGAAAAAAAATAAACAGATTTTAACCCCATACACAAAACACTAAGAATATTTTAGACTTTACTGCTGTTAAAAATAAGAGCATACAATATAGATCTAAAATCAGTGCAATATTGTAATCACTTGTCTCATCAGTCCATGCTCTATATACAAGCTTATACCAGTCTGCTTCTCAGACTTCACACTGCACACGTTACATCAAATTCTACAGGGGGGGGGGGGTCACGCACTCACTCTTCACAGCTTCTGTTCTCACAATCTTAACAATTTCAATGCCGGCAAAAATTCTCCCATACAATGAACCTCCAAGAGTCACACATCTGTACAATAACCCAAGAAAACGTACATATCTAAAATCATTCATCACACTATTATATAGGAATTATCTACGTTCAACACATCAAACACATAATCTGTAACAGTGTCCAATCTGTCGGTCACTATCTCTATATTATGATGACGAGTCTTTTCACCAGTGCACAGTGTCCTGCACCCCTGGGACGGAATCTAGAATAGAAGAAAACACTGCAGCATGTGTTACTGTCAAGTCTTTACTGAGGGAAATTACAAAATTAACAAGGCTATCATTTCATACTGATTTGGTTGGGCCGGGCGTGACCTCATCAGGGGGTGGGGGTGCGGCCTCTCCCACAGGAAACACATTGCTCAGTTGTGAGGGGGGTTTTGCTGCCCACAATGAGGACACACCCAATATGAGGGACTGCCGCCATTATAGGGCGGTGGCTGATCCTGTGGTTTCTAATACATATAACATAATACAATGCCTTTATTATTTCCAACTTCCCTTTGTTCTCTCTGAATACCTTTTGCCCAGTCTCCGGCTTGTAGCCGCTCTCCCCTATGCAGCCCGCACACTTCCATCAATTTCTTCGTTTTACTCACATACGGTTTCCCTTCGCTTCACCAAATCATACGAATAGGATCGTCCGGGTACGGGTGATCCTGATGATTTGAATATGGACCGTAAACCATCCATTCTAACCTTCTATATCCTTCACGTAATTTATATAACAATTTTCAGTCTGCAACTCTCTAGGTCTGGCCGGAATATTACAATTTCTCAGTCTGAAACTCACTAGGTCTGGCTGGAATATTACAATTTCTCAGTCTGCAACTCACTAGGTCTGGCTGAAACATTACAATTTCTCATCAGACGACTATATCGTGTCCCTGTATAAGACAGGTTATATTTTCTATCTAGTCCTTAATTACCCAGAGGATGGTTAGTCGGGCGCGACTAATTTCGTACGGGTTCGTGACCACACAGCTGGGATGTTGCTCCTGTCGCCTGAGCTAATACAGGCAATCAACCAGGGTTATACAGATTCCCACAAGACCGTCCACTAACACAGATAAGTCGAAGATTTATAAAACCAACTGACTTAGCGTGTTATTGTGGAGGTGATCAGGCTCTTTCAGTGGGCAGTCCCGGGTCGTCTGTTTCACCCTGTGATTGTCGGTTGTCCGGATTCCGAGATCCCCTCGAGTGTGGCCCCACGTTTTGGGTGCCAATTGTCAGGGTCATTGTCAGGGTAACTTCCTTTTCCCTGTTATTTCACACTGAATAGCCACCTCTGTAAATTGGAAACTGATTGCATGCATTGAAGAAATATACCAGGCAGACAAGTTGGTACACATCCTCCCTCAGTGAAGCAGGAAGTAAGTGTAATGGCAGGGGGTAGGGAGACGGACAAGTGAGCCCTAATCTACCCGCCACTCTGTCCCTGCCTACTTGCAACGACCCGCCCTAGGCGACGGGGTACAACTGGGCGGCGGTCCCTGCGCTCAGTAAGTGCACGACAAACATACAAGGAACACAAGCAAGGAAAAGGCCCCGTTGCCCACGGCAACACCGTGAGCAACCAGAGTGGTGAACGAGCCGAGTCAAGCCAGGAGTGTGCGAGGTACAAAACGAAAAGCAGAAGAGTAGTCGGTAAGCCAGGGTCTGTATGGAGCAGGATCAAAAATAGCAGGAGCTGTAGCTGGGCCAGGAAACCACAAGGAGGGAAACACAAGCAATAACAAGCACCGAGGGACAGGAAGTGCAGGCTTAAATAGACCGAGGGCGGGAGCTAGCTGAGTCTGGCCAGGTTACGATAGGCTTAGGAGTGGGAGAGCCTGCCAGCCTGAATGGTGGAAGCAGGAGTCAGTCTCAGGGATGTATTCTCAGGTGCTGACTGATTAGTTCTGGGAGTTAACCCCGCTGTGCCTGGCAGATCCTTTACAGTAAGATTAAACTTTATTGAACAAAGAATGTACAAATCTCCTCCCTAGAGATGTGGGATGTGCTTAAGCCCTATTGGCTCTATTCAGCTGTGAGTTCATCTGTACACTCCTCTTGCATTCCAGGGGCGTGTTCCTGATTCAGGCTCCATTTTGTTACATTCGAGTACTTTGTTGAATATACTGATATAAAGTAATAATGTTTTTGCAAGCAATATATAGGCTAATGATCCCTGACAGTATAATAAGCCCTATGTAGTATATAAAATTGTGTGAGTCGCTCATTATAGTTGCATGATACAGATTTAGTGTAGGAGAGAGCTCTATCCCACTCATCCTCAGTCAATGGACCCATATCACCCTCTCGTTTTACCTTCAGTGGGGAGAGCATAGATTCTCTAAATAGGCTATAAAGATTGGAAATCAAGTGTTTAGCAGGGGGAGAGAGCATAAAGTTGGGAAGTGGAAAGCTTTGGTACGATATCTCTCCGGGGCCCACTCAAGAACATGTTTGAATCTCAAATAGGAGAACAATTTGAAGGAGGGGAGAGTAAATTCCTCTTATAGCTCTGGGAATGTCTCGATACCATAGTCAGAATACATACGGGAGTGATACCAAATACCATTTCTATGCCAGATGATATCAAGGGAGAGCTGCAATAGTTCTGGGAGAGCTTTACAGTGCCATAAGTGTGTATGCCAAGTGAAGCCAGTGGAGTAGAACATGCGCTGGGACACATCCCACACCAGTAAGGCCTGTTTCAGGATCGGGTGGTCACGTAAGTTTCCACCAGTATATTGTCGGCCACAAAAGAATATATGCAAGGGGTGGGTATAATGGATACCGAATGGGGAAATAAGTAGAGTCTGAACTCTCACACGTTCGGCTGTGCCCCATCTCGCTAGGTGAGATAACGGACTAGCAATATAGTAGCATTTAACACTGGGGAGAGACAAACCACCTTCATCCCATGGGGTGTACATATGCCAGCTAGCAACCCGGGATCTGCCATTGTTCCAAACAAAGGAAGTGAGAATAATATTGATACGCTGTAATAAATGGGCTGGGAGGTATATGGGGGATTGCTGAAGAATATACAGGATTTTAGGAATAAGGTTTAATTTAACTAAACTCACGTTTGCAGCTGTAGATAGGAGCAATTGGTTCCATCTGGCAATCTTAGTGCGTAAAAAGCCAATTAAAGGGGTATTATTTAATGCCTCAAATTCAAAAACTGATCTGGAAATTTGTATACCAAGGTATGTAATAGAAGTTGACCAGAGCAATAGGGTAGAGATCGCCGATGCAGCAGGGGTCGATATATCTAATGGTAAAATATGGGACTTAGACCAATTAATGGATAAACCAGACATTGAACCAAAACGTGTCATTATAGAAAGTACTATGTGAAGAGAAACCCCAGGGTTTGCGAGATTTAACAAGGTGTTATCGGCATACATGCTGACCTTTTCTTGTAGGGGAGGAAATTTAAAACCAATAACACTGGGTTCTTGTTTGAGTAGCTCTGCAAGAGGTTTCACTGCCAGAGCAAACAGTAAAGGGAAAAGAGGGCAACCTTATCGGGTACCTCTATACAAAGGAAAGGGGTCCGAAATCCAACCATTTACTGCCACTCGTGAGGATTGTGCAGAATATAATAATTTAACCGATTTTATAAACTCGGTTCCAAATCCAAGTTTCGCAAGAGTTAAAAATAAGAAGTCCCATTCTATTGAGTGAAATGCCTTAGCAGCATCCAGGGAAACTACGTCACGAGCGCCAACATCTCCATGAGTGGTTTGCAAATTAGTGAACAGCCGGCGAAGATTGATGGCTGAAGCTTTGCCAGGCATAAAGCCTGTCTGATCCGGGTGTATCAAAGACATTATAACCGTGTTAATTTGTCTCACCAAAAGCTTCGCCATGATATTTATGTCAGTCTGGAGGAGTGAAATGGGGCGGTAGGAATGACATAATAGAGGGTTTTTACCCGGTTTAGGCAATACAACTATTGTCGCCTCCAGGGTGTAACTAGGAAAGACTGGGACCCATGGCAAACTTTGGACTGGGGCCCCCCCTCCCCTGGGTGTCACACAACCCCCCCTTGTAGATAGTGCCTTTTTTACAGCCCCCCTGTAGATAACGCCATACAGCCCCCCTGTAGATAACGCCATACAGCCCCCCTGTAGATAACGCCATACAGCCCCCCTGTAGATAACGCCATACAGCCCCCCTGTAGATAACGCCATACAGCCCCCTGTAGATAACGCCATACAGCCCCCCTGTAGATAACGCCATACAGGGGGGGTCTGTATGGCGTTATCTACAGGGGGGTCTGTATGGCGTTATCTACAGGGGGGTCTGTATGGCCTTCTCTACAGAGGGGGCTGTATGGCGTTATCTACAGGGGGGACTCTGTATGGCGTTCTCTACAGAGGGTGCTGTATGGCGTTATCTACAGGGGGGACTCTGTATGGCGTTCTCTACAGAGGGTGCTGTATGGCGTTATCTACAGAGGGGGCTGTATGTCGTTATCTACAGGGGGCTCTATGGCGTTATCTACAGAGGGGGCTGTATGGCGTTATCTACAGGGGGGGGCTGTATGGCGTTATCTACAGATAGGGCTGTATGGTGCTAACGCCATACAGCCCCCCTGTAGGTAACGCTATACAGCCCCCCCTGTAGGTAACGCTAAATCTGACCTACAGTGTGTCCTACAAAAGACATGTATCCCCTATCCACAGGATAGGGGATACATGTGTGATCGCTGGCAGCGATAGGGAGAACGGGGGACCAAAAGTCCCCCGAAGTTCTCCATGACTAACCTCTGACTTCCGGAGTCTGCGCAGCTCAATAAAAATGAAAGGAGCGCTGGTCACGCATGCGCACAAGCGCGACCGGCGCTCCATTCATTTCTACGGAGCTGCCGACAAGTCCGAGGTTTGTGATGGAGAACTTCAGGGGACTTTCAGTCCTCCGTTCTCCCTATCAATGCCAGCGATCACACATGTATCCCCTATCCTGTGGATAGGGGATACATGTCTTTTGTTTAATGGCAGAGCGGGGAGATACCTCCCTGCTCTGCCGTAGTGTTCAGTGGCGTCCCGCTGTAGCAGCCATAGCGGCAGCTAGCGCAGCTTCCGGCCATGTTGGGGACACGGGCCCCCTCATGCCGCGGGCCCCGTAGCTGCTGCTACGGCGGTAGTTACGCCACTGGTCGCCTTTCTTATTGAACGGGGCAGTTCTCCACTGTCCAATGCTGCCTGGTAAGCATCCAGGAGACAGGCAGCTAAAAAATCAGCATGAGCCCTGTAAAATTCAATAGGCAGGCCATCACTTCCGGGTGATTTAGATGTCTGGAAGGAGATCATGGACTCCAGAATCTCCTGCACCGTAATGGGGCCATCCAAATAATCACTGTGAGCAGTTGACCGTGAGAAGAGGGTCCCCTGTTCTAGATATTCAGAGATTTCTGTGGAGGAGGCAGAAATATGTGAGTAATATATAATGTTTCATAATACGAGCGTAAGGTAGATAAAGTTACCTGTGGGTCAAGGGACTGAGTACCATCTGGGATCTCAAGCAGTGATCTCACAGGGGGTTGCCTATCACTCTTAGCTATACAGGCTAAAAGCTTACCACACTTTTCACCGTGTTCATAATATGATTGTTTTGAAAATAAGTCTTTTTTCTAAGCCTTATTATTTAGAGAAGTGTGGTACAAACGAACCTTGCAAAGCCACTCCGACTTATGATCCCGGGTGGGATCATTGACATATTGGAGTTCAGCTGCCAGAGCGTGATTAGCTACCTGGAGTTCATTATGCGCCAAACCCCTCTTCAAATCATTAATCACCACAGAATGTGCCCCACAAGCAAATTCCTTGAAGGAGTCCCACACAACTAAGGGAGAAGCGCTGCCATCATTGTCAAGAAAATCTGATGCCACTTAGTCTGAAAAGAATTAGATGTGGGAAAAATTTTCAGCCAGAAGGGGTTCAATCTGCAATTTTTAGGGGGTATATTTGGAAGTTTAATACATAAACGGCCGGGGGAGTGATCTGAAATGGACCTGGAGAGACACTCCGCAGTGTCTACAGCTGTAAGGAGGGATGTGTGTATAAGCATTATGTCTATACGAGATAGGGCATCAAATTGGGGGTGAAGCAAGAAAATTGTCGGGTAAGGGGGTTCCTAGCGCTCCATACATCTGTAATGTTAAATTCTAAAAGGAGGGAGTGGGGGGAGCTGGATGTACAGGGTTTTGGCCAGGGTGGAGAAATCTGTAGAGGTGCTTATCCCAGGTGGAATTGAAGTCACCCAACCAGATACTAGGTACAGATGGGTGACTTGTTACAAACGATAAAGTGACAATAGTGGCAAGGGAGGAGGACCGTAAACCCCTATGAGGAGAAATATTTTATAGTAAAGAAGAACAAATTTACCATCTGGGTCTAAAGTCCTATCGATCAGCTGAAATTGGACAGAGCATTTGATCAATATTGTTAAACACCTGGCCAGATTAGTGAATGTGGAATGGTATGACCACCCAATCCAGGGTCTATTTAGAAGACGAAGCCTGTCACCCATCATGTGGGTCTCCTGAAGGCATATAATATCACAGTCATGTTTTTACAGCTATCGAAATACAAGGGCTCTCTTAATTCAGTCATTAAGACCCATCACATTCCATGTTAAAAAAAGATATTACGTCAGCAGACATATTAAAGGTAAAAAGTGCATGTCTAGGCCCAACCATCCAGGATGGACCAGTGTATGAGTAGCAGAATATACCAGTGATCTAAAAAGAAAGATAAGTATGATAAGCATTGTGGAAACAAAGATACAAAAAAAAAAAACACGTAAAAACAATTCCCCTCTTCCCGCCCTACTATCATGCAGGCAGGCATGAAGTCTTGGATCCCTTAAACTAGAATTAGTCGTAACAACAGTAGCACAAACTGTAGAAGTTGTCAAATAGCATTTGAGAGAGGGGTGCAAGGGTGCAACCACCCCCCAGTAAAAAAAAGGATACAGGAAAATTAAGGTGTTCATACTGTGAACAAAAGATCTGCAGTTCCATAACAGAATGTCAGAGACTAGAAGCATTCCAAAAGTTTGCAGGATAGCAGAGATATACACCAATTAAACATCTGGATGTCGAGGAGAACCAGCTTGACCACGAGGATGAGCCTCCAACCAGTCGAGGACTTCCTGAGGAGTAGTGAAGAAATGCGATCTGCCATCCGCCAAATCTTTCAGCTGCGAGGGGTACATCATAGCATATTTGAGATCAAGTTCCTTGAGCTTATTTTTTGCAGTGAGGAATAGAGCTCTCTTATTCTGGACTTGAAGAAGTCAGGGTACACTGTGTCACGGCGTGGGGTGTGGACCCACTGGGCCGTACCGTGTAGCAGGATTGCAGCTGGTCAAACAGGTATAGGCAATGTCTATAGTTCTGGAAAGGGTACCTGAAGCAACGTAGACAGTAGCGGTGGTTTCAGGCTGAGACGAGGCTCCGGCAGTAGGCAGGCACCAGGCTGGGTGCAACACAGCAGATGCAGGCAGAGAGCACAACACGACCCCAACTCTCTAAGGTACAGGAACAAGGTAGCACGGGATACAGGTAGCAGGAACAGAGAACACTGGGAACTGGAAAACACTTAAGGGACCATTTGCAAAGACAAACTAAGGTAACACAACAACGCTCAGGCAATGAATGGAAGGACATAGCCCTTTTTATAGTCCAGAGGCATTCTGGGCTAATTGCATATATTCTGCATGTGCGCATACTGGCCCTTTAAGACCGAGCACACGCGCGCACCCTACGGGAACCAGTACCTTGATGCGGAAGTGAGTGCTGGCGTCTCCCAGGGGGATATGCTGCCCAGCACTCACTCGTCCATGGCCGTGGCCGTCAGGGGGTAAGTCAGGACGACGATCTGTGGCCATAGATGTTACATACTGAAATCAGTGAGTAGGCATATGGAATTGATCCTCTCTCTCTTGTGAGTTTAAGGATAGAATGACTGTGCATGGTGGAGCCCCTGGAGGTGGGGGTTTGGATAGAATAGGATATGCGCCCTTTCTACTGCAAACATCACAGAGAATTTCTCTCTGCCGAAGGTGGTAGTGAGCAGATTTTCCAGGAAGGATTCAGGAGAGGGGCCTTCCGTACCTTCTCGCAGGCCTATAAAGCGCAGGTTACAGCACCTTATTCTGTTCCCTTGATCGTCCAGATGTTGATGTAGTCTGGTGAGGCCTTGTTCAACGTCTCCAAGATGTCTAGTGAGTGGTGGGACTCGGTCCTCCAGGGTACTGACTCTGTTTTCAACCTCCGTCACTCTTTCTCTAGTGTGCTGCACATCTTGGCGTAGGAGGGAAATATCCTTTAATCTCCTCAATGCTCGTGGTCAGGGTGGTTTGGCATGTATGGATGGCCACCAGTACTTCCAATGTGTCCGGATTAGAGTCTGACAGGGCAGAGGTAGGCTGATTCGAATCAACCGGATCCATAGGCTGTAAGTTAGAAGAACTAAAAGCCAAGAAGTGTGCTCTATGAAATTGGTCCAGCTTACCAGATGATTTGGTTTGCGATTTCGGAGGCGCCATATCTGAAAGTTAAATAGCTGTGGATGTAGAAGTACGGAACACCAGTGTGCAAGTATAATCCTGAGTGGGAATTCGGCACCCAAATGATGTTAAGGTGTTACATTAGACTTTAGATATGCAGCTGTATAGGAGTCCGTTAGTCGCACTCCAGAGCCAGCAGACCGGGTCCCAGGAGCTCACTGGCCGCTGATGTTAAGGATTTACCGGAGCACTGGATGAGCAGGGAAGGATGTGGCGGCCACCACAAATTTAGGACGCAGCTTCAGGCCGATTAATAGGCCGCGAGTGATAGGGATGGCCAAAACGTCCGGTAGCCGGTTCAAATTGCCGGTGGCAGCGGGGAGGAATTATAACGGCACCATGGCCGAGTTGCAGCGGTGGATGGCTCCAGTTATGAGCTAGTGGTGCAGAGCCTTCACCATATGCGACCTTCCAGTCTTGCTGTCAAGCCACGCCCCCCTCCCATCTTGGACATTTATGGCATATCCACCTATCTCTGGAATGAGGTCCCCTAAACCCCGCTCTACCTTTCTCGGCTCCCGCTGCCTTCTGGCCACTTCCTGATTAGGTAGACGGGATTTACAGAATCACCCAAGCTCAATGAGCTACGCTGTGTCCGTAACTCCCATAGAAGTGAATAGAAGTTACGGAAACATCCTAGTATGGCGAGTTACGCTGTTTTGGGAACTCGGGAGCTACGGAAACAGCTTAGTTCGCCAGGCTGTTCATTCCCTTCTCCTGTGGAAAGTTATTGTCTTCGTCCAATCCTGGACTTGAGTATTTTGAACCACTTCATTCACATTTGATTGTTTCATATGGAATCGTTAAGGTCGGTCATCGCTATGCTTGAACAGGGAGAATTCCCCTCTTCCATCGATATTCGCAATGCATACTTTCATATCCCCATTGCAAGGACCCGCCAATGTTTCTTGCATTTCACGGTGAGTTCCCTACATTTCCAATTTGTTGCTCTTCCTTTCCTCTGACCTGTTTGTGAAGGCACCCTCCAGAGAGGACAATCTTCACAGTCTCCAAATCTCTCTGGACACCTTGAGAAGGTTCTGAGGGATCATCAAAGAGGAAAAATCCTCATTGGTCCCAACTTAGAGCATGGAGTTTTTGGGAATGATACTCAACACCAGGACAGCAAGGGTCTCCCGGTAGTCTCCATTTGCACCAAAGTGGCTCGTCTTCACCTGGATACTTTTTCATCTATCCGTTTTTGCATGTGAGTGCTTGGCAGAATGGTGTCGACCTTTGAGGAGGTCCCATTTCACAGTCCCATTTCAGATCCTTTTAGAGGGCAATCTTTGCACGTTGGGACAAGTCTTAGGAGTCGCTATCCAAATTGATTCTCCTGGCCACTCGGGTCTGTCAAAAGTTGCGATGGTGGCAGTTTCCTCTGACCATTTTGATGGGTCGGTCTTTTTCAACGGATGCCAGTCTGTCCTGGTGGGGTGCAGTTTTTGGTGCTCACACAGTTCAGGGAACTTGGTGGTAGGAAGAAAAGTCCTTGCAGATAAACCTGTTAGAATTGAGGGCAATCTTCCTATCCCTCTCCCACTGGACTCTTCTTCTTCAGGGTTGACCAGTCAGGATCCAGACCAACAACTCCACGGGCGACTTCACGAGCAACATACTCCATTTCTGTCAGCGGTCTACACACCAGAAGTGGACAACTCGACCTCAGATTTTCTCTGCCAAAAAAGACCACATCCAGAACAGTGGCCCCTAACCCAAGGGTATTTCATTAACTTTGCCAGGATATAGGGCTACCCGGATGTGAATCTCTTTGCAACCCATTTCAACCACAAGGTTCCAAACTAGGTGGCCAGGACACAGGATCTCAGGGCCATTCGAGCTGTTTACTCCATGGAGAGAATTCTCTTTCCTGTATCTCTTTCCTCCACTTCCACTCTTGCCCAGAGTGCTCAAAAGGCTCAAGAGGGGGGCGTTCCTGCGATTCTGGTGGCTCCGGACTGGCCGTGCCAGTACTGATACGCAGCTCTAAGCTACCGTCTTACAGACACTCCATGGCATTTTCCGCTTTTTCCTGACCTTCTTTCCCAAGATCCGATAATCCCATCCCATTTTACCTCAGATGCTTTTAACCCCTATCCACACCACGACGTAATGGCACATCGTGGAGGGGGGGGGGGGTGATGTTTGGAGCGGGCTCACCCACTCAGCCCCCTCCGTACTAAGTGGATGTCAGCTGTGTATTACAGGCTTAACATGAGCCTGTAAAAATGACAATAATCTGCAATACATTAGTATTGCAGTGTATTGTACCAGCGATCTAACTGGTTCAAGTCCCCTAGGGGGACTATTAAAATGTGTAAAAAAAAAAAGTTTAATAAAGTTTTTATCAGTATAAAAATATATATATATTAAAAGTAAAAAAAAACAAAAAAACCCTTTCCCATTTTTCCTCTGAAGTAATGTAAAAAATATACAAAATTGGTATCGCTCCGTCCGTAAAAGTCCAAACTATTACAATATAGCATTATTTTTTTCATATTCAATATTTTTTATTGATTTTAATACAAACAATTACACACACAATCGGGAAAAATGTGTCCCCATAATAAAAAGAACATCACAAGCCATAACAAGCGCAAAATACAGTCACGGCAGTCTGAGGAAGCTGAAAGGAATGAGCATAGTAACAAAAAGAAAAGAAAATACACCAATCCAGCCCCCCAGACCTCCTAAAATGTAATGGTAAAAGCATGTATGTGCAATCACACAATAGAGCATTATTTAACGTGCCCGGTGAACGGCGTAAAAAGAAAAAAATATAAAACGCCAGAATCGCTGTTTTTTGGTCACTACATATCCCACAAAAAATTTAATAGAAAGTGATCAAGAAGTCGCCCCGCAAAATATAAGCCCTCATGCCGCTCAATTGACGGAATAATAAAAAAAGTTATGGCTCTCCGAATGTGGCGACAAAATAGTTAGTTTTTCCTTGTAAAGTTAGTAAAACATAAAAAACCTATATAAATTTGGTATCGCCGTAATCGTATTGACCGGTATAATAGAGTTAACATGCCATGTTTACCTACGATGAAAGCCGTAAAAACAAAACCCCTCAAAAGATTGAGGAATCACTGTTTGTTTCCTATTCCACCCCACAAAGAATTTTTATCCAGTTTCCCAATACTTATGTGGTACAATAAATGGTGGTGTGCAAAACTACAACTCGTCCCGCAAAAAACAAGCCCTCAAAGTTATGGCTTTTGGAATGTGGGGAGGAAAAATAAAAATGAAAATCAAATAAATGGCTGTGACAGGAAGGGGTTAAAGGTGTGGCTGTTGAAGCCAAAGTTCTGGGGCTCAGGGGCTCTCTGAGCCAGTCATCCAGACAATGTTGAAGGACAGGAAACCTTAATCAGCCAAGGTGTACCACATACGGGGAAGGCTTATTTCCACTGGTATAAACACAATAATTTCCATCCTATGAAATGTTCCACACCTAGAGTCCCATCCTTCCTGCAATCAAGCCTTGAACAGAGACTTGGCTTATCTTCTCTTATCTTCTCTGATTTATTTCTCTACATTTTAGAACCTTAACTTTTCGTTCTCAGGTGAAGACTTTTATTGAGGTGGCTTATAAAGTCCCTCTTTTCTGAGCTTTCGGGTGACTCCTTTCAAACCTTTGAGAGACATTTCGCTGCGTCTCCTTTCCTGGAAATTAGCTTTTCTTCTGACTATTACCTTCATCATGCAGGTTTCAGGATTTGCTGCCTTGTCCTACAAGTAACCTTTTTTGGTTATCCATAAGGATAAGGTGGTGTTCCGACCTGTTCCGTCTTTACTATCGAAGGTAGTCTCTGCCTTCCATATTAATAAGAAGATTGTTCATTCGAGGGAGCGGGGTTTACATTGCCATGATTTGGTAAGAGCAGTCTGAATCTGTTTGACTGTGACTTTTCGTTTTCGGACTCCGATTATTTTTTTTCGTTATTTCTGAAGGGCCACATAAGAGTTAGGCAGCATCCAAGGCCAGTATTGTGTATTGTATCCGGTCTGTGATTTTGGATACCTATCAAGTCCAAGGGTAAAGTTCCTTCCCTTCGGGTTACTGCCTATACTACAAGAGCTGATGGTGCTGCAACTTGGGCTTCTGTGCACACTTTCACTAAGGTTTACCAGATTCATTCTTTGGTCTCTGCTGATGCCAGTCTGGGTCGCAGTGTTGCAGGCAGCAGCGTGTTAGGCCGGTCGCTTGGCTCTACTTTTAATTTGTTTTTTTCCCATCCTCTGGGACTGCTTTTGAACATCCCATGGTGCTGTGTCCTCCAATGATTAACGAGAAAACAAGCTTTTTGAACTCACCGTAAAGTCTATTTCTCGCTTAATCCATTGGGGGACACAGATTCTGTCCCCATGGTGCTGTGTCCCCAATGGATTCAACGAGAAGTAGATTTTACGGTAAGTACAAAAATCTTATTAATCTTATCTTGATTACCATTAAAAATTAAAAAATTACAAAATTTTTTCAAACTATAAGTCTAAAAATGAAAAATAAATTGAAAATTATGTGTATACAAATTATATGGAACAAATAAAACAACACCACAAAAATCAAGTTGCTCGCTAAACAAAGTTATAGTGATTAAACTAATTTGTAATAAAAACTGTAAACTGAGTCTGGTCTTGAAGACCAAAAATACCCTAGACCTGAACTTAAGCACCAATTTTTTGCTCATAAAAGAGAAATTGAAAGGTGAGAATTTGGGACACTGCCTAAGTTATTGCCATAGTAAGATGATCTTTTAGTATTAAAAAACCTACATGTTAAATGTTGTATCATTGTCTTTCATGTTTTTTCAGGTATGGGTCCTCAACATACAATGCAGATTGCAGAGCGATTATATACTCAAGGCTACATTAGCTATCCCCGCACAGAGACCACACACTACCCTGAGAACTTTGATCTGAAAGGTACCCTGAGGCAGCAGGCCAACAATCCATTCTGGAGTGATACGGTGAGCAAAACAAAAAGTAATAGTAGCTTTTCTTAATGTTTTGGGCGGTGCCTTTAAAGCCAGTTATTATACCCCACAATCTGCAGAATTGGATTAGATTTCCATGGCCAAGGAACCACACGCAAGCCTGACACTATGCACAATACTAAGCATCAGCTGTAGTGGTGTTAAAGTACTTGTTCATTCTCTGGATGAGATGAATAGCATATCACCATTTTGACAGTCTGAAAGACAAATCTCATCTGAGCCCCTTAATTCTAGTGAAAGGAAATCTTAAAGCTACAGAATGCAATGCCATTCTAGATAATTGTGTGCTCTCAACCTTGTGAAAATTATGTGGGAGGCCCACTTCTATTTTACCATGACCATTACCTTGTGCACAAAGCAAACTCCAAAAGAAAAAAAAAATGGTTTGCTGTGGTATAGAACTTGACTGGCCCGCACATAATATTCAACCTAAAGGGGTTTTCCCATAAGGGACATTTATGACATATCCATAGGATATGTCATAAATGTCAGATAGATGCGGGTCCCACCTCTGGGACCGGCACCTATCTCTAGAACGGGGCCCCTAAACCCCATTCTACCTCTATGTGTGTCGGCTGATTTCCGACCATGAAGGTGAAAACAGCATAGCTCGCTGAGCTACCCAGTTTTCATAAGCGCCATATAACGGAATGGTAGTTACGGAAACAGCGTAGCTCGCATTCTGCGCTACTTCCGTAACTGCTATTCACTGCTAAGGGAGTTACGGAAAAAGTGTAGCTCAGCGAGCTACGCTGTTTTCGTAACTCCCGACCATAAAGTCAGGAAGTGGCCGAGAGTCAGCGATAGCAGACATAGCTAGAACAGGGTTTAGGGGGCCTCGTTCTAGATATAGGTGCGGGTGCCAGAGGTGGGACCCGCATCTATCTGACATTTATGACATATCCTATGGATATGTCATAAACGTCCCTCGTGGGAAAACCCCTTTAAGTCCACAAACTATTTAAGATGAGTTAAAGTGAAATATGGGCAGTATCGCCGAACATCAGTCACTGACCTTACACTTGTGGCTGGAAGGATGCAAATGTCCTCAAAACAAAGAAATACCAGAAGAGTTAAAGGGGTTTTCCCATCAGAGACATTTATGACATATCCACAGGATATGTCATAAATGTCAGATAGATCTATCTCTGGAATGGGGTTCACTAAACCCCGTTCTAGCTTCTTGTGCTCACGCTGCCTCTCGGCCACTTACTGATTACATGGTCGGGAGCTATGCTGTTTCCGTAAGTCCCATAGAACTGAATAGTAATTATGGAAACAGCGTAGCTCGCATGCTACGTTGCTTTCGTAACTGGCATTCACTAGTATGGGAGTTAGGGAAACAGCGTAGCTCAGGGTGTTACGCTGTTTCCGTAACTCCTGACCATGTAATCAGGAAGTGGCTGAGAGTCAGTGGGACCCGCATCTATCTGACATTTCCGTCATGGGAAAACCCCTTTAAGGCTTTTATATCTTCACAGTGAGAATCAACTCCAGATTAATGCAAAGAGTCATATATGTACATGATGTTTGGTTGTCCGCATACTTTTGCCTGTGTAGCAGTGGCATAACTACCACTGTAGCAGCCATAGCGGCTGCTAAGGGGCCCGTGGCATGAGGGTGTTGCCCGTCGGCATGGCCCCCCCATGCCTGGTGGCGCCACTTGCAGCTGTTATGGCTGCTACAGCAGTAGCAATGCCACATTCAATAGTATCTGCGTCTTTAGAACGCAGATACTGTTGAACACTATGGCAGAACAGGCAGGTATCTTCCTGTTCTACCATTTACTAGGCTATAGGCCACGTTCGGCCTGCAGCCTGTCAGGTGCAGAGACAGGATCCCTGCGCAGGCTGGCGTGATGACGTCACTGTATCACGCCGGCCTACGCAAGGATCCCGTCGGGGTTGATGCTTTGGAGCAGCTATGTTAGTCACGGAAACGGGGCCTAGGTGAGTATGACTTTTTTTTTTGGCCACTATCTACAGTGGGGGTTGTTTGGCAATATCTACAAGAAGGAGGTGGGGGCTGTATGGCACTATCTGCTATCTGCACGGGGGGTTGTATGGCACTATCTACAAGGGGGAGGTGGGGGTGCTATCTACAGGGGGGCTGTATGGTGCTATCTACAGGGGGGGGCTGTATGGCGCTATCTACAAGGTGGCTATATGGCATTATTTACAAGGGGGAAGTGGGGGGGCACTATCTACAGGAGTGGCTGTATGGCACTATCTACTCGGGGGAGGGGCTGTATGGCTCTATCTACAAGGGGTGCTGTATGGTGCTTTCTATGGGGGGCTGTGTGGCGCTATCTACAGGGGGGCTGTATGGTGCTACCTACAGGGGGGTTGTTTGGCACTATCTACAAGGTGGAGGTGGGGGGCTGTATGGCGCTATCTACTAGGGGGCTGTATTGCGCTATCTACAGGGGGGCTGTATGGCACTATCTACAGGCGGCTGTATGGCACTATCTACAGGCGGCTGTATGGCACGATCTACAAGGGGGAGGTGGGGGTGCTATCTACAGGGGGGCTGTATGGCACTATCTACAGGGTGGGCTATATGGCGCTATCTACAGGGGGGCTGTATGGCACTATCTACATTGGGGGCTGTATGGCGCTATCTACAAGGCGGCTGTATGGCGCTATCTACAGGGCGGCTGTATGGTGCTATCTACTGGGTGAGCTGTATGGCACTATCTACAGGGGGCTGTATGGCACCATCTACAAGGGAGGCTGTATGGCACTATCTACAAGGGGGGTTGTTTGGCACTATCTACAAGGGGGAGGTGGGGGGCTGTATGGCACTTTCTACAGAGGGGGCTGTATGGCGCTATCTACGGGGGGTGTATGGCGCTATCTACAGGGGGCTGTATGGCGCTATCTACAGGGGGCTGTATGGTGCGATCTACAGGGGGGTTGTTTGGCACTATCTACAAGGGGGAGGTGGGGGGCTGCATGGCACCTTTCTACAGGGGGGACTGTATGGCACTTTCTACAGGGGGGCTTTATGGCAGTATCTACAAGGGGGGGCTGTATGGCACTATCTACAAGGGCAGTATGGCGCTATCTACAGAGGGGCTATATGGCATTATTTACAAGGGGGAGGTGGGGGGCGCTATCTACAGGGGAGGCTGTATGGCGCTATCTACAGGGGGACTGTATGGCGCCATCTACAGGGGAGGCTGTATGGCGCCATCTACAGGGGGACTGTATGGCACTATCTACTGGGGGGGCTGTATGGCACTATCTACTGGGGGGGTTGTATGGCACTATCTACAGTGGGCTGTATGGCTCTATCTACAGGGGGCTGTATGGCGCTATCTACAGGGGGGCTGTGTTGTTTTATCTACAGGGGGGTCGTTTGGCACTATCTACAAGGGGGAGGTGGTGGGGGCTGTATGGCACTTTCTACAGGGGGGGGCTGTATGATACTATCTATAATGGGGCTGTATGGCACTATCTACAAGGGGGGGCTGTATGGTGCTATCTACAGGGGGGCTGTATGGTACTATAATCAGGGGGGTTGTTTGCCACGATTTACAAGGGGCATGTGGGTGGGTTGTATGGCACTTTCTACGAAGGTTGGCTGTATGGCACTATCTACAAGGGGGGCTGTATGGCGCTATCTACAGGGCGGCTATATGGTGCTATCTACAGGGGGTGTAGGGCGCTATCTACAAGGGGGCTGTATGGTGCTCTCTGCAGGGGGGCTGTATGGCGCTGTCCACAGGGGGGCTGTATGGCGCTATCTACAGGGGGGGGCTGTATGGCGCTGTCTACCAGGGGTTGTTTGACACTATCTACAAGGGGGAGGTAGGGGGGCTGTATGGCACTATCTACAAAGGGGGCTGTATGGCGCTATCTACAACGGGGGCTGTATGGCGCTATCTAAAGGGCGGCTGTATGGCGCTATGTACAGGGGGCTGTATGGTGCTATTTACTGGGTGGGCTGTATGGCACTATCTACAGGGGGCTGTATGGCACTATCTACAGGAGGGGCTGTATGGCACAATCTACAAGGGGGGTTGTTTGGCACTATCTACAAGGGGAAGGTGGGGGGCTGTATGGCACTTTCTACGGGGAGCTGTATGGCGCTATCTACAGGGGGCTGTATGGCGCTATCTCCAGGAGGCTGCATGGCGCTATCTACAGGGGGGCTGTATGGTACGATCTACAGGGGGGTTGTTTGGCATTATCTACAGGGGGGAGGTGGGGGGGTGGCTGTATGGCACTTTCTACAGGGCTGGCTTTATGGCACTATCTACAAGGGGGGCTGTATGGCGCTATATACAGGTAGCTGTAAGGCGCTATCTACAAGGGGCTGTATGGCGCTATCTACAGGGGGGCTGAATGGTGCTATTTACAGGTGGGGTTATTTGGCAGGGGGAGGTCGGGGGGACTGTATAGCACTTTCTACAGGGGGTGGCTGTCTGGCACTCTCTACAAGGGGGGCTGTATCTACAGAGGGGCAATATGGCATTATTTACAAGGGGGAGGTGGGGGCGCTATCTGCATGGGAGGCTGTATGGCGCTATCTACAGGGGGGCTGTATGGCACTATCTACTGGGGGGCTGTATGGCACTATCTACAGGGGGCTGTATGGCATTAGCTACAGGGGGCTGTATGACAGAATCTACGGGGGGGGCAGTATGGCACTATCTACAGGGGGGCACTCCCGAGAAGGGGGGGTTGTGTGTCGCACACAGGGGAGGGGGGACCCAGTCAAAAGTTTGCTATGGGGCCCAGTATTTCCTAGTTACGCCCCTGCTGTGTAGTATACTATGGAATTGCTGTGTATTAAGTTCCCTTATAGGATCACCAAAATTAAACATACACTAAATAGGCACACCTATCCAAATTCATGGCACCTTTCCATTGATAATAGATCCTGTGTTGAGTTTTCACTACTCTGACTTTTCAGGTTAAAGCTTTGCTTGCTGAAAGTATTAACCGTCCCAGAAAAGGAACAGATGCTGGAGACCACCCCCCAATCACACCAATGCGTTCAGCAACAGAGGCAGAGCTTGGTAACTATTTGTTCCTGAGATTGATATATACATTTTTCCTTTTTTTTTAAGATGGGTTTCTTAAAACCTTATTTTGTGTTTTTATATCTACCCTTGAAATCTATTTTATTTTTTCAATCCAATTAAAAAATTCTGTGATGCTTAATTTCTTCATATATTTTTATAGCGGTCAGAGTTCCATTTTTACGTTACAGAGCTCCAAATCCTCTGGATAGACATAAATAATACAATTCTGGCCACCTGCAGCCACTATTAGGGGAGGCTTAATGCATATACCGTAAGTTATACATCAAGCTCTATAGTAAAAATAATATGCAGTAAGGTCATGTGAATTTTATAATTTAGATGGGTTTTTCCAGTCCTAAGAAATTGATGTCCTATCTTTAGGTGCATCGGCAATTCACAGTACGAGCAGATAAGAAATGAAGGGGAAGCAGCGCTCGCACAAGCGCCTTCAAAACAGCTGATCGATGGGGGGTGCCGGGAGTCGGCGCCAACTGATCAGATATTGATGGCCTATCCTGAGGATAGGCTATCAATTTCTTAGGACTGGAAAACCCCTTTAACAATATCTATGAAGGGGAGTAGTGGGGCTCTGTATCAGAAAAAGGTTTCCCACTTCTGTAAAGCTATATCATACAATTACTTAGTATAGAATGTTGGACCTAATAACTAAATGGTGATAAAAAGCGCACATTCACTTTAAGGTTGCTACATGAATTTCGAGATACTACTTTCTGATTTGTATCATTCTGACTACTATGGAGCCTAGTAACAAACATTATCAGGATCTCTACATCTACTTTTAGGTTTTCCATTTTTCCTAATATTTAACAATGTGTGTGATGTTGTAAGGCCCCATGCACACGACTGTAAAAATCTACGTAAGTCCGTCTACTTTGTCCCACAGTATTTTTGTAAATATTTCAACTGAGCTTACATGTTAATGTCAGCCAAACAATCACTCAGGTTACGGTTATCCTATGTCCATTCCAGCTTTTTTTACTGCAACTCTATCCCCGAAAACATATTTGGAACCAGTTTCAGCTTTGACCATTTTCCATAAGGCTCCATGCACACGACCGTATTTTCATCTATCAGTAAATACTGTCCGTAAATACTGATCCGTAGGCATCCGTATTTCATCCGTATTTACGGAAGGGTGTCCGTTAATACGGTCCGTATTGCATCCATATTCCATTCGTATATATGGATCCGTAAAAAAAAAGAGGGAGGCTGCAAATGATGTAATCGGAATGTTGCGTAACAACGCTTCCGTAAATACGGACGGTTTACGGATGCACATCCATAACCGTCCATATTTACGGAAGCTTCCATAGACTTTTATGGGAGAGTCTTTGCCGTAATTACTGACAAGAATAGGACATGTTCTATAATTTTTTCAGCACGGACACCTATCAGTAAAAATACTGAAATGTGTTCATGGCCAATAGAAATGAATTGGTCCGTAATTACTGATGAAGAATACGGTCATGTGCATGGAGCCTAAGGCTTCATGCACACGAGCGTACCCGTAATTACAACCCGTAATTACGGCCGCGGACAGCCGGCCGTTTTTACGAGCCGTGCTCCCATTATAAAGTATAGGAGCACGGTCCGTAAAATGGAAAAATAGGACATGTCCTATTTTTTTCTGCAGCTTTCTACGGTACGGACACCCTCCCGTAGACATACGGGAAGGTGTCCTTCGGCCATAGAAATGAATGGGCCCGTAATTACGGCCGATTTTACGGTCGTGTGCATGGGGCCTAATCAAGATCATTCTCCATTCTACGAACACCTTCAGGAAAATCAGTCTTACTATACATACTGAAATAATAAACTTTCTGCTGTCACATTGGACAACAAGACCTAGATTGGAGTCTTAGGTCACAATACTTTAGGCCCCATGCACACGACCGTGCCCGCGATTGCGGGCACGGCCGGCCGCCGACTGCCACCCGCATTTTCGGGCAAAATGCAGAAGAACGGACATGTTCCATAATTTTCGGAACATTTTTACGACACGGACACTCATCCGTAGCGCTACGGAAAGGTGTCCGCATTCAATGAAAGTGAATGGGTCCATTTTTGCGGTCCGTAAAAACAGAGTTTTTTTACGGTCGTGTGCATGGGGCCTCAAGCGGACTCACTTCAGACTCTCCTTCATTAACAACAAAATAGTGATATCCACTCATCAATCATTGTCTTATTTCTCTAACTCATGTAACAAGGTACATGTAACTTTCCATACTTTCATAATTAAATTTCCTTTTCTTTTTCGTTAAGGTGGTGATGCGTGGAGACTATATGAGTATATAACCCGACATTTCATTGCTACCATCAGTTATGACTGCAAATATCTCCAGACAACTATTTCTTTCAGTGTAGGCTGTGAGAGATTTACATCCACTTGCAAGGAAGTTATTTCTCTTGGTGAGTAATCGGCAAAAATATAGTTGTGCAGAATAAAAATATAAGTTTTTAAAAGTCTTTTTTTATTAATTATTTTTAATGGCTGTGTCTATTGCTGCAGTATATGGAAAGAAATAAAGGTAACAGATTTCCTTGACAGTGTTGAGTTGTTCCTAACACTTATGTGCAACATACAACAGTATTTATTATAAAGTATGGCTGGGAATATTACTTCATTCTTGGCATTTTAAGAATACTGGATTTATTTTGAGATGATTTTAAAACACAATTCAAATTCCGTCGGTTTTCTAAACTGGTTTGATTTCCTGGGCTATATAGGAAACTTTTTTTTTAATGTTTTTTTGCGTATATTAAGTATATTACAATGTTTGTTTTTGCCACAAATCCAAATGGTTTGATATACAGAATGAATATCCAATCTTTGCTAAAATAAATGTGACACAATTTGTGCAGATTCAGATAAAGCTTTTCTATTAGGTTTTGCAACTGTTTTCCACCCCCCTGGTAATAATAAGTCTCATTAAAGGTGTTCTTGCAGGAGAATATTCTTACCAAACCCAAGCTAGAGGCTCTGGATCTTTTAAAGTATAATATTTAAATGGGTTTTCCCAAAATCATAAATAATCACCTATCAACAGGATAGCTGCTAATTTTATGATCTCTAGGGATCCCACCGCTAGGACTCCCACCAATCATTAGAACGGGGCTCCCGTACCCCCAGAGCCTTCTCACTTCTCTACTGCAGTGAGTAGGACATTGAATGGAGCGGCAGTCGATCATGCGCCCTGCCGCTCCATTCAATGTCCATGGGAATGATGGAAATATCCGAGTACAACGCTATTATGTTTTCGCTATTCTCATAAAAATGAATAGAGCAGTGGGTGCATGCTCGACTGCCGCTCCATTCAAGCTTCTCCTTACTGAGGAGAGTGTATTGAGGAGGATCTGGGTGTTCGGGACCCCCAGCGATGAAAAAATTATCACCTATGCTGTGGATAAGGGATAATTTATGATTTTTGTGAATACCCCTTTTAAAGATGATTTTCATCCGAAATGCAAAATTGGCCATATATTAGTAAACTATGTGCCGAGTGTATATTTTTGTAAACCCTAAAAATGTATTGAAACGTATAGCACACGTACAGAAAGGGTCAAACTTAGACCAAAATAGCATCCGTTTGGTCTATGTTCGTCATGGTTTATGTTTTTTGAAAGTACTGAAAAGCATAGTCTGCTACGCTATTCTGTATTTCTCAAAAAGGATATACGCGCCGTAATGTTTTTTTTAAGCATTGATCTCAAAGGACGACGTATGCAAACGTAATGCTATACGTTGGTATCTGATTACAAACAATAAATCTATCCGTTTTTGTTTTTTTTCTATCAGCGTTCACTTACGGTAAAAAACTGACAGAAACGTTTACCGACGTAGGAGTATACCCTAAACGTACACGCTATAAAAAAAACAGACTTAAGCAGAAAATGGTACACGTTTGTATATGTTTTCAATGGTCCACGTTTTTATAAAAAAAAGTATACACTCGGCGGATAGCACAAACGCGATGTGAATGGGGCCTAAATCAGAAGTTTAACCCGTTAGTGACCGCCAATACACCTTTTAACGGCGGCCACTAACGGGCTTTATTCTGATGCATATGCCTTTTTACGGCACTGCATCAGTATGAGTAAACAGAGCAGGGAGTGTCAAATCTCCCTGCTCTCAGCTGCCAGAGGCAGCTGAGGGCTGGGAGCGTCCCTGCTCTGCCGGGTGAGATCGATATAAGTATCAATCTCACATGTTTAACCCCTCAGATGCGGTGCGCAATAGCGAGCACCGCATCTGAGTGGTTTTGGAGAGAGGGACGGAGCTCCCTCTCTCTCCCACCGACACCCGGCGATAAGATCGCCGAGTGTCTGTGTCTTCTATGGCAGCCGGGGGCCTAATAAAGGCCCCCAGGTCTGCCTGTCATGAATGCCTGCTAGATCATGCCTCTGGCATGACCTAGCAGATGCCTGCCCGTTTTAAACGGACAGGCAGTAATACACTGCAATACAAAAGTATTGCAGTGTATTATAATAGCGATCGCAGAATCGCATATTATAGTCCCCTAGTGGGACTAGTAAAAAAGTTAAAAAAAAGTTTAATAAAGTTAATTTAAAAAAAAATGAAAAACCCGCCTTTTCCCCTTACAAACTCCTTTACTATTAAAAAAACAAAATAAATGAAAAAAGTTACGCATATTTGGTATCGCCGCGTCCGTAACGACCCCGACTATAAATCTATTACATTATTTAACCCGCACGATGAACGCCGTAAAAAATTTAATAAAAAACTATGGGAAAATTGCTGTTTTCTGTGAATCCTGACTTTAAAAAAATGTTATAAAAAGTGATCAAAAAGTCGCATCTACTCCAAAATGGTACCAATAAAAACGACAAGTCTTCCCGCAAAAAAAAAGCCCTCATATAACTGCATCGGCGGAACAATAAAAACGTTACGGCTCTTCAAACATGGAGACACAAAAACAAATAATTTTGAAAAAAAAGCGTTTTTACTGTGTAAAAGTAGTAAAACATACAAAAACTATACAAATTTGGTATCGTTGCAATCGTAACAACCCGCTGAATAAAGTACAATATAGTGTCTGTGTACTGCCAGAAGCTGGGTGGTAACGAAGAGAAGTGGATGATGCTGATTCGTCAGCATCATACACTTCTATTCACAACGCCCAGCTAGTAAAACAAGTAAAAACGGCCAGATGTACACACATAATACACGCCCAGTTGGACATAACTTTAAACACGCCCAGTTGTACATAAGAAAGGCTCATTTGCATAAATATAAAAATGGTCATAACTTGGCCAAAAATGCTTGTTTTTAAAAAAAACAAAAAAACTTTACTGTTATCTACATTGCAGCGCCGATCTGCTGCAATAGGAGATGGGGGTTTGAAAATCTGGTGACAGACCCTCTTTAAAGGGCTAGTATTTAGTGGGATTCACTAGCTCGTGTCACCCACTCATACTACCTCCTTTATTGGGGTCACTAGGGTTATGCCTAGCTCCCCCACATATTCTTTGTATAATGCTTATCTATTTGCCTTTCTACTAAGTGTGTGTGTACGCGGTGATTCACGACACAATGTATTGTAAATAAAGCTTTATTATTATCACAAATCACACTAAGATATAAAACACAAAATACACAACACAGTAAATATATGTATATATATATATAGCAACAAAAGAAAACAGCAGCACTCACTAGAGAAGATGCACAGGTGCCAAGCAAGCCATGCAAGGACTAGGTAGTATATAAAAGTAGAGATCTTGCAGCACTCAAAGTGGTGAAAATAAAGTGGTTTATTCAGCCAACAAACAGCAACGTTTCTGTCCAACAATAGGACCTTTATCAAGCATGATTGATAAAGGTCCTATTGTTGGACAGAAACGTTGCTGTTTGTTGGCTGAATAAACCACTTTATTTTCACCACTTTGAGTGCTGCAAGATCTCTACTTTTGTATATATATATATATATATATATATATATATATATGTATATATATATATATATATATTCACGGGATAATATCAGTATACCGCAATACACATAATAACTTAATATGAATTAGGTATACTAATACTACATGCGACACAGTACTAGTACAATACACGCGGCACAGTACTAGTACAATATATTACAATACCATACTAACAGTACTCAATCCTATGCTACTACCCACCCACTTACCTAAACATGCATATAAAATACAGTACGCTTATGCTTTGATCTATGTCCCACCCCCACCTGACTCTAACTGTCCCTGTAACTAAGGGGTTAATCTTGTACACAAAAAGTGGTGTAGGGAAAGAGAGTTGCAGCTGTATGGCAGTGAAAGGGTTACAGTAGGGAGGTTTTGGTAGTGTAGGGTTAATACAGCTTCTGCTGTATTTGTGAATGTGCAGGGTTAGGGGAGGTTTAATGGTAAAACCAATGTGCAGGTAGTGTAGGTTTAATGTGCAGGGCTATCAGAGGTGAATATACCAGGGGACCAGGGGAAATGCTCGTGTATAGGGGGAGAGAAAGAGTTAAGTACAGCTGCTGGAGCACATGTAGAGGGCGAGGACACTTAGTGGTGATCCGGAGGGAGCAGGAAGTCCTTCATTGGTGGTGGTAGGGAAGCAAGAGAGAGCTCAGCAGGCCTGCCTGTCTTTTTAAACCCTCTCCGTGCACTTCTGTATGACATTACTGTGCTAAACTCATTCTCGGTCAGGGGCATATGTATTAAAACAACCCTATATCTGATGGGACAATAGATACATATACTTGGTGGTCACTCGAACCTTTGAATACTAATATATGGAACTTTTTCCTGTTTGGGTGCTTTAAAGTATTGGTTCATCTTCGATGAACCTAAATATATAAGGTAATTTGCTAGTATATACTTATCAAAATGAGGTGTTAAGTGTTGTGATAATAGAGCAGAACAATCTTATGGTAGCTACATAAGGCAGATAAGGAGGCTTTCAAGTGATACATATGATGTTTGTTCGCTGGAAACAATAGTTTAAAAGAAATAAAAATCTGACGGATCATCTAGAAAATGTATTGGCCCTGTATGAACATTTTCTTTGCCGGAAGACAGTTGTAATGAAATCATTGTGTATTATGGAACATTTAACCCCTTTAGGACACAGCCTGTTTTGGCCTTGTGGACACAGATGATTTTTTCAAATCTCACATGTGTCACTTTATGTGGTAATAACTCCGGAACGCTTTTACCTATCCAAGCGATTCTGAGATTGTTTTCTCGTGACATATTGTACTTTATGTTAGTGAAAAAGTTTGGCCGATAAATTCAATATTTATTTGTGAAAAACTTCACATTTTAGCAAAAATTAACATTTTTCTAAATTTAAATGTGTTAGCTTGTAAAACCGATAGTAATACCACACAAAATAGTTACTAGTTAACATCCTCCATATGTCTACTTTATGTTTGCATAATTTTTTTTCACGTACTTTTATTTTTCTAGGACGTTACAAGGCTTAGAACTTTAGCAGCAATTTCTCATATTTTCAAGAAAATTTCAATAGGCCATTTTTTCAGAGACCAGTTCAGTTCTGAAGTGGCTTTGAGGGCCTTCTATATTAGAAAGTCCCCATAAATCACCCCATTTTGAAAACTGCACCCCTCAAGGTATACAAAACCACATTCAGAAAGTATTTGAACCCTTTAGGTGTTTCACAGGAATTAAGGCAAAGTAGAGGTGAAATTTACAAATTTCATTTTTTTTGCCGAAATTCATTTGTAATAAAAAAAAAACCTGTAACACAGAAGGTTTTACAAGAGAAATGCAACTCAATATTTATTGCCCAGATTCTGCAGATTTTAGAAATATCCCACATATGGCCCTAGTGCGGTAATGGACCGAAACACCGGCCTCAGAAGCAAAGGAGCACCCAGTGGATTTTGGGGCCTCCTTTTTTTTAGGAATATATTTTAGGCACCATGTCAGGTTTGAGGAGGTCTTGTGGTACCTAAACAGTCGAAACCCCCCAAAAGTGACCCCCATTTTGGAAACTACACCCCTCAAGGCATTTTTCTAGGGGTATAGTTAGCATTTTGACCCCACAGTTTTTTTTACAAGGAATAAAGGAGAAAAAGCAATTTCTCCCGATTACGGCAATACCCCATATGTGGTCGTAAACTGATGTTTGGACCCACAGCAGGGCTCAGGAGGGAAGGAGCGCCTTTTGGATTTTGGAGCGCAGATTTTGCTTGATTGGTTTTCAGTGCCATGTCGGGTTTGCAACGCCCCGGAGGGACCAAAACAGTGGAAACCCCCCAAAAGTGACCCCATTTTGGAAACTACACCCCTCAAGGAATTTTTCTAGTGGTATAGTGAGCATTTTGACTCCACAGGATCTTTTTTAGAGCTAAGGTGACCAAAAAACAACGATTTTGGCGCTTTAAATTCTTTATTTCTTACAGCGTTCACCGTGCGCAATAAATTACGTTTTACTTTATTCTGCGGGTCGGTACGATTACGCCGATACCATATGTGTATAGGTTTTTTTTACATTTTGCAGCGTTTGCACAATAAAATTAAGTTTCTATAAAATAATTTATTTTCTGAGACATGCTATTCTGAGCCGTAACTTTTTTATTTTTTCATCCAAAAAGCTGTGGGAGGTCTTGTTTTTTGCGGGACGAGTTGTAGTTTTTATTGGTACCATTTTGGGGTAAATGCGACTTTTTGATCACTTTTTATTCTGTATCTTGGGAGGGGTGGTGACCAAAAAATAGCGATGCTGACATAGTGTTCCGTTTATTTGGTTTGCGGCGTTCACCGTGCGGAAAAATTAACATTATAGTTTCATAGTTTGGGTCGTTACGAACACGGTGATACCAAATGTGTACTTTTTTTTTTTAACGGTTTCATTTTTTCCCTATAATAAATGAGTTATTGTAGGAAAACAAAAACTTATTTTTACGCTTTTATAAAACATTTTTATTAACTTTTTACACTTTATTTTTTTGTTTATTAACTTTTCTTTTACTTTTTACACTTTATTTTTTTGACCTGCAGCTCTGATCGCTGCTAGAATACATTACACTACCTTGGTAGTGTGACGTATTCCAACTGTCACTCTGACAGTTGGTCTACGAGGATCAGCAGAGGCTGATCCTCATAGGCTTCTGTACATGGCAGACCCGGAGGCCGTTGCCTGGCCTCCGGATGCCATCACAAGCATCAGCAGCCCCCACGATTGCATGGGGGCTGCTGATGTTCTACAAACCACCTACATGCGGAGATCGCAATCGAGCCCAGCATGTAACGGGTTAATTGCCGAAATCAGCGGCGATGAGCCGCTGATCGGCAACACTGGAGTGTCAGCTGTCGGGGACAGCTGATCTCCAAGTTCCCGATGCACACCTTGTCGCCGACAGTGTGCATCGGGAACGACACAGTGACTTCCTGTCACTCTGACAGGAAGCCTATCAGGACCAGCCGAAGGTTGGTCCTGATGGTTTTTCGTCCATGGCAGACACGGATTTCGGACCGGGGTCTGCCGATATGTTAGAAACCCCCAAAATTCAGCGATTGCAACCGATCGCCGAATTTAAGGGGTTAATGCGCCGAAATCAGCGGCAAAGGACCGCTGGCCGGCAAGAGTGGAGTGTCAGCTGTCGGCGACAGCTGACCTCCTGGTTCCCGGTGCACACTGTCGCCGACAGTGTGCACCGGGAAAAACTCAGTAACTGTACGTCGTCGTGCGGGAAGTAACCTCCCGCGACAACGTACAGTTACTTCCTCGTGCGGGTAGGGGTTAATTTCCACAAGATTACATAGGACACAGGAATTTGCTTACAAATGGTCCAAATGGCTTGCTTTTAGTGGTTTACAGCTCCCCTCATAGATAGATAGATGGCGACCTTATAGAAGTTTATTAGGGTTCACATGTACATTTCAAAATCCTAGAGCAGGGATTTTATGTTTGTTTTTATTTATTTTCAAATATTGGATGTTTGCAAAACAGCTAAATTATATTTGTGGAGGTTTAGCTTAATGTCTATGCGACTTTAATATTCTGGTTACATTAATAATTATTGATACTATGTTTATTTCATTTTGTATCCAGTGTGTTTTCAATGCATGTATGTGTACATCGATCTTTGCATTGATTTTACATTTTTATGCTTTTGGTGATCTCCTAAGGCCTCATGCACACGAACGTATTTTTTTCCTCCCGTAAATACTGGTGTAAATACGGGTCCTTAGTCACACGTATTCGACCCATATTGCACCAGTATTTACGGACCCGTACCCGTAAATACGGGTCCGGTGTCACCAGTATTCCACCCATATTTACGGGCACGTATTCGCTGCAAAATTGTACTGTACTAATCGGCAGCCCCTTTTCTCTATCAGTGCAGGATAGAGAGAAGGGGCAGCCCTTTCCGCAGTAAAAGTAAAAGAAATTCATACTTACCCGGCCGTTGTCTTGGGGACGCGTCCCTCTTTCGATATCCTGCCCGACTTCCCTGGATGACGTGGCATTCCATGTGACCGCTGCAGCCTGTGATTGGACTGGAGGAAGAAGCAGGGAGTTCTGGGTAAGTATGAACGTCTTTTTTTTTTTTTTTTTTTTTTTTTAACAGGTTGATCTATATTGTGATCGGTAGTCACTGTCCCGGATGCTGAAAGAGTTACTGCCGATCGTTTAACTCTTTCAGCACCCTAGACTTCTATGGGCCTGCCTGTGCCATTATTACGGCCTGAAATAGGACTTGTTCTATATTTTTCAACGGCACGGGCACCTTCCCGTAAGCATACGGGGAGGCCCGTAATTACGGGCGTTTTTACGTTCATGTGCATGAGGCCTAACTCTGTAAACTTCAATACGTTCATTGTTTTTGTTTATTGTTGTATAACTTTGAAAACCTTCAATAAAAATTTTTTGTCTAGAAATCATTGTGTTTCTACTGCAGAATCTTCCTGCAGACAAAGGCTGTTTTAGAACGTTCTGCTCACTAACTTTCAGGGCAGGAATCTTGAAGTCCTCTAGCCCCCCTGAGGATTATTGTTGGACCATTCCCGCTTTAAAGAGAGATTAATAATAAGTATATATTTGGGAATTGCTGTTGGATGCAATTCCATGTAAAGGTTGTCAATGTCATATACTATGTTTAGTTTACGTTAAGAATCTTTTTTTTTTTTTTTTAACTTCGAGAGATGGAATGATTTCTTTACTATTTGATTTCAGGGTTTACGGAAATTATGCCTTGGATGGGTATCCCAATGGAGGAAAGTTTTCAGCCATGCGAGAGAGGGGACAAGTTCACTGTGGAAGAGGTAAAGCTTCTGGAAAAGCAGACGTGCCCTCCTGATTATCTTACCGAAGCAGAGCTTATTACACTGATGGAAAAACATGGGATTGGTAGGTAATTCTTTATACAAGTACACACAGACCTAGGAGCATGGAGTACAAAGTGCAATATTTTTGCAAAAATCATGATACAGATCATTTCTGTCAAAATACATAAATTACCAGTTAAAACATTCTTGTATTTGCAAAAATTCTATTGAGTTGTATGGTTTCTGGTGGATGGTTGCAATTACAGCTTTTAACCCATGACAAATCTGCAAGGTTATGCAACATTACACCCCTTCTACCCCAATCACTGCATAACTATGCAGATTTTACATTTAGAAGTTGGGTGACAAACTAGCTATAATGGCAGTTATTAGTGGCTGTCACCTGGAAAACAGTCAGGAATGAAATAACTAATACATGTGTGAATATGTTCCTTAAACACCATAAATCAGACATAACCAGTAAAAGAGGTTAGGTATGTTGTATTTCTTATTTCAAAGTTATGCTAGTATATTACATCTATTAGAGCTGCACGCTGGCTTAGGCTTCGTTCACATCTGCGTTGGGGTCCCGTTCTGACGTTCCGTCTGAGTTTTTCGTCAGAACGGGACCCTGAACAGACACAAACTGACACGAACGTACCAGAGGTTTCCGTTTCCATCACCATTGATTTCAATGGTGACGGATCCGGTGCCCATGGTTTCCATTTGTGTCTGTTGTGCACCGGACCCGTAGTCGACTATGCTATTACTTCGGCAAAACGATGGGTCCGGTGCACAACAGACATAAATGGAAACCATGGGCACCGGATCCGTCACCATTGAAATCAATGGTGATGGAAACGGAAACCTCTGGTTTCCGTTCGTGTCAGTTTGTGTCTGTTCAAGGTCCCGTTCTGACGGAAAGCTCCGACGGAACGTCAGAATGGGACCCCAACGCAGATGTGAACGAAGCCTTAGTAGTTAAAGAGGCTCTGTCACCACATTATAAGTGCCCTATCTCCTACATAAGGAGATCGGCGCTGTAATGTAGGTGACAGCAATGCTTTTTATTTAAAAAAAACGATCCGTTTTCACCACTTTATTAGCGATTTTAGATTTATGCTAATGAGTTGCTTAATGCCCAAGTGGGCGTGTTTTTACTTTAGGCCAAGTGGGCGTTGTACAGGGGAGTGTATGACGCTGACCAATCAGCGGCATGCACTTCTCTATTCATTTAGTCAGCGCATAGGGATCCTTTTAGATCGCTATGTGCTGTCTTATATTAACACATTAATGATACTGAAGTGTTTAGACCGTAAATAGACATTCCACGGGATGTCTATTCACAATCTCTGCACTTCGTTACTGTTTCTGTGGTAGTTACAGCAGAGCAAGCATAATCTCGCGAGATTACGCTGTAGATGACAGGTTACAACGAGATTACGCTTGCTCTGCTGTAACTACCACAGAAACAGTAACAAAGTGCTGGGATTGTGAATAGACATCCCGTGGAATGTCTATTCACTGTCTAAACACTTCAGTATTGTTAATGTGTAAGTATAAGACAGCACATAGTGATCTAAAAGTATCCCTATGCGCTGCCTAAATGAATGGAGAGGAGTGCATGACGCTGATTGGTCAGCGTCATACACTCCTCTGTACAACGCCCACTTGGTCTAAAGTAAAAATACGCCTACTTTGGCATTAAGCAACTCATGAGCATAAATCTAAAATCGCTAATAAACGTGGTGAAAATAGATAGTTTTTTTAAATAAAAAGCATTACTGTCACCTACATTATAGCGCCCATCTCCTTATGTAGGAGACAGGGCACTTATAATGTGATGACAGAGCCTTTTTAAGGTTACTGTTTTGCACTGCATCTTTAGCCTTTCATCCAGTTAGGCCTGTTGCAAATAGGACCTACCTTGCAAGTGACATGATGACGTCACCTGCTGGTGAGATTAAGGAGTCAGGGAGGCACGAAGGGCAAAACTTCTAAACAAGAGTACAAGGAGCTATTAGCATACTGTAATGTTTTAATTGCATGTAACAAATATAAAAATGTTACCCTTTTAGGTACGGATGCAAGTATACCAGTGCACATCAACAATATCTGTCAGCGCAATTATGTAACAGTAGAAAGTGGCCGCAGACTGAAGCCTACCAGTTTGGGCATTGTTTTAGTACATGGCTATTACAAGATAGGTAAGTACAATAAACGTTACTGCAATGACGAGTATACTGTGGTTGTTGCAGGAGGATGTTGACTCCTAAAGATAATTGCTTTCAATATTCATCACAATCCAATATTATGGAAAAAGCACACACAATAGGTGGCTATTCATTCCAGATTGTCCAAATGTATATTCCAACCACGCGTATACAGTCTAGTAGTATAAACAGGTACCAGCCAGGAAAGATTTTAAAGCATAACGACTAATTGATTCAGCCTAAGAAACAAATTCCAACAGCGTAAAAAAAAATGTTGACTCAGAGAACAGCAATTTTTGCTCCATCCCTTTCGTTAAAAAGATTGTCCCATGATTAAATTTTAATTTACTCTGCTGGGTCTTGCAAATCATAACAAATTTTACAATTGGAAACATTTGAAAAAAAATGCTCCTTTGTCTAGATCCTTTTACATACTTGTTATGGCGCCCCCTGGTGTTCTTTTGATTTTTTCTTAGAAAAACCACCTAATGTGTTGAATGCTGATGAGAAAAAGTCTGCTTCTAGCGTGCAGATTATTTTTGGCTGGTCTGCACAATAGCAGGAATCACTCCGCCACCCATGTACAAGATGATTCAGGCAGTGGGAATGAGTTACTGGGCGCGTGTGACCTACGGCACAGGACACATTGCGTGGATGTTCTGAGAGGGAACCAAAGATCACCAGGGGGGCCATAACAAGTTTCTAATTGCATTATCTAAAGACCGGAATGTTTTTAGTGACTCAAATGGAAAAAGTGTCATTTTTTGCAGTATCTAAGGCTTTGCTAACACGGAGTGTATTTGACACCTTTTTGATGCATTTTACGCGCCGAAAAACGCATGAAAAATTGTCATGCTTTTAAGCTTCCCATTGATATCAATGTGAAAATGCATTGTAGTGCATAAGACGTTTTTTTTTTACACGTGCGTGTTTAAAAAAACTCTATTGCTTGGTAGTTAATAAAATAGCTTTGAAGACAAATTTCTATGTGATGAAGACAAAATTCTATGTGATGGACCTGACAGAATAGTCCAAATTTTCCTACAGTGAAATTAAAAAAATGCCTAAAAAAACCTGAAAAGTTTTATGTATTTACCTCCTTCGCTATGAAACCCCTAAATAAAATCTTGTCAAACCAATTAACTTCAGAAGTCACATCCTTAGTTGAATAATCAAAGTGTCACATGATGTCAGTATAAATACACCTGTTCGGAAAGACCCCTGAGTCTACAACATGAAGACCAAGGGGCTCTCCAAATAGGTCAGAGACAAAGTTGTGGAGAAGTATAGATTAGGGTTGGGTTCTAAAATAATATCCCAAACAAACCTGACAGAAGATCGCCCACCAAAACTCACAGACCCGGCAAAGAGGACTATAATCAGAGATGCAGCAAAGACACCAACGATAAGACTGAAGGAGCTCCAAAGATCCACCGTGGAGATGGAAGTATCTTTCCATAGGACCACTATAAGCCGTACACTCCACAGAGTGGGACTTAATGGAAGAGTGGCCAGAAAAAAAGCCACTGCTTAAAGAAAAGTATAAGAAAACAGCACGTGGCAGACTCCCCCAGCACATGGAAGAAGGTTCTCTGGTCAGATGAGACTAAAATTTAACTTTTCACCCATTTTGGGAAACGCTATATGTGGCGCAAACCCAACACCTCCCATCACCCCAAGAACACCATTCCCACAGGGAAGCATTCCCACAGGGAAGCATGGTGGTGGCAGGATAATGCCGTGGGGTTGTTTTTCATCGGCATAGACTGGAAAACTGGTCAGGATTTCAGAAAAGATGGATGACCGTAAATAAAGGGCAATACTTGAGGAAAACCTGTTTCAGTCTGCCAGAGATTTGAGACTGGGATGGAAGTTCACCTTCCAGCAGGACATTGACCCTAAACGCTAAACCTACACTGGACTAGATGTGCTGAGCTATACCCCAAGAGACTTGCATTTCTAATTGCTTCAAAAGGTGGTTCCACAGAGTATTGACATTCAGGGGGTGAATACTTATGCACTTTAAGGTTATCTTTTTTCTTTTTGTCATAATCATTGTTTGTTTTACATTAAAAAATATTTTGTACCTTCAAAGTGGTAGTCATGTTGTGTAAATTAAATGGTACAGACACCCCCTCTTCCCGAAGAAAAAACACCAAGGCAAGTAAATAATTTTGCCAGGCACTGTGTAAAAGCTTTTGGATTTTTGTATAAAAAAAATAATAATTATTTACCAAAACAATGTATTTGGATAAATCTCATTCGCTGTGTGGCACATGTGCCCAAAACGTCTTACTGACATCTTACTGCTGGACGTTCTCTTTGCATCTTTTAAGGTCTCAACCTCTGTAACAGCCAAACTTCTGTAATAGCCAAACTTCTGGATTTTACAGCATATTTGTTTTTCACTAAATGTTTCACTGTTTGGTTCCTATTCTTAGATGCTGAGCTGGTTTTACCCACTATACGCAGTGCAGTTGAAAAGCAACTTAATCTGATATCTCAGGGGAAGGTAAATTTCCATCAAGTCTTGGAACACACGCTGGATATCTTCAAGAGGAAGTTTCACTATTTTGTAGATTCTATCGCAGGTGAGCTTTTAGCTTTCTATAAACTGGTTTATTTGGAAATCCTGACCAAAAGTATATATACCATATCCATGGGATATTATATAAATGTCTGATTAGGGGAGGGTCCCACCTCTTGGACCCCCACCTATTAGGAGAACAGGGATCTGCCACTGCCAGTCTTGAATTGCAAAAATTGGGGTTCCCTGAAGGTGGTATTTTATGGAATGTTTTGTGAATATAACATAATTTTTGGGAGTCAATACCCTTTTAACTAGGTTGTTTTTACAATGAATCCTAAGTTTGTTGCGCTTTTTCCTAAGGTATGGATGAGTTAATGGAAGTATCCTTCTCACCTCTGGCTGCCACTGGCAAACCACTGTCTCGCTGTGGAAAATGTCATCGTTTCATGAAGTATATCCAGGTATGTATGAAATTATATATTGTCATTGTTTATAGTTATGCCTTTATATGTGTGAAATAGGAATTTCAAAGAAAAATTGTCTACATACATGTCTACTGTAGTCAGTAAGGTGTAAAATGATGACCATACTGCTCATATTATTTCTGTAACACAAAAATCTGCATAATTGCTATTTTAACCCCTTAATGACCGGGCCTGAAAAGACCTTAATGACCAGCTCAATTTTTTTGTTTTTGCCTCTCTGCGTTTCAGCAGCCATAACTTTTTTATTTTTTCATTGACGTGGCTGTATTAGGCCGTGTTTTATGCGAGAGAAATAGTATTTTTTTTTTCACACAGTTTGGGGGTATGTGGTTTATGTGCAGGGTAATGAACATACAGACAAGCAGTAGAAGACTGACTAAGGGCTGAGCATTTAATTGAATTCAGTCTTCTACTGCTTGTCTGTATGTTCATTACCCTGCACATAAACCAATCACGTTCTCCGAATATTCACAGCGCAACCAATCTGAAAGTTTACAGTGCTTGGGAATAAGTGACTGGGGTAGAAGAGGATGGAGGCGCAGCTTTATATAGTGGATCGGGTTCCCCAGCAGCATTTAAAAAAAAAACAGGATCCTGACCTGTCCACAGAGTTTAAGGCAGCACAGAGTATTTCAGGAGCCGCGTTCTGCTCCCGTAGGTAAACGGGGTAGCAGCACTGCGAAGACCGCACGGAGAATTCACCGGCGGTCAGGATAGAACGTAGTAGCTAGATGAGGGGAACACACCCAGCTGCTAAGTGAGACACAGCAGGGCGCGCTTCCAACACAACCGTGCGGTTAGCTATACAGCTGACGGCTGTCAGCCGTGCAGTAGGATCTTGTGCGGAGTGGTGACTTGCCAATCATGTGAAGGTGTTATTGAGGACAGGAGTGGAGGAGAGGTAACAGACTGAGAGCTACGTAATGGTAAGAGCAGAGTTCACAGCAGCACAGAATATTTCAGGAGAGGAGCGTGCAGATGTTGAGGAGTGTATGATGCTGACTGGTCACGGATTGGTCAGCGTCATACACATAAACACGCCCAGTTAAAAACACAATACACGCCCAGTTGGACATAACGAAAAAAGAACGCCCAGTTGTCCATTTCAAAGCTCATTTGCATAAATATAAAATTGCTCATAACTTGGCCAAAAATGAACGTTTTTTTAAAAAAAAAAAAAACGTTGCTGTTATCTACATTGAAGCGCCGATCACACGCAATAGGAGATAGGGGTTTGAGAATCTGGTGACAGAACCTCTTTAAGCACCTGCACCGCCTGACGTCAAAAGACAGTGGGCGGTCGGGAAGGTGTTAATTGTTATTTTATTTTAGTATTGCCTTTGTTTACAGTATGTTGCCAGTTTAAGAGTAACTTTACTTTCAGAAAACTTTTGATATGTCACTGCACTCTTGGCTGTGATCGTCTCTCCTTGTTAGGCTGAAGACGGCTCACATAGAACATCTATGTCGCCTGTCTTCAGCCTAACGAGTAGAGTTGATCACAGTCGAAGGTGCTGAGCGCTTCTGCACCTCCGTTTCAGCGTTGATGGGGGTCTTTCCTCTTCTCCCCCATCCCCCAAGGGTGACTTCACACGCGCCATATTTTACTGCAGAAATTTTTGCAACTAAAAAACTGTTTATTCATCTGGATGGGGTTGTTTTTTTATGCAGCAGGTGCATGGATTTCTGCAAGTTCCAGTTACATGAATAGAACTGATTTTCATTTGAGACAATTTCTGCAACAAAATCTGCCGTGTTTGACTGCACCTTAACTGTTCACTTACTCTGAATTAACTGCTTTTTCCATCTTCTGAAAAGGAGACGGAATGAGGGATCAGGTTACAGCTGCCCATAGAAGTCTATGGAGGGGGGAGGAGGAAGCAGGAGCAGAGTGAGATAGAGGCAGAGAGACACACAGATGCTGCAGAAGCTTCCAGTAAGTGTTGTATCTCCCCCTAGTGCTCAGTTTACAGCTACACTGCTCATTACTGCTGTTTGATCTCACCCCAATGTTGGATTCTCAGCTACACTGCTCATTACTGCTGTATAATCTACTCCATGCTGCATCTTCTATATGTGTGATAGATAGAGATAGGAGAGCAGGATTCTCCTCCTTTATGTGTGCTGTGTATAGAAGACATGATAGCAGTTAGGCTCCACCCACTAGCTCAGAGAAAACTGAGAATTAGAGATAGAGCTCGCAGAGGGGAAAACTTCTAAATAATGCAGAATACAAGTCATATAAAGACCAAAAATAATGTTATTCCTCATGTACACGCATATGACAGCTTGTTCTGAAAAGTCTCCTGAAAGGTTTGGTGCGCTTAACCCCTTCCTGCACCTTGACGTAACTGCACGTCAAGGTGAGCAGTAACTTCGCGCACCTTGACGTGCAGTTACGTCTGTACTTTGACAGTTAACCGCCGCATTCCCTGTTTCGGCAGTTAACCCCTCAGATGCGGCGTTCGATTACGATCGTCGCATTTAAGGTGTTTAGCGCAGATCGGCAGCCATCTTGTGAAATCACGGGGGCTGGCGATGGTACCCATGACAACCGGACGCCAGACAATGGCTTCTGGGCAGCCATGTACAGAAGCCTATGAGGACCAGCCTCCGGCTGGTCCTCATAGGCTTCCTGTCAGAGTGACTGTCACAATGACAGAATACATTACACTACGTAGGTAGTGTAATGTACTCTAGCAGCAGCAGCAAGTAATGTACTCTAGCAGCAAGTCTAAATGTCCCCTAGTGGAACAAGTAAAAAAAAAAAGATGATAAAAATGTTTTATAAAACTTTAAAAATAAAAGTTATAAGTTACATAAACAAAAAATGATTTTTTTCCTATAATAAGACTTTTATTATAGGAAAAAAATTAACACGTTAAAAAAGTACACATATTTGGTATCACCGCGTTCGTAACGACCCAAACTATGAAACTATAATGTTATTTTTCCCACACGGTGAACACTGCAAAAAAAAAGTAAAAAACAATGCCAGAATCTATATTTTTTGGTCACCACCCCTCCCAAAATATACAATAAAAAGTGATCAAAAAGTCGCATGTATGCCAAAATAGTACCAATAAAAACTACAACCCGTCCCACAAAAAACAAGCCCTTACACTTCTTTTTTGACTGAAAAATAAAAAAGTTACGGCTCTCAGAATATGGTGACACAAAAAATTATTATTTTATAAAAAAGTGATTTTTATTGCGCAAACGCTACAAAACTATATACATATGGTATCGCCGTAATCGTATCGACCTGCAGCATAAAGTAAAATTGTCATTTATAGCCCAGGGTGAACGCCATAAAAAAAAAAAGAATAAAAAACATATAGTCAGAATTGATGGTTTTTAGTCCCCTTTCTTGCCAAAAAAGGGAATAAAAAGTGATTAAAAAAAAATCACATGTACCCCAAAATGGTACCAATGAAAAATACAGATTGTTCCGCAACAAATAAGCCCTCACACAACTCCAGTGGAGAAAAAATAAAGAGGTTCCGGCTCTCAGAATATAGCGATGCAAAATGTGTAGTGTCCAATGTGCCCTGATGTACTCCGCACAGCTTACATATGCCCCCACATTATAAACTGAAATACCAGTAAAACGCCAAACATAACTACTACCAAGCTAAATCTGCGCTCCAAAAGCCAAATGGCGCTCCCTCTCTTATGAGCCCTACAGCGTGCCCAAACAGCAGTTTACGTCCACAGATATGGCATCGCCATACCCGGGAGGACCCGATTAATATTTTATGAGGTATTTGTCTTCAGTGGCACAAACTGGGCACAACATATTGTGCACTAAAATGGCATATCAGTGGAAAATTTTAATTTTGACTCCTCACCACCCATTGCGCATTAACCCCTTCGTGCACTACGACTTAATAGCATGTCGTGGTGCGGGGGGTGATGTATGGAGCGGGCTCATGTGCTGAGCCCGCGCCATATGCTGCAGGTGTCAGCTGTGTATTACAGCGGACACCTGGGACTAACGGACAGGAACAGCGATTAAAAATGACAATATTCTGCAATACATTAGCAATCTAATGAAAAAAATTAAATAAATAGTCCAAAAGAAAACCCTTTTCCCAGTTTTTTCGCTAAAGCAATGTAAAAAATAAAAATATACACAAAATTGGTATCGCTGCGTCCGTAAAAGTCTGAACTATTACAATATACCGTTATTTAACGTGCACGGTGGACGCCGTAAATAATAAAGAATTTAAAACGCCTAAATCGCTGTTTTTTGGTCACCTTAGCTCTAAAAAAAAATGTTAAGAAAAAGTGCTCAAAAAGTTGTGCATACCAAAAAATGGTACAAATAAAAACTACAGTAGGTCCCGCAAGAAATAAGCCCTCAGATGTCTCTATTGATGGAAAAATAAAATGTTATGGCTCTTGAAAGGCGGGGAGTGAAAAACGAAAATAAAAAAGCAAAAAATGGATCAGTCCAGAAAGGGATAATTAGTTTCTAATAAAAAAACATTTATGACCACATGTGGGGTATAGCCGTACTCGGGAGAAATTGCTTTTGAAATGTTGGGATTCTTTTTCTTCCTTTCTTCTTTGTGAAAATTAAAAAATTCATCATTTTAGTGGAAATAATGTAGATTTTCATTTTCACGGCCTAATTCTAATAAATTCTGCAAAAGGCCTGTGGGGTCAAAATGCTTACTATACCCCTAGATATATTCCTTAAGTGGTGTTGTTTCCCACATGGGGTCACTTTTGGGGGGTTTCCACTGTTTTGGTACGTCAGGGGATTTGCAAATGCGACATGACACCCGAAAACTATTCCAACTATATTTGAGCTACAAAAGCCAAACAGCGCTCCTTCCCTTCTAAGCCCCGCTGTGTGTCCAAACAGCAGTTTATTACCACTTATGGGGTATTTACGTAATCGGGAGAAATTGCTTTACAAATTCTGGGTGTTATTTCTCCTTTATTCCTTGTAAAAATAAAAAAATTCTATGTTTTTTCAGAAAAAAAGTAGATTTTCATCTTCACAGAGTAATTCAAATACATTTAGGGTATGTGCACACGATAGCAGGCATTTACGTGTGAAAAGACAGACTGTTTTCAAGAGAAAACAGCTGCCTTGTTTCAGACGTAAATGCTCCTCCTCGCATTTTGCGAGGCTTCTCTGACAGCCGTAAATTTTGAGCTGTGCTTCATTGAGTTCAATGAAGAACGGCTCAAATTACGTCTGAAAGAAGTGTCCTGCACTTCTTTTGACGAGGCTGTATTTTTACGCGTCGTCGTTTGACAGCTGTCAAACGACGACGCGTAAATGACAGGTCGTCTGCACAGTACGTCGGCAAACCCATTCAAATGAATGGGCAGATGTTTGCCGACGTATTGTAGCCCTATTTTCAGACGTAAAACGAGGCATAATACGCCTCGTTTACGTCTGAAAATAGGTTGTGTGAACCCAGCCTTAGCAAAAAAACTGTGCGGTCAAAACGCTAACTATACCCCTAGATAAATTCCTTGAGGGGTGTAGTTTCCAAAATGGGGTCGCTTTTTTTTAATTTTTTTTTACTGTTTTGGCCCCACAAGACCTCTTCAAACCTGACATGGTGCTTAAAATATATTAAAAAAAGAGGAGGCCCCAAAATCCTCTAGGTGCTCCTTTGCTTCTGAGGCCGGTGTTTCAGTCCATTAGCACACTAGGGTGACATGGTGGATATTTCTAAAAACTGCACAATCTGGGCAATAAATATTAAGTTGCATTTCTCGTGTAAAACCTTCTGTGTTACGGAAAAAACTGTATTACAAATGATTTTTGGCAAAAAAAAATGAATTTTGTAAGTTTCACCTCTACTTTGCTTTAATGCCTGAGAAACGCCTATGGGGTTAAAACACTTTCTGAATGCGGTTTTGGATACTTTGAGGGGTGCAGTTTTTAAAATGGAGTGATTTATGGGACTTTCTAATATATAAAGCCCTCAAAGCCACTTCAGAACTGAAGTGGTCCCTGAAAAAATAGGCTTTTGAAATTTTCATGAAAATATGAGAAATTGCTGGTAAAGTACTAAGCCTTGTAACATCCTAGAAAAATAAAAGAATGTTCAAAAAACGATGCATACATAAAGTAGACATATGGGATATATGAAATAGTAACTATTTTGTGTGGTATTACTGTCTGTCTTACAAGCAGATACATTTAATTTTTTTTAAATGCACATTTTTGCAAATTTTCTCAAAATTTTGGTGTTTTTCACACATAAACATACTTTATCGTCCAAATTTTTTTACTAACATAAAGTACAATATGTCACAAGAAAACAGTCTCAAAATCACTTGGATAGGTAAAAGCATTCCCAAGTTATTACTACATAAAGTAACACATGTCAGAAAAAAAAAATCGGCTTCGTCCTCAAGGCCAAAACAGGCTCAGTCCTGAAGGGGTTAAAGTCGCTGTTTTGGAACAAATACATGTATTGCTTTACCGAATTAGCTACTGTCTATGGCTTTTTTGAGCAGACAGTTTGCATTAAAGGGAACCTGTCAGAAGTTTTAAAGGGAATGTGTCGCAAATTAAACCTTTTTTTTTAAGTGTCATTACTTATTTCTATTATATTTTTTAAGTTTTTTGCTGTATTTATTTTTTTTTTCCGTATGGTGGAAAGTATTAAAAAGTAAATAATAATTTGACATGTTTTCCAATGTTGGCCACCAGGGGGAGCACTTCCCAGAATTACAGCAAGGTGAATAAGGCAAAGCAACCTGACTCACAGCTGCTGTAAATGTGGGAGGGAACCTCACCCCCCCTCTCTCAAGCCAGGAAAAGGTGTCTTCAAATTGCTAAGCAGTGTCCGGCAGCCATATTGGGTGTAATTCTGCAGCTGGAAGAAGTTATAGGACACACCAAAAGGCTAAGTGTATGTTCACACGCTTACTAAACAAAGGGAAAACAGCTCCTGATTTTCAGCCATTTTTTAATCAAACTCGCGTTTTTTAACGGCCGTTTTTGTAGCTGTTTTTCTATAAAGTCAATGCAAAACGGCTCCAAAAACGTCCCAAGAAGTGATGTGCACTTCATTTTGGTCGGGCGTCTTTTTACGTGCCGTTTTTGGAAAACGACCACGTAAAAAACGCCCTGTCGGAACAGAACGCCGTATTTCCCATTGAAACCAATGGGCAGATGCTTGTAGGCGTTCTGCTTTTGATTTTTCAGCTGAAAACATTGTGTGTGAACATACCCTTAGGGTATGTATACACGCTAACTGCATTTACGTCTGAAATGACGGAGCTGTTTTCAGGAGAAAACCGCTCCGTCATTTCAGACGTAATTGCTCGTACTCGCGTTTTGCGAGGCGTCAATTACGGCCGTAATTTGGAGCTGTTCTTCATTGAATTCAATGAAAAACTGCTCAAATTACGTCCCAAGAAGTGTCCTGCACTTCTTTGCCGAGGCTGTTATTTTACGCGCCGTCTTTTGACAGCGACGCGTAAAATTACAGGTCGTCGGCACAGAACATCGTAAAGCCCATTCAAATGAATGGGCAGATGTTTGCCGATGTATTGGAGCCGTCTTTTCAGGCGTAAATCGAGGCGTAAAACGCCTCGTTTACGCCTGAAAATAGGTCGTGTGAACCCAGCCTTAGAATGATGAAAGTGAAGTGAATGACTTTTCAGTTGACCGGTTCACACGCCGTGTATTTGACATGTTTTTTTTTTGCACATTTTACGTGCAAAAAAACACATAAAAAACGCTTGATTACACTTTATTTTGCGTGTTTGGGGGATTTGTGTGTGTGTGTGTGTGTGTGTGTGGGGGGGGGGGTTCTCGCCGCTGATTCTTCAAAACAGCTGATAAGCGGCTATGAAGTATCAGCGGCGCCCGTGCACACTCCGCTCTGCCACACACACACACGGGAAAAGTCTTAAAGGGGTCGTCCAGGAAAACATGGCGCCGCACCTGTCCTCAGGTCGTGTGTGGTATTACAGCTCTGTCCTATTCACTTCAATGGAGGTGAACTGCAATACCAGACACAACCTGAGGACAGGTGTGGCGCTGTGTCTCCTATCCGGACACCCCTTCTGTCCTGAGATGACCCGATGGGGGAGGCGGGTGTCAGAGCCACCCACCGCCATCACAGCAGACAGAATCACACAACTACGGCATGAGGGCTGGGCTTGTCCTGAGTGCACTGTCTCTTGTTATGGACAGATTTATAGTCACATGAACCCCGTCTGATGAACCGGTAACCTAGGTCCGATCACATGACAGAGGGGGATCACCAAAAACCCTGTGCACCCTCAGCCCGTCCATCCAGCCCTTTCCTGGTTATATCTGCGTCTGGGAAAGCTGGGTGACCACCATTACCCCTCATACTGGAGTGTGTTTGGGGATGTGACTAATGAACCTCTCACACTCCAGTAGGAGGGGTAATGGTGGTCACCCAGCTTTCCCAGACCCCTGAACGATAAATCTCTCTAATTGTGCTGAGACTGAGAGATTCATTAGTCACATCCCAAAACACACTCCAGTAGGAGGGGTAATGGTGGTCACCCAGCTTTCCCAGACCCCTGAACTAGTTGTGCTGAGACTGTTTGGGAATGTGACTAATGAACCTCTCAGTCTCAGCACAACTAGAGAGATTTATCATTCAGGGGTCTGGGAAAGCTGGGTGACCACCATTACCCCTCCTACTGGAGTGTGAGATTCATTAGTCACATCCCCAAACACACTCCAGTAGGAGGGGTAATGGTGGTCACCCAGCTTTCCCAGACCCCTGAACGGTAAATCTCTCTAGTTGTGCTGAGACTGTTTGGGGATGTGACTAATGAACCTCTCAGTCTCAGCACAACTAGAGAGATGTATCATTCAGGGGTCTGGGAAAGCTGGGTGACCACCATTACCTCTCCTACTGGAGTGTGTTTGGGGATGTGACTAATGAACCTCTCACACTCCAGTAGGAGGGGTAATGGTGGTCACCCAGCTTTCCCAGACCCCTGAACGATAAATCTCTCTAATTGTGCTGAGAGGTTCATTAGTCACATCCCCAAACAGTTTCAGCACAACTAGAGATTTATCGTTCAGGGCTTTCCCAGTACAGTTTCATCAAGTGTCCTTCATACAAGGGGGGGCCGTTAGGGGGGGGGCCCGTCAGGGGTCACGAGAGCGGGGGTCTGTGAGATAGAGAGTGGGACATGCGGAGACACACATCTTACCTGCAGTGCAGCTGGTCTTCAAGATGGCGCCTGCTCTCTCCCTGCAAACAGCTGCTCTGCTCTGTGTAACTGTGACCTGCGTCTGCGCAGTACAGAGCCATAGAGCAAAGTCAATGGAACGGCTCCCGTTCATTGACTCCTATGCACTGTAGCTGCCGTATTCCATCTCTAAGTGTCGTTAATCGACACATACAGAGATGAAAAACAAAATGGCAGCCCCCATAGTGAAGTAAAAGTTAGAAAAAAGTAAAACACAAACACACACATAAATAAAAGATTTAATAATAAAACACTAAATGCAAATTGATATAAAAATAATTTTTTTCGTGACACTCGTCCTTTAAGGCCTCAAAATGGCTGGCAGAGCGATAAAGGGGAGAGGGGAGCATTTTAAATATACCCTAAGATGTCCCCGTCATACCAATCGCAAGTGCCACTAAGGCAGGACTTGATGTGCAAGGGCTGCTGCACTTCATGCTGCAAACCCCATCCCTCTGCTCTGAGTGATGGGCTCTAGGGGTCTCCTGATTGGCAGCTAGAACCGTCACTCAGAGCAGATAGTGGCACTTGCGACCGCGGCACAGGGGGAATTAAAATGCCATGTTCCTCTCCTATATCGCTCTGACACCATTTTTGATGCCTCCAAACTGCTGACAGGTTCCCTTTAAAGGGGAATTTGGGTTTTAGGCAGTAAATGTTATCATTTGAATAATGATAAGTTATGCAATTCTCCAATATTCTTTCTGTGCCCATTTCTATTAGTTCTCAACATCTGTGCTTGCAGTCACTCATTAGGAACATTCATTGATTACTTCCAGGAGATACAAATCTTTCCTGGTCACGCGATGGACACACAGGTGCAGGACTGGTTACAGTACACTTATCAGAGCTGTGACGATCCCAGCATCTGTAAGACATCACATGATAATGAACAGATTCGTAACCCCTGGTTGTAAACAATGTAAGTTGATATTGAATGACAGTAAGCAGAGATCTTGAAAACAATGAGGAATTGATACAGAAGGTATATTGGAAAATTGTACAACTTTTCATTATAGAAAGAATAACTTTTATTTGCTAAAACCGGAATGCTCTTTTAAGGTTGTATACTGTCTATTACTTAGTACATCTTAAGTGCTAGCATAATGCAGTCATTGTGATATTATAGCACATTTCTTTTGTTTAATTCTAAGAATTTATGTTTGTCACTAGGCTAAGCCCAGCCGCCTGCATTGTTCCCACTGTGATGAGACTTATAGCTTGCCCCAAAATGGAACCATCAAGTTGTATAAGGAGTTGCGCTGTCCACTGGATGACTTTGAACTTGTACTGTGGTCTTCAGGTTCGCGGGGGAAGAGCTATCCACTGTGCCCATATTGTTACAACCATACTCCTTTCAGGGACATGAAAAAAGGTTTGTTTACAAATCAAGTTGCCACTTTCAGTTCATTTTTTATATATATATATATATATATATATATATATATATATATATATATATATATCAAGTTTATTCTAGGCCTGGACAAACCCCACTCAGATTTAGCGGTCAGCTTGAAAAATTAGGATACATGAAACAAAAAATGGTCTGGTCTCAGGGCTCAAACCAGAATAACATGCAAATTTTGACACTGGTTTAACCCACTTAAATACAAATTTGTGGTATTTCCATGGGGATTCCTCAGAATAGAGTTTGTTGCAAATTTATTGCGGAATTGTCACGGTGCGGGGTGTGGACCCACTGGGCCGTACCGCGTAGCGGGATAGCAGCTGGCCAAACAGGTACAGTACAAAGTCTATAGTCCAGAAAGGGTACCTGAGGCAATGTAGACCGTAGCGGTGATTCAGGCTGAAGATAAGGCTCCGGTAGGAGACGTCCACCCGGCGGGTGTGACACAGTAGATGCAGCGGAAGACACAACTCGACTTCAACTCTAGAAGGCACTGTAGCACGGGATACAGGGTACAGGCAGTAGGAAAGGGTAACACTGGGAACTGGAAAACACTAGGAGACCATTTGCAAGACAAACTTTAGGTACACAACTCTCAGGCACTGATCAAGAGGGAAGAGCCTTTTTTATAGTCCAGCAGCACTCTGGACTTGATTGCAGATTTCTGCAATTGTGCGCGCACTGGCCCTTTAAGGCTGTGCACGCACGCCCTGCGGGAGACAGTCTCTGGACCAGGAAGGGAGTGCCGGCGTCTCTCTGGAGGGAGATGCCGCCGAAAACTCACATGGCCGCGGCCGTCAGAGGGTAAGTCAGAACGACGGGCCGTGGCCATAGACGTTAGTCATTCCCGATACTGGGTGAGTGACCCCAGTTACAATGACATCAGAGTGCCTAATAAAAAACATTGCCATCATGGTGGTAGCAGTGTTTTATTTACTGTAGGTGATATTTAATTTCATAATGTGTGTTTTTAGGGGTTGGAGCTCCGTTTTTCTTATACACATCTCCAAATTCCCTTCATGCAGCCATAGAAGTAAATTATAAAATTGTGGCTGTTTGCAGCCGCCACTAGGGGTAGCATACTGCATAGATAGTTACAGCGCTTCCATTGAAGTCAATAAGTGCAGCTGCAGTATGTATGCAGCAAGTTCCCCCTACTGGTGGCAGGAGGTAGACAGAATTTTATAAATAAAAGGGTACGTGCATCAGTTGTGATATTCTAGTCCATGGTGACCTGGCAACAGGGATTTGTCCAGCCCTAGTTTACACACTACACTATACTAAAATTGACCCCTGTCATATGTAAACTTTTGTAATATGTCAGTTGACTTTCACTTGGCAGGGATTATTGTCTACTGAAAACCCAACCTTAGTCCTTCTCTTATACAAGTTTTTTTGTACACCATGTATTTTCTTGGTATTGCAGTTTTTTACTATTGTATTTCTTTAAATTGCCCTTTGTTGATCTTTATTTCCCCTCTGTCTTTCTATAGGGATGGGGTGCAATGAGTGCACTCACCCAACCTGCCAGCATTCACTTAGTATGCTTGGAATTGCCCAGTGTGTGGAATGTGAGAATGGGGTGATGGTCCTGGACTCCACCTCTGGTCCTAAATGGAAGATGTCCTGTAATAAGTGTAATGTCATTGTGCACTTCTTTGAAAATGCTCACAGGGTGCGAGTCTCTGCAGAGACCTGTGAAGTGTGTGATGCTGCCCTTGTGCTTGTTGACTTTAATAAAGCAAAGAGTCCCCTTCCTGGAGACCAAACTCAGCATACAGGCTGTGTATTTTGTGACAATGTCTTTCAAGATCTGGTAGAGCTAAAACATGCCACTATGAGACATCCAATGCACAGGGGTGGACAAGGAAGAAAACAAGGAAGAGGAAGGGGTAGAGGTCGAAGAGGTAATCCCAAAAAACCAAAGGACAAAATGGCTGCATTGGCAGCATACTTTGTGTAACACGGTTTTTTAACATGTTCAATAAAATCTTGTTCTGAAAAACGTTTCTGATGTGTGAAAGAGCTTTTTATGTACTATGCCAAGTTCTGTCATTAGTGGGTATGACATGTTTCGGAAATGCTATAACTTCTGTGATAAGACATGTTCCTGTTCTAACACCGCCCTTGAACTCCAGTTCAGCCGGTGCTATCCTTTCATTCTATAGGAGAGAAGAGAACTATTGCTTTAAAGGGGTTTTACTATCAGGAACATTTATGACATATCCCAGGGATATGTCATAAATGTCAGATAGATGCGGGTGCCACCTCTGGGACCCGCACCTATCTCTAGAACGGGCTCCCTGAACCCCGTTCTACCGCTCTCTGTTCCGGCTGAAGCGTGTGATTCCCGACCATGAAGTAGAAAACAGCATAGCTCGCTGAGCTACGCTGTTTCCGTAACTCCCATAGTAGTGAATGGCAGTTACGGAAACAGTGTAGCATGCTGTTTTCATAACTACCGTTCAGTTCTATGGGACTTACCGAAACAGCATTAATAAACAGGTCAGTCAGTGTGATGAGTGCAACTTTTTAATTCATCTTTATTAAAAATGTGGTTTACTTTTTTAGATACAGCTGCTCTGTATTCTGCATACAGGGCAGCCATATGTAGCGCTAAATCCGGTTTCCGTCAGGTCCGCAGGACTGGCAGTTTCAGTGACGGCGGGTTCTGTATGTCTCTGACTCGCAGGATTCACCTGTTATCTATCACATCTAAGCTTAGATGTGATAGATAACAGGTGAATCCTGCGTGTCAGAGACACGCAGGACCTGCTCACACTGAACCCGTCAGGTCCGTGGGACTGACAGATTCAGGTCCGCGGGACTGACGATTCAGGTCATAGCGAAAGATACAGCTGCTCTCTATACAGAAAATAGAGTAGCTGTATCTCAAAAAGCAAAACAAATTTTTAATAAAAACACACTGACTGACCTGTTTATAAAACCAAAAATGCAACTCAAAAGCGTACATAGCCTTTAATGCTGTACCGGTCTGCAGAGTTTGGAATGTTTAACTCTTAAAGGGATTTTCCCATCAGGGAAATTTATGGCATATCCACAGGATATGCCATAAATGTCAGATAGATGCAGGTCCCACCTCTGGGACCCGCACCTATCTCTAGAATGGGGCCCTCTAAACCCTGTTCTACCTTTCTGTGTTCCCGATGCCACTTGTGATTTCCAACCATGTAAGATGAAAACAGCGCAGCTCGCTGAGCTACGCTGTTTCCATAATTCCCATAGAAGTGAATGGCAGTTACGGATATGTCATAAATGTCCCTGATGGGGAAACCACTTGAAACTCTTAAATAATTTGCAGATCAGCCAACTTAGGGGGAATAGTGTTTACAAACTACAAATTGATTTGTAGTATTTTTCACAATAATTTTCAATGGTTAGATACAATTCTCTGGTGTGTCCAGTAGAGGGAAGCAGTATCAGGATTCAAGGATTCAAATTCAGTTTCACCTGCATCACCTAACAAGAAATGTAACCCCTTAATGACCTGCCTATTTTAAACCTTAATGACCAAGCCATTTTTTACGTTTTTCCATCGGCGCATTCCAAGAGCTATAACCTTTTTATTTTTGCGTCGACATAGCTGTATAAGGTCTTGTTTTTTGCGGGACAAGTTGTATTTTTTAATAGCACCATTTTGGGGGACATATTATTTATTGATTAACTTTTATTACTTTTTTTTGGGGGGGAATAGAAAAAACCCTGAAATTTCGCCACTCTTTTTCGCGTCTTAAATCTACGCCGTTCACCGTGTGATATAAATAAAACAATAACTTTATTCAGCGGGTTGTTACGATTGCAACGATACCAAATTTGTATAGTTTTTGTATGTTTTACTACTTTTACACAGTAAAAACGCTTTTTTTTCAAAATTATTTGTTTTTGTGTCTCCATATTTGAAGAGCCGTAACGTTTTTATTTTTTTGCCGATGCGGTTGTGTGAGGGCTTTTTTTTTGCGGGAAGACTTGTAGTTTTTATTGGTACCATTTTGGAGTAGATGCGACTTTTTGATCACTTTTTATCACATTTTTTTTAGAGTCAGGATTCACAGAAAACAGCAATTTTTCCATAGTTATTTATTACATTTTTTACGGCGTTCACCGTGCGGGTTAAATAATGTAATAGATTTATAGTCGGGGTCGTTACGGACGCGGCGATACCAAATATGTGTAACTTTTTTACTTTATTTTGTTTTTTTAATAGTAAAGCATTTTGTAAGGGGAAAAGCTGGGTTTTTCATTTTTTTTCAAAAAATTTTTTAAAATTAACTTTATTAAACTTTTTTTTTACTTTTCTACTAGTCTCACTAGGGGACTTTAATATGCGATTCTGCGATCGCTATTCTAATACACTGCAATACTTCTGTATTTCAGTGTATTATGCCTGTCCGTTTAAAACGGACAGGCATCTGCTAGGTCATGCCTCCGGCATGATCTAGCAGGCATTCATTAATGGCAGACCTGGGGGCCTTTATTAGGCCCCCGGCTGCCATTAGAGACACAGACACTCGGCGATCGTATCGCCGGGTGTCAGTTGGATGAGAGGGAGCTCCCTCCCTCTCTCCAAAACCACTCAGATGCGGTGCACGCTATTGTGCACCGCATCGGAGGGGTTAAACGGGTGAGATCGAGACTTATATCGATCTCAGCCGGCAGAGCAGGGACGCTCCCAGCCCTCAGCTGCCTTTAGCAGCTGAGAGCAGGGAGATTTGACGCTCCCTGCTCTGTTTACTTTATCCTGATGCAGTGCCGTAAAAAGGCATATGCATCAGAATAAAGCCCGTTAGTGGCCGCCGTTAAAAGGCGTATTGGCGGTCACTAACGGGTTAAAATCCACAATGCGTTTTGCCACGAAAAATTTGCTTTTTGACCTCACCATGTGAACCCAGACTTAGGAGAGGTGTCAATTTATGCAGTACTATCAAATTGCGGTTTAGTGGCTCGATTATCGCAAAAGCGTGACAAAATGCCGTGGTTTGGTGCGATATCGCAATAACCATGACATTTTGCGGAAATGGCAGCACTAAACCGCAATTTGATCACACCATGTGTATATAACCTAAGGCCCCATGTAGCTGTAAAGGATTTGCCAGACACAGCTTCTGTGTCGACGCCCGTGGTTAATCAGTCTGCATCTGCTCCCAGGTCTGATAGAGTGACTCGATCTGCTACCACTCAGGCTGGTAGGCTGAGGAGTGGGAGAACCTATCACAGCCTGGCCAGACGGAGCTAACTCCCACCCTCAGTCTATTTATTCCTTCATTTCCTGCTCCTCCTTTGCCTGTAATTCTGTCTTGTTTCCTGGCTCTGCTGTCCTGCTAGTTCTATTGACCTCTGCTTCAAATTGACCCTGACTTTACTGACTACGCTCCTGCTCTCGTTTGGAACCTCGTACTCTCCTGGTTTGACTCGGCTCGTTCAATTCTCTTGTTGCTCACGGTGTTGCCATGGGCAAATGCCCCTTTTCACCTTAGCTTCTGTGTACCCTTGTCTGTTTGTCTGTTGTGCACGTATTGAGCGTAGGGACCGTCGCCCAGTTGTACGCCGTCACCTAGGACGGGCCGTGCAAGTAGGCAGGGACTGAGTGGCGGGTAGATTAGGGCTCACCTGTCTGTCTCCCTACCCCGTCATTACAGTAGCAGCTTCAAATCAAGCCACCATGTGGATTTGCCGCAAATCTGTGCACCTTTGGAATGCTTTTTTATGTCTGCTTGTTTTTCAGGTTTTTGCACAGACATAAGCAAGCATTCCAAATCCACACCAATTAGTGGTAAAACTGCATGCTGCCACGCTTTGAGGTCACTATGTGTGGCTTTTTCTTTTTACCTAGATTACTGGGTTTTTACCATCAGGGACATTTATGGCATATCCACAGGATATGCCATAAATGTCAGATAGATGTGGGTCCCACCTCTGGGACCTGCACCTATCTCTAGAACGGGGCCCCCTAAACCCTGTTGTATCTTTCTCTGTTCCTGCTGCAACTTGTAATTTCTGACCATCTATATAGAAAACAGCGTAGCTTTTCGTAACTCCCATAGAAGTGAATGGCAGTTTCAACAATTGCCATTCACTTCTATGGGAGTTACGTAATCTACTTACATGGTCAGAAGTTACAAGTCGCAGCAGGAACAGAGGAAGATAGAACGGGGTTTAGGGGGCCCTGTTCTAGAGATAGGTGGGACCCGCATCTATCCGACATTTATGGCATATCCTGTAGATATGCCAAAAATGTCCCTTTACGGAGGCATAAAGAGGGTTTTTTCTGTCTGATTTAACCCCTTAATGACCAAGCCATTTTTTACGTTTTTCCATTGTCTCATTCAAAGCTATAACCTTTTTATTTTTGCGTCTACATAGCTGTATAAGGCAACAACTGATGTGCCTAGGCACAGTGGTCCCAATTTCCCAAATACTAATAGAATTAAATAGTAATTAAAATATAACTTTTAATGATGAAGTTAAGACTAAACAAGAGACGTACAACATATAAAGGGTTAAAAGTTATACAGAGTCGGCTGGCACGTCATTAGGGATGAGGTATGTACAGCGTGTCTTATAGATGCAGTGTGACTGAAACGGTCAGCAGCTGCAGACTGCTGTTTTACCACTATGTCACACTGAGGTTAGGTGAAACTGCTATGCCGACGGTGAACATTAAAATTGCAATAGCCCCCCTGACATGTTTCACTGCAAAAGCAGCGTCCTCAGGGGATAAATCAGGGCTAGTAAGCGCGCATTCGATTTCCGTTTCCTTTTATAATCTCGGACATGTTTCTCAAGAGCGTGTTCCCGTGTGTGACAGCCAATCAGGGCTCGTAGTAAGGGACGAACCTCCATGCAGATAGAATGGCATACTGAGTGACCAGTAGAGTGAGTCAGCCGAGTATCCAATCCTTATGCGTTCTGTGCGCATGCGCTTCACGGCTAAACCGGATGATAGTCAATCTTATAGCAGTCGCCAAAACAATAAGTGTTTCTGTGTTAGTTAATTTGTATAGGCAAAGAGATGCGTGATGTGCGCATGCGCATCGCGTCGAGTCCTGGTGAGATCCGTTCTTACAGCCATCTCCAAGATGATAAGTATGCTTCTGTTTAAGGTGAATGATTTATATGTAAGAAAGTATTAGTTGCCAATTAAAGGATACTAGAGACCATCTAACATAGTAGGTAGGAACGTTAGCCTAAAAAGACTGTGCTGTCAGTGACTGGATAAATGTACGTGCATATTATTATTATTTTAGTAGAAGCACTATTAGGTGTCACTACTGGATTTTAAAGTAGCAAGCCACATCTGTAGTTGGAATTAGTGGTAGTTAGATAACATTAAAAGAAAGGAAGAAGAAACCTCTTCTTAATGTTGTACGTTGATGTCGAATCGTATAGATAATTACTAATATCATGTATATAGATATGTGAATGTATACCAAGTGTACAGTGATAAAGTAGATGCGTCATTTTTAATAATTTTATCGAAGTGGTTGTCTATAATGTCAGTACTGGTGTAATTTAGAGGTAAAGTTGATAAAGAGTTTGAGCTCATAAAGGGAATCTATAGGAAGGCTACAAAAGTAAAGTGTTCATTCAGTCCGTTGGGACTAAGAGAACTATGAATCCAACGGGCTTCCTCCTGCAACAGCTTCTTATCTAGATTGCCGGCCCTAGGGCCCAGTTTGACTTGGGTGATGCCCCAAAATTGGAGAGTGTTGGCATTCCCCTGGTGGAAGGATCTAACATGTCTCGAGAGGGGTGTATCCTCTTTTGTATTAATAGTACTAATATGTTTAGAGATCCTTCACCTGAGTTGTTGGATGGTCTTGCCAACATAGAGCTTGGGGCAAGGGCATTTGGCGGCATATACAATGCCACTGCTCTGACAGTTAATGAATTGTCTGATGGTGTAGTTTTTTTCCATCATAGGGATTACTGAAGATCTTAGTCTTGGGCATGTACGAACAGAATGAGCATCTGCCGCATGGAAAGGATCCATAAGTGGGTGGTGGAAGCCAAGTGTTCCGAGGGATTGGGGGTTTGGAATAGTGGCTATGCGTGAGAAATTCCCGGAGATTCTTACCTTGTCGATAAGTGATGTTCGGGGTACCAGAGATTACATCAACTAGATCTGGGTCGGCCCGTAGGATAGGCCAGTGTTTCTGTAGAATATTGGAGATCTGAGAGGAACCGGTATCGAAATTCCCTATGCATCTAATAATGGAGGATTGTTTATCATTATTTATTGCCAGCCTCTTGTTGCCATATAATAAGTCTTCTCTTGGAGTGGCCCTAGCTCTGGCATATGCTCTGTGTAGAGTCTTCTTAGGATATCCACGTGCCAGAAATTTTTGAAATAAGGTGTCACATTCTACTTAAAAGGTCTGTTCCTAAGAGCAGTCCCTCCTAGCTCTGAGGTATTGCCCTATGAGTATACACTTCTTAAGTGCCGGTGGGTGAAAGCTTCCCCAGTGTAGGAAGCTATTCATGGCGGTTGCTTTTTGAAAAATGTTAGTGTGGACACCGCCACCAGAATCCAAGGAAATTTTAAGATCAAGGAAATTAATTTCATTGGTGTGTATTTGATGGGTGAATTTCATCCCAATATCATTGTTGTTTAATATGTCCATAAAGTCAAGAAAGAGTGCCTTGTCACTGTCCCAAAAATGAGTATATCATCAGTATACCTACACCAAAATAAAATGTGACAAGTGAAAAAAAGTAAATCCTCATTGAAAATCAAAGTGTCTTCCCACCACCCCAAAAATAAATTGGCATATGTGGGTGCGCAAACTGTGCCCATGGCTGTGCCTTTAAGTTGGTGATAAAATTTACCGTAAAAAAGAAAGTAGTTGTGAGTGAGTAAAAATGTAAAGAGTGATAAGGTAAAATCATTATGTGCCTGGAACTGAATCCCTTTAGTGTTCAAAAAGTGTTGAACTGCTTTAAGGCCTAAGTCATGCTTGATGTTCGTATAGAGTGACTCTACATCGATACTGGCTATTAGGGTAGTGGCGGAAACATTAATCTCTTGGATTCTGGTGAGGGTGTCTTTTGTATCCTTTAAGAAGGAAGGTAGGGCTTTGACGAATGGTGACAGAATCTCATCAACATACATACTGATTCCCTGTGTCAAGTTGTCATTACCTGAAACGATAGGTCTACCAGGTACGGGTATAGTATTTTTATGAATTTTAGGTACTGCATAGAATGTTGATAGAGTAGGAGTGGGGTTGAACAAAAATTTATACTCATCTAAGGTGATTAATTTCTTAGATTTGGCATCGTTGAGTAGAAGATGTAGCTCCGATAAGAAGCAATCGGTAGGGTTGTTCTCCAAGACAGTATATGTCGACGTATCATCCAGTAGTTTGTATACCATAGAGGCATAGTTTGCTCGATCCATGACGACGATATTGCCACCCTTATCAGATGATTTCAGTACAATTTCGCTGTTATTGCAAAGTGCATCTAGTGCAACTTGTTCCATTTTACTGAGGTTACCCGTAACCCTGGATTTTTGTGTTTTGAGTTTACTCAACTCCGCACTTACCAGTGTCACAAAGATGTCAATATGTGCATACTGTGAAAATGGGGTGTCATTCGTGACCTGGGTCGTAGAGAGTAGAAAGGGCCTGTGGCTACATTGACTCCATATTCGTTTTCATTTGATAGATCCTCTAAAGCACGCAGGGTCCTAAGCTCAGTACGGTCAAGGGGATCAGTGTTATTGGTCTTAGTCTTAAAATATCTATGCAGAGCAAGTTTTCTTGCAAAAAGGTGAATGTCCTTTGTCCAGGTGAACTCATCAAAGGCATAGGTGGGGTGTAGGATAAACCTTTACGTAGGATGTGGGTTCAACTGGACAGATGACAAATTGCAAATCTGCAAATTATCTGACATATGATTCCCTTGATTTGTTACTTGATCTGATTCCATGGTGTATTCCTAAAAAAGGAAACGCGTTTGAAAGGCCCGTTGTTAGAGAGCCTGTATTCGCTGTAGCCACAGGATTTCTCCCAGATTCATCTGCATTTGTCCCCATGGTTAGTGGGGTTAATGGTGTGTTTACTGTCACAAATGTAGATGAGGGATGCACAAAAGAGGAAACTGGAGTAGGCATAGAGGTAGTGATGCGTTGTCCGCTGTAATCTGGGCATGATGCAACGACTTTTTTGGGAATAGTAGGTGTTCTTTTTGATGGATTGTATTTATTATTTGAAATTTTTCGTTTTGCTCCCAATCTACTATCATCTAAGGGCGGTCTAGTGTCGTCAGTGCCAGAAACGTCTGATTCCGAGATATCCTCAGATCTATAAGCACGATTGGGAAAGTGGGTGGAGGAGGTGCGGGTACGTTAAGTATATACCTGTCCCGTATCGAAGTCTCTTCGATCCCGTATGTATTTTCGGTGTTTTCTTTCCTTAATCTCTTTTTGCAGATGTTCTATGTTTTTTTGCAATTTAGTTTCGCAGTCAGTGAATTCAGGCTCTGAATTGAATGTTTGGATGTCAGCACGCATCTCTTTGCCTATACAAATTAACGCACACCTGAAACATTTATCGTTTTGGAGACTGCTATAAGACTGACTATCATCCGGTTTAGTAGTGAAGCGCATGCGCACAGAACGCATAAGGATTGGATACTCGGCTGACTCACTCTACTGGTCACTGACAGCACAGTCTTTTTAGGCTAACGTTCCTACCTACTATGTTAGATGGTCTCTAGTATCCTTTAATTGGCAACTAATACTTTCTCTTACATATAAATCATTCACCTTAAACAGAAGCATACTTATCATCTTGGAGATGGCTGTAAGAACGGATCTCACCAGGACTCGACGCGATGCGCATGCGCACAGCACGCATCTCTTTGCCTATACAAATTAACTAACACAGAAACACTTATTGTTTTGGCGACTGCTATAAGATTGACTATCATCCGGTTTAGCCGTGAAGCGCATGCGCACAGAACGCATAAGGATTGGATACTCGGCTGACTCACTCTACTGGTCACTCAGTATGCCATTCTATCTGCATGGAGGCTCGTCCCTTACTTCGAGCCCTGATTGGCTGTCACACAAGGGGACACGCTCTTGAGAAGCATGTCCGAAATTATAAAAGGAAGCAGAAATCGAATGCGCGCTTACTAGCCCTGATTTATCCCCTGGGGACGCTGCTTTTGCAGTGAAACATGTCGGGGGGCTATTGCAATTTTAATATTCACCGTCGGCATAGCAGTTTCGCCTAACCTCAGTGTGACATAGTGGTAAAACAGCAGTCTGTAGCTGCTGACCCTGTCAGTCACACTTCATCTATGAGACACGCTGCACATACCTCATCCCTAATGACGTGCCAGCCGACTCTGTATAACTTTTAACCCTTTATATGTTGCACGTCTCTTGTTTAGTCTTAACTTCATCATTAAAAGTTATATTTTAATTACTATTTAATTCTATTAGTAGTTGGGAAATTGGGACCACTGTGCCTAGGCACATCAGTTGTTGCTTTATATAATCCTATCCCTGCCAACTACTAGGGTCCTCCAGTTGTTCTCGACATAGCTGTATAAGGTCTTGTTTTTTGCGGGACAAGTTGTAATTTTTAATAGCACCATTTTGGGGTACATAGAATTTATTGATTAACTTTTATGAACTTTTTTTTGGGGGGGGAATAAAAAAAAAACAGCAATTTCGCCACACTGTTTTGCTTCCTAAATTTACGCCGTTTACCGTGTGGTATAAATAACACAATAACTTTATTCAGTGGGTTTTTGCGATTGCAACGATACCAAATGTTTTACTACTTTTGCACAGTGAAAACACATTTTTTTCAAAATCATTTGTTTTTGTGTCTCCATATTTGAAGACCGTAACGTTTTTATTTTTTCGCCGATGCAATTGTAGGAGGGCTTTCTTTTTGCGGGATGACGTGTAGTTTTTATCGGTACCATTTTGGAGTAGATGCGACTTTTTGATCCCTTTTTATCACATATTTTTTAAGGCTGGATTCAAAGAAAACAGCAATTTTTGCATGGTTTTTTATTTTATTTTTTACGACGTTCACCGTGCGGGTTAAATTATGTAATAAGTTTATAGTTGGGGTCGTTACGGACGCGGCGATACCAAATATGTGTGACTTTTTTACTTTATTTTGTTTGTTAATAATAAAGCAGTTTGTAAGGGGGAAAAGTTGGTTTTTCATTTTTTTTTTCACTTTTTATTACAAAAATTTTTTTTTTTACTTTTTTTACTAGTCCCACTGGGGGACTTCACTATGCGATTATCCGATCGCATTTATAATACACTGCAATACTTCTGTATATCAGTGTATTATGCCTGTCCGTGTAAAACGGACAGGCATCTGCTAGGTCATGCCAGAGGCATGATCTAGCAGGCATTCATTACAGGCAGACCTGGGGGCCTTTATTAGGCCCCCGGCTGCCATCGGAGACACAGACACTCGGCGATCTTATCGCGGGGTGTCAGTGGGATGAGAGGGAGCTGCCTCCCTCTCTCCAAAACTACTCAGATGCGGTGCACGCTATTGAGCACCGCATCTGAAGGGTTAAACGGGTGAGATCGATACTAATATCGTTCTCACACGTTTCGAGCAGGGATGCCCCCAGCCGTCAGCTACATCTGGCAGCTGAGAGCAAGGAGATTTGACAGCTCCCTGCTCTGTTTATTTATTCCGATGCAGCGACGTAAAAAATCTATTGCATCGGAATAAAGCCCGTTAGTGACTGACGTAAAAACACTATGGGGCGGTCACTAACGGGTTACAAACGTTTATTTTTGACCAAGTTATGATCGTTTTTAGTTTTATGCTAATGTGTCCTTAATCCCCAACACTGTGACGGGACTTCCACAGGACCTTCACCAGAGCGATGGAAGAGTCAACAGGCATCGCCTCCAGCCGTGCCGGGACGTTTATTCGAATCTGCAGCGGCTGGAGGCGATGTCTGTTCAGTCTTCCATGGCTTCGGTGAAGGACCTGTGGGAGGAAGTCCCGTCACAGCGTGATCTTGCGTGATCATGCTGTGCTGTGAAACAAGCTCGGCATGAATGAAGATAAGTGTATGATGCTGATTGGTAAGCGTCATACACTTCTCTTTACAACACCCACTTGGTGAAAAGTAAAAAAAATACCCACTTGGGCATTAACGACAAATTAGCATAAAACTAAAAATGATCATAACTTGGTCAAAAATGAACGTTTTTACAAAAAAAAAACAAAAAAAACTGTTGTTATCTACATTAAAGCGCCTATTAGATTAGGTAGGATATAGGACAATTATAAACTGGTGACAGAGCCTCTTTGAGGCTTTAGAACTGCTGCGATTTGGGGAGGGAAGGGCATTGTAAAGTTGCATAATAGAGAAAACAAGATTTGATTTCCCCGGTGCGGCGTTCGCAAGTGCCACACTCTGCTTTGAGTGCCAATTACATTGCTCACCCTGATAACTGTGCCAACCACAAGAAAATACTGTGTCATGTGCGTGGCTGCGGGCTGTCAGCTCCAATCTCCTCCTGACAGCCGCAGCCACGAGTCGGCAAGCGCTGGCCCCAGCCTCCGCAGTAGATGCCAGCGCTCGCTTCCGCTCACCTCAGCCGGATCCCGTAGGGCGCTGCCCCTTTAAGTGCGGGCACGAGCGCGCACACCGGACTTTGATGAACATCTGGCCGCGAGTACCCTGGACTATAAGAGGGGTCCAGCCCCCTGCTTTGATGCCTGAGCGTTGTTGTTGTTTCCTAAGTTTTGTCTATGTGATGGCCTCCTAGTGTGTTCCTGTTCCCTGCATTCCGTACTATCCTGGTCGAGTACTATGCTGAGCCAAAGCCGTGCTGTATACCACGCCTGTCCTGCTTCACTACGCCTGAGGTCTGCCTGCTGCCAAGTTCCAGCCGAGCCTGCCTTGCTACTGTCCGAGCTGCCACAGGTTCCCTATACGAACTATAGACATTGACCTGCCCTGTTGGCCAGCTGCCATACCATCAAGGTGGTACGGCCCAGTGGGTTCACAGACCCTTCCTGACAGTACGCTCAGGCCATGGACCCCTCAAGAGATGCCGGCGGATATGCTAGACCTCCGGTCTCGACAGGACCAACTCCTTCAAGTGTTGAACATTCTTGCACGTCGGCAGGAGGCACAAGCTGCCGTTCCTCCTACTACACCTCCTGGCAGTGTTGATCCTCAGACTACACCTCTTCGCAGTGTTGACCCGCGTGTTTCTTTGACACTTCCTCACCGCTATGATGGACACGCAAGTACCTGTCGTGGATTTCTGAATCCGTGCCAGATCCACTTCAGCCTGTATAGTAGGACATTTTCGTCTGATGGTGCAATGGTTGCTTTCATCATCTCTCTCATCTCACTGGCAAGGCTCTTGCATCGGTGAACCCTATCTGGGAGAGACAAGGACCAGAGACCCGTGACTTCCAAGCCTTTCTCCGGACTTTTCGTATGGTGTTTGAGGAGCCTGGTAGGGTCTCATCTGCAACGGCCTCTTTGATTAACCTACGCCAAGGAGACATCTCCGTGAGTGAGTACGCCATCCACTTCCGCACCCTGGTGGGAGAACTGTTGTGTAACAATGAGGCCCTGGTGGCTGCATTCTGGCATAGACTGGCTCCTAAAATTAAGGACGAACTTGCCGCTCGAGATCTGCCGTCTACCCTGGATAACCTCATCCTTCAGTCCGCCCGGATTGATATACGGATCCGAGAACGCCTCCAAGAAGTTCGTCGGGAGGGAGTTCTTCCTAGTCTGGCTCCTACTTTGCAGCAACCCCTGCTGTCCTCAGATGTCGATCCTCCTAAGGAGTCTGTGATAATGGACCAGTGTAAGCTATCCACCCAGGAGAGACAACGTAAACGCACTTCTGGACTCTGTCTTTATTGCGGCCTCGGTGGCCATCTTGTGCGCCTGTGTCCCCAAAGATTCCAAAGCCTAGGGTTGCTTGGAGTGACAACCTTGGGTAAGAGAGGACTTCCGTCTAAATTGTCCATACTTGTGACCATAGTGTCCGGTGAGAGAATGCATCAGGTCTCTGCGTATCTGGACTCTGGATCCGCTGCTAATTTCATCCGTAGAGACCTGGTGGACCTTCTTCAATTACCTACCACCCCTCTGGAGAGCCCGTTGACAGTTGCTTCAGTAAATGGTCTACCTCTGCCAGACCCAGTTATAGCTGTGAACAAGCCGCTGAGGCTCCAAGTAGGGGCTCTTCACTCCGAACTTCTGTCATTCTATGTCCTATCCAAAGCTCTTAACCCTGTGTTGCTGGGCCTGCCTTGGCTCCAACTGCATGCCCCAGTCCTGGACTGGAATTCTGGGGAGGTTCTCCAGTGGGGCCCATGAGTGTCAAAGCTGTTGCCTGGTGCAGATTCGTTCGATTCAGCCTTCTCTGCCTAGGTTATTGGCCGAGTCATTATGCTGCATTTTCGGGCGTCTTCAGCAAAAGGGAGGCGGAGACCTTGCCTCCACATGGGAGTATGACTGCCCTATCAAACTGATTCCTGGTGCATCCCTTCCCCGTGGTAGGGTATATCCTCTCTCCTTGCCAGAGCTTCTGTCCTTGTCCGCCTATGTGAAAGAGAACTTGGAGAGGGGCTTCATACGAAAGTCTTCCTCCCCGGCAGGAGCCGGGTTCTTCTTCGTCAAAAAGAAGGATGGTTCTCTTCGTCCTTGTATCGACTACCGAGGTCTCAACCAGATCACGGTGAGGAATAAATATCCGTTGCCACTGATCTCTGAACTATTTGATCGTATACGTGGTGCCAAGATTTTTTCTAAACTAGACCTGCGTGGGGCTTACAACCCAGTCCTGATTCACCAGGGTGACGAATGGAAGACTTCATTTAACACTTGTGATGGACACTATGAGTATCTAATAATGCCCTTCGGCCTGTGTAATGCTCTCGCGGTCTTCCAGGAGTTTGTTAATGAAATTTTCCGTGACCTCCTTTATGTTTGTGTTGTGGTCTATCTTGATGACATCTTGATTTTTTTCTCCAGATCCTATAACGCACCAGAGACATGTCCGTCAAGTTCTGCTATGGTTAAGGGATTATCATCTGTACGCCAAGTTGAAGAAGTGCGTGTTTGACAGAGATGCTCTACACTTCCTGGGCTACATGGTCTCGAATCGAGTCCTCGAGATGGATCCTGAGGAGGTAAAGTCTGTCCTTGAATGGCCACGTCCTCAAGGCTTGAGTGCCATACAGCGCTTTTTGGGATTCGCCAATTTTTACAGACCGTTTATTCTAAACTTCTCCTCACTGACTTCTCCAATCTCTAACCTCACTAAGAAGGGCATGAACGCCAAGGTATAGACACCCGAGGCAGAGTCCGCATTCAATAGCCTGAAGAGTGCCTTCAAGTCAGCCTCTATCCTCCATCATCCGGATGTCTCTCTGCAGTTCTCATTGGAGGTGGACGCATCCTCTGTCGGTGCTGGTGCACTCCTGTTCCAGAGACGTCCCAAGGGCAAGTCAATGGTATGTGGATATTTCTCTAAGCTCTTCTCTTCCGCAGAATGCAACTACTCGATTGGGGATCGGGAGTAACTGGCCATCAAATTGGCTCTGGAAGAGTGGAAACATCTACTAGAGGGCGCAGCTCATCCAATCCTAATTTTTACAGACCACAAGAATCTGACCTACCTCCAGACGGCCCAACGGCTGAACCCTCGTCAGGCCAGGTGGTCACTGTTCTTTACCAGGTTCCAGTTTGAGCTCCATTATCGCCCGGCCTACAAGAATGTGAGGGCCGATGACTTGTCCAGGTCTTTCAAGACGGAAGACACCATGGAGTATCCACAGAGTATTATTGATCCGACTTGCATTGTCTCTGTCAATCCCCTGCAAGTTGGGAACATTCCTCCAGGGATTGTGTTTGTGTCTAACGTCTTACCCTTTGATGGTCGCGGCCATGGACATGTGAGTTCTCGGCGGCATCTCCCTCCAGGGAGACGCCAGCACTCACTTTCTGGTTCAGAGACGGTCTCCCGCAGGGCGTGAGCACGGCCTCAAGGGACCAGTGCGCGCACAATTGCAGGAGATCTGCAATCAGTCCAGAATGCTGCTGGACTATAAAAAGGGCTCTGCCCTCTTGATCATGGCCTGAGTGTTGTTGTGTACCTAAAGTTTGTCTTGCAAATGGTCTCCTAGTGTTTTCCAGTTCCGAGTGTTACCTGTTCATGCTGCCTGTACCCTGTATCCTGTGCTACCGTGCCTCTGTGCCGTCTAGAGTTGAAGTCGAGCTGTGTCTTCCGCTGCATCTACTGTGTCACACCCGCCGGGTGTCTGTCTGCTGCTGGAGCCTGATCTTAAGCCTGTATCACAGCTACTGTCTACATTGCCAGAGGTACCCTTTCTGGACTATAGACATTGTATTGTACCTGGTTGGCCAGCTGCGTTTCCGCTATGTGGTACGGCCCAGTGGGTCCACACCCCGCACCGTGACAGTGTGCAATAAAGCTGTTGAGATTGAGAAACTGTGGATGCGCTTAAGGCCTTATTCACACGAACGGACCTATGTTAATGAATGGGGCTGTTCAGACTGTCAGTGAATTTCACGCAGCGTATGTGCGCTGCGGGAAACTCATGACATGTCCTATATTTACCCGTGTTTCGCGCTGCACACACCCATTGAAGTCAAGGGGTGCGTGCAAATCGCGCTCGGCGCAGGGAAGCACTTCCGGGTGATGCACGCTACAGTAGTAAAAACTATGAATGAAAACAGAAAAGCACCACGTGCTTTTCTGTTTGTAAACATAAAACCAGAGTGTCATCATGATGCCGGCTGTGTGAAAATCACGCAGCCACGCACCATATGCTGATGACACACGGACCTTTTGCGCGTGCAAAATGCGTTTTTTGCGCGCGCAAGACGGACATGTCCGTGTGAATAATGCCTTACACATGCGATATTATGCAACCCATTATTGGCCGCCATATGTTGCCGCAGTGCCCTGGCCTTAATGGGAAGGTCCACATTTGCAACCAATAAAAAAAAAACAAGGAGTGAAGAAACCTTGCAAATAGTTCATTTAAAATCTATCAATTTGTGTTTACAGGTTCTATGCAGACCTGTTTCCATGGTAGCAGACTACAAACAAAACTTGTGTAGTCAGATCCTGATATTATACTCCTTCTATTTGTTCCCTAAATTCTTACTAAACTACATTTGATAGGTAAGCAAGTAGTAGGGGAGGAAGGGGTGGCAAAATGACACACAGATTTTGCTCGTAGTCTGTTACCATGGTTACTAAATCTGCATAGGAGTAGTAGACCGAAGAAGATAGGAGAATTTAAATAAAGACTATTTGCAGAGTTTCTTCATTGTAGATGCATTGGAACAATTAAAAAAACGGTTTAAAAGATGGACCTTTCTATGCATTGAATATTAGGCATTGCTTTCTCCAATCCTGCTTCTGGCTAAACTAAAACGCACTGTGAAGGGACCATTTGGTGAGTAATGACATCACTGTTGTCACACCTGTCCACCCTCAGAACAGCCGCCACCACCACGAACTACAGCCTTCAATTTAGGATCCCGCACCACGTGACTTTGCATGTCACGTGATGTCCCGACGTCAGGCGGTCCGGCCAGTGAAGTGGAACTAGCTGCTACCCAGCGGTATGGCGGCGGCGGGAGAAGAGGAGGGAACGGCGGCTCAGAACTGGCTGTCTGCGGTGCTGCGAGACCTTGCGGGGCAGCCGAGGCCACAGAACCGGAGCGTGAGCCGTGACGAGGCCGAGGGGGAGCTGTCTGAATCTGTGCTGAGGCTGGTGGGGGGAAGGTGAGGGCGCAGCTGCGGGGGGAGCTGGGAGCTGTGCTGAAAGATCATCAATCGGAGTTCCATTGTGGTTCTGTGTGAAAAATCCAGCTGGGCCTGTTGTGGCACTATAAGTCCCAGCAGGTCACACTATCCATCTGCTGGCTGCTCTGTGAGTTCTCCTTGCTGATAGTTTTCCAGTCTATCTGACGTAAATGACCGGTTGTAGGTGTAAATAATCACATGTATTACTGCTGGTTGTGGGCGATCGCTCTATTCTGTCATTAGACTTGGACTACATGGCGACTTTGCCCAAAGATCGATGTGTCGCCCTGCCTGTAAGTCAGTGTGGCTGCTTTGCCACCCGCAGGTTTGGATTTCTTGCGACTGTCGTGTCGCGATCACGTCTACCTGCAGGACGCAATGCGGGCCACATTCACTTTCATTAGCTGCGACACGTCTTTGGTTGTGCAACCTATGTCGTTGTCCAAAGTCGCCGCGTAGACTTAGCCAAATGATCGTAGGAAAAGATCGCTGCAACAACCTCCGTTCCCATAATGACTTATCGCTTATTGTTTTGGTATCTAGACATAGTGTAAACTCAATACAACCATTTAAATATGCAGAGAAAAAGTACGAAGCCGTATATATAAAAGTATAACACATTTTTATTAATCACAAAAATAAGACAAACATTTAAAAAGATACATAACAAATAGAAAGACTATAATGTTACATGGTATAACAGGAAAACAGACCATCCATATGTTTGCAGCAATAAGGTAATGCACTGTGGTCCTTAGCCCGGATTCACACGAGCGTGTGCTTTTTGCGCAAGCAAAAAACGTGGCATTTTGCCTGCGCAAAAGGCACTTAACAGCTCCGTGGGGCATCGGCATATGATGCGCGGCTGCGTGCTTTTCGCGCAGTCGCCATCATTATGACGCTCCGTTTGGATGTTTGTAAACAGAAAAGCACGTGGTGCTTTTCTGTTTTCATTCATCCTTTTGACAGCTGTTGCGCGAATCGCGCTGTTCGCACGGAAGTGCTTCCGTGCAGCATGCATGGTTTTCACGCACCCATTGACTTCAATGGGTGCATGATGCGCGAAAAACGCCCAAAGAACGGACATGTCGTGAGTTTTTTTTCAGCGGACTCACGCTGAGTTAAAATCACGCATTTCTGCACGGCCCCATAGACTAATATAGGTTAGTGCGACGCGCGTGAAAATCACGCGCGTTGCACGGACATATTTCCCGTTCGTCTGAATAAGGCCTTACAATGAGGATATATGGAATGGGTGGTATATTATCGTATAGATGGCTGACCCCTCATGTAAAAACCCATCAGGTTGTGGACACCGTAGTCCTGGGAGAAGTTAGGGAAAACCTGAATATCAAAAAGATGAAGGAAACCTTACCCATGTCAGTGGTATAGAAGCCTGGATGCTGTGTATACACCACCCATTCCATATATCCTCATTGTAAGGACCACAGTGCATTACCTTATTGCTGCAAACATATGGATGGTCTGTTTTCCTGTTATACCATGTAACATTATAGTCTTTCTATTCATTATGTATCTTTTTAAGTGTTTGTCTTCTTTTTGTGATTACTAAAAATTTGTTATACTTTTATATATGAGGCTTCGTACTCCACTTTTTCTCTGTATACATATCTATTATGGAGTTGCCTTCGCACTAAGGCCTTATTCACACGAACGTGTGCGTTTTGCGTGCGCAAAAAACGCAGCGTTTTTTGTGTTGCAGTTCCATGTGTCATCAGTATGTGGTGTGTGACTGCGTGATTTTCGCATATATGGCATCGTTATAACACTCTGTTTTTATGTTTAGAAAAAGAAAAGGCGGTGCTTTTATTTTTACCTTCACTTATTTAACAACTGTAGCGCGAATCACGCCCGGCACACGGAAGTGCTTCCGTATGGCGTGCGCCATTTTCACGCACCCATTGACTTCAATGGGTGCGTGATGCGCGAAAAACTGCCAAGTATAGGACATGTCGTGAGTTTTACGCAGCGGACATACGCTGCGTGAAAATCACGGACTTTCTGAACGGCCCCATTGAGTTACATAGGGCCGTGCAAGGCGCGTGATTTTCACGCGCCTATCACGGACGTGAACTACGCTCGTGTAAATAAGGCCTAAGAGAGGGAGGGTGTTTCTTTGGGACATTGCCTAGCCCGTCACTGCAATGCATTAGGAGTTTATACAATTTCATTACAACCATTGTTCACTTGTCTAAGTACACCTCACAATATCACGATGACCATTACCAATTATTGCTGCAGACTGCGATATTCTTGCTGTCCCAAATGTCTGTTTTGATAAATACCTGCATTCGCCACTATATCAATTCTGGAGCATATATTTTAGAACTTTACTTGGTTATTCCAGCTGGAAATGTGTGAATAAATTGACAACTGGGTGGTTCTGGGGTACGCAAGCTGTCCAATCAGCGCTGACCGTGCGAACTGTGTGAGGAATGGTAACACCCGCTTGTCAATTTATTCATACATTTCCAGGAGGAATAATAGAGGAATGGCACAGGTGAGCGTTACTAAAAAGATATGTTCCAGCATTGTTCTATCATAGGGAATGCAAGTATTAACTTAAACAGACATGTCAGGAGAGCGGACAGGTTCTCTTTAAGGGTATGTTCACACGGCCTATTTACGGACGTAAATCGGGCGTTTTTGCCCCGAATTACACCCGAAAATAGCGCCTCAATAGCGCTGACAAACATCTGCCCATTGAAAGCAATGGGCAGACGTTTGTCTGTTCACACGAGGCGTAAATTACGCGCCGCTGTCAAAAGACGGCGCGTAAATAGACGCCCGCGTCAAAGAAGTGACCTGTCACTTCTTTGGCCGTAATTGGAGCCGTTATTCATTGACTCCAATGAATAGCAGCGCTAATTACGTCCGTAATGGACGCGGCGTTCAAGCGCCTGCACATGCCGGTACGGCTGAAATTACGGGGATGTTTTCAGGCTGAAACATCCCCGTAATTTCAGCCGTATCGGACGCCCTCGTGTGAACATACCCTAAAGGAGTTTTTCGTGGCTTGGGCTGTTTCCAGTAGAATTTCTCTTCTGTCCCTGTTGTCCCTCCATAGTGTATCATGACTTAGTTTCAGTGACGTAACATTCCCACAGGAGCCATTGGACAACGCGGTAGTGTCATGGACAAAATGACACTGGCCTTGTCATAACACCGGACTATGGGATACAGACAGTCAGGGAAAAAAAGAATAATTCAAATAGTAAAGCCTTATTCAGACAAGTGTATTTTATCTCTGTGTTGGTGCATAAAATACATGACGTATATGGCAGTGGTGTATTTACGTACCGGTGTATTTCCAAATGCACAGTGTGCCCCGGATGGCGTATTATGGACACTTGTTCCCATAGAAGTTATCAGATCCTTAAGAATATTCTTATTTAGATCTTTAAGTGTTTTGTATGGGAACAGTATTTTAGTGCTGTCAGAGAGACACACAGAGTTTTTTTGCAGGAGGAAAATTCCTCCTGCAAAAACTGCGCCAGACGGTTTTTGCACAGTGGTTTGACAAAAACTCGTCAAACACTCGTCGAGGTGTTTTTTTTCCTCTTTCTGACAGATTGAAATGGGGTTTTTGAGGCGGAAACCACCTCAAGATGGGTCATGACGCTTCTTTTTGCCGCGACACGTTTTTTTTACTCGCGGTAAAAAAACTCGTCTAACTCCCATTGAAATCAATGGGAGGCATTTTCGGGCGGTTTTTGAGGAGTTTTTTGGCGCGGTTTCCGCGTCAAAAAACTCATAAAAAAACTCAGTGTGAACAGGGCCTTAGGAGAAAATAGAAAAAGCCTTATACAGCCAGCCCCCTATTAAATGCAACATACAGAACAAAATGGAGGGAAGTATTCAGTATTTAAATCGAACTTGTAGAACGTGCAGTCTGGTCCGGGGGCAGCATGTTATAGAGCCGGAGGAGCTGAGCGGATTGATAAATAGTTTTGTAACAAAACTAAATAAGGGTATGTGTACACGGGCTATTTTCAGCCGTTTTTCGGGCCGTAAACGGAACAAAATGGCAGAAGAAGTCTGAAGCAGAACGCCTACAAACATCTGCCCATTGATTTAAATGGGAAATAAAGCGTCTGTACCGACGGAGCGTTATTATACGTCTCATTTTCAAATAACGATGCATAGAAAAATACCCCGTAAAAAGTGCATGTCACTTCTTGAGCCGTTTTTCATTGACTCAATAGAAAAAACGGCAGTAAAAAACGCTAGTTGCTGAAAATCAGTGGCGGTTTTCCCTTGAAAACAGCTCCTTATTTTCAGCCGTTTTTTGTTAAGCGTGTGAACATAGCCTAACTTGTGCTTTATGGATCTAAACCTCTGCTCGTTCTGGGCTTAGGAGTCCAGTGGGCGGTACAACACAGTGATTGACAGGAAAGCCGATCAGAAACGAAAGAGCACAGCGCTCACACGAGCTCTTCTGCCACTTTGTTTTACCGATAGGGGGGGGGGGGTCTCAGCGTTCGGACTCCCACTGATTAAAACTTCTGATATGTCATTATGACTTGTCAAAAGTTTTTTTTTTTAAAGTTTCATTTAGACCCTTTAAGTCTTGTTCTACGTTTTTATCACTTCTGAAACATAATGGTTGTAAAATGTGACCAGCTATCGTGAGAAAACAAGGTTACACAAAACCCTGGAGCCAAATAGCCCATGAAATCTAGACCATTGCCTATAAAAGTTTTCATTGCCTGGCCACTAGAAAGGTAAAACTGGTTCCTGGATTAGTTGGAAGGGCTACTATTGTTTACAGTATATTGCCCATCCCTGTGAGAAGATATATATGTCGCAGTGCTCATGAACAGGATTTGCAATAGTGGAAAATATTTCCCTCATTATTGCAGATAACTAGTAATGTCCCTTTAACGCCTTAATGACCGGGCCCGTTTGTCAGTTAATGACCAAGCCAGATTTTGACTTTATCAGAGAACAACTCTGTAATAGTTTTGCATATCCAAGTAATTCTGACATTGTTTTCTTAGTCACGTACTTTATTTTACTTGTTAAAGATGGACCGATTTGCGTAAATTAATTAAAAAATTGATGACATTTTGTAAAAATTAACATTTCCCTATTTTGAACTGCAATACGTCACATGTACATACTGTACAATTTTTTTAAATAAATATATATTTCCATCTCTTTACTCTATTTTGGTAGCAGTTTTGAAAAAAACCAAAACATTTTTGAGCAATTTAATAATTTTATATATTTTGAAATACATTTTGTTTTCCTGCACCAAGCCAATTTTTTAGAGTCTCATAGGTGTCAGAATGATGGAAACCCTCATAAATGACCCCATTTTGAAAACGACACCCCTTAAGGTATTTAATAAGGGGTGTTGAAAGTATTTTCATAAATGTATCATATTAAAGACAGATTTCTTTGTAAAGCCAACATGAAAATGAAAAAATACACCCCAAAATCTATCACCCTGTTTCTCCTGTGTTCAAAAATGCCCCCACTTAGGACGTAATCCATTGCCTGGCTGCATAGTGGGGCACAAAATGACAGGAACCCCTCTATGGTTTTGAGGACATACTTTTAGCTTGAATGACTTATAGGTCCCACTCCTTTACAAAGGATTTGAGCTGGCAGAACGATGTAACACCCCCAAAAGTGACCCCATTTTGAAAACTACATTCCCTGAGGTATTCATCTAGGGGTGTAGTGAGTATTTTATTTTTTTTGAGTTTTTCTTGCATTCCCATTTATATGTGTGCTATAGTATAATAAAAAGTAAAGTGGGGAAAAAAAAAAATCAATGGATTGGATAATAAAATGGTAACGAAAATTAATAAAAGGGTTAGAATTTTTTTTTTAATCAAATTATTAATTTGGGGATGTATGGTACACACGGAAACATTCCCTAATGTAGAGCCCTGGATTCTCTGGGCAGGTGTCACACTGATAACTGCTTTCCCTCCGTATTCCGTTCCTAGCACATAAGCCACATTTATTTTCGGGTCGGCTTTTTTGGCAGTAGGGGGCACTTCGGATGGGAAATGTTGTCCCAATTTTGCTGGCTTGACTAGATGATGCCTCCCCTCCCCTGGGTCTGGTCTCCAAATGTAAGATTTTTAATCACTTTTTCTTGATAGTGAAGATAGTATCCTTGGTTCCCCGCCTTTCTAAAAATGACAAACGAGTTATATAGTAGCACTTTGATGAGGTGAACGGCCAGTTTTTTTGTACCATATCCGGGATTTCCGGACAGCATTGTAGGGCTACAGCATCTGGTCTGCAAGGTCCACCCCACCCATGAATTTATTGTAATCTTGTATGCAAACAGGCTTACAGACGGTACGACTTGTCCCGCGTACAGGAATGTGGCTGCTGCTGCCCGGGTGAATAGATGTGAGCATCAGGACATCCCTCTTGTCACGGAATTTTACAAGCAGCAAGTCCTCATTACAAAGTCCCCTGATTTCCCCAGCTTTTAGTTTTTGGTTGACTAGGGACTTTGGCCGGCCTCCTTGATTTCGGCGTCTGGTGCCGCAGGCCACAGTTATTTTTTGCAGACAGGCACCTGAAGAGCTACACTAGTGTAGAAATTATCCACATACCAATTGTACCCCTTATCCAAAAGAGGGTGCAAAAGGTCCCAGACAAATTTTCCATTGCTGTTAAGTGAAGGGGGGCATTCTGGAGGGACAATTTGGGAGTCTTTCCCTTCATACACTCCTATTGCAATGAATTGTATGCGGCCTTTGAAAAGAACCAGTGACTCATCCACGGCAATATTTTTTTCGGGGGTATATGTCTCCGCAAACTTCCCATTTCAAACATTTAAAAGTGGCCTAATTTTAAAAAGCCGGTCATGGCTGGGGTCACTGCAGGGTGGGCAAAGCATGTTATCAACAAAATGAAGGAAGCGCAGTATGGTCTCAAAGCGCTGCCTCGTCATTACCTCTCTGTACATAGGGGTGTGGTACAGGACATCAGATGTCCAATAGGACCTAATCGTGGGTTTATTAACTAAACCCATGTTCAATAGGAGGCCCCAAAATTTTAAAATGTCTGCCACAACTACTGGGCACCACACACTATTTTTGGCGTAATAGGATGTGGGGTGACCGGCGATAAATTGAGCAGTCCATAAATTGGTCTGCTCAACCATCAGGAGTAATAACTCCTCTGAAAAGAAGATTATAAAAAAGTCTGCTCCGTTCTCCTCAACGATCTGACAAGAATGAGGAGAGCGGAGCTGTTTGCCCTGCCTCCGAGCCTTTGCATGCTGCGATTGGTCAGTCAGATTTGACTGACCAATCACAGCTATCGCTGTACGGGAACCACTGTCATTGGTCTCTCGACGGCTCCCTGTGACACTCGGCTGTTGCCAGGGACTTGTCACCGTGTGTTTACACACGGTGACCGTTTAAGGTCAGGACGGATATATCTGTCCTCCTTCGCGAACCAGCAGCTGCACAGGTCGGATATATCCGTCCTTCATCGTTAAGAGGTTAATATTGCTGAGGCCAGGTCTGCACGGCGATTAAATCCATCGTGATTAGCGCACTTTGCGATTGCAGTGTGATATTGCTTGTAATCGCCGCTAATATTAACCTGAAATTATTTGCAACCATGTTCCCTGTGATTTCATACGACCCCCTCCCCCATAGGTTAGCATTAGTGGTGATAGCCCGCAATATAATACTGCGATCTACCATGATCACGAAGTACGATAAACCCTTCATGTAAAATCACGTGGAACCCAGGTCACATAGTAAGAAAAATATTCAAATCCTGTTCAAGTCATGTGTCCTGTTTGTGACTAGTCAGCAGGTTTTAGTGTTCAGGAGAGTGGAGATGTCACGACAGGCCCAGAACGCATACCTGACATACCAGCCATACGCTGCTATTTCTACTTCCCATGTAACCCTTTGGCAACCACAGACCTCCAACACAAATCAATATTTAGATTTTATGTATGAATTTTCATTTTATAGATAGGAGACAAATGGCCAAAATAATAATCATAAAAAAAGTAATAATAAAAAAAAGTTTAGCAGTATGTAATCTATTACAGCACCAAGTAGTTTTGGTGACAGACTAACATTTACCCTTGGACATAAAAACGTTGCATTGTCTTGTAAAAAGTCATATTAACCCTTTCTCTGTTGCACTTTGTGCCAGCTGTTGGTTCTCAATGCTAGGCCTTATACACTAGGGAATGCCATGGGCATGGACGATGTACAGTGGTGCACATAGTCCCTACAGGTCTATATTACAGAAGGCTTTTAGGGGAGAATACCTTCGTAAGGGTGTATCACACAGTGCGGTTTTTGGCGTGCGGCTGAAAAAGCATAGAAAAACACATGCGTGTTTACTGCGATTTTGCAAGTCGCAGTAAAAACTCATGCATTCACCGTGTCAATACATTGTTAGGGTCTGTTGGCACCAAAAAAACTCTGTGTAGATTTTGCAGCGGAAAGTCAGAATCTGCTCCAAAAAACAGCCAAAGAGGCGTTTGTTTTTGTTTTTTTTCCCGGGCAGTTTTCGGCCGCTCGCGGGGGGGGGGGGAGGGGGCATGTTGTTTCTTGCCGCGGTTTCCGCCTTTGACCTTCCATTGAAATCGATGGGAGGCAGAAAAAACCTTCGTCGGGAAAGAAAGCGCAGGTAGCTCAAAATCTGCCTCATAGTTCCTGAAGAAATTCTGAGGCAGATTTTTTCTGTATGAACAGGGCCTTACACAACATTTACTTGAGCATGCAATGATTTTTATTTTTACTTAATCCTTGAGAAAAAAAAAAACTGTCTCCCCAAGTAAAATTGGAGACGTGTGGAACTACAATATGTGCCCATAGCAGTCTGTGAACGCTGGTTTTGGGATCCGTCTGATACAGATCTCAAACTATGGTCGTGTTCATGAGGCCTTGCAGAGTGGCAGACATCAAAAGGTTATTTATCTTCTGAGAAATGTCACTCCAAGTCTTTGAGATCCTTCTCAACAAGTGACTCCCCCAGTATAGCTCCCCCTAGAACATATGATGCATGCAGGTTGTTCGTACCCAGGTGCATAACTTTACATTTATCTACATTAAACCTCATTTGCCAAGTGGACGCTCAAATACTCCGTGCATTCAAATCAGCTTGTAATTCACGAACATCTTCCATAGTCTGAACTATATTACATAGCTTGGTGTCATCTGCAAAAATAGAAATAGTGCTATTAATCCCTTCCTCTATATCATTAATAAATAAGCTGAATAATAGTGGTCCGAGCACTGAACCCTGGGGTACACCACTTATAACTGGGGACCATTCAGAGTAGGAATCATTGACCACAACTCTCTGGATACGGTCCTTGAGCCAATTCTCAATCCAATTACAAACTATATTTTCTAAACCTATAGTCCTTAATTTACCCATTAGACGTCTATGAGGGACAGTGTCAAATGCCTTTGCAAAGTCCAAAAACACTATATCCACAGCGGCCCCTCTGTCTAGGCTTCTGCTCACCTCTTCATAAAAACAGATCAGGTTGGTTTTACAACTTCTGTCCTTAATAAAACCGTGCGAGCTGTCACTTATAATACTATTTTTTTTATCACATAATTCTGTATATAGCCCCTCAAACATTTTTACAACGATTGATGTTAAGCTAACTGGGCTATAATAACCCGGGGAAGACCTACAGCCCTTTTTGAAAATGGGCACCACATTTGCCCCTCACCAGTCTCTTGGCACTATACCAGTCACTAGAGAATCTCTAAATATTATGAAGAGGGGGACAGAAATAACTGAACTAAGCTCTTTAAGCACTCTAGGGTGTAACCCATCTTTCTTCTGTATATACAGAGCTAAAGAACCCATTTAGTAACTCTGCCTTCTCTTGATCCCCTGTGACCAACTCCCCATTACCACTATCTAGGGGTCCTACATGTTCAGACCTTGGCTTTTTAGCATTTATGTACTTGAAGAATTTTTGGGGATTTGTTTTACTATCCTTGGCCACCTGCCTTTCATTTTGTATTTTTGCTGATTTTATTACTTTTTTACAGATTTTATTAAGCTCTTTATATTTTACAAAGGCTACAGCTGTACCCTCAGATTTGTATTTTTTAAATGCCCTTTTTTTGTCATGTATTGCCCCTTTCACAGAAGGTGTAAGCCATGTGGGGTTTAATTTGAGTCGTTTATACTTGTTACCTGTAGGAATAAATTTTGCACTATAATAACCCAAAGTAGATTTGAAAATCTCCCATTTATCATTTGTACTATTATTTGACATTAGTTCTTCCCAGTCTATATCCTGAATTGCCGCCCTCATCCTGGGGAAATTGGCTTTCTTAAAATTAAATGTTTTTGCCCTCCCAGCCTGCTTTTGTTTTTTGCAGTATAAGTAAAATGTAACTATATTATGATCACTGTTACCGAGGTTTTCACGAACATTGACATTCCCAACAAGATCTGCATTATTAGAAATGACCAGATCCAGCAGAGCTTCACCTCTAGTCGGGTCTTCCACAAACTGCAAAAACAGAAATAATGCTATTAATTCCAGATGACACCAAGCTATGTAGTATTGTTCAGTCTATGGAAGATGTTCGTAAATTGCAAGCTGATTTGGACACACAAAGTGTTTGGGCATCCACTTGGCAAATTATGTTTAACCCCTTCCCGCCGCAGCCCTTTTTCAGATTTTCATTTTCGTTTTTCCCTCCCCACCTTCCAAAAGCCATAACTTCTTTATTTTTCCGTCTATATAGTCCTATGAGGGCTTGAGTTTTGCGGGACGAATTGTAGTTTTTCGCAGCACCAAATTATTTGTGGGGTAGAAAATGAAAAAAAACAGCGATTCCGCCATTTTTACGGAATTCACTGCAATTAAAACAACATGTTAACTTTATTCTTTGGGTCAATACGATTACGGCGATACCAAATATATATAGTTTTTTCTATATTTTACTACTTTTACAAGTGAAAACCAAAGTGTAAAAAAGAAAATGTATTTTGTGTCGCCAAATTCCGAGAGCCATACGTTTTTTATTTTTCCGTCGATTAAGTGGTATGAGGGCTTATTTTTTGCGGGATAAGCTGTAGTTTTTAATACCATTTTGGTGTACATGCGACGTTTTGATCACTTTTTATTTTTATTTTTTGTGGGAGATTAGGTGACCAAAAAATAGATTCTGGCGTTTACAAATGTTTTTTTTTTACGGCGTTCACCGTGCGGGTTAAATAATTATATATTGTAATAGTTCCGACTTTTACGGACGTGGCGATACCAATTATGTTTATTCATTTATTTATTTTTACTATTCTCTAGGGGGAAGATGGGAAAAGGTTTTTTTTTTAACTTCATTCTTTAAAAAAAAAAATTTCATAAACTTTATTTAACTCATCTTTACTTTTCTTATTAGTCCCCCTAGGGAACTTCACCCAGCGATCGTTAGATCGCTTGCACGATATACTGCAATACTAATGTATTGCAGTATATCGTGATTCTGACAGGCATCTATTAAGCTCTGCCGGAGGTAGGGCTTAATAGGTGCACAAAGATGGCGGACCTGGGGGCCTTCATTAGTCCCCCAGGCAGCCATAGCAACCATCGCCCCCCCACCCCGCGATTGTGTTGCGGGGGGCGCGATGAGCTGTTAGGGGGGGTTGCCCCCCTCTTTCTAACGATTTAAATGCTGCGGTCGCTATTGACCGCAGCATTTAACGAGTTAAAAGAGCGGGATGCTGCTAGTTACTCTGAAGTGTCGGCTGTAACATACAGTCGTCACCGGCATCGTATGGAGCGGGTTCACTCTGTGAGCCCGTTCCATATGTCGGTAAGGGGTTAATGTGGATAAATGTAAAGTTATGCACCTGGGTACGAACAAAGTGCATGCATCATATGGCCTAGGGGGAGCTACACTGGGGGAGTCACTTGTTGAGAAGGATCTGAGTGTACTTGTAAATCATAAACTAAATAACAGCATGCAGTGTCAATCAGCTGCTTCAAAGGCCAGCAGGATATTGTCGTGTATTAAAAGAGGCATGGACTCGCGGGACAGGGATGTAATATTACCACTTTACAAAGCATTAGTGAGGCCTCATCTAGAATATGCAGTCCAGTTCTGGGCTCCAGTTCATAGAAAGGATGCCCTGGAGTTGGAAAAAATACAAAGAAGAGCAACAAAGCTAATAAGGGGCATGGAGAATCTAAATTATGAGGAAAGATTAAAAGAACTAAACCTATTTAGCCTTGAAAAAAAGACGACTAAGGGGGGACATGATTAATTTATATAAATATATGAATGGCACATACAAAAAATATGGTGAAATCCTGTTCCATGTAAAACCCCCTCAAAAAACAAGGGGGCACTCCCTCCGTCTGGAGAAAAAAAGGTTCAACCTGCAGAGGCGACAAGCCTTCTTTACTGTGAGAACTGTGAATCTATGGAATAGCCGACCAGGAGCTGGTCACAGCATGGACAGTAGATGGCTTTAAAAAAGGCTTAGGAGCTAATATTTTTTTGTTCTAGGAAATTATCTATGTGTTGACATTTTTCCCTTACCTTTCCCATTCCTTGGTTGAACTTGATGGACATGTCTTTTTTGAACCGTACGAGCTGTAACCCATTGACAGATGTGCCGCTGTTCCTTAACCCCTTAAGGACGCAGCCTAGTTTGGGCCTTAAGGCTCAGAGCCCATTTTTCAAATCTGACATATTTCACTTTATGTGGTAATAACGTCAGAATGCTTAAACCTATCCAAGCGATTCTGAGATTGTTTTCTCGTGACACTTTGGGCTTCATGTTCGTGGTAAAATTTGTTCGATATATTCAGTCTTTATTTGTGAAAAATTGCAAAATGTAGAGAAAATTTACAAAAAATAGCATTTTTCAGAATTTAAATGCATCTGCTTGAAAAACAGACGGTTATACCACCCAAAATAGTTACTAGTTCACATTTCCCATATGTCTACTTTAGATTGGCATCGTTTTTTGAACATTATTTTATTTTTCTTGGACGTTACAAGGCTTAGAACATAAACAGCAATTTCTCATATTCTTAAGAAAATTTCAAAAGCCTTTTTTTGAAGGTGCCAGTTCAGTTCTGAAGTGGATTTGAGGGGCCTATGTATGATAAACTCCCATAAAACACCCCATTTTAAAAACTAGACCCCTCAAAGTATTCAAAACAGCAGTTAGAAAGTTTTTTAACCCTTCAGGCATTTCACAGGAATTAAAGCAAATTGGAAATGAAATTTGCAAATTTCATTTTTTCTGCTGAATTTCCATTTTTTTCCATTTTTTTTTAGTAACAGAGAAGGTTTTACCAGAGAAACACAACTAAATATGTATTGTCCAGATTCTGCAGTTTTTAGAAATGTCCCACATGTGGCCCTACTGCGCTCGTGGACTAAAACACAAGCCCTAGAAGCAAAGAAGCACCTAGTGCATTTTGAGGCCTCTTTTTTATTAGAATATATTTTAGGCAGCATGCCAGGTTTGAAGAAGTGTTGAGGTATCAAAACAATGGAAACCCACCAGAAGTGACCCCATTTTGGAAATTACACCCCTCAAGGAATTCATTTATGGTTTTTGTTATCATTTTGACCGCACAGTTTTTTCACAGCACCTATTTGAATTGGGCTGTGAAATGAAAAAAATGATATTTTTTCCAATAAGATGTCATTTTTGATCAAAATTTCTTATTTTCACAGCGAACAACATACCCCATTTTGTTGCCCAATTTGTCCTTAGTGCGGCAATACCCCATTTGTGGTGATAAACTGCCGTTTGGGCCCATGGGAGGGCTCAAAAGGAAAGGAGCGCTATGTGTTTGTTGGAGTCCAAATTTTGCTGGATTGGTTTTCGGGTGCATGTCGCATTTGCAGAGCCCCAGAGGTATCAAAGCAATGGAAACCCACCAGAAGTGACCCCATTTTGGAAACTACACCCCTCAAGGAATTCATTTATGGATTTTGTTATCATTTTGACCGCACAGTTTTTTCACAGCACCTATTTGAATTGGGCTGTGAAATGAAAAAAATGATATTTTTTCTAATAAGATGTCATTTTTGATCAAAATTTCTTATTTTCACAGGGAACAACATACCCCATTTTGTTGCCCAATTTGTCCTTAGTGCGGCAATACCCCATTTGTGGTGATAAACTGCCGTTTGGGCCCATGGGAGGGCTCAGACGGAAAGGAGCGCTATGTGTTTGTTGGAGTCCAGATTTTGCTGGATTGGTTTTCGGGTGCCATGTCGCATTTACAGAGGCCCAGAGGTATCAAAGCAATGGGAACCCACCAGAAGTGACCCCATTTTGGAAACTACACCCCTCAAGGAATTAATTTATGGTTTTTGTTATTATTTTGACCGCACGGTTTTTTCACAGCACCTATTTGAATTGGGCTGTGAAATGAAAAAAATTATATTTTTTCCAATAAGATGTCATTTTTGATCAAAATGTCTTATTTTCACAAGGAACAACATACCCCATTTTGTTGCCCAATTTGTCCTTAGTGCAGCAATAGCCCATTTGTGGTGATAAACTGCCGTTTGGGCCCATGGGAGGGCTCAGAAGAAAAGGACCACCATTTGGCCTACTGGAGCTTTTCTGGTGCTAAGTCATGTATGCAGAAGCCCCTGAGGTACCAGTAGAGTTGAAACCCCCGAGAAGTGACCCCATTTTAAAAACTACACCCCTTAAGACATTCATCTAGAGGTGTAGTGAGCATTTTGACCCCACAGGTACTGTGTAAAAGATAATGCGCAGCAGATGGTGCAGTGTGAGATTTGCAATTTTATATATATATATATGCCATTTCAGTGTCCAATATATTGTGCCCAGCATGCGCCACCGGAGATATACACCCCTTAAATTGTAATGTGGGTTCTCCTGGGTACGGCAATACCCTACATGTGGCTGTTATCAGCTGCCTGGGCATACGGCAGGGCTCAGAAGGGAAAGATGAGGGGGGTAAGCTGTGCGGAGTGCATCAGGGTAAATTAAAAATCAAGGGATGTATGATACATTTTAAAACAATCTTTTATACAGAGCCCTGGTTTTTCGGGACACGTGTCACATTGGTATATTGTGTTCTACCTTATCCCCCTCTTATAGCAGACTCTGCACCTCTTTTGACTCTTTCCCTTTCCACCGGTTTGGGGAACTTCTCCTGGAAAGTGTTGCCCTGGTACGATGCATGTGGCCCCGCTTCCAGAAGTACTGGGTGCCCCCCCTTCCTGGTCCCTAAAGATTAGATCTTGAAATTCCAGGAAAGTTCCCGTCTGGCCTGCACATCGACGTAGCACGTACACATTGTACAAAGCCATCTGTATGATGTGCCCGGCCAGCTTCTTCTACCACACCGCATGGCGCTGTAGGGCTTCAGGACTTGATTTGACAAGTCCACCCCTCCCATGTACCTATTGTAGTCCAGGATGAAGTCTGGTTTTGGGGTGGCCTTTCCTTCATATATCCTAAATCTGTAGGTATACCCTGATGCACTCTCGCACAGCTTATACATCTTCACGCCATACCTTGCCCTCTTACCTGCCAGGTACTGGCGGAATTGAACCCTCCCTTTAAAATGTACCAGGGACTCATCAATAGAAAAACACTTCTCGGGGGTGTATGCTTGGCAAAACCGGGCACTGGAACGGTCTAATAGGGGTCTCCATTTATACAAACGGTCAAAACTGGGGTCATCTTGGGGTGGGCACGGCTCATTATCAGTATAATGTAAGAAGCGAAGTATTGCCTCATTTATTTATTTTTTTAGGTTCCAGTTCAGTTCTGAAGTTGCTTTGAGGGGCCCATATATTAGAAACCCCCATCAAACACCCCATTTTAGAAACTAGACCCCTCAAAGTATTCACAACAGCATTTAGAAGTTTATGAACCCTTTAGGTGTTTCACAGAAATTTAGAGCAAAGTAGAGGTGAAATTTACTCTTTTTATACCATTTTTTTTATAACACAAAAGGATTTATCAGAGAAACGCAACTTAATACGTATTGCCCAGATTCTGCAGTTTTGAGAAATATCCCACATGTGGCCCTCGGGCGGTAATGGACTGAAGCACCGGCCTCCGAAGCAAAGGTGCACCTAGCGGATTTTGAGCCCTCTTTTTTATTAGGCACCATGTCCGGTTTGAAGAGGTCTTGTGGTGCCAAAACATTGGAAACCCCCCAAAAGTGACCCCAATTTGGAAACTAGACCCCTTGAGGAATCCATTGTAGTTTTCTTGGGGTGCATGCGGCTTTTGGATCAGTTTTTATTCCATTTTTAGGTGGCGTGGTGACTAATAAACAGCAATTCTACTATTGTTTTTGTATACTTTTTTTTTTACAGCGTTCACCGTGCGCTATAAATGTCATATTCACTTTATTCTGCGCGGCGATACGATTACGGTGATACCAGATGTTTATAGGTTTTTTTTATGTCTTATGGCGTTTGCACAATAAAATACGTTTTGTAAACAATCATTCACTTTTGGTGTTACCTTATTCTTAGAGCCAGAACGTTTTTATTTTTCAATCAATAAAGCCGTGCGAGGACTTATTTTTTGCGTAACGAACTGTAGTTTCAATCATTACCATTTTTCGGTACATGCGACTTTTTGATCTCTTTTTATTCCATTTTTTGGGAGGTGAAGTGACCAAACAATTGTGATTCTGGGACGGTTTATTAATATTTTTTTTTACGGCGTTCACCGCGCGGGATAAATAACAAAATAATTTTGTAGTTCAGGCCGTTACGGACGCGGCGATACCAATTATGTATAGTTTATTTGTTTGTTTATATATTTTTATTAATAATAAATGACTGATAAGGGAAAAAGTGGGACTTTTACTTTTATTACTTTTAAAACTTTTATTTTCTTATTTTTACACATCTTTTTTGAACTTTTTTTTTACTTTTTTACTTTGTCCCACTAGGGGACATGAGGGCAGGAGGCCCTGATCGCTATTCTAATACACTGCACTACATGCGTAGTGCAGTGTATTAGAGCTGTCAGCTACTCACTGACAGCAAGCATAGTGGGTCCTGACGTTGTCAGGACCCACTAGGCTTCCGTCTATGGCATAGCCGGACGCCATTGTTTGGTGTCCGGTTGCCATAGTCACCATCGCCGGCCGCTATCGAGTAGCAGGCCGGCGATGGCGGATTAACCCCTAAGAAGCCGCGATCGCTATTGAACGCGGCTTCTGAGGGGTTAATCGGCGGGGGAGCTCCGCGATCGGTTCCGGCACATTGAGCAGTGATAGTCTGCTGTCGGAAACAGCAGCTATCACAGCTCATGAACGCGCCCCGCGCGAACGGCGCCGTGTTTACTCCATGACCTACTATTAGGTCACTGAGCGCGAACGCTACAGTTAGCATGACCTAATAGTAGGTCATGGAGCGTTAAGGGGTTAAAGAAGGCAGCTATGGTTTCCTTGTCCTTTAAGACTACTCATAGCATACAGTGCCATTCTTGCAAATCAAAATGCCGGAACCCATTATACATTGTACAACAGATGTGAACAGAGCCTTATATGCTCGTCACTAACTGAAAAAGATTTTTCCTAAAAAGGGGGCCATAGGCCTCACAAGACTACCAACGTTAAAGGCATATTAAGGTTTAAGGATCCTTGCGATAGATTCACTGTAAGCAAAGGTAGCTTCTGTGTATGGCATGTGAATTTAAAACCATCCCAAAATTGCTGTTTTTCTCATACCTTGACCTAGATGCCTACCGGGAAGTATCATGAATCGATATGACTGAAGTGTAATTGGAAAAATGACATGTAACCACAACCCAAATTCATCAACCCTTTTAGGGCCTGTTCACATCACGTTAGACCTTTCAGTCGGAGGAACCGATGAACGGAAAGCCAAACGGAAAACCATAGCTTCCGTTTGCATTACCATCGATTTCAATGGTAAGGCTTCCATTGCAATAGGTTTACGTTTTTTTTTTCCGGTAAACAATAGCGTAGTCGACTAAGCTATTGTTTCCGCGGAAACCAACTGCAGCGGAAGCCTTACCATTCAAATCAATGGTAATGCAAACGGAAGCTATGGTTTTCCGTTCATTGGTTCCTCCGACGGACAGGTGTGACGGAAGCCCGACGCAGATGTGAACAAGCCCTTAGCTGTAGAGCAACGCAACTCAAAGGGCATTGTTGTAGGAAACCCATGTGGATAATGCATCCCAAAGCAAGTTATACATTTAACAGGCAGGATGCATATTATATCAGTCTAACGGTAAATCATGTCATGACCGCTTGAGTTGCAAGCTTCTGCGTAGTCTGTAAATTGTGGTTTCTTTTCTTTTCGCTGCACAAATGTTTCCTATTTTATGGGCATTATCATTTTCCTGGTGTTCATTTACTGTGGTGTTTATCCTCGTCACTGTTGTTATTGGCAAGCTCCCACCGTGTCACAATCGTGTCTGCCTCCGCAGACTTCCTTCTATGACAGCATTTCCTGCTGGGCTTCCTCTTTCTGGCAGCGTTTCCTGTCTTGAACCTTACAGGAAATGTTCTGGTAACCAGTTCTGGGCTCCAGTTCATAGAAAGGATGCCCTGGAGTTGGAAAAAATACAAAGAAGAGCAACGAAGCTAATAAGGGGCATGGAGAATTTAAGTTATGAGGAAAGATTGAAAGAATTAAACCTATTTAGCCTTGAAAAAAGACGACTAAGGGGGGACATGATTAACTTATATAAATATATTAATGGCACATACAAAAAATATGGTGAAATCCTGTTCCTTGTAAAACCCCCTCAAAAAACAAGGGGGCACTCCCTCCGTCTGGAGAAAAAAAGGTTCAAGCTGCAGAGGCGACAAGGCTTCTTTACAGTGAGAACTGTGAATTTATGGAATAGCCGACCAGGAGCTGGTCACAGCAGGGACAGTAGATGGCTTTAAAAAAGGGTTAGATAATTTCCTAGAACAAAAAAATATTAGCTCCTATGTGTAGAAATTTTTCCTTCCCTTTTCCCTTCCCTTGGTTGAACTTGATGGACATGTGTCTTTTTTCAGCCGTACTAACTATGTAACTATGTAACTATGTAACTATGTAACTATGTAACCAGGAACCTGAGCATTTATGTTTATGCTTCCAAGCTGATGGTCTCGTCATCCTATCCCAAGTACTGCTTGGATGGAAACCAGAAGAATATATTTTCTCTTAATGACTTTTATAGATCACACGTTTAATATATTAGATGGTATTATGTTTTATTAATATCAATTAACTTTTTTTATGCAGAGTTGGACAGTCCTGCTACAAATAGGACTTTTTAATGCACTCGTAGCGTATTTTGATTTGGAAAATAGGCAGCAGAATCTCAGCAAACCGCAAGAAATTCGCAGGAATTTTTTTTTTTTATTGCGTTTTTAAGTTTTCTGCGTAAATAACTCAGTTTTCATGCTGCAGGTTTTGCTACGTATTTCTTTAGAACTACAGGGATAGAATTTGCAAGCGGAATCGCAAGATAAATTGACATGCTGTGGTTTTGAAAACATGCACCTCCTCAATTTACGTCCTGAAAAATAGCGCAGTGTGGACGTTAAGATTACCTGGAATCTCTCAGACTTTGCTCTTACTGTTGTATGCTATGTTTTTTTTTCCGCACTCGAATACGCGCGGCAAACCCGCACATAATACACAACGTGTGCGTTCGGCCTTAGGGCTTGCCCACACGTAAAGAAATTTATGCAGCGGAATACAGAAGCAGCAAAGTGGGTGAGATTCAATAAATGTCATCCACACGCTGCGTAAAAGGTCATTTCTGCAGCATGTCCATGATTGCTGTGGAAAGTGGACTGATTTCCTGCGTATTTCTGATGTACTGCATAATTTGATGCGGAAATGCTGCAGAATTTCTTACAAGGGGTGGAAATGACGTCACAGGAAGAAGAAATATCATCATATCACAGCCCTTGAAAAAAAATAATAAATAAAACAAAAATCTGCAGCAAAAATCTGCACTATTTTTTTGCAGCAAATCAGTTATGTGTGGACAAGCCCTTACAGTACAAGGACTTGTACACACGGTCATATATGTGGGAGTTGTGCAAAATGGGAACGGTTTCCTCCAGAGAAAAGGAAGAAAACCTTTCCCAAAGCCCTTTAGAGATAATGGATAAAGACTAGCTGAGCTCTACATGAGATACCACCTGCACTGACTAAGGCCTCATGCACACGGCCGTGCCCATAATCACTGGTCGTGATTACGTCCACAATTACGCACGATTATTACGGTCGTGTGCATGGGGCCTAATAGTCTGGAAATAGCCAGTTACACAGGGACATTAGGCTACATAACTATATATCAAACATACGTAGCCAGGCAGGAGAATAAGGCCTTGTTCACACGGCGCTAAAAAAAACAAACATGTAAACCTTTCAAAAACACCAGCGTTTTTGTAAAGCACTTTTTTAAACTACAGACCTGTTGATGCGTTTTGTGCGCGCTTTTGGCACGGTTTTTTGCGTGTAATTAGGACCTCCATTGACTGGGAATAAGGCGCATATTCGGCGCATTTTCAGCGCACGCATAATAAACCGTGTCGTATGCACTAACTGCGCGCTTTCCCATTGATGTCAATGGCAAGCTTGACCCATATGGTTTTTTTACACTTTTTTCGGTGCGTTTTGTGCGTGGAAAAATGTCTTAAAGAGGCTCTGTCACCAGATTTTGCAACCCCTATCTCCTATTGCAGCAGATCGGCGCTGCAATGTAGATTACAGTAACGTTTTTATTTTTAAAAAACGAGCATTTTTGGCCCAAGTTATGACCATTTTTGTATTTATGCAAATGAGGCTTGCAAAAGTACAACTGGGCGTGTATTATGTGTGTACATCGGGGCGTTTTTACTACTTTTACTAGCTGGGCGTTAGGAATGGGAGTGTATGATGCTGACAAATCAGCATCATCCACTTCTGTTCGTTAACACCCAGCTTCTGGCAGTGCAGACACACAGCGTGTTCTCGAGAGATCACGCTGTGACGTCACTTCCTGCCCCAGGTCCTGCATCGTGTCGGCCACATTGGCACCAGAGGCTACAGTTGATTCTGCAGCAGCATCAGCGTTTGCAGATAAGTAGCTACATCGACTTACCTGCAAACGCCGATGCTGCTGCAGAAACAACTGTAGCCTCTGGTGCCGATGTATCCTCGCTGGTCCGACACGATGCAGGACCTGGGGCAGGAAGTAAGTGACGACACAGCGTGATCTCTCGAGAACACGGCTGTGTCTGCACTGCCAGAAGCTGGGCGTTGGGTAGAGAAGTGGATGATACTTCTCGTCAGAACGCCCAGCTAGTAAAAGAAGTAAACACGCCCCGATGTAACACACATAATACACGCCCAGTTGGACTTTAGCAAGCCTCATTTGCATAAATACAAAAATGGTCATAACTTGGCCAAAAATGCTCGTTTTTAAAAAATAAAAACGTTACTCTTATCTAAATTGCAGCGCCGATCTGCTGCAATAGCAGATAGGGGTTGCAAAATCTGGTGACAGAGCCTCTTTAAATACGTGCTGTGTGGACAGGGCCTTAAATGACTTCTGGCACCATGCCAAGACAACTATTTGTGCAAGCTAAGAGGGAACCTAAGTTATCTAAACATTTTTACCCTATGCTTTACCACTTCTATTAATAAACCCCTGTTAATGCTTTCACTGCCAAGGATGTATCGAATACGTCTTGACTTTCGAATATAAGGGCTAAAGCAGCTTCATATCCGGCTAAAAGCTTTAGGTGTAATATTTTGGGCGCAGCACTAGTTTGAAGTCGGGAGCCGGATGAAATCTGGTTTTGTGTCTCTGCCTCGATGGGTGGAAGGGGAGAGCTGCAAATGACATTAGGAAGAAAGATCACAGCCTGTCATCTCCCCTCCTGCATAGCCTTCAGTGACCCCCCCCCCAAGGGGAGGGGGGGGGGGTACAGGGACTCTTCATGTGATCATCTCTTACCAATCAAAGAGGACAAGTGTTTTCTGTCACATTTAAGGGGTCCTTTTTTTTTTTTTCCTAACACAGGGGTAACAAATCTACCCCCTGCACCTCGTCGGACCGTTATTGGAATCCTTGACTAAGATGTTTTCCGGCATATGGATGGCAGACATTTATGGTCTATATGGTTCTTGTGGATTTGTAAAGATATGTTGTTTAAATAGGCAATATTTTAGAAAATGGTCTAAATTGTCCTTTTCGGACTACCAAATCTCTAGTGTATGGCCAGCTTTAGTCTTGCGTTTTGTTACGCTTTTATTCTCCAATTATAAGGCTACATCTTCTTGTTTTATGTGTTTTTGCAGGGGCGGACCTCCTTGGCTCGCTGCCTGTTTAGTTCGAGCTGCTGTACAGCAGACTCTGCAGGCGGACTTGGACTCATTTATTGAGGGAAAGCACGATGTGGTGGAAGGACCAGAAGATGATGTACAGACTGAAGATCGTAAGTACGGTGACCGATACAGATCTATTACATTTTCACTAGATTTAATTATGATACATGGATATGATCTGGGCTCTCATTACATTTAATGTAAAGATGTAGAGTCCCAAGTTCTACAAATATTCTGTGAAAGCAGCTAGAACACTCCCCAGTAGTGAAGGCTCCGTATACGCTTCCTTATTTAGTGAGCGATCAAGCAGGAAGCTGTGCCGTTTTATTTTACAGCATTGCAGTTTCTGTCTACTTTCACTATAAAATGCTGCTTAGATTAGTTTATTTCTGCAGGGAACGTTGTTCAGGACTTCTTGTTGTGTTCTCTTTTCTTTTTTTTTTTAAACATATTTTTATTGAATTTTTTCACCACACAAAAAAAACACAAATCATACAGTAATGCATTGCCATAATAATAAACATTACAAAAAATGTATAAATGAACATGTGATAGTGAATGCTTCCCAGCAAACTAGGTTTGATCTTGGAAGTTATTCCCCATGGGCTATCAGCCCTCCTTCATCTCCTCTATCTCCTCTATCCTTCCCTTCCTTTAACCCCACCTGTCGGGTATTCCTGTAAACATTGTTACATAACTTTGCATATCTGCCTAACTTACATAACTAAACAATACACAGAACAAATAAGAAATTGGAGCATACATAACAATTGGAGCTTCGTGAAGCAGTTCACCAACTCAGGCAGCTAGTCCGCAAGAATAAAGAAATCCCAGTGGATATATATGCTTTACTCCCGTGATATTTTCAGTGCCCCTAAAGTGCCCTTAAGATCTTCAATCAAGTACCATGACGTTCCCGTAAACGGATCTATGATGTCCCTTCGTTCTTCACTGGTGAAATATTTTGTGAGGAAAAGCTTCCATTTCTCAAAGAATTTTTTGCTCTGCGTGTCTTTATTCTGTAATATACCAATGCGGTCTAGATAAAACAGTTTCCTCAACCCCTGGACCACCATGTTCTGAGTCGGTACTTCAGCTACCAGCCAGTTTTGGAGTATGCACCTCTTTGCCACTATCAGTGTGGCATGGGCCATGGGAGCTAAATGTGTCGTTTCTGTCTCTTCTAATTCTCCATCATGTTGTATATGGAATAAGACCTCCATTGGCCCTAAATTCCCATGGAACCTGCCCACCTGCTGCAATAAGGATGTTATCTCCCCCCAGAATGGCTGAATATGTGCACACGCCCAAAGGCCATGATACATGTCTGTCTTTGAGATATTACATCTAGGGCATGACGTTTTCCTATCTGGTTGTGAGGCGGAGGGGGCCAGGGTAAATGCATATATTGCTTGGTGAATGATCTTCAGATGAGTTTCCCTCCAGTTTTCGTTGTGCACGTGTGCCCTGAAATCCACCAGCCCTTTTTCAATATGCTTTTCAATGCCTGGTAAATTAAACAGTTTTTCCCATCTCCCAAAGGCCTGCCCCGGGGACATCTTCACTAGTGTTGGTCTGAGTGTACTATATAATTGGGAAATGGAGTGTCTGTGATTGTCCGTGAACCATGAATCAAACAGGTTGGGGGGGACCTCATCCGCTACATCCGCTAGTTTAGTTTTACAGTGATTAACTATTTGTAAGTGCTGATGCCGAACAAAAACATATTTATTCTGGAGCTCCTGCAAGGTTAACCACCTCTTATCCTGCGCGTGGAACATATCCCCCAGAGTCGCTACCCCTTTCTCCCTCCATTCTGACATTAGCTTGTTAGATCTTCCTGCTGCAAACTCTGGGTGCTGCCATAAGGGCATATGTTTTGAAATGCGATAAGAGAGGTTATAGTGTTTGCGCAATACCTTCCAGGCAATGATGGTATCTCGTAACAGAGATGATTTCTTGACGATCTTTGGGAGACAAGTGAACGTTGTGTGTACCAGAGCCATGAGATCCCAAGGTTTTGCTAGCTGTCTCTCCAGTCTAGTATTGGAGTGGAACTCTGTGTTGTGTTTCCAATCTAGCAGATGTCTACTCAAGCAGGCCAGGTTATAACCCCGAATGTTAGGGAAATTGACCCCTCCTTCCGCCTTCCTCATCATGAGTTTCGTGAGCGCTATTCTTGGTTTCTTCCCCCCCCATATGAATTTGGTAAATGATGAGTTGAGTGTATTGATATCTGAGTGCTTGACCAGAAGTGGGATAGTCTGGAGCGGGTAGAGTAATTTCGCAAATCCTGACATTTTGACCAAACAGCTCCTTCCCATCAGTGATAGAGGTAGACTGTGCCATCTCAGAAGATCTGCTTGGATATCTTGTATAAGGGGGGGATAATTTAGATCATACAGCGAGTTGGGTGCCCGACCCACTTTAATACCCAGATAAGTAATGTTTGACTTAGCCATCTCAACATCCAGGGAGGCTAGGGACCGCCTATATGTTGGGTCCTGCGTTCCCAAATCTAATAACTGGCATTTTAACGTGTTAACTTTGTACCCTGAGTAGCTCCCAAAGTCGTTCAATGCCTGGAAGATACGCGGAACATCTTTAAGGGGGTCTGCGAGAAATAACAAGATGTCATCTGCAAACAACGTTTCCTTGACCTCCATCTCCCCCACCCTTATGCCCGTATATAAATTGGATGACGCCAGATAACGTGCCAGCGGCTCCAAAGCCAGATTGAACAGCAGTGGCGATAGCGGGCACCCCTGTCTTGTACCTTTACATAGACGGAATGGTTTAGACAGAAAGCCTGGTGTGGAGATTCTAGCCTTAGGGTCTTTGTATATGTGGTGTAATAATATCCTGAATGCCCCCGTTATTTCCATCTTATCCAGGACAGCATCCAACCAATTCCAACGGACATTCTCAAAAGCTTTCTCCGCGTCAAGTAAAAGTAAAGCCGAATGTTCCCCCGGAAATGGGTTATGCTGTACTCTATCTAGCACTGCCAGAACCGTCCTGATGTTGGTGACCGCCGACCTACCTTTAATAAAACCTACTTGTTCTGGGGCTATGAGGAACGGCATTATATTCGCTAACCTATCAGCTATGATTTTGGAAAGGAGTTTAGCGTCCACGTTTATGAGCGATATGGGTCTGTATGATCCTGGTAGTAGGGGGTCCTTTCCAGGTTTAAGCAATAATTTCACATAAGATGTGTCTGCTGATGGTGGTAACCCCTCCTCTCCCAGAGCATTGTTAAACAAGGAGACCAAAGTCTCCGTAATCTGTTCCCGCATTACTTTAAAAAATTCGCCGGTCAGTCCATCTGGACCAGGCGCCTTACTATTTTTAAGGTTTCTTATTGCCTCATCCACCTCCCCCCTTGTGACCCTGGCATTTAGAAGTTGCAACTGTTCTGCGGAGATGACCGGTAAAGTGACCTTGTCTAACAGTGTGTCTGTCAGCGGAAGGGAAGATGTATCAGAGTACAGCTCCTCATAAAATTTAGCCAAGATGGAATTAATACTAGTTGGATCGCATGTTTCTCGCCCATTATGATCCCTTAATTTCGCTATGTGCTGCACTGAGCGCTTTCCTCGAGCCATATTGGCCAAAAGTTTACCCGCCTTACTTCCGAACTTATGTAAAGTAGCTTCAAAGTCTCGAGTATATATTGTTTCTTTCTGAGCTGCCCACTCGTCAAAAGAGTGTTTTGCCTGAATCCAGGCCTGTCTGGCATCTAATGTAGGGTGTGCCAAATATGCTGTATAGGTTGCCCTCAGTGCAGCACTAGAAGCATTAAATTTTTGTGTTATTTCCCGTTTTTTGCTGGCAGTATACGCCATTATCCTTCCCCTCAGCACTGCCTTGGCCGTATCCCAGTACAGTGAGGGGTCATCTCTGTGTTCTGAATTCGTCGACGTGTATTCTAACCACCACCCTCTTAGCTGTCTCACAAAGGTGTCATCAGTTGCTAAATGAGCCGGGAATCTCCATATGAAGTCTGATCCTCTGGGATATATTTCCTGAAAATCTACTCGTACCGGGGCGTGATCTGAGATCACTAGGTCCCCTATCTCAGCGGCTCTCAGCCTCGGTTGTAGTGTTGGGGATATTAAGAGGTAGTCAATCCTGGACCAGGACTGTTGAGCGTGGGAGTAATGTGTAAATTCCCGGGCATCCGGGTTACCCCTTCTCCAGGGATCTATTAAGTGTATTCTTTCCATCAGAGGTCCCAACACTCGGTCCTGTTTTCTGGGAGCCCCTGTTGGAATGGATCCCGTGCTTTGTGAACTGTGTGTGCGTCTATCCTCCTTGTGATCAGAAACTGAATTAAAGTCACCTCCCACTATTTTGTGCTGGACATTATCTGACATAAGGGCCCTTTCCAAACCATTGAAAAACTCAATATTATCACTATTAGGTCCATACACATTATAAATGCTTAATACCCCACATGGTGTGCTTAGAGTAATATGGAGCAGTCGCCCTTCCTTATCTGCATCAGTATGAATTACCTCGTGTACCAGGTTTCTATTTATTAAAATAAGTACCCCCGCTTTACGGCCACAAGCTGAAGAGCCGTATACTTGGCCCACCCACAACTTTTTCATGCGGTGGAAGTCGCTCTCCTCCAAATGTGTCTCCTGAAGAAGAGCGATGTCCGTATGGAGTTTTTTTAAGTGACGGAGTACCATCATTCTCTTGTTAGGGGACCTAAGCCCCTTTACATTCCACGAGGTCAGCTGCATAAAGTGGGCGTTCCGAAAAGGTTCACAATTGACTGGTCATAAATATCTAATTCTAGGCAAGCGTGCTTTGCTGCCTTGGTAGCCGCCCGGCGGCGTCTGCTCCAGATTGCTCCCAACATTACAATAACAACATTTACATTCGGTGCCAGAAAATTGGCACAACCTTTAACAACAAAATGCCCATCCAGGAATGTCACCAGCATTTCCTGTGAGACAAACTTTAAATTGGCATACATAACTTCACTTTTTTCTGGTCTGTGACCCCTCCCCCCCTCCCCTTCCCGCCATCTTTTCGTGATATATTGGAACTTCACATTTTAATTTTTAAAGTATCAAAAAATAAGTTGGGCTTCCTATACAACACGGGTACAAGTGCTTATGCCTATTATAGCAGGAATTTTGTCGGCATAATATCCCACCAGAACCAATTGCCACATTAATATATAAGGCACAATCAAATGCGCTCATGGAGCCTCTATGCGATACTTATCAGTCCGGGATGGTTGCAAGCCGGTTTTCTGAGCGTTGTCGATGTGGCCTCTTCGACGATTCTGCCCGTTGTTGCTTGGGTGAGGAAGTGGAATTGCGGGCGATATCTGACCATGTACAGTCCCTCGATGAAGAAACTGGTGTACGGGGACCTTCACCTCCTGTATCTTGACTCGCCGTCTCCTCTCCCGATTGTCTAGGGCCCCGAAGTCCAGGGATCTTGTCTACATATAATGCCGCCTCCTCAGGATTGTGGAATACCTTGGTGGCGCCATCCGTCTGCATGATCCTCAAAGTGGCCGGATACTGTAGCTGAAATTTAATTTTGCGTTTGTAGAGGGAGGTGCAAACCCCTCCAAATGCTCTCCGCCGCCTTGTGACTTCTGCCGAATAATCTGCAAACAGGATGACTTTTGCCCCCCTTATATGCAAAGGGGTATTGCGGTTCCTGAAAGTGCGCAAAAGTTCCTCTTTGTCATTGTAATCCAAGTACCGCATGATCACCTGGCGCGGTCTGCTTTGCGGCTCTCCTTTGGCGTTGGCGCTCGGACCAGGGGGGCCCACTCTGTGTGCCCTTTCCACTCTGCAAGATCTGGTCAGACCTAGCGCTTCTGGTAACTCCGTCTCGCAGATGCCCTGGAGGAGCTGCGGTCTAATATGCTCAGGCAGTCCCACTATCCTTAAATTGTTTCTTCTGGACCGATTCTCAAGATCTTCTAAGCGGTCTCTGAGTTTTGTGTTATCTCGCATTAGGTCTCTAATGCAGGTATGTGCCCCTGCTGATTCATCCTCCATGAGACCAACCCGCTGCTCCAATTCATCTAGTCGATTGCCATGAGATGTCACCTCATTTTGGAGTTTTTGGAGCGTTGTTGTGACTGTGGCTATTAAGGATTCTCTGATGTCGGGGGCCAGTTGGGTAGCTACCTCAATTGCCAGCTTCCGATAATCAATCTGTGAGTCAGTCATTACCGACGGCGATAGCATTTCCCTCTGAATTTCTGGGCTCTGAGACCGGCTCTGTGAAAGTGGTGGCTGCAGCGGCGCCGCCATCTTGGATGGCCCCTCACCTCGTGTGCTGTGCTCGGCCGGACAGGAGATCTCTCTGCTGCCGCTCCGGAGGAGATATCTCTCCATAAACCTCCCGGTTCTTGTCCCCCACCTCTCCTCCTAATGCCTGGGTGTTTATATCCTGCGGGTGTGTGGCGTAGATGGGTTAGGGGATCAGGGCTTCAGGAGCTCATGCAGCTCCGTCCTCACATCCCAGCGCCGGAACCGGAAGCCCTGTGTTCTCTTTTCAATTAAAGGGATACTTCGGTCAAAAATGTTTTGTGTTAACATATAAACATGCAAAACTTACATTTTTTTTCTTTTGTTATTTTGAAAGTCACTTCATGTAAACTATTTCCTGTCTTGTGGCTTTAACTTCCTCTTTGTGCACACTGCCACTAATAAAACCAGTTATTTTGTATTGAGTGGCGTATTAGCTCCCCCTGTTGGTGAAGAATGCGTCTAGCTTGGGAAAAGCACATCATTTTTTTTAATGTTTTATCGCCAAGTCTGTCTTTACTAAATAATATTGAAGAATAGCATTCCCAAATGATGCAGATTTTGTTGATTTATTGACCCCCTGAGTGAACACATCCACGTCAATGTATTAGCTACTTCTAGGAAGAAGCGGCTGTTTGAGAGTAAAGTCAAAGTTCCTGATTCTGCAGCGTACACAGATGGTTAGAGAGATTGGCACATGGCAAAATGTGTAATGCTGGCAATGCACGTTAGGTGAAAGTCAGTCCATTTCGGCCGGTAATGTATTGGATGGGTAGCCAACGTCTTCTAAAGAGGTTCATTTTGGGCTTTTTTTAAGATGGTCATCAGCTGGCACTCGCCACCTTGTTGACGTGCGCTTTGGTATATACATGTATATGTCCTTGATCTGCCAAGTCCATATTGCATGTTTGTAAATAATATAAAATTGTTATATAATAATAAAAAATGTTGTGGCCTAAAAATAAGAACTCTTGTAGAAAGTAATCCAAAAATGGCAATAGAAAATTTATAGGCACCTCGGCTATAAGTCCAAACATAGGTTGTAAAAAATGATACCCTGACTAACCATTCTCTGCACTCTTTTAAAGCTTTACATGTGATTTGAAAATAAGCATTCAATGTTTCGTCCTTTCAAAGACTTCTACTGTATATATCTGGCAGGAAGTAGCTAAAACTACACATACGGTCTCTAGAAATAATCTTTCTTGAAATGCTCTTCTGGTGATTCTTTGGGAACCTTCTGGGGGACTTCACCCCCAAAAAACATCACTCACATTCTTACTGCAGCAAAATTGATTATACCACTCCACTGGAGATCTACAAACCCACCTACTGCACAAGAATGGTTCGCAAAATTCGCCTCCATTTGTAGAATGGAAGAGTTGCTCGGTTGGGAACTCGGACGCCATGATAGATACCTGAAGACATGGCAACCACGGTTAGATTTTAGGAAGATCAATTAGATACATCAATACCTTGATGTATTCTCTCAAAGGCAGATGTCATCCTTTTTGGCTTCTTTTCATACTTTGACTATTGTGGAATTCCTTGTTTTGTATAAAGTTCATTCCTGTACTTATATTATCACACTCGCTTGTTTCAGATGTGGCCTGCGTGCCTAACTATTTATCTTGTGCCGAATGAGTGTCACATTTGTATGTTTTGACTTCTCTTTTTATTGAATTTTCACATAAACTCAAAGAAATTGTAAAAAAAAACTGCCATATATTTTATTTCCTTCTGCAGTTCTCTGCTTTGACACGTTACTTCAACGCAGCCTTACCGGTCTTCAAGAGATCAGCAGTCAGTGGCAGATACAGTTACCTTCCGCACCAACCACTAAACGCAACTTGTATGTCTCTAGTCATGCGATACGCAACACGCGAAGAAAAATGGAAGATCGCCATGTCTCGCTCTTGGAGTTCAACCAGCTTTTTGGCTTTACGGTATAAAAACCGGCTTTCTAGTCCTATTAATCAATGTTGGGATAACTGACAGGGTATAGCTTGCACTCACAGGTTTTAGTTCCTGTATGAATACAACAATGTATTTACATTACATGTATTTAGGTTTTACTTGTCAGCGGTTTTGTTAACCCCTTAACGACCGGCGTATAGTGTTTTTACGTTGGCCGTTCAGGGTAGTTCTTCTGAAGCGCCGCCTTTTCACGTCGGCGCTTCAGAAGAACTTTCCCCGCATCGGGCGGGGTGCTGCTGAAGCCAGGGCTGTTGCTCACCGCCTCGGGCTTCAGGGCAACGATCGGAGAACACTAGCGGTGGTCACCGATCATAGTTAACCCCTCAGATGCGGCGCTCAATAGCGAGCGCCGCATCTGACTGATTTTAGAGGGAGGGGGGCTCCCTCTCACCCCACTGGCATCCACGCGTGCATCGCGGGGTGCCGATGGGTTCTATGGTAGCCTGGGCGCCTAACAAAGGCCCCCAGGTCTACCTTTAGTAATTGCCTGATAGACCATGCCAGAGGCATGACCTAGCAAGTGCCTGTCAGTTTTACACTGACCGGCAATAATACACTGCAATACAGAAGTGTTGCAGTGTATTAAAAGGGTATGTTCACACTGCCTATTTTCGGCCGTTTTTCGAGCCGTAAACGCCCGAAAGATCGGAAGCAGAACGCCTCCAAACATCTGCCCATTGATTTCAATGGGAAAAACGGCATTCTGTTCCGATGGGCCGTTTTTTTTACGCGGCTGCTATGAAAAACGGCTGCTTAAAAAAACGGCCGCGATAAAGAACTGCATGTCACTTCTTGGGACGTTTTTGGAGCTGTTTTTCATAGACTATTGAAAACCGCTCCAAACACGGGCATAAAAAAAGGCGCGAAATTCGCGAGTAGCTTAAAAAACATCTGAAAATCAGGAGCTGTTTTCCCTTGAAAACCGCTCCGTATTTTCAGACGTTTTTGAGTTTGTGTGTGAACATACCCTTAGGGTATGCTCCTGAATTTCATAAGTTTTTTGCAAGTACTCGCATTTTTCGCGGCGTCCATTATGGACGTAATTGGAGCTGTTTTTCAATGGAGTCCATGAAAAACGACTCCAAAAACGTCCAAAGAAGTGACATGCACTTCTTTGTCGCGGGCGTCTTTTGACAGTGACGCGTAAAATTACATCTCGTGGGAACAGAACATCGTAAAACCCATTGCAAGCAATGGGCAGATGTTTGCAGGCGTAATGGAGCTGTCTCTTCATCCGTAATTCGAGGCGTAAAACGCCCGAATTACGTCTGAAAATAGGCCGTGTGAACATACCCTTATAGCGATCAAAGTTTGCACAGTAAAGTCCCCTAGTGGGACTAAAAATAAAGTTACAAAAATTAAATAAAGTTTTAAATGTCCCAAGTCAAAAAAATTAAAACCCAAAATACTTTATTATGAAAAAAAGTTACTCATATTTGGTATTGCCACATCCGTAACGAACCCAACTATAAAACGATTACATTATTTAACCCGCACGATGAACGCCGTAAAAAATATAATAATAAACAATGCCAGAATTGCTGTTTTCTGTTCATCCTGCCTTCAAACGAATGTGATAAAAAGTGATCAAACAGTCGCATCTACTCCAAAATGGGACCAATAAAAACTACAAGTTGTCCCGCAAAAAAAGCCCTCATCGGTCAAAAAATAAAAAAGTTATGACTCTTAAAATATGGGGACACAAAAACAAATAATTTTGAAAAAAATGTGTTTTTAGTGTGTAAAAGTAGGAAAACTTAAACAAATCCATATAAATTTGGTATCGGCGCAATCGTAACGACCCGCTGAATAAAGTTATTTATACCACACGGTAAATAGTGTAAAATTAAGACGCAAAAAAAATGGCGACATTTCTGTTTTTTTTTCCAGTACCCCACTAAACAGAGTTATTAAAAAGTTAATCAATAAATTATATGTACCCCAAAATGGTGCTATTATAAAATACTTGTCCCGCAAAAAAAAAAAAAAAAAAGCCCTTATACACCTATGTCGACACAAAAATAAGAAGTTATGGATCTTTGAATGCGACGATGGAAAAACGTAAAAAATTGCTCGGTCATTAAGGTTTAAAATATCTTTGGTATTAAGGAGTTAAGTACAATCCAACCTACAGTATATGTTGAAGCACACCTTCAGTCAAGCTTGAAAATACAGGGTCAAGTGCAGTTAACCCCAATTCCCCCTTTTTCCCCCGCAAAGCCATGTTCACTGGGAAGCAGTGATCTGTTGTATACAGGTCTCTCACATTGGAGACCTGCTTAAAGAGGCAAGATTGTAAGTTCCCTATCTCCTACATAATCTGATCGGCGCTGGAATGTAGATAACAGCAGTGGTTTTTATTTTGAAAAGCGATCATTTTTGAGCAAGTTATGAGCAATTTTAGATTTAGTTTCTTAATGCCCAACTTGGCGTGTTTTTACTTTTGACCAAGTGGGTGTTGTAAAGAAGTGTATGAGGCTGACCAATCAGTGTCCTGCACTTCTCATTGTTCCAGCCCAGCATGATCCACCTCACAGTGAGATTGTGCAGTGAAAGAAGCTGGGCTGGAACAATGGGAAGTGTATGTCACTGATTGGTCAGCATCATACACTTCTTTACAACACCCACTTGGTCAAAAGTAAAAACACGCCCAGTTGGGCATTAAAGGAACAGTGTCACCAAAATTATTTTTTTTATGTTAGTGTTTTATTAAAAACGTTTTTATTTATTTGTGTGTTTGTGTGTTACTTTTTTCTATTTTTTCACTTTTTCTTCCCTATGGGGGCTGCCATTTTTTTTTCCCATTTCTGTATGTATCGATTAACGACACATACAGACATGGAATACGGCAGCCACAGTCCCATAGGGACTGCGAACGGGGCCCGTCCCATCCACTTCTGTGTACGCCGTCTGTGTGGGAACGGCGCATGCGCCGCTCCCACACAGTCCAATTTTAAATGCGCGCCGTCCGGCGCCATTTTCCTGTGGACCGGAAGTCGCGGCCGGACAGTAAGATTACTACTTCCGGTCGCGGCTTTCGGACTTGTGCACTTGGACCAGCAGCAGCAGACGGAGCGGACGGGCCGGAGGGAGCCGCGGCGGCAGGAGCAGGTAAGAGATTTCTATGTATGTTCGTGTTTGTGTGTGTTTACTACTGTATGTAAACCTACTACACTGTGTGTTAGCTCAAAAAATGGCGACACACAGTGTAGGAGGTTAGACCGTTCAATCCCCTCGTTTCTCCCGGCACTAGCCAGGATAAAGCAGTGGGGGATGCTGAGAGCTCACTAGAGCGAGTGCTTTTTTCCCAATTTTGCAGCAAAAAGCAATGTGGTTGCTTTACCACATGCAATGCTGCAATTTTGGGAATAGCTCCATCTAGTGACCAGCACTGGGAAATATTATAAATTAGAATCTAATTTATAATATTTCCTGACTCGTGAAAAAAATAAAAAAATGTGAACAATGTTTAATCACCTACATACTAAATGTTTAACTAAAAAAAAAAATACATGTTTTGCTGGCAACACATTCCCTTTAAGAAACTAAATCTAAAATTGCTCATAACTTGCTCAAAAATGATTGTTTTTCAAAATAAAAACCACTGCTGTTATCTACATTCCAGCGCCGATCACATTATGTAGGAGATAGGGCACTTATAATCTGGTGACAGAGCCTCTTTAAGCTGTCCTTATACCTGAAGAACAGAAATGGAATTTCTTAATCTCACAAAATAATGACTCGGCAGGGTTAAAACAATCAATTTCTCACTTACTCATTCTGTAGAACCATTGTTTTGAAAAATAAATTCAGTGGTAACTTTTTTTTTTTAGATGGATATAATGTAAAACACTAAAATGGGAATATCCCTTTAAATTGCCACTTAAATTGTCAAGAGCTTGGCAACACTATTTGGAGATGAGCAGCTGACCACTAGGGCTCTTCTCCCACGTCCTTTTTCGGATTGTAGAAGTGACATTCAACACACCTGAACCCATTTATGCATACTGTTTTTTTAATATTTTTTTAAATAACTGATTCTTGAGGGTCCCTTTCTGAATAATTTCTTCCTAGTAATTGAAAAATCAACAGAAATGTCCGTTGATTACTGTGAATAGACTGTACTTTAAGTTTCATTCTCCTTTCAAATTTCTTGTTTTCAGGATGGTGTGGAGAGATCATATTTTGCTGTTTTTGATGGGCACGGTGGGTTAGATGCTGCTAATTACGCTGCTACCCACGTTCATGTCATGGTGGCTCGTCATGAGGCATTGATGTTCGATCCTGCCAGGGCCTTAAAGGAAGCCTTTGGGCGTACAGATGCTATGTTCCTTAAAAGAGCAAGAAGAGAGGTAAACACGTGAGTTTCTTCTGAAAGGTGTTGAAATGAGAAATCCACACAAGGTTTTTTGGTTTTGTTTTTGTCACTTCTATGAAACCCACAGATGTTAGGAGACCTCAGAATGTTGAGTAAAGCATGCCTATCGTTCTGAATTTTGAGTCTTTCCTTTTATACACACACTTTATGCAAAGACTCAATATTTACAGTGTTGACCCTTCTTTTTCAAGACTTCTGCAATTCGCCCTGGCAAACTGGATATCCGCTTCTGGACCAAATCCTGACTGATGGCGACCCATTCTGGCCTAATCAGTGCTTGGAGTTTATCACAATATCTGTGTTTTTGTTTGTCGATCCACTTTATGAGGATTGACCCCAGATCTCACTACCATTTAGAACCGGTGGAGTTTCCGGCCCATGGACCCAAAATGTCAATGTTTTGTTCAACGAGCCACTTAGTCATCACTTTTGTCTTGTGACTTTATGCTCAATCATGCTGGAAAAAGCATTGTTCATCACCAAATTGCTCCTGGATCATTGGGAGAAGTTGCTCTTGGAGGAGGTTTAGATACCTTTCTTTATTCATCGACGTGGTCTCAGGCAAAATTGTGAGTGAGCCCACTCCCTTGGATGAAAAGTAGCCCCACACATGAATGGTCTCAGGATACTTTACTGTTGGCATGACACAGGACTCATGATAGCGCTCACCTTTTTTTTTCTCCAGACAATCTTTCCTCCAGATGTCCCAAACAGTCTGAAGGGGGCTTCATCAGAGAAAATAACTTTACCCCAGTCCTCTGCAGTCCAATCCCTGTACTTCCTGCGGAATGTCAGTCTGTCCTTGATGTTTTTCTTGGAGAGAAGTGGCTTCTTTGCTGCCCATCTTGAAACCAGGCCAGCCTCCAAAATGAATACAGCCATGATTAAGAACGCAGGAAGCGTTTGAAACGCGTAGGCTCCTTAAAATCCCGCACATCTCTCCTAAGCACCTCAGGACATCGTCTGGATTGCTCCTGAATCTTTTTAAAGAAAATTGCCCATTAAACTTGGAACAAGTTCCGTTTTATCTACAGCTCCGCTGGATCCACATCGTCCTTGTCTCCCATTCAGCCTCCAAAACCTTTGCCTCACTGTCGGTGCATATGTACGGACACCTGCCTGCTGCCATTCCAGAGCAAATTCTGCACTGGTGTTGAACTGATCCCGTAGCGGAGTCCTCTTTAGGACACGGTCCTGGCACTTTCTGGGGTGCCCTGAAGCCACTTCTCACAGCAATTGAACCTCTCCTTGAAGTTCTTGATGATCCGATAAGTGGGATCTAGGGACAATCTTACAAGCAGCAATATCCTTGCCTGTATAGCCCTTTTGATGCAAAGCAATGATGACTGCATTGTTTCCTTGGAGGTAATCATCATTAACAGAAGAAGACAATAATTTTAAACACCATCCCCCTTTTTAAAGCAACCAGTCTGCTCTTATAACTCAATCCGCATGACAGAGTGATATCAGCTGTCTTGTCCTTGTTAACACTTTCTCCTGAGCCATTTTGTGGCAAGGTGGAAATGGGGTTTTTGTGATTGTTAATTTTCATGGCAAGGAATGACTTTGCAGTTAATTGCAATTCATCTAATCACTCTTCAGAACAATCTAGAATTAATGCAAATTGCCACTACAAAAACTGAAACAACAAACTTTGTGAAAACCAAAATTTGTATTCGTCCCAAAACTTTTGGCCAGGATTGTCTATCTACTAAGCTTGTCTGTTAATAATTTTGCTACTTCCTGGACCCAAAAAATAATTTGTAGCCTAATAAATCATTTGAGGAAAAAAAAAAAAAAAGATATATATTTTTTTCTTTCTTACCTTTTTCTTGCCACTGTCATCTAAGTAAATATTAGGTACAACCCATGGACAAGCGTGGTAGTGTTTTTAAAAAAAGGTTGTTTTTTTGTTTTTTAAATCTCTTGTAACTTCTTTAAGCTGATATCACATGGGTGATGCTTGCCTGCTATTTATATTCCCTGCTGTTATCACTGTAGTGCTTCAAATACATCACTTAGACATCTACATGGGTAGCTGTTTAATGTATCTAGGCTTAAAAGAAAATGAAGGAGATTTTTTTTGATGCGTGCATTTTTATTGCATTTTGCTCACCTATCGTACTATTCTGGTGTAGTTGAATGATGTTACTCCACTTGTCAGATATATGGTGCTCTATCTTTTATTTTCTCCTGCCATTAAAAGCATATGTTTATTTCTACAGAGACTACGCAGCGGTACGACTGGTGTGTGTGCACTATTGGAGGGTGAACGGTTACATGTGGCTTGGTTGGGTGACTCTCAAGCTCTTCTTGTACGACAAGGGAATACAGTGATTCTCATGGAGCCCCACAAACCCGAGAGAGAGGTGGGCTGTGCTCTCCACATCAACCTGCATTAGTCTTTTCATGTTGCCTTTATAGAAAAAAAAAAATAATATATATATATATATATATATATATATATATATATATATATATATATTAGATACTGCTTATTCACTTCAAGGACAACTCTTTTTACAGGATGAGCGTGACAGAATAGAATCCATGGGGGGCTGTGTTACTTTTATGGGGTGCTGGCGAGTTAATGGGACTCTTGCTGTGTCCAGAGCAATTGGTGAGTAATTATTTTAAATTTATAATCTAAATCCATTAAAGAAATTACCTCCTTGCGCCTTATTTCGATTAGTTATATTTGTGATCACGGTAAGGTCCCCTGCACACAACCGGAGTGTTTATCCGCAATTACGGATCCGTAACTGCAGATAAAATACTGACTCATTTAATTTTTGTCGTCCACTGACACCTTCCCGTATTTACGGGTGTGTGTCCGGGCCGTATAAATGACCCGCAAATAATAGGACATGTCCACATTTACAGACCGTGCTCCTATACTTATCACTGTGAGCACAGTCCGCAAATGCGGAGGACATTCTGCGGCCCGTCTGTGCAGTATTTACTGACCGTAAATACTGCACTTTCGTGTGCATGAGGCCTTAAATAGTATAATTTTTTAATAGAATAGGTTTGTCAATGTGTGTTGTTGTTGGTTTGTTTTTACAAAGTCATATAGAATGCAAACAATTGTGAAACTGTTCTAAAACAAAGTTAACCGCGTTAATAAAAGGGTATGTTCACACAGAGTTCTGGTCTTATTTTTGCTCGCAGGAAAAAAACGCCTCCACTTCCCATTGAAATCAATAGGAGGCCATTTTGGATTTTTTTTTGCCGCGTTTTTTTTTATACTGCAGTTTCTCCCATTTGAAGTGCATGAGGGCCACACATTATAAAAACATGTATTTGGGCTGTAATGTGTGAAAGGGGTTTTTAAAATAATTCTGTTCGCTGCAATGTAATATCTGGCTTCAGATAAATTATGTGAACATACCCATATTAGAGAACCGTTTTTACATTCCTCACAGTACAGGTCAATTCCAGCAGCTATTTCCTCAAATTTGGGACAAGATCTGTATGCAATTCTACTAAAGCAATACAGTATTAAATGGGATCTCTGACTAAAGGAGTGGTAGGTGCCCCACAGAGTGCATAAATGTCATAATACAGCCATATAATGCATCCCTTGGTTGAACTTGATGGACATATGTATCTTTTTTTATTTACTAACTAGGGTTGTCTCGATACCAGAATTTGGACTTCAATACTACGCGTAGTATTGCGATTCTTAATAACAAAACCATACTTTGCCTACAATAAAAAACACAAAAATATAAAGTCTTTTTTTATGAGGCACATGTTATACATTTTGAACCTCCATGTGCCTCACATTAAGACCTTATTCACAATGGCCGTGTTCGGTCCATGAGCTACCGACCGTATGTTGAACGCATTTCCCAGACTTCTCACAGATCAGGGAGCCGTACTCCTGGCATCATAGTCATCCATGATGCCGTGAGTCACTGCTTTCCCACGTGACGACTATCCCGTATTGAAAACGTGATTACAGTATAGGACGGTATTCCTGCGGGGAGGCAGGGACACTTAGCATCCTACATATGATGCCAGGAGCACGGCTCCCTAAAATGTGTTCGGTCTGGGAAATGCAGCTGGCGTACGGCTCGTATCTCGCGGACCGAACACAGCTATGTGAATAAGGCCTAATAATAATTAAGCCCAATGTTGCCCATTATAATCATTATAGTAAGTTATCCCATTAAGTACCTTGCTCACAGTCATAATGGGCAACATTGGGTTAATGCGTGAGGTACATGATGGGGTTAATTACTATTAATGTGAGGCACATGAAGGTACTGAATTGATAACACCATGTGCCTCACATTTATAAATGATGCCATAATTTTCCTCATAACGGTAACATTTTGGTTAATGTGGGTCACGTTAACCCCAATGTTCCTCAATGCTGGCTGTAAAAAAAATAGTAGTGCCTACTCTTGTGCCTTTATTTCAGGCTAACTAATTCCTGCCGGGGGCTGGACTGTCACTCTACACTGCTGCGCGGTCCTGATGCCACACTGGTGGCGCGAGTGACAGACACTGGAATGTTATCAGAAATCGCTACATTCTCCTCCCTCCCTGTCCCTTCTCACATACTCAGATTCTCATTGGTGGCAGTAGAGAAAGGAGGGAGGAGCGTTCCTCCCCACTTCTGTCACGCAGCCAGCACTAATGACGAGCAGGGGTGGTCACTGAAGGAAGAGAACATTGCGGCTGCACAGCTTAGTATTGAAATACATAAATTGACAGTATTGAACCGTTTACCCATGCACAGCATCG